>NC_140457.1:14324005-15011505 GCF_963576455.1 Neolamprologus multifasciatus | reverse complement strand
CTGTGTTTGCAGCAGCAGCAGTCCACTCCAGTTTGGCACAGAGTCATATTTTAATGGGGTCACAGAGGCTGTTTGCTCGTTGGATGCATGCACCTTCAGCTGAAAAACATTCCCATTGATTTGTTCAGCATTAAAACAATACTGCAAGGAGAAAAGCGGGATTCTGAGGCAGACGGGATAAGTATGCAGATGACTGCCAAAGAACAGATACGACATCTTCATAAGAGCTGCCAGGGTAGATTTTTAGGTCCAAACTCAAATCTCTTTCAGAGCGGAGGCACGCTGCCACCTGCTGGTGGTCACTGAGAAGCTTAATTCACTAAGGATTTAATGTGTTTTGTGCATGAAAAAAGAGAACATGAAAAAAATTCTAAAATTCATGCATAATATATAGACATGCATACAATATCAATCGTGTGATCTAGTGGTGCTTAGAATACAAAAATACATATAACTGAAACTCTACAAAGCCTCCAAAAACAAAAAGTCATTGGAGTGTCAAGCATGGCTTTGCTGTTAGATTTGGTTGCATGACATCGTAAAAAGCTCCAGTTCACATATATTACATGCACAATGGCATATGAGGATATTTTAACATTTCATCCTACCAATGTTTGCAAGCTGCTGACCTCTAGCTGATACAGAAGGTAACAGCAGATTGTCTTGACAAAATCATCTTCCTGTAATTGACACAGCAGTTAGCAGGACCCTCCATATGTGCAAGTAAAATCATCTGTTTACCTTAGTGGCAAGACTTGGTTACACTTAAGTCATTTGTATTTAGTTCAAACACACATGTTTGACTCAAAAAGCATAAAAAATTCATTTGCCTCCCATGTTTTTTTTTTTTTTGTTTGTTTTAAATGGTATCATAAAACCATGACCCCATTTGGAGGAGAAAAAAAAAACCAAGGGAAAAAATCATTAGACAGAAAAGTCTGACTTTGTGCCTGATCTGTATTCAGGCCTTTGTAATGGTGTCCACTCCACTTGGTGGCACGTTGACAGACTCCATTGATATTCACCAGGGTGAGCGTTTGATTTAAAAAGGTGGTGCTCTCCTCAGAACCAAATCTCATTTAAGATTCTGTGTTCCCTGTAATATTAAAGTTACCCTTAACTTTAATATTACAGGGAACACAGGCACTTTAGAAATGACACAACACAAATCTACCATGACAGCTGAGGGTTTGTCATCTCAGACCATGTTTGGAGAAAGAAACATGAAAAGGATTTAACTGAGGTTAGGTCTCTTAACGGCACTTAAAAAAAAAAAAAAATACTTAAAAAAAAAAAATCACTAAGTGGGCTGAAATTGCCCATCTTTCCAGGCAATCATGTAAAAACCCCACATTTAAGCACATCCTGTAGATAATCAGGCACTTTAAAAAATTACAAACCAGCATAATGCAACGGGCTTTAGAGGACTTAAACTCAGGACTGAAAAGCTTGACTTATAGAAGAACACTATCAATTACATCTTTCTTTGTTGGCTGCTTTTTTAACATTGTAAAAAAGCAGATTTTTATCTACATGCAAGTGTAAATTTAAGCACAATCAGACATCATTCTTAAGCAAGATTACGTGAAGCTGAACGAGAATAAGGAATAATTTGGGTTAATACTGCACCACTTCATGCTTCTCAAAGTTCAAATGAAAATAAAGACATCAAACATTCAAGAGAAGCAGCATTATAAAGATTTAAACATTAATGCAGCTAATAAATATGCCATCAACACCAGCTGAGCAATTTATTAATGAGGCTACAAATGGGCATGACCTTGCAATCATCCCACTTCCTCTTTAAATGTCTGGTCAAATACGAGTCTTACACGAGGTAGGACCTCTGGAGTTTGTCATTTCCAAAAGCGTGTTCATTTCACTTCCCTGACAAAATTAGAGGTGACAATTTTTCCATTAGCTTGGGCCGAGGATGTGTCACCTTCTGGGGATTAATTGCCAACGCATTGCATCTTCATGTATACATGAATAATTAATAATCATTAATTGCACCTATTGCGTGGCTTCATCCCGCCTTATAAATGAAACCACATTATGTAAACACTTGAAACATTAAGAGGGTCAGAAAATGTTTTACCTTTATAAGGGTTGTCTGAAGCTTAAAACATTTAGCGTGTTAGGAGTTAGCAGTTTTTGGAGACTTAAGCCCTCCTCTTTTGTCCACTTGAAGATCTACTTCTCAGTTAACCACTTGGGTGACATTTTTATGCGACATACTTGGGTTTCTGTGCTGTGGGTGTGTCTGTTCAGTGATACTGGTGATTGCTTCTGAGAATAGCTATGCAGGTTTTTTATTTATTGTAAAAAACTGTTTTTGTGGCATGACACATTTCATTTTAATGGTGCTGTGTGTACAATTTAGTGGCATCTATCTGATGAGACTGAAAACCTCCTTGCCTCCTTGTCTTCTTGGTGTGTAGGAAAAGACCGGTAGCTACAAAATATACTCACCAAGATGCTCAAAACACATTCTTCTGTCGGTTGGTTGTTTGTATGCAAAGAACCAATTTTAGATAGTATCTTTTGGCTCTTTAATACTAACACCCCGTTTCAAAAACTCAACATTTATTTCCATTTCTTTCTCTGAATCTATGAAAAATGCCAAAGATAACACAGCTTGACAGGCATAAAATATTTATTTGGCACCAACAAGGTGATTCCCAAAAAGCTATTAGCTGAAAACTTGGCATATCTCACCATGATACGCAGTATGTCCTTGAAAGATTTGAGAAAATTGGACAAATGTAGGACAGAAGAAGAAGTGACAGGTTTAGAAATGATCTACAGGATATGAACAGTATCTGTCATATCATTAAAAATCCATCAAAGACCTCATACAGGATCTGAAAGATGCATCTGATCCTTCACTTTATCCATTTACTCTTTACCAAAGCGTCATTAGAAATGGTTTCAGTGGAATGGAAGCCATTCTTCAGGAAAGGAAAAAGGCGGTGGGATGCCAAATTACCCAAGAATTGGACTGAAAATCAGCAGCAATAAAGCTTATAGAGTGAAGATCTTATAAATCCAAATGTGAAATGTTTTGGTTTAAATCACCGTCAGTATGTTCAGATGACATCAGGAGAGAGGTACAACAGTAAGTATTGTACAGCCATCTCTAAAACACGGTGGAGGCTTTTTCATGGTTAGCACTTTATTTCAGTGAGTGGTGCTGGAGATCTTTTAAAATTGATGGAACTACAGAACACAGCTTTTGATCCACTATGCATCAACATCTGGAAAACATCTGATAGGCAGCAGCTTAATCGTTCTATGGGGTAAAGATCAGACATGGATTGGCCTCCCCAGAATCTGGACCCAAGCATTATTGAAGCGTGTGGGATCATCTTGATGGAGAAGGAATTAAAAGGAAGCCAACGTCCAAGGAAGAGCTTCAAATGTTGTTCAAGAAGCCTGGACAAATATTCCTGAAAACTGCTTAGAGAAATTACAAAAGAGCACACCCAAGAAAGTTCAGGCTGTGTTGAAGAATAGCAGAGTTCATGCCAAATATCGACTTCCAAGCCACTAAAATTGTGCAGACTGTTGTTACTGAATGACTTCCATGACTTCAGGGCTCAGTTAGTTGACATTGTTTATCCTTGGGTGTAGTCAACACCGCAAATCTTCACGACTGGAGGGAATGACAGGAAAGGAATCGTGGTTATGTCTGTGTGTGCGCATGCCTGTGAACAGACAGGGTTGGTGACCTTTTCAAAGAGCTATCATTTAATCAACCTTGACAGCCTTTTAGAGACCACTTACCATTCATCTGGTCTACAAGATTAGACCCTCCAGTGAAACTACATAGTGATCGAATCATGGCCCCCAGACAGCATAGTGACAGCAAGAAAACACAAAATCAATATTTTAGTGGCGACACTTCATATTTTAGGGGTTCAGACAGCAACAGGCAATAGTCTTCCAACCATTCTTCTTTTTCACCTGATTACTATAAGGGCTGTGAGAGGCAGAAGATAAAGCAGGTCACCAGCCCACAACACACACAACCAACTTTTTTTTTTTATGGTTGAATACTACTGGAAAACTGGGACATGTTTCCTAGTTTTCCTTCCTTAAGTGGTTCAACAAACAAACTAACTAACAAAAATCCTCTGAAAGTAGTCACATACAAGGACTGGACTGCAAATAAGGGAAAACGCAGACAATGTCCAAAGAAAAAAACTTTTAAGGACCTTCAGAAAGACTCAGGACTACTGAGTCACAGTGGATCAGGTCAGGAGACAACTGAGGAAGCTTCGCCCCAGAAAGGCAGCAGGTCCGGACAAGGTGTGTCCGAGGATGCTAAAGGCGTGTGCTGCTGAACTTGGGGAGCCGCTACAACGAGTCTTCAATCTCAGTCTGCGACTGGGGAGAGTGCCCACCCTATGGAAGACATCCTGCATCGTCCCGGTCCCCAAAAGGAACCGGCCCAATCAGCTGAATGACTTCCGACCGGTGGCACTGACATCACATCTTATGAAGACTCTAGAGCGGCTCTTCCTCAACCTCCTCCGACCACAGGTACAACATGCCCAGGACCCACTACAGTTCGCCTACAAGGCGGGTGTGGGAGTGGAGGATGCCATCCTGTACCTCCTGCATAGAGCCCACTCACACCTCGATGGGGGAAAAGGCACGGTCAGGATCCTGTTTCTTGACTTTTCCAGTGTCTTTAATACCATCCGGCCCTGTCTGCTCCAGGAGAAACTGAACAGGATGGAGGTGGACCCCTGCCTGGTGGCTTGGATCTCCGACTACCTCACCGACAGGCCACAGTACGTCAGGCTGAAGGACATCACGTCTGACACTGTGGTCAGCAGCACAGGAGCACCACAGGGAACTGTGCTGTCCCCTCTTCTCTTCACCCTGTACACCTCTGACTTCTGCTACAACTCTGAATTATGTCACATTCAGAAGTTTGCAGACGACACAGCCATCATGGGGTGTATCTGGGATGATCAGGAAGAGGAGTACAGAAGTCTGGTGAGGAACTTTGTCACATGGAGTCACACAAACCACCTGCAACTCAACACCTCAAAGACTAAGGAACTGGTTGTGGACTTTGGGAGGTCCAGAGCAGGTCCACTGCCGGTTCAGATAGAGGGGGAGGAGGTGGAGGTGGTCAACAAGTACAAATACCTCGGGCTGTGGGTGGACAATAAACTGGACTGGTCATGGAACACAGAGCACCTGTACAAAAAAGCCCAAAGCCGACTGTACTTCCTCAGGAGGCTGAGGTCTTTTAACATCTGCAGGAA
Source organism: Neolamprologus multifasciatus (assembly GCF_963576455.1). Lineage (NCBI taxonomy): Eukaryota > Metazoa > Chordata > Actinopteri > Cichliformes > Cichlidae > Neolamprologus > Neolamprologus multifasciatus. The sequence goes on along the minus strand of NC_140457.1, from coordinate 15,006,223 downwards.
GCTCCTGAGGATGTTTTACCAGTCGGTGGTTGCTGGAGTACTTTTCTATGCTGTGGTGTGCTGGGGGAGCAGCACAGCAAAGAAGGACTCATCCAGGCTGGAAAAACTGATCAGGAAGGCTGGCTCTGTGGTTGGCATGAAGCTGGACACTCTGGTGACAGTGGCAGAGAAAAGGACACTAAAGAAGCTGCTGGACATTATGGACGATGCTGGGCATCCTCTGCACACGGCCATAAACAACCAGAAGAGTCTGTTCAGTGACAGGTTGCTTCTCCCAAAGACAAGAACCAACAGACTTAAAAACTCCTTTGTCCCACACGCCATCAAACTGTTTAACTCCTCTCTGGAGGGGAGAGGGAGGGGAAACAGGAGGACAAAGGAGGGGGGAACAACTAAGCTGTAGTGCCTCTCCACTTCACTGTGTAATACCTTTTGTGCAATACTTTTTGTTAATAATCATACTTGAAATGTGCAATTCACTTGTATTTTTATTTTTATTTTTATTCCTATTTATTCTATTTATCCCCTTTGTATATTTTATCTATATATGTCTTTGTATTTATATATGTGTGTATATATATATATATATATATATATATATATATATATATATATATATATATATATAATATTCTTGACTCTGTAACTTCTGTCGGTGCTGTGCTTTTTGGAAAACAAATTTCCCAGAGGAACCTACCCGAGGGATTAATAAAGTTTTATCTTATCTTATCTTATCTTACTGCTCAAGACCAGAAGATCTTTAGAAAGTTACAGGGAATGTCATTGGAAGCAAAGCATAAAGAAATGAGGCTTTATAAAAGTACTATAAGTGATAATCAGGATCATTCAATTCAGGAGACATTCAGAACTTTCTGGAAGCATCAGTACAGGATGTTGTAACGCAGTATCCTAAAAGCCCTGAGGGGAACAATTTTGTATGACCTACAGGAAAGAATATGAGAAGATTTTCTTTGTGCCCCAAATGAATGAGGCATCCTCGTGACTAACAGAAACCATAGGAGAAGGTGATGTCATTTTGAGAGCATTTGCATAAACAAAAGAGAGGTTTTAGGAACATCCCCAATTTTCTGTAATGTTTCTGGAAATTCATCAACTTTGAGGAACATTACCCACGTTTTTTAGCAGGTCCTCTTCTACTTGTGAAGCCAGTGTCAAAGCAAACAGTGTCCTGGGTGCTTGGATTATACAGTCAATATGTCTATTCCTCTTTAACTTTGAGCACTCTTTTCTATCTGCTCTTTCACTCCTCACACAAACACCCCAACTGACAGGAGGAAGATTGAACCGGGGACATTATGAGTCTAAAATGACACTCAGCCCTCAGCCCTCAGGACAATGAACTGAGAAAAAAGTATTTCAAGGTTTAATATTTCAAAAACCGTCAAGTTCAGGGTACAAAACTAACCCACTAGGAGTAAACACACACATACCACTTGCACACACAACCCTGAAGACTGGTTCAGTGTGAGTGCTTGGTTTCACGCACCGCTGCTGCAAACATGAGAAGTGCATACCGGAAACAGGCCGACAAGAATAAAAGCAAGAACACCAGCATGGGGCACGCAACTAGTTTTCTCTTTGTCTGAGGCAGCCTCTCACCTACCCGGCTTCATGTTTTTCATATTAAATATGAAGCATTTACACATCCACGCTGCTTCTTAGTCTTGCATTTTAAATAAGAAAGACCAATTCCCCTGTTCTGTGAAAAACTTCAAAAGCTCATGGAGAAATCAGGCATCCCTGCTCCACACTTCTCTCCAGGCAGACTCGTGCAGTGCATTGATAGTACACTGAGGAATAAATTGATGGAGTTACATTTGGATGAATAAATTAGTTGGCCAACTTGTACTAGAATACATTTACATCCAGATGAGATTAAAGTCCTGACACGCCAGCTCATTACTGGCCTCTAAAGCTTCCTCCAGACGTCATCACCCAATTGCATCCCAACTCATTCAGTCGGATTGCTGTGACTGTGGGAATAATATGTACCGTAACTGGCTGATTGAAGTGATAAATTGCAGGCAGGGAACACAGAGAAGCTACCAGCCAAGCATAATGAAAGCTAGATTTTACTTACAGAGCTAAAGAGACTCCAAGGTACAGTAAAAATAAATATTTTAAAGATTGGGGGTTAAGAGCATTCTCAGTTAAAGGCTAAACAACACAGCTTCTGTCAACAATCTTTGATGATAATCCCTCTGCAGTTTGCAGTGACCCCCCTTTGTTAAAGAAAAGGCCCCAAATGTTTATCCAATTATAAAGAAATATGAAACTGGGTTTCATTTATGTTTCTTTATGTAAGTAAAGGGCTGAATAATCTAAACATAGATGACAAATAAGAATAAATACCCAACAGCGTCTAATGTTAATAAAGTTATTAGATGTCATGTCAGCGAGCTACAACCTTTTGACATATATTTAAATAACAATGTATAAAATATGTATGTGACATTACTAAAGCGGTTATATATAGCAATGCACCTGCAGAAATGTGTAGAGCTTTTGTGTTTCACCTGTTTTATTGATTATTTGTGAGAACAGAAACCTTACTGGTTTGACTTGGTCTTACATGGAGTCGTTTTAGGGCACAGGAGGCAGCTGTGCTTGACAAAAAAGCTCTGACATCCACTGTACTCTAATTGCTCGACAGCAAAAGGCAGGCGAACACAGAAAGCTGGTGAAAATTGTTGTATTTATATAAGTCAAAGAGAAGAGAAACTGTTGGAGTTATAGTCATAAAATGAACAAGAACATGACTAACTGCTTAAATCAGTATCCTCCATTTTCTTCCACTTATCCAATTCAGGGTCACAGGGGGGGGGGCTTCCACTTATACTATTCCAGCTGTCTTAGAGCAAAAGGTGTAGTACACTGTGGACAGGCTGCTGGTGTATCAGAGGGCTAACACAGAGACAGTCAAACCATTCACACCCATTCACGCTTAGGTCCAATTTAGAATTACCAGTTAACCCACCCCCTGCATGTCTTTGGACTGTGGGAGTACCCGTGAGAGAACCCACCCACACAGGGGGAGAACAACCAAAGTCCAAATAGAAAGGCCCCAGCCAGCCACTGAACTCAAACCAACAAACTTCTTGCCGTAAGGCGGCACGATTATGCTGCTAAGTAATGCAGTTATACAGTACAATAACTTACAATTAACAACACATTATTACCATGCTTACATCTGGTTTTCACTGGCAAAAAGGTTACCAGCAGTGTGAAAACGTGTTGGTATTTGTGCACAAATACAACAGCTGAAGCAAGTCGGTTACCTTTAATGACCACATAGCCAAGCTGGTGATCCTTAAATTTAATGGCACAGTATTACAGAAAAAAATGTAAATGAAAAATATAACAATTTACAACATTATAATGCTACTAAATATACCCCTATAAAGCAACATTAATAACAAAAAGAATATAGCATCATGTATACAAAGTCCAGCAGAGTATCTTCATCAGTGTGTAATTATATGTGTTAATGTTTTGTGTTGCACCTCATGAGCAAAGTGCTGAACTAATTAATATTCCAACTATTTAGAATGACTGTTAATTCAAAGGGCATGCTTGCAGAATAAAATGATCAAATTAAATTACTACGTTCAATTCATTTAGTTTTATTTTCCTATACTGTCACAGTTCTACAGGAAAAACAAAACACACACAGCCAGTTTGCTGGTGCGCAGGATCAAAATGACAGAGCTAAAATGGCCTGCAGCTTAAAGTGAAAAGACTGGACAGAAATGGAAGGGGAAAACAACACCATGTGTAGAAAGGTAAAGGCTTTCCTACAGGGAAATCTCTTGAAGGGAGGAGGAAGACAGGACACCATGATCGGTGGCTTAAGTGCTCAAACAATCATGCACACAGACCTCTGAAGCATGCCCGAAGAAGCACTAAGCAAATATACTTACTCAGTTGTTATTTTTCATCTTTCATGATGTAAAGTGCAGTTTATTAAATGCTTTTTAATGACTATTATAAACTGAATCATGGTACGTTAGACTTGATTAAAAAATAGAGCTACAGCTTCTATACCATTTGAAGGACATTGCCTAAAGAGTGGTCACATCAGCACCTGTCACTTCTTGCCTTCAGATGCCTTGTGACACTCTGCACTATCCATGTATAACACAGCACAAAGCCATAACCTTCTTCCATGTGCGCCATCACATATTCAGGCAGCAATCTGGCTATGAGGTGCTGGGAGGAAGAGGAGGAGCAGCTGTGCAGAATGAGAAGTGAAAGGTGAAGTCGAGGACTGCAGTCATTGCAGGGCAGGTTATTGTGGACGCGTTTTGGCAGGTAGGTGTTATAGCTCTGAGAAATTGCTGCTGTTTATTGTTTACAGCTGGCAATAAGGACAAGGCAGTGGTGTCGATGACCTCACGGGTTGATGGGCTGCATTTGGTATTAGATCACAAAAGAAAACTGACCCGTGTGGGATAAACGACACAAACAGAACAAATCATTTCTTTCCATTGAGGGACGACTCAAAGGTATTAGTTTAATAAATGTTTTGTAGCTAAATGTTTAATAAATAACTGAGAAAATTTTGATTTGCAGTGTAATCTCTATAAGAGTTCACATTAATCAAAATAGTTAAATCCTAAACTCTGTGTTTTGACATTTATTCGTAGCTTCTAAATAAAGCTTGCCTCTTAGAAAATAACCTTGAACAGGTTACACTGGATTTATTCCTGAATGTGCACAGCGTAATAAAAGAAACTAATACTTAAATGGACTCTAATCAGAGCTGAACCACACATTGTCCTTGAATGTAAGTCTAGATCAGTACGACCTTTGACCTGGCTGTGATGAGGAAAAAAGCCTCTACAGGTCACAAGTGTGACCTGTAATGCTGTTAATGATAGTGGGACACAATTATTTCTCTCTCTCTCTGTCTCTGTCTTTCTCTCTCTCTCTCTCTCTCTCTCTCTCTCTCTCTCTCACACACACACACACACACACACACACACACTCATAATATAAAATTTGATCACTATACTAGTTGAAAGCAGGTTAGTGGCCTGTCAGCAGCACTCAACACAACACTGATGTGTGCCAACGGCTTGGTTATAAGAAAAATCGTTGAAAATATTTGACAGATCCAGAGCTGGATCAATGTAAACATTTAAACCAACACTAACTCACTGAATATGAATGTTGACTGGAACTGATCCGTAGACGTAATGCTGTGTAGCTTTTGCTGTATTGAAGAATATTAGGGGCACCTTTTGTTTACACGGATGTCAGAGACTCACTCCGAATTTCTCTAACTGTCCCGATCAGCTTGCTGATTGGGTAAGGAGGGTCAGGTGTCCAGGATCTTTTGGAAATTGCATGGTCACACGTCATCTAATCTTCCAGATATGGGGACTGGATGACTACCAGCATGTTGTGTGTGTTTGGGTGCAAGTAGGGAACTGTCTTAGGGCCAGAGTGTTATTGATTTAACCCTTGCAAGTTCAGTATTGTACATATAGTTTTTTTTCTTTGTGCACAGGTCAAACAAATCTTGCAGTACACAAATGTGCAGCCCTGACAAATTAAACTGCAGTGTCAGAGACATGTTAGCTTCAGTGATAGTAGATGCTACAGACAGTATAGGTTTATTTATGTTGCCTGAACTGGTGACATAATGAGTTCACAGAGTGTGACATTGTTTATGAGGCCACAAATGAAGTGTGACATCACCTGTAAAGCAGAGCTTATTTTATTTATTAATGAGACATCATCATGCTCACACACATGAGGTGTAGGCCAGACAAGTTCTGCTTTCTTTATCTATGCGGGAAAAGAAATGTTGTTTTTTTATGATTAGTATTATTTCTTTAAACAGAACCTGACACAACTGTGACAACACAATGTTGAAAGGACTACTGACTACGACAGCTGTATATAAGAGATAGCACAAGAGCTATAGCGGTACAAAGAGATGAACAGACAACATTTGGATGGTTTGTCATAAAATGCTTTTGTGCTCTTGGCATTCATTTGCAGAACACTACTTATCCATCTATCTTGCTTTTATTTGTCTGGCTCCTGCCTTCAGGCTGGCAAATGTTATATACACTTACCTTTTGGAAGATAGGTCACCATTCAAACATATGGGAATTAGACAAATGAGATCCAGCAGAGCAAAAATCAAATGTTGCTTCAAATATTGTTTATGCTAGAATATATTTTTAAAATGTATCATGTTGTTTTATAGATTGCTGCAGGGATGATGTTTTTTTTTTTCAGTAGGCCAACCTGCAATTTACCATCACCCCATCAACAAAACGGTTGTCGAGGTACAGATGGAGTCAGACATGCAAGTCTTTATTGGACTGATGCAGTCCAAATAATAAGCAAATCCAGCAGAAGAACAGCAAAGTCCACACTGAAACATGGAGGAGAAACAAATGTACAAACACAAGAAGAAGCAGAGCACTTTATATACAGATAGCACTAAAACAGGACACAGGAGGAAACAATTAAGAAGAGGTGAAAACAATCAGTAAAGCCACAAAAATAAATATAATTGAATAAAAAGGATTATATCAGGAACCAAAAAACAAACATATATATACTGTATATATTGACGATCCCAAACTCATAAACATAACCACAGCTTGGGACCAGGGCAGCAGTGGTGGGGTTTTCCAACTGCTTTTTGAATTACTAATGAAAATGATACTTGTGGGTTATAAATTTTTAAGATACTTGCATGAATAGCACAATTACTATTACAATTGTAAAGGTAAACCTACCTTATCTGGACATTTCAGAGTAAAGAAGTTAAAACTGTGAGGGACCATGATGATATGCAGTCATGATCCCAGGTCTGATTCACAACAAGGCTTTCCAGTAACATGACATACAACTGAGTCAACTGAGTCTCCAAGGTGTTTCCATCTTTTTATGTTGAGCGCGCACACAGACATACTACATCCGCAGAGTGACAAAAATACCACAAAGGTCATTACAGTTTGCCACACATTTGCTGCTAAAAGTCAATCATGTGCATATTTCTACCCATTGGCAAGTGGCCCAATGGCAGACTGCCATGAGAGACAGACTGAGCGATGTGAGTGCCTGTGGATTGAACCAAACCTGTTGTAAAACCCTGCTTTTTAAGCTTTCCTTTTTTTGGTCCAATTGAATGTATCACCACAAAGGACAAGACAATCACTGCCAGGAAGTGCACAAAAAGACATTTGAAAGTCAATGTTATTTACAACGGGTGAGTCCAGCCTCAGGCTAAGATGAATGTCCCAGACAGGCATCCACAAAATTAATCAGGTGATCATAGAAGTAGATTTTAGAGTATCAGCTCATTTCCATCAATTTAGGATGGGTGAGAGCACATGGTAGATGTGGGGAGAGAGGGTGGCCAAAAAAATCAAATAAATGAGTTGTGCTGTGTCACATGGTTACCTCAGGGTGAAGATAGAGCGCACATTAAATGAAAGGAGATATATTTGAGACTGTATTAAATATTACTTCAGGGGAAAAAGGGCACCCATTTCTAAAATTGTACTAACAAAAATTATGTATGAAGAGAAAACATGATGGCTGGGTGTGACAGTTTGTGTAGTGCCTTTTGTGTGATACGCCCTTGATAATAAATAATGAACATAACCCAAATATCCATGGTAAATTACACTTTATTGATGCCCTGGAGGTTTTTATTAAGAAATCATGAGGAGCAGATTTCTTCAGTATAACATGTTGGGAAACAAACCCAATGTTAAATCTGTAGATCTGTGATTTGATAAATGTTTCACTCATTAAAAACAAATATAAACAAATAAAAAATATACAATTTGAGTGAAAGGTTGAAAGGTGGATGAATGAAGCTCAAAGATGGGGTGAAACGCAGTTGAGTGTTCAGTGGGGGAACAATGGCCTTTCTACTGTGGAAGTTTAATAGTGATTAACCCAGGGAGGGAATACATTTCTCCTCTTCACTTGTGGTTAATGTAGTGAGAGACAGGAAGCAGAAAAGGGAGTTTGTAACGACAAGGTTTTATATGTGGGCTTTAGATTACAGTTAGAGCTGGACTTTTTAAATTACAACAAAATCATTAAACTCTCGATCCAAAAGCCAGTTACACATAAGCACTTGATCAAATAGTACCACATGACTGTAAAGCATGAAATGTTTGCAATAAGCAAAGAGTTTTTTCCTGTAAATTTATCTTGATAAATTTTACAAAATCTTACTGTTATTTTAAATACACAAAACAGAACTAAAATGATAAAAACACAGTGTAAATTAACAGGTCTAATAATGTTAAAATGATGGAAAATCAGGCTCAAATGTCCCTCAAATACAGCAGGTTGCTGTCTGTCAAATCTCCCTGAAGATTAATTTGCCAAGTGATGACAAATAAGAATATATATTACTGAAACAAATATTAGTTACACTGTTCAATGTATGAACAACAGGAAAAAAGAATGGAGAAAAGAAACGGGAAACAAAATGGGCCGATTTTAGAGCGGCTGGGAAATAAATAAATAAAATGAAAAGCTTTTACTCGTAGACTTCCAGACGCATGTACTTGACAATGTTCTTTTATGGAATTTTTTTCTTTGTTCTTATGCCCTTACTTGCCCAAACCCTTTCATATCAAATACCTACTTCAGTAATATAATGTCTCATGATGTTGGCTGTATCGTTCTCTTAGCTGTGTGCTTTAAACTGACAGATTTAATAGGAAAAAATAACACTTTTTAAAAATGTGATATTATAAACAAATTTTCCTGTAGATTAAACTGGGCACCACTCCTGTCGGCGAAGATCAGGAAACTGGATACAGTTCATAGTTTCACCAAAACTGAACAATGAAAGACTGTAAAAATGCTGCCTGGTCTGATGAGCCCCAATCTCTGCTACGACATTCAGATCCCAGGGTCTGAATTTGGTGTGAACAATGCAGAGGCATGGATTCATCTTGCTTTGTAGCAACGGTTCAAGCTGCTGGTGGTGTAATGGTGTGGGGGATATTTTCTTGGCATCAGGTCTGAATCCAATTGAGAACCTTCGGGATATGGTTGAATGGGAGGTTAACATCAGGGATGTGCAGTTGACAAATCTACAGTAACTGTGTGATGCTTTATCAGTATGGAGCCAAATCTCAGAGGAATATTTCATCACCTCATTGAATCTGTGCCATGAAGAATGAAGAAGGAAATTCTGCAGGCAAAAAGGATATAGCCTAAGTAGCTGCAACTTAGTACCTAATGAAGTCGTCATTGTGTATACACTGACTTAAGATTAAGAGCTTAAGAGGGGGTAGTAATTTATAATTTATTGAAAAAAGAATAAAATTGTCATTTTAGAAAGAAATTTGCTGACAGTTTGATCAGACATGGGTCACTCTGATGACAAGCTAAAGGTTTTCCAGTGCCTTGTGAAAAGGAGAGGAAAACTAAAGGAGAAACTCATCAGTTTTCATTATATTGAGATTGGCAGCTGGGGCTTTTGATGTGACTGGTAATCTTCCCAGTGCTTGACAAGTTGCCTTGTGGCATTAAAGTACAACAAAGCAGCTGGGGCACACAAGGCACTTAGCTCATTGTGTTACGGAGATTTATTTTCTTTGTGCCCTTTTGACAGGAAGGCATTTTGAAAATGTCACAAATTGTTCCTGCATTATTAGGATTCTACATACAATCTGACAGTGCTTGCATGTACATTTGGCCGGACTAAGTCGAACGCTGTAGCATCCGAGCTGTTTGTCTGCTTGTTTGGAAAAAAGTACATTGGCTATTTAAAAATAAATGGGGGGTAAACTGAGGAAAAAGCTCCAAAGGTCCAAAGCAACAAAGCAGCTTGTTCATGCAAAAGAATTCATACTAACAGAAGAAAATACACAGTGAGCAGTGAAAGGTGTGGCCGTGGACTGTGCATTTCTATTCAGAACAATACCTCCTGCTGTGAGTCTGATGCCAATGTGCTTTATCAAATCTGGCTGGACAATAACACCCACTGTCAGAGAAACAAAGCCAGAGAGGTTATTGCAGTTTTGGACTGTGATAGAGTTGAAATGCATTAATTTAGCCAGGACAGATGTAATGTGCAGATGCACCCTGGCCTATAACAGCAGCTTCTCTCTCTGTAGTGTTGGTTGATAAAAATAAAAAAAAGCACTCTAGTGGTACAGCAAGGAAAGTAACCAACTTAGAAGCTCTCGGTTTCAAAAGGCTGCCTGAAACGCGACTGAATATCTCAGAAATGAACTTTCATGTGGCTCACATGAGAACAGTGAGAAGCAGGTGCTGTTTGTAAAGCAAAGTCAAGACTACATCCCTGCGGATTTCCCATGGTCAAACACACATGAAGAACTCCAGTATATACAGCTGAGTATTAATAATGAATCAGCTGCATCGTTGGCTCTGCATCAGTTGTGAAGAGGCAAACCAAGATGTACCGTACTGCTCGAAGGTGAGAAAAAACCTTATCCAGCACATGAAAAATGTGTGCGCCTGCATGTTGCATGGATAATGTGTTTGTGCGCACAAGTGTGGGAGGAGGAGCATAAATTTACTCCTTTGATAAATAATAAACCAGCATGTGTGGGAGGACTGTGTGGATGGTTCTCATTACATATCGTTTCTCTGGTGGTTCTGGCTCAGATATTCCCATGTTTGACTTTTGATGCCTTGCTCTTTTTTGGTTGATTATGCATAGATTTTCAGTGGGAGTAATGATATTCATAGGTTCTGACACGCAGCTGTCAAAACCCAAATTATAACAACAACAAGCTCTCTCCCCAAGATTAAGGGTGACTGATCATCCAAGTGTCCACCCATACACGCACACGCTGTGTACATAAATACATGAAGTCACACTAGTGCAAACATGTGCTCTGTGAGAAATGAAGGCCTGGCCGACAGACCACATCAGTCACATCACAGGCTTTAATAAATGTTGAGCAGGCCAGCCAAGCGCTGTAGGTGGCATGACATTATTCCAACCTATAACTATCAACCAGGACTATTGTTACATGACAAGACCCAAACTGATGCTCATTAATAATCTATTTCTACCAAGTTGTGAATCAAGGCCAGTGATGCCACATTAACATGAAAGAGAACAGCATAGGACATAGAAGCACACGTCAAAGTCAATGGATATTATCAAACCTTACAATGTGATCATTCTATGTATTTTCATGTAAGTGCTGAGACAAAGATGCTTCTTTTGATGCTTTGATTGTTATTATTACAAAAGGAATATTAAGTGTATATATCAAAAATGGGGATGGAAAAAGTTTAAAGTGTTTATGGAAAAGACCAAGATTCTTTCAAAAAAATTGTGTTCAGGTAATGGTTTCATACATTGCCATAAAACAGTAATTCATTACAGGAGCATGGCATCATTAACCAGTCTTCAGCTAGATCTGTCAGTACGCTTGTGTCTTTAGGAATAAAACACAACGTCAGTATGGAAATGGATATGCGCTGCTTTTCTAACCGGATCAGTGAGCCACTTGAGGCAGAGTGTTCCACTGTCTGGTTTTAGGAAATATTGCAGTCTTCAAAGCCACAATCCTACTAAAGAATTCAACATTTGTTGGTGGAAACCTTGATTTCACATCAAAGCATAAATTCACAGTTTCTTTTCATCATCGGTTTATTAAAATATTGATTTCCATTTTTTTGAATGCGTATGGTACAGCCATAAGTTTATTTTGAGAAATTCGCTCCACTGAAGCTTCTTTGAATCAGATAGAAAACAGGGCAACTTTGATGTCACTGGAAAAAACATTTAAAGCAGAATTATTACAGATCTTCAGTAATTTCCCTGTGAAATTATTTAATATGAGTGGGAAACAGTATTTTAACTAATGTATTGTTATGACTGCTGGTTTTAGTAGTTCTTTATTTTCCCGGTGAGGCAACAGACATTAAAAAATAAGGCCAGGATTAGTCTGAAAAATATATAAGTGAAGCTGTAAACTGAGGGTGGGGGAGTCAAATCTTCTACACTGGAGGATTTGGATGTTCTGTATGCGTGCTCAGCAAAAACAAACAGGAGGAAGGAGAGTGAACTGCTGATCTAGGAGATCTGCTTCATCCTCTCCATGGCAGAGGTTATGGTAAACTATAAAAATCACAACATGGGATCAAGCTACTGTAATCGTGCTAGCCCAAGCCAAGTGCCATCAATATTTTCCACTAACCTAAGAGACTGTCATCAGTCCATTCGTGTACATTGCTGTATTTCTCTTAGAAAGGGCACATCACTGTCCTTGGATGATTAATTATCAACTTCAGAAAAACAACAGATAAAGTCTGGGTTGTCAAAATACTGTTAGATGCACTTGCACTTTAGTGTTACTCAAACACTAGAAAGAGTTTTAGTATGCACACTGAAGAGCGGGGTCACCATTAAATTAATCAGTCCCAATACCCAAAGTAGAGCGTGCTAATTGGATCTTAGACGAGCCTCTCCAATGAATAATAGCAGCATCCTTTATTCTGCAGGCCTAGTTAATTCACCAGCATGTCATTAGTTTTTAGGTTGGAATTTTTCACCAGAGCCTTGCAGGGGAGCTCTGGGGAGAGGTGACACAGTCGCACATATTTGCAGCATCTCTACCTGTCAGTCTACAGATTCAGCACCACAGCTACACACCTGTTGTTGATTCTGACTGACCAGGGCTGCAACATTTATACCACATAGCTTAAGTGCGTAATGCACTTTGCAATCATCACATGCATGTTGCATCTAATTTAAATTAATGGAGTTAAAACTTTCTGCTACAAAGGTTCAGGCTCTTATCAGAAAGGCTTTCTGTTAGTTTAGTTATGTTACTTTTGTTGCTCTTGTTCAAAAACTATATTTTTCTCCCCATAAGGTCACAAACAAAATTGGACAAGCAGCCAGTTGAATCTTATAAAAACTTGCCCACATTTAGACGAACTCCGAGTGTTATGCAGTGTTATTAGCAGAAGGCAGGAAGGAAATTATGATGGGCAAAATCCGTGAGCTGCATCTGAATTTCTCAGAGCTGCTCCTGAAGCCACCGATATCACTCTGGCCCCAGAAATTTTGTGGTGATGTGCCAGCATCAGCGGTTTGTCAGTGTCTTCGTTGGTGGAAATTCTCAGAACAGACTCTAGATCGAAGTGTCAAACATAAGGCTGGGGGTCCAGAATCGGCCCAGCAAAGACTCCAGTCTGGGCCACAATCTGGAAATTGTGAAGGACTGCATAGATTTTTAACTTCTAAGAGTATTTTGCAATTTATACTACACCAGAGTAAAGCAATAGATAAACAATTAAATGAAGCAAAAGTTCATGTTTTTAATCTACTCAAGAAATATCTACTTGTCTGTAATTTTACACAGTTATCATGTAGAAAAACCGAGATGTACTGTAGAAGTTGCACTTGTTTTCCTCATATTAAGACTTTTCAGTCAAATATAGAAAAGGCAGTTTCACCGGTTTGGCCCAATTTAGAAAGAGTTTCACATCCCTGCTCTAGATTTTGTTCCCAAACACAGAGATGGTAAAGGGGTATTAAAAGACCCAGCTCTGGGAAAGGTGCTATTGTTATGTTTAAATCCAGATTTCTCTGAATTGAAGAGTGAATATATTTTATACATACATTGCATCATTAAAGAACTCTTCAGTTCTTAAAAAACAGTGCATATAAACCAAAATAATAAATAGCTATAGTTTCCTAGTTTTAGATTCAATGATTGAAAAAACAAAAAAACATTTTCAATTGTTCTCCACAATGAAAGACTGGAACAATTTCTATGAAAAATGATAGCACTGAATACTGTCTTTGTTAGGAAATACAGTCTCATTGTGGGAAAAGATTAAAATACTTTCCCCGCTTCCATTCATTTTTGATTTATGAAATAAAACAGAAGAAAATGAGTAAAAAAACGATTAAAAGGTAAAATATGAGAAAATGACGTACAACGCAGCTTGAAGAGACAAAGAAACAGCAGGGAGGCACAAAGAGAAAGAAGCATGACACACACACGAAGGGAGAGTGAGAGAGCGACAGAGACTGAGGATAGCGAGGGAGGACTTGCACCTCCTCCGTTTTATGTGGCAGTCCGGCTCCCCTGCCTCCTCCACGCTCTCACTCGCGCTGTCTCTCTCGCAGCCACATCTCTTCATTACCCCGTCTGCTTCGCCCCCTCCCCTTTTCCGCCTTCCTCGTTATCCCCCTTCATTTCTCCTTCTCATATTCTTTTCCACTCTTCATATTCGACATGCGCTTCACGTGAAGTCCACCTACCAACTTGCGGAGTCGGTGGATGTCGAGTAAACAAAAGCAGGCAAATGCTCTGACGGGGAATTAAAGAAAAGAAAACACGCACGTTCGCATCTTTCGTTGAGTGCCTTGGCTTGAACGGAGCAACAGTATGGATCTCTCATTCATGGCTGCACAGGTGAGACGCTTCGCCTCCAAACTGCTCAAATATATTTAGCTTGTCTGAACTTTTAAAAAATTATTATGAATGTATTTTGCCCGTGGATTTCAAGGGCGTGGCCGCGGAATAAGTTCATATCACGCTTTGACACTTTCCAATAATTGCAGTGTTTAAACATGGTTCAGTACGGATACCATCGCGTCTTTATGCGCGCATATCATTGTGTGAGGGCCAGTGGGACGTTGTTGCACTCCAGCATCACTCTAACAGTCTTCAAGTAAATAGTTTAGTTTCCTTCCTTATCCTTTCAAAGTTTATAGCTCGCAGGTTTTCTTTGCTTCATGTGTCACCATTAGGCGTTGAATGTCGTTGAGTTGCTGCACTTCTGTATGCTTTTGTGTCAGAGAATTCAAAATAATGAGAGCTCCAAATGTATATTTTAAGCTTTAACCACATCGTGGATGTGATACTCTTCTTCATTTCGTTTTATTTTTGGCATTTGAATTGCACCAGCTTCACTGGCCCAAAATCATTTTTGTAATTCATGCAAATATGGTATTGCACTGCTTTGCATAATACGTGCTGAAGTGATTTTGGCTCCACGGAGGACATGTGCTATTGTGCATCTGTTTAGAACATGGGGTTTGTTTTGATATTCTCCCTGCCCTCCTCCTCCTTCTCATCTCTCTCTCTCAGTGTCTGGCAGCTTGTGGTTTATCTGGTGCCATCTACTTTGCCATTCGTCGCACAACTACTATTAAAGGGTTCATTGCATTATTTTTTTTCTGCCAAGGGCTGTTCTTTGAGGCAAGATGAAGCCAAATGCTCCCAAATCTTTTTAAATCAAGGACCTCTAAATGGAAATGCATTGGAGCATGGACCCATCTGAGAATACGTTGTTGTTCACTATTACCTGATTTAAAGAGAAGCAAAGTAATACATTATGGAGAGCATGGAAACCTCACAAGTCAAAAGTGCAGATGCTGGAATTAGTTTTGTATTGTTTCTTCTTCATGCCAGGAAGAAAAACAACGTGTCACAAATGAAATTCTTGGCAAAGGTCCCCAAAATGGGTACTAGATACAAGTAATGTTTAGAGATGGATCAACTGATTAATTTATGAGATGAATACCAGACAACTAGCAATAGACAGCAACCTTTTCAGTACATAGGGGGAAAAAAGAGTGAAAAAATGTAAATATTTGAGAAATATGCAATCACATGACACTTAATTACAAATTACTAGTACCTGGTTGGACTTTTGGTTGTTTTCAGAATTGCTTCAAACCTTCTTGGTATAGATTCAACAAGGTGCTTGAAACATTCCTGAGAGATTTTCGTCAATATTGACATGATGGCATCACACAGTTGCTGCAGATTTGCTGGCTGAACACCCATAATGTGGATCTGCCGTTCTACCCCATCCCACAGGTGCTTTATTGGATTGAGACCTGATCACCGTGGAATCCATTTGAGAAAAGTAATCTCTATGTCATGTGCAAGAAACCAGTTTGGGATGATCTGAGCTTTGTGTTTATCCTTCTGGAAACAGCCACGAGAGGATGGGCACACCGTAGTTATAAATGGATGGACACGGTCAGCAAAAATACTCAGCTAGGCTGTAGCATTAAAAAAATGTTTTGTTGGAAAGAAGGAGCCAAAATTAACCAGGAAAAGATCCCCCACGCCATCACAGCACCACCAGGCTGAACTCTTCATACAAAGCAGGATGGATTCATGTCGTTTAAGCCAAATTCTGAGACGACAACACGAATCTTCTGTTGTTTAATTTTGATGAGCCCACGTAAACTACAGACTCTGCTGCTGCTCCATCTTCTTTAAGATTCAGTATTTTATGCATTCAGAGATGCTCGTTCTATACTTTGGCTGTAATGGGTGGTTATTTGAGTTATTGTTGCCTTCCTATCAGCTTGAAGCAGTCTGGCCATTCTCCTCTGTCCTTTGGAATCAACAAAACACAGAGAACTGCTGCTCACAGGATATTTTCTCTTTTTCAGACCATTTTCTGTAACTCCTAGAGATGACTGAGTGTGAAGTTCCCACTAGATCAGCATTTGTGAAATACTCATACTACCGATGTCTGGCACCAACAACCACACCAAGTTAAATCACCCTCCTTCCCCATCCTTTTCTTGATTTGAACTTCCACACGTCATTTAACCATGGCTACATACACTGAGCTGCTGCCATATGATTGGCTGATTAGATACTTGCTTTAATGAGCATAACATGAACGGGTTTATCTAAGTAAGTGGGCAGTGAGTGTATATTGTCCTTTGTCCTATTGTCTGTTAGTAATATATTATGGACAAAGAAAACATGTTTTTAAAGAGTAAAGGACAAAAGTGTGAAATACTTAAACATTAGGCAAAGCAATGAATCCAACAAAAGACTAACAGAATGTTAATATGTTTTATTATATGTATTTATCCTAGCGACCTAAACTCAGTTAGCAAAACAGCTTTTACAGCGCACCAGTAGATAATGCTCCAAGGATGTTTGGTAAGTAGATAAAACTTGTTTTTCAACATTTGCTTGATCGCACATCTGCCATATGTGTCTGTAACACCTTCAGTTCAATTAACATGTGAACACCAGCTTCAAATGGCCGATAAAGGAACTGCAGTTTTCGGCACTTGTGTTTATTTCATTTTGAATGAATGAATTGAATGAAATGGTGAAAAATCGTTTTATAGTTGATGCTTAGTAGTTAAGACAGCTGTGTATTACTAGCCCCACACCAGACTATTCCCCTTTAACTAATTTCAGCCCTAAAACAACAGTAAACAGTAGGGGTGCAATGATACACAAAATTCACGGTTCGGTTCGGTTCGGTTCGATACTTTGGTGTCACGGTTCGATATTTTTTCGATACAAAAAAAATGTTCATGCCTTTTTATTAATTTGTCATTTATTAAATTTTCATGGCACATTCTGCACCACATCTCTGTGCGTTCATCATTTGTTTGAAGCCAGCTCACCTCCTGCAACCACTTTTCCGAGAATACGCGCTTCTTTTGTGGTTCGGACTCCTTCTGACATTTCTTTGGAGGTGGAGGAACATCACAGTAATTGCTTAAAGGAGCTTCTTCGACATCTTTAAGAGTTCTAAACAAATGTCTGTCCTCCTCCTGAAAATCTTATGTAAGCAAACACGCGTTGCAACTTCTTATCTTGTGCGGGTTTTTATTTTGACAGCGAATGCGCACCTGCGGACCACTTATGTGCTATTTAGCTCATCATATTGCAGCCACAGAAATTCTTTTGTCCATGAAACCATAAAGCTGCACTTTCTTTTTGCCTTATAGTCTGATTTGTCATAACTTTTCCGTTTTGTCACTTCTTCACCCTGACCTGTCTTATTTGGCTCAGCAGAACTAAAATATATATCCTGCTGCTTTTACACACGCACTAACATAACGCTCAGCGATTCTCTGCGCGATCAACCTCTCACATGTTTAAGCTGCAGGAGATTTCATGTTTGGTCAGGTCATGTTTGCATAGTAAGCTAACGATTGATAAGACGATGTCAGAGGAATTGGTGCGCAAATTATCATCACTCACCAATCAGTACTGTCGCTTTCTATACACAGTTCATGCGATTGCAAAGTGAAAGCAAAAAACAAGCGCAAATTCAAACGCGATTTCAGTATGTCACATATTGACAGTGGCCGATGCCAATGACATAATTACCCAGCTACATTTCCGAAAGAATGCAAAAGCATTGACATATATTTTTCCTTCCTACGATAGGCCGACGGGCAGGGCAGAGATAGATTTTGGTAGCCCGACTGGAAAAAAGCCCCAGGACGTCGGGCTAGCGATTTTGCGAGCCCTGTATCTGATTGAGGAATCACTCATCTTTGGAAAAGAGAGTTTATTATGGAGAAATGTCTCTTTCCAAAATAAAAGCTATACTATACGCTTCTTCTGGGCTATATTCTCAGCAGCATATTAAACATATCAGGTCCCCATAAGGAGAATCATGTGCTAACGGCTGTCTAAATGACTCGGGTAAAGTTTGTAGCATGCGTGCTTGTTTTTGTCTGCTTCCACTTGTCTTTGCACTAGGATGATGTCAGAGTAAATGTGCAGTCATATTGGTTGTGTTCCCACTAGTGCTGTCAGCGTTAATCTGAAATGACGTTAACGTCACAACACGGCAAATCTCCGTTAACGAGCTACCGCGGATCACCTCATGAGTGGGGCTGGAAGACGTCAACACATTAACGAGCTAACTGCGCTAACACACTAGTTCCCACCAATTGAGCATTGCTGGCACATCCAACATACTGTTTTACTTTTGTCCATGACGCGCTTACCTTCAGGGTCATACGTCACATGAAAACCAAAATAGTTCCAAACGCCAGATCTGAATGAGGGTGGGGGAGGTTCAATTTGCCATGTTGCAACGAGCTTAACTTCTGTCTAGCTAGCTTGCCCTGCGCTCAGTGAATCTGTGTTCGACTACTCCGCCTAGGCTGCACTGTCGAGCGCAGATCCACTGAGCGCTCAACACAGACAGCATCGTCAGAAGGAAAGTTGATAAAATAAATTAAAAATGTTGTATTGTTCGATACATATGCGTACCGAACCGAAAGCACTGTATCGAACGGTTCGATATCGATACGAGTATCGTTGCACCCCTAGTAAACAGATGACAAATGCTTTAAAGGGAATTTTGTATTTGGTACTAGAAAGGTGGCTTACTACTCCCTCTTGACTCTTTACCTCACACTTGCCATTTTTGAAGTTCACCTTTTTCAACATTCACGTACCTTCCCCCCAAAGAATGCAGCTCTCTCAGATCGGTAATGGCTAATTTAACTGAAGTGAAATTCATTCCTGTGCCCTGAGTCACTCTGTAATGGTGACTGTGAATGAAGTCAGGCAAATGTCCCTGGAGTTTTCAAGACTGACTTCACAATGGATGATTTTTTGCCCATCCATCTCAGTGTAGCTCTGCTGCCTGCAAATCACTGGACCTTCACCACCACTTTGTCTCTAAAAGATGACGGATGCTGCTAAAGCTGTTCTGGCCTAAAGATTGGAAATTTTTTTAAAGAACTTTAACTCAGACGAGCAGATTTCTGATTTTCTCTATGTAGAAAATTGGTGGGTTTGAAGATGCACTGGTCATTATTGTTGTAGTATTTGAAAAGAGGAAATTGACCATAGAAACTGAGTAGCTTGCTTGTCATTCAGAAGAACCAATAACATGCACGGTGTGTACCATTACACAGAAACTGGTAGCATTACTGGCTATTGTTTTTCAGCATTTCTCACTCCTGTTTTTGTTAAAATGGTTTTGTATGTTATACGAGAAACATTGCTAAATAGCTCTTGACAGAACAATGTGTGCACTCTTGCGTTTGGTGAATGATTTGCATTTGGCAGCAATGCTTCGCTGGTTTGAAATGGAAAAAGGGTATACAGCATTAGCTTTAAAGTGGTGGCATCCTCGAGCATTGTGAAACATGGATTAATAGGCGACAATCACAGCAAAGCTTTTGAATGCTAAGCTGAGTGCAATTCGGCAGTTTGCGTTTTATCTATTCAATTAGACTGAACTGAGAAATGTTTCACACAGCTTCCCTTAGATCCCTGTGGATATCAAGATTAATTTTTGACATCCACATACTTATGAATTTCTTTTTTTCCCCAATACTGCTACTTTGATGTTAATTATATTGTGTATATCTTAGCATCTTGTTGAGGCTGTCACTGTTAGGTTATTTAACTGGCAGATGTTAAGGCATAAGAAAATGAATCATTGTGTTAGTAACTAATGTTGAGGTCAGCCCGAGACAAGCTTCGCAGACATCCTGGGCATTCTGCCAGTCTCAAACGTGCTTCAGCTGACAGATCTGCCACACAGGGCAGCAAAACCCTTAAGGGTCTGCCTATCCAGTGGAGGGTGTCCCAGTGGCCTTTGCCTTTTACTCATTTTTTAGCTCTTCATACATGCACTATAACCACCTCTGTCATATAGGGTTATATGTAATCCCCTGTCATGTCTATTTCTCTCGCTTTAAAATATTTTCATTACCTGGCCAAATTCATACCTAAGGATGGGCTGATTTGTCTCTTCATGGCAAGCCATCATGATTTCTCGTGAAATTATAGCCCCAAGTCATTCTACCTGACAGGCTTTGTACATCTCTTCCTGTGTTAAAGAGTACAGATGAGAGTGACAGGATGATGAAGTAAAGCGTTGTTGACAGCAGCAACAAGCAGACCTATGTATATAGACACAAAACCACTTTAGTTTACTTGCCAGGTGACATAAAAAGCAAGTGTTTAAAGCTGATAATTTAGAATTAGAAAGACATGCTGGAGATATAGCAAGACATGTTTGCGCACCACCACCCCTGGATATTGAGCCAGATATAGAAATTCAAGTTGACTTATTCGCAAACTAGATTATTTTTCACTAAACACAATTTTGGAAATAGACACGAAGTGTAAATCTAGGCCATTTTTTCTCTTTTCCTTTTTTTTAAACCCAACTTCATAAAAAAATCGAGTTACATAATGATATTATCTCACTGTGAATTCTCCACGAACTGACTGCCCCTATTAAAAATCTCCTGCTTTCTATAGTCGTGGCTAATTTGAAGAGTGTAATAATGTCACGGCAGCCTTTTCATCTTGAAGAATTTATTTCCCCTCCGGTCTTCTTTTGTCTGCTTTTTCAGCAATTGCTTTTACATGAAAGCTGTAGTCCTGAGATAGTGAAAACTTGCAACAGACCCAGATTTTCATGTGTCTTCATATTTAGAGGCACACAGGTTGAATGCAAACAGTCAGCTTAAACAAATTACATAGAGCTGTTTGCATGGGGGGGGGGGGGACGGGACAATCAGTGCTTTAAATAGATGAAAAGCAGGTAATCGTGCTTAGATAGGTCTGTTTTCTATTCTGGTAGCTTATCAAGAAATGCAATTTGAAGGCAGGTCACTGATTTATTTTCCTTTATTGTCTTTTATGTCTGTACATGCAGTCATTTCTCATGTCTCTTGATATAAAAAATGATAAATTCAAGGACACAGAGAGAGTGAAAAGGCAGTAAACAACATTAAAAAGTTGCTAATGACGAACTCTTATACAAACCCTTAAGAGTTGTTGCCCTGCTTGACACGTCTCCATTAACAGATGGGTTGAAGGAGAGGTCGTGCTCTTCAATGCAGGGCCACTTCGTAGTTTACTCCCACTTGATGGATGCATGTAATACAGAATAGCGGGCGGGGGGGGGGGGGGGGGGGGGGGGGAGACGAGCATTCAGTAGTACTGTGGGTTGGTTTTGTCGACTGCTTTTTATGCAGTCTTTCCTAGAATCAGAATGATACATTAATTATCTCATATTGAAGACAGAAAATGCTGAAAAGTCAGTAATGCTGCAGCAGGTGGTTAGATGGCCAGCTCCAGGTTCCCACCCTTTCTCTTTCTCTGATTTGGGCATAAACCACACTAGCAAAAATGTCACGAGTTTCCAATTCAGTTCCCACCTGGCTGGCACTTACACATACTGTTGTATGTTCATTCCCCTGTTCGCTCTCTCTCTTTTTATCTCCACCATCTTTATCAAATACCAAATAAAGCCATAAAAGTGCCAAAATGATATTAAAAGAAAGCATGCAAATGGGACCATCAAGTTCCTGACTAACAGGAAATTGCAAATCTCTGTTTTTGGCTCTCATTATTCTTGGAATGAAGCATGAAACTGCCTTCTAGTAGAATTCTTTAAACTAGGCAACAGTAAAGCACCTCCACCCAGTGGTACATCTGTAATCATGTATTTGTGCAATAAAAAAAATAAAAATAAAAATATCTATTCACTAAGTCTGTCTTGTATCCTGATTAGTAAGAGCTCACTACAGTGAAGTTATCCACAGGTGTAGTATTTCTCTCTTGGATGAAAGCTATGAATGTTATGAAACTATAGATTTTTGTTAGTGACTTTAGCCTTTGGGAATCTAAACCAGGAGTATGTAGCATTTGTTAAGCAAGCAGTGCCTGCAGAAATCTCTGTGGCCACACATGGTTAATTAGAGGATGCTAGCTCCAATCCCCCTGTGAGCCTAAATTGGAAGGAGTGGATGAAAATGGATGGATGAATAGTGCCTTAAATTCTGCTGAGCTCTAAATTTAACGAGAAAGGATGCTAGAACACAGCCCATCTACTGCAGATGCAGTAACTAACATTTCAATCATTTCAGAACAGCAACATTTCAAAACAAACCAGCATTTCTACTGCATACTGGAGTCCAGTTCCCCTTGTTTTTCCCTGATCATGAATCTCTGCCCTTTTAGGAAAGAAGCCTTAAGGTAAAATATGGTCAGGAGAAAGAGCAATGGTTCCTCATCCCCTTTTGTGTGCTCAATCTTCACTGGAGCAGGTGTGATTTATTGACCACCGAGCAAAAGTTGGGAAGAGATGGAGATGGAATAGCAATACCTGCCAGCACATTGCTGTTAGTCCATATGCTCAAAGCTTTTTTTATTGTGTGACACTCAAATGATAATAATAATCTGACATACAAGTTTTGTTTTGGTGTCACAGGTGGGATCAAAAATTATTTAGCTAGTGGATTTAATATTGTAATACATTAAGAGGCAACACGTTCTCACTCCCAAAGCGTAACATTTTACACTATGGCCTGTATTTGTATAGCGCTTTACTAGTCCCTAAGGACCCCAAAGTGCTTCACACAACCAGTCATCCACCCATTCACACACACATTCACACACTGGATGAAACACACTGGTGCGCCCCAGGATGGCTGTGGCTACAATGTAGCTTGCCATTGTAGCCACAACCATCCTGGGGCGCACTGACAGAGGCGAGTCTGCCGGACACTGGCGCCATCGGGCCCTCTGACCACCATTAGTAGGCAATGGGTGAAGTGTCTTGCCCAAGGACACAACGATCGAGACTGTCTAAGCCGGGGCTTGAACCGGCAACCTTCCGATTACAAGGCGAACTCCCAACTCTTGAGGCACGATCGCCCCAAGGTGACAAATCGTAGGTATGTTACGCCTTTGGCCACCCAACACGTCCCTATATTACAAGTTCGGAAAAATTAGGAAACATGAGAACCGTTTGGAATGAATCTACACCTGTACATTTATTTTACTTAAATCGCTTTGGAAAACACTATCTAACGCGATTAAGGTGGTGGTTAACGTTAGGGATAAGGTTATAGTTAGGGTTTGGGCTGGAATACACGGCTGGAACGTGTGTTACTGCAGGAGCGTAATTCTATTCGATCTTGAGTTGCTGAGGATTAGGGTCGTATCATGTCCCATAGTCCCAGAAAGTTGGCTTTGTTCATGTGGAATTTTCAGATGAAATCAACATGTTTGACCCTGCAGAAGTTAACCTTAGAAGCCTGAAATCAATCAGAAGACCCACACTCCAAAAACAGGGGTGTGGGTCTTTCTATTTCAAGTAATGCCATATGTTTTTAAGTTATAAATTTGACTTCGCTATAGCCAAAAGCATACGAGTCAGCAGTAAAATGCATCCAGTGGTTGAAATTCTCTCGTAAAAGATCTCTTTCAGTAGATGGAAAGTCAAACTAGAGATTTTTAATGGGATCTTCCAAATTCTTGTCACCAGAGGGACAAACATGTATTTGGCTACAGCTTATGGAAGGCTTACTATCTTGAAAATTCCTCAGATTTTGATTTATAAGTCTATCGTTATTATCAAACAAAATTTAGCCAAGTGAGACCAGATAATTGATGGATGTAGCAACAGTAACCAAGGGAGCCAGGGCTAAATGAACTGTCAATAACTGTCATATTACAACACATAATTTCTCAATTTCACCTTGCCATCTTATTTTACAACATGTTTGCACTGTAATAGCAAATGTCTCCCAGCTGTTTTGCACCTAAAATGAGTTGCTGCATATTGAAAGAAGTCCTGGGGTGAATGAAAGGGAGACTTGATGGACTGTGACGGCCAAGTATGAAGTAATAACATCTTTCCCTGATAGACCTATGCCAAATGTTTCTTATAGTGTGCTGCTTTTGATATTCTGCAAGCATCAATTATACATTTTGGCATGAATAATCTATTCCCCCTAAATAATTGCAAAGTAGCTTCATCAGCCTGTATTGATGTGTTTTAAATAACATTAAGCTACAATTTAGGGTAAAACTTTGAAGAGTAGTGCCTCGGCCTTCTGTTTGAAAATGAGCTTCAAGCTGATGCTCCAGCCGTTAAAACGCACATCTGCATTCAGCTCATGAGCAGGTTTTTTTTTGATGAAAAGGAAACACGATTGGAAATTGTGGAGAGTTAAACAGTGAGTGGTTGTTCTGCTTTGGTGAATGGTGAATGGCAGAAGCTGATTACACACTATTAGTGAGGAAGCAGTGATGAATTATGATTGTAGTTAAACATCGCCACGGCTGCTGTAATATATCGGTATCATTATGCATTTTTGGAATCATTAGTATGCTAAAGGCAGTATAAGTGGGTCGTGAGTCTCCAACATGGCGTCTGTAGTTTTCCAGGAAAAGCCAGTTAAATTGTTTACATCTCCACAGTTTAAGTTAATTACCCGCTCGCAGCTTTTCCACAACTTATGTCAGCTGTTACTCTTTCCAAACTTTAAAACCTTACTGGCTTCAAACAATGCCTCCATAATAATACCAACAACAAAATCCTGCTTCTTGATTTGATCTCTTTCACTGGGCCTTACTCTTTGAGTGTGACCTTGGGTTTGTTCAAAGAAAGCAGCCCTAAGGCGAGTGACAAAGTGTACAAAGAGGCCTTCCCCTCCCTCCATTTCCCTCTTATTCAACTCCTCTTCAATCTGCAAAGGAGTTTAGGTTGTATAGCACACAATATTACTTCACTGCTCACGAATACTGCTGCCTTAGGTCTTCCTTTAGATTGGCTTCTAAGGCAACAGCTGACAGTCTCTAATGTAGCTCTAGCCACAACTCAAGAACAGGCTGCTGACTGTATTTCATATGAAAACATATGATACCTCTCCCATTACAACCCTGGTTGTATTTTAGCACTAGCAGGGCCTCCACTGTCCTTGTGATGTTTTATATAAAGTAAATCTGGCTGCGTACCCTTTCTGGGCACATGCAACTTTAATGCCCAGGTAATGAATCAGGCACTTACAGTATGTAAGCTGTATTACATATGGAAGTCATTTGGCATCTCTGCTGGTATGCTTGATTTGTGGAGAAGTACACTAAGTTTGCATTTTTTTTCCCCTTTTAACATTGAATTTTTTATGACGCCTTCAAGGAGTTGTGAATCAGTTTGTGGCAAGTGCTTGAACCTTCTCTTAGCAGGTGTTTTGATGCATTTGAACCTCTGTGTTGGAATCAACAGTTTCAGACCTAAGCTTACACCAAACTAAGAAGTATCACAATATTTTACCCGGGGTGTTTTACTCTAGCCAAAATAAGTAAATGGATAGTGAGGATATTTATATTGGAACATGTAGTGCATACACCATATCAGGTTAGGCTTACGGCTATGCTTTAAGCATAGCATAGGCCCTGAAGGGTCAAAGCTCTGCAGTCTTATACTTTACTGTCGCTCATACTTGTCATTAAGAAGCGATGATATTGTTTGTTGCTGCAGTTACTGATTTCACACCTGGGTCCCGCTCACTTGCAGCCTGTACATATTCTGTGTCTCACCACCCACTCACTATTGCTCCCTGTCATTTGTATACATCTCAGAGTGCGAAAGTCAGAAATTATTTATTTATAATGATGACTGATGGATAGAAGGTCCAGAGACATAAATGCAAGGCTTCCGTGTGCATACGTGGGCTTTCGTGTATATCTTTTGTGCTCATTCTTTTCCTTCTTTTGCCGTGCAATAATTAATGTAGGCTTGTCCAGATTTGTTCCGTCAAATTATTCAGAAACTAATGTGTTTTCATGATGCATTGTACATGCAAACATTTAAATAAACTCATACTGCGAGAATTTTAATAAGAGCAAACAGAGAGGCACCACTGTAATGTAACTAGGCCAACATGGCACACACATGACAAATGTATGACATCCACCCACAGGGAAAATAACCATTCATAAATGCTGATGCCAACCTACAACAGTCTATAGGTTATACACTGTACTATACTAGTGTAGGCATAAGTGTTCTCACTGGATTTATCCGCTGGGCTGCCGACAACATACACACTGAAGAAACATTGTCCTCGTAGCTTAATTTTGCATGGATAATGAAATAATGCTTGCTTTTTGTTGTTTACTACAACATACAGCAAACTAAAAAGGCTCAAGTGTCAAATAAATATGACTGACCACTTTTTGCTCTACCAACACCAAGCCCCAAGGACAAAATAATGATAATAAAAAATACATTTTCACTTTGTACTTCAGATCCACTTAAGTAAAGGTCAACCAAAACTCATTCACTTTGCAGATCATTATGCGCCATGAGGCCACACTGACATAAACAGGGAAATCTAATTTTGGAGACTTTACAGCAAGTCCTGCAGCACTTTGTGGAGCCTTCTGTGTTTATTCTTGTGTTGGTTCACAGAACCCCTGTGGCCACTCTTTTTTACACCCACATAATCTATTTTGATTAAATATATAAAAATATCAATATCAGCTGGCAGGTTTATGGGTTTGTTTTTTTTGGGTTTTTTTTTTAAAAAAGCATAACACTGAGACTGTCATTGCAGAGAAAAGCATAAAATGTCTTTTGGCTTTAGTAGCCACCCATGGATACATTTAAATGGACTGGATATTATTAAGATGCTTTTCTTTTTTCTTTAATGTGAAGGGTTAATGTTAAAAAGAGGCATGTTTAAATCCTTTTTACACCTAAAGAAACATTGATACCTTAACCTCACCAAAGAGCCCCTGATCACCAAAGCAAACAGCATTAATAATAACACCACAAAAGCACATCCCTGTTAATACGAGCAGCATAACCAGTTTAGTTGTGTTCAGAGCAGCACTTGCATTATGGATGGGCCTCTGCATCCTGTAATTGCATCCCCCGAGGCTGAATTCTATGGATACACTTTGACTATAAGTTACACTAATTCATACAATATTGGTAATGAAAAACGTAAACACCCATGTCACTAGTTTTAAAGCACGATCCTTGTTGAAAATTGCAAAACAAATGGAAATGTGTTGAGCGCTCACAGTCCTAGTGTGCTTCTTTCCTGCTTTGCCTTGAAGACAGGTATTTTTGGAGTTTTGTAACTACAATTTTCTATCAGTGTGCAATATGTGTATGGTTATAATTACTGGAAAAGAATTGACAAGTAAATGAATAATTGTAAAATAGCAAAGTGACTTGGGGCAAGTGCCCCCTGTCAAAGTTGGTTCCCCGTCCACTTCATATGGTCTGCTGCCAACCCTGATTCAGAGGTTAGGGATATTTTGCTGGAAAGCATCCATTACGCTAGCAATACAATACAAAAATGCCTTCCCAGCAGGAAAAAGGAAACTAACCCATCCATCCATCTTCTTCTTTTGCAGCATCATTTCCCTCCACCCGCTACAGGGTCAATGAGGGAGGCTGTGGTCTAGCCCAGCTGTAACAGGGCAAAAGGCAGAGAAGCTGGAGTACCCGGAGAGAACTCTTACAGGCAGAAGAAAAACACACAAACTCTACATAGGAAGGCTCTAGCCTGGCTTTGAACCTACGGTCTGCTTCCTGTGTGGCAGCAGTGCTAACTAAAGTCAAATCAATTTGATCAAAAAACAAATGTTTATTGCTCTTGACTTGCGTACTGTGTTCGCAGTTAATCTTGAGGAAATCAAAGTACTATTTATTGTGTAACAGATGGATCACTTTTCTAGTGCTTTTTGACAACCATTCGTACCTCTTACATTATCCACCTCATCAGTTTTGTCATTTTATCTTAAATTCATACATATATGAAAAGAATATATGGAAAAATTTGAAAAACACATAGCACAGAGATGACTTTACATTTGCAGTTTACATTTGACAGGAAGTGTTGGTTCTTAATGCTCTGCAGATCTGAGGGCTGCTGTGACGCAACACGTGTGCACATAAGTGGATTACTGTAATGGGAAGGTAGGGAATGTTTGCTCTGATAACCCACGTTTAAATCACATTATTATGTCATACACATACACAAGCAGTATTTATACCAGCAGCCATGCGGATGTTGATTTATATTAATGCTGCATATTCACAAACAAAGAGAGAAGTTCTCTTAATCTGTCTTAAAAAAAAATCCTACTGCCTTTAGGTCACATATCCCAGTAGCTTTACCTTACAGTAAGAATAAACAAATTAAGTTGTTGTTGTTATAAATATTTATAATTTTAAATTTTAAATAAATATATCATGGTGTGGGATGAAAATAGATCATCTTAGCTGTGAATTACAGAAATTAATAAGACAGGTCATTAAGTAGAGAGATGCACAGTTCATACAAATTATCCAGAGATGTTTCAAAATGCATCCATTTCTCTTCAGGGATATACGGTGATACATGTAACACACAAACTGCACAAATAGCATATGAGGCTGCAGAATTCAAATGTTACTACTGACGAATAAAGTAAAGACAAACATACAAACCAATAGCCATGCTTCTATTCAGGCACTGGTGATCGGTCCTAGAGAGGTACAATCGTGGTTGGAGATGAACTCACCAAAACAGAAATAATTTTGTTTGGGGAAGCCAAATGTGTACAACAGTGCCATTTGTCTTTTAGCTTCTTACCGTCACCCCCGTGTGATTTCTGACTGTGCATTAAAATGTGAAAAGCAGATTACGAAAGAAGACAAGCTTATTTCAACAAAGTATCCTCAGTAAGGTGAAGTACCTCCTGCCACATGACTTCCAGAGAGTAAGTCACACTTTTATTACCTCTTCCTTAGACTATAGTAATTCTTTATATCTTGCCTCTGATCAGTCGTTACTTTGTCATTTGCAGGCTGTAGAAAATGCAGCAGCTCACCTTTTGACAGGAAAGGAACTGCGTGATCACATTACACCTACATTCCAGCTCATTTCAGGGTCCAGTTTAAAATTTTATTACTTGTTTTTAAGAGTCTCTGTGGTTTTGGCCCAACCTTATTTAATTGAACGTTAGCAACCTTACACTCTTACGGAGCACTGAGGTCTGCAAGCCAACTGCTTTTGTACAGGCTCAAAAGCAATGAAGAGAAAGCCTTTTTAGTAGCAGCTCCTCTGGAGCAATTCAAAGAAGAGATACCCAGTCTTTCATCCATTGTAAAGCACTATTAAAAACCTACTTATTCTCACTTGCTTTCAATTCTAGCTGAGCAGGGTACCCTGGCTTTTATTATGCACAATCTTATTTACTTTGTTTAATTTTATGATTTTTTGTGTAAATGTGTTGTATATTTAGTTCCTCTTATGTTCAATATAGTGTTGTTTTAAATGTGCTATAGAACTAAACACAAATATATTTAAGAAATCTTTTAAAAAATTGGTTAAAACTACAAATTACTGAATGAATTCATGTTTCATTTTTAGACCACAAGTTGAGGCTGGCATAATATTTAACCACCAAAACATTTTTTTCTGTTCAGGAATAAATATCTGTAATTTGCCAGCTTAATCAAAAATAATAATGAGGTTTACCGATTTACAAAAAAGCAGTAAAGTCAATGATTATGGAGGAGCTTGCATACACTGGTGGATTAGCCTCAACAGAAACATTTAAAAAATGATTTTGGTAATTAGCAGCACTGCTAATTTAGTGCAGCTGTGGCTCAAATCCTTCATTGGGTGGTGATCTAATAAATTAAGCACTGTATATGTACATAAAGATTTGTAAATACAGTGAGATGATAGTGTAGAGTGTGAGTCAGTAGAATCCTTGAGGAGATAACTTTTCCGCCTATATAAGATGAGTGACTCCCATTCCCATGTCACTGAAGCCTCTGGGATTCAGGAGGAAGAAGATATGAGACCAGCAATGACAAGGTCAGAGCAGTCAGTGACTGAGGGAGGAAAAAGATGTCAGGAAGAGCTCTGGCATCCAGACCTCATTGAACCATGACCTGGAGGCGTTGAGTGTGCAGGTGTGCACAGATTCTCAGCTTTTTAGGATTTTAAAGTGAGAAAAGTGACATGAGGTGAAATTGAAGATGAATTATTCATGAATCCTCACAAACGCTTGCTGTAATTCTGTTAATATTGTTGCTGCAACAATATTACCATTATTACTGTCGCAAATGAAATTTAGTCGTAATGAGAGTCTTTTACAAGCTCAAGCAGAGGAAGTGAGATTCTCAAATTAGCCTGCAGAGCAGATGACAATATTGTCATTGTAACCACTGTTGGATAAGTTCACCTCATTGTTTGTGTAACATTAGACATTAGATTAGTCTCCTTAAACAGCAAACCTCTCTTTGGGAAGATTTGCCTTTGCAGTACAATGTGTGTGTATATAACACAGACGGGAGACAGAAGTGTGCATGATATGAAATGCGAGATTTTTATTTGAATACTGCAATTTGCACATCATTATTGATAATTACAATGATATCTACCTTGATATAATTTACAAATGCAGTAGTCTTAAGGTACGCATGTGGAGGAGAATGTGGTTCCTTGAATCACTGACCCTGAGATCGCTTAAAGGAGAGCTACTCGTCATTTCGATAGCTGAAAAGATGATTCTTCATCTTATTGCCAACTGCTTTGTACTTCAGATAATGAAGTAGATGTGGGTCTTTCTGCTTGGCCTGTATATTAAGAGTAAGAGCAAAGAAGAGCCTGCCCTGCAGCACATCACCTCAAGCCTTAGTCTTACATGAGCGGACACTCAATTCAGCACTTTCGTCTCTGCGCTTGGTTTCTCTGTAGTGAATGAGCAGCTACAGTGAATGAGCAGACATGGATGGAGATGTAGCTGTGGCTGACAGCAGCAACATATGCAGCAAGTGCATGGTCTTTTCTAATCTCTCACAAGTGCTCCTTATATACACATTCAACCTGTTTGCCCTGATACTTACCAGTAAAGTTTGAGAATGAAAACCAGATCACTCCATGTACTGAACTTTATAGATTTTACTGAGAGTGGGAAATAGAATAAACTCTGTCCTTAAAATCTCAAATGCAAATTCAATTTAACTCTTCTAGTAGTATATTTCTAGATTTGACCATAATAAAGATTGTTTAATCCTGTAAATGAGCCCAGATGTTTGTTTGTTTTTGAGGGTACAGGTCTCTACTCGTTATTTGCTAAAGAGGGTCTCTGAGATGGGTTTATGGTTTGCATCTTTTTTTTTAGAAGACTGAAAATATGACTGAAATGAGTTAAGGCACAAATAAAAACCCTGTAAAAAGTCATGAAAGTAGATTTGCTTTGAGATTTGAGTTATGAGTTTACTTTTATGATCCTACTGCCTTCATTTGCCTCATATGGTTTTGTAGAAAAGGGTAGCAAGTTAATCAGCATTTATTGTGTCCATATATTGTGACAACCTTGCTTGTACCTGCCAAATGCAGATGCAACAGCTCCACATGGTTCATCATCTGAATTATACAAAGAAATATAATAATGTTCCAGATATTTTTCAGCTTACACAGCTCATACAAACATAACAAAGCTAACAAACGAGCTGAGTGAGTGAGTATTTTATTTGTATGTTACTAATTAGCAAGTATCTGCCCACATTCAGTGCACAATGGACATTGTGCACATAGTGGGTGTGTCAGTAATTAGTATACCACATCTGCAGAATTGGATTACTTGTACCTCCAAAAACAAAGGTAGCAGTGGCTAAATTTTTTTACACAGATACATGGATATTGATTAATTTATTTAAGAAAATAAATCTAAAAAACAAAACACTTTTGAAAGACTTGCCTGCTTTATTTGTAAAATGAAGTTAATGATCCAGCTCAAAATTCTTTGTGTAAAGGCAGGAACACAGCATCTCAGGCAGTTTTAGACTTTGAGGAATAATGGGATGATTTGAAAAGTCTGAATGCTTGCATCAATAACAATTAAGTGTATCATGAATAGAGCCTAAAGAGGTAGTCAGCACATTAATCATATAAATAATAGAGCAGAAAAAAATAGATTTTCTAGACTGCCAGTCTCTGATCTGATCTCTTCAGTTCGTTAAGACTTGTTTTGGAGGATATAGAAGTGAAATCCTGAGTCATCTTTTAACTTTTCAGCTCCATTTTCCCTTATTCCTGGTGTTTTTTAGGTGCTGCTGACTGATGCCATTTTTAGCTTTAGGATTTCTCCTTGTTTTGTACCTGTGTGAACCTTGTGAGTAATGGATGAAGGTATAACAGACCTAGATAGGCACTAAACATACCTCGGCTTTAAGACACCCCTTGATATTTGATGTATAATCAGCCAATTCATCTCAGCGTCTCTGAATAATTGTCTGTCTTTCACTCTTTCTTGTTGCTATAAATCCTTATCTGTCTGCTCCTTGGTGTGATCTAGTTGGAATAAGAAATCAGTCTTTGTTTTGGTGCAATTTAATGTTTTGTAAGGTGATGGATTTAGTTTAATCTCACATTATAAGTTTTCACACTACTGCTAATTACAAATGTGCGAGTAGCAGACACTGAGTAATTACCCCCAGATGTGAACATGCATTATTACAGATATTGTGTTTCAAATAAATGTGGCCTTTTTCTTTAGCAGTCCTACTTTTAATGCATTGTGAGTAGCAATGATGGGGGAAAAGAATATTCTATTAGGTATAAAGTCGAGGTCAGAGACAAAACCAGGAACGCTGATCATTTATAATATCTAAGAAGTATATTAAACTTTCTTCAGTCCTGCTGAATTTCCACTGACCTGACAGATTGATCGAGGCGTCAAGTGAGGATCACTTGGGCTACACTTGTTCTATTGAGTTATAAGATTTATTAAAAAATGCTGCTGGGCTGCTGAGACAGGGGAAATCAATGAAAGCAGAGGTGTAAATCTGACCAGTAGGAACCAAAGGGGTTTAACACTACCATGCTGGTGAAGAAACCTTTTAAAAACCCTTAAGATTTATGGTATGACTACCTCAATCTGCTACAGTTTACTAAGGAATATGCTAAATTCAAAGTTTTTTCTTGGTGCCTACAGCCCTATAGAGAAGAGTGGTCAGAGTGGTATATTTATTTACTTCCCTGATTAGTACTGTAAGTTGCATCTGTAGAGGGCTAATGTTACCAAAGCCCAAAGTCAATATAGTTCTGCAAAGCACGCCTCCAGAATCTGCAACTTTTTGTTGTCAGATAAGAAAACAAAAAATACGCTGAAATTGAAATGTATTCAATGTAATACATTTTAATACTGCACAAAGGTTTCTTTCTATGAGATCTGTGCTGGCTCTTTGCAGGCTATTTGTCTGCAATCTGGTGCTTTCAGAAACTCACGAATCTCTTCATTGCTGACTTTAACAATGATACATCTGCCTGCTTGAGAGTGTTGTAACCAGGTCAGTGTAGATGTCGCAAAGCTGTTTTTACCATAGTAATAATTCTGTCATCCTACACTCTATATGTCTACTGTGGTCTTTCGGGGATTTGGAAGTGGCTGAGCTATCAGTGCTTTCCTTCTGCTAAAGAAAGTAAAAGATTGTTCATTTGGTAACTTCAAAAGTTTTCTTCAGATGTTATATCTGCTTCATTTGTCGTGAAACAACATGGAAAAATGCTTCAACTGGCCATGAAATTACTCATTAGTCAGTTGCCCAATTACATTTAGGCCTCTGAAAATGGGGTAATATGCATAAAATAACTTTAATTACTATAGTTAACATTTATTATTTGATTTCAAATCCACAGAGGTGGTGTACAGAGAGAAAATGACAAAAATTTGGTTTGCTTCCAACAAAGTTTGGACCTACATAAAAAGAACTTCTTCATTTTTAGGGGTTCAGTAGATTTAAGCTATAAATCTGAAATACATCAACAAGAATGAGAGTCCACAGCTGTGTTATGAGCTCTGAGAGAGTATTTAGGCACAGCAGTGTTTCAGATAAACGCTAACATCAGCATGCCAATATGCTAACAATTACATTGCTAACAAGCTGATTTTTAGTAGGGCTGTGTCCAGAATCACTCAGTCTGCTGTGTCTATCCAACAAATGATGTACCTAACTATATATACATTTTGATGTTGTGCAGATATTGTTGCCTGTCATCATCACTGGTACTGTGGCATTCTGAGTGTAAAATTTGTTCTCTCAGTAGACTCTTTACTGCTCCCCTCATTCATTGCTAATGAAAGCAGCAGGGTGGCGATGTGAGAAACCCGCCAGCCTTTTAGAGCAAGTCACATCTGTGCGCAGTTACATTTAGTATCTGTTGCTGGATGATCTCACTGTTCCACCTGTTTCACTTCTCTGAGAAGAGCACTGATTAGACAGGATTAGATTTAAGTGTAGTAATACATGTATTATGCTTATGTACAGTTTTAAGTCATCTCACCACAAAGGTGGTTTCACTGTAGCTTAATGATTAGACATGCTTTCAGCAACTATTTTGGGGTGTGGTTGATTGACATCCTAATGTCTTTGCACATGGGTGAACCAGCAATAAATAATTCTGAAGAAATAAATTTCACTTTCAATACAAATCATATTTTAGTAACTAAAATAACTGTTTGAAATCACACCAGCTCAATGTGGAGCATCATGCTGACAATCTGACCCATAAATATTTAGTTATACTCCTTCAAATAAACAGTTTATTAAAAATTTATTATAGGAGCTCTGGGTTTTGGACATCAACTTTGGACACTGTAAAAATAAATAAATAAACAAAAACACCCTTCAGTAGAAAAAAAGATCTTTCTGCCTTTTGATGGTGTGTGATATTCTCCATGGACATGTTTAACTAAATCATGATTTCAAAGCAGCAGAGTGTTTGTCTTCAAGCAACAAAATAACTTAATTGTGAAAATGTTGAAACCAAAGCCAAGATGCCTGTGACGACTGAGAAAATCAACAACTTTGTGTTTTCATTGATTGTCAATTCTGAACGCAGCAGGGATCCACTTCTGTGCCTATTTGTTCTCTAAAGTACTCCTTGGTGTTTTGTTTTTTTTTTTCTTCAAGAGTGCAAGTATTGAGTGTGATTTCAGTCTAGCGTCACTACACCGGTCAACAGTTTTTCAGAAAAATTTCTGCTTCTGAGGTAAAATGTGCTGCTTCTTATTGACTTTTATGTGATGAAAAATAACTGGCTACATTTTAAAAGACTGTATAGCTTTTATGTACTTTTATTTTTTATTATTTATTTTTTAAATTTATTTACTTTATGGACCCACCTCCACTTTTTTAGATGCATTTTATTCATCATAAACTGTCTGTCCATATATGGTAATTTTTTATCTTGTTTCATTAAATAAGAATAAAAATATAATAAAACAAATAAAAATGATAAAGAAGGACTGAATATAAAACATATTACTACTATTATTATTAAGTGTGGCAGGACTCTGTTCACAGCCCTGTACTGAATTTATTTAGAGCCCCAGCCTGGTGGGCCAGGTCAAAATGTTCTGTCTAGGTGTGACTTCATCATTTACTCACAGTATTATTACATCTTTTTGGATGTCTCCAGAACCAAACTTTTTTATTATTTAACAATGTAGGACACCAATGCAAGAAATATAAGGATTATATTTCACCTGTGCAAATTCTATATACCTTTTCAGCATCACATTGTGAAGAAAATAAACAAATATATTATTTGTGGGATATTTTAGTCTACCTTTACTTTGCACATGCTGCGTCCACACCTACATGGGGGATTTTTCTATGCGTTTGGGCCTCACTGAAAACAAAAATGTTTAAAACCTCCTGCCAGGCTGGAGATTTTCGGAAACTCAGTTTTTGCGTTTACATGTGGACGAAGAAAACGGAGATTCAGTCACACAGTGTCAAAGGTGTGCGCCTTTTTTGACGTCACGCTGTGCACCACGTTATTGTTTACGTGAGATGAATTTGTTTATGCTTTTCCTTTTCTAGACTTCTGATTGGCCAACATTTCTAGACAGTTAGGATCATATCGCCACCTGTTGCTTTGGCATTCTCTTAACAACATTTGACTTTGTTTGTTGCGTTTACATGTGGACAAAAAACTGCACGTGTGGATGGGATTTTTTTTTTTTTTTCAAAACAGAAATGGAAAGTCTCTGATTACAAAAATACCCGTGTACGTGTGGATGTAGCCACAGATTTGCTGCAAATTGTAAGGTCAAATTTAAGGTCACAGGAGAGGTCAAAAGGTCAAATAGAAAAAAAAGGTGCATTTGGATTTCATAGTTGATGCAATTCCAAATCGTAAGAACCCAATTTCAACAAAATTATATTAATTTTTAAAACTTTTTACCAACATTTCAGCTATTTTGGCTAAAATTCAGGTATTAAATAATGTTTTAGTCATTTTTACTGAAATGTAAAGCATTGTGTTCAATTCAAGTGACTCAAAATTTGGGATAAATAAACATCAGTACAGAAGGGGCACTGTTGCTTCATTGCAAGAAGGTCCTGGGTACCCCAGCCTCCCCTACAGTTCAAAGACATGTTTTTTAATTAGTGCTTCTGAATTGTCTGTTAGCATGATTGGTTGCACTAATATTAGATTGACAAGCTGTCCAGGGTATATACTGCCCCCTGCTTTGTGACAGCTGGGAAAGGCTTCAGCCCCCCGTATTCCTGTATTGGATAAGTGGAAGTAAATGGTTGGATGAAAGGAACAGTTTGACTACATTTATTTCCACTTGACCAGTGGACTAATGCCGAGAACCACCTAGTTCTGTCTGAATTTGTTTTAATGGTCATGCGTGAGTGCTTTTGTGGTTAGGTATATGTGTTGGTTTCTCCACTCTTCAGAGACATTTGTTTGGGCTTTTCTTATCTGGAATAAAAACCATTTCAGTTCAACACTTACTGGTTGTATATCTCCCAGGAGGCAATTACAGTCCATTCTATTTCACAATTACTGTGATCATCCATGTAGGAGGACACAGCTCTAGGAACAGCTGGGACGAATAAATCAAAGCTGTGGGAGCTGAGCAGGTGGAATTGTACATTTTCACTGTATCATCTGCTGTAGATTGTAGTTTTGCTGCATGGTGTGTTGCACAGGTGTAGCCATCACTCAAAGCCAAGAAGGTGTGAAATATGCAAGTCGGGCAATTTCTCCGCTGTTATTGGAGTGAAGTTGTGTCCCAACTTTTTACTGTTTTAGTTTGTGTGTGTGTTGATTTCATTTAATATAAAAACCCCAGATTCAATTGGTTAAAGATGAACAGTAAGTTGCGTTTTTACAGTTTTCTTTCTGAAATTTATTTTTTATATATATATGCTTGTTCATAGTTTTTGGTTTGTTATCCACACTCCTGTACTGATATATGTATATACGTGCAAATGTGTGAGTATTTTTATCCTGAGGTGCCTGCAACAAACCCATTTGAGTGGCGTAAACTAATTCCATGCCACTCCAAGGATGGAAAGTTACACTTGAAAAATTTAGTGACTGCATGTCTTTTCCAAAACAAGGTCGTGTTGGCTTTGAATAATCCAGACCCCACTCTCAATAGCTTTAATTCTAACCACTTCATTTTCTCTCTTCTTCTATTCCATAGCTTCTGAATCCTAGCCCTTCATGTTCAAATAAAGGATAAACATCTGCACAACATTACACAAAATACTACACTATCATATGTATTATCTGCACAGCTGGTCCTTTGAATTGAAGGAAAGAAGCTATTTGCACTTTTCGATAGCTACTGGAA
The DNA here is from genome assembly GCF_963576455.1 of Neolamprologus multifasciatus. Taxonomy (NCBI): domain Eukaryota; kingdom Metazoa; phylum Chordata; class Actinopteri; order Cichliformes; family Cichlidae; genus Neolamprologus; species Neolamprologus multifasciatus. The sequence goes on along the minus strand of NC_140457.1, from coordinate 14,968,028 downwards.
ATTGGGAAAGCGTGTAAATGTATCCAGGAGGCACAGATGTCAGGCAAATGTATTTGTTTAGCTGACTCAAGGAAGTGAATCATCAGAAAGTCAAGTTCACTACTCCATGAATTTGATACATACATGTATGAAAGTGTAGCCATATGACATTATATTTTGTGGTCTCTCATTTTCAGACCTTGTATTTGCCATTTTTGAAAACAGACATTATCACAGAGGGGGGAAACAGAGAGTATGATTCTGGTAGGATAGCCATAAAGTATGCCATAAGCCATAACCTTAACAGGAATCTGTTTACTGAGGTCATAAATCAAGTCAATTTCTAATAGACTTCTGTAAAATCAGGCTTGTTCGCATCATTTTTGCAAAAAGTAATGCATTATGTTACTTGTTTATTCCCAGGAGAAAGTAATTTGTTACACTACTTGTTATATTACTTTTGCCTTGCTCTACAACATCGGCCTGGGGTGCAATGTCACATAACTACCAATTAAAACCTAAACCTTAGGCTGTAGTCTTGCACACCAACATAAATCTCTATCCAAATGAGGACACACAGTATTTTTTTTACTGTTCCATAGTGGGAAACCAGGGCAAAGAGTGCTTCATTGATTAGACTTTAAGGTAGAATGAAAATTAAAATAATATTCATAAGTGTGCATGGTAAAAAAAATACAAGTTAGATTTTTTCATGTATCCAACCATCATGCAGATAACTGCCAAACTTTTGAAATGCAAGTAATGATAGATTAAAAAAAACAAACTATCTGTAAAGTGATTATTGAATTTAGTAATGTTTTATAGCACTGCATTACAAAAAAAAAAAAGCAATGTGATATCAGCTGTGGTAGAAAGTAATATTACAAATTCCAAGTTTTTCATTTCTTAGACTAGGAGGACCAGGAGGTCTTTTTTTTTTAAAGCAACAAGTAGGTTGGAAAATCTTAACAGACAAATCTGATTACTTGCAAATAACAAACAGACAATCTCTCCTAATGATTGCATTTTACTCCAACAATGCTGAGTAAGGCCTTTAGTGGAAGAAGCTAGCTTTCCTAGTCCACTGCTTTTGTCAGCTACAAAAAAGTACTGTGCATAAAACAATTGATTTAATAAACACATGACCATTTACGATGGGATGATATCAACCACAATACTATGAACATACCCATCCTGTGGTTGATTTTATACAGTCACAATTGTATCAAGACAACGTCTTGTACCACAAGGCCTTCAAGAGTATAGAGAAAATATTACAGTAATTATACAAGTAATAGCTTTTTTGAAAATCATCCTTTTTTTTACTCTGTGTTTACTTTGTAGTTGAAACACAAATATCCACAAGTTACAAAACAACCAGAGAAATTAGACTCTTTTCACCTTTCCCAGTGGGATACTCTTGAGTGCTGAGGTCATTTGTAAGGTTTCAATTTGGTACCAAGCTGGTCTGAAAGTGGCTGAATGTGGTTATTGAAGCCATTTAGCCACTTGTTCACTGTTATGTTGAGGAGATGAATGTTTCCAAATGTCAGGAAACTTTAGTCAGTACTAGAGCTTTATCCTAGCAGTAATTCTTAGGGGACGGCCTCCATTTCCTGCCTAAATGTTCAAACGCTATGGGATGCATGTGACCTTGAAGGTTCTAATTTCCAGTGATCCATTAGTTTTTAACTGCTTGATGCTCTACTCTCATATGAATGAGCCACAGAGTAAGTAGTTATAGAAGCAGTCCCACTTATCATCTGAACAAGAGGGCCAAACCAAGGGGATCAAATATTTATATTAAGACGTATTACTGAACTAGTATTTCACACACTTCCATTATCCACTTCACTTTATTAGTGATACCCACTGATCCAGACAGCTTGCTACTGTGGACAATGAGTTACCAATAAATAAAACATAAAGGTAAAGAATGCAGACAGGGTGGCACGGATCTGTTATTGTCTGATTGAACGTTAAATTAGGCAAGATGGAGATGGAGCTCTGAATGCAGGATAAGGTTACAATTAAGGTAGTGTCTAGAGATTAGAGTGAAATAATCAAATCAGTCACCTTTTGAGGAGAAAGGTTGGAGTTGGCTTATAAAGGTACAAGGTGAGCAAACAAACCTGTGGGACAGTATTTAAAAGACAATTCACACAGATAACTGTGCATGCAAATGTCATTACTGTCAGTTGTGTTGCAATTGTAGGTTCGTTTTAAAGACATGGTTATGTCTATAGTATGACATTTTTAGGTGCGGCCTTGTGTAGTGTGGCTCCCACTGATTCTGATTTGCATTTACATGTTGTTCGTGCGAACTTTTAATATAAAAAGAAACGTTAAAATGGAAAAGGTTGATTTGAGATGCCACAGTGGGATGAGTCAGCACTTACAGTGACAGAATGGAGGGCAGAAAACACAGGTTGCTGGACCTCATGCATGCCTGTCTACCCCCATCATGCTCATGTGAACAGCAGGCGCTTTACAGGATGTGTCATGTCATTATTCACCACCAGGGGCCAATGAATGGAGAGCGGCAGAATGCTTTCTAAACAGTGTTTTCCCCTTGTGTGAGGGAAAGACCAGAAGTGTGTGTGCGTGTGTGTGTGTGTGTGTGTGTGTGTGATAACGTCTTTGTGCATTAGCCCGTGTTCAGGAGAGAGAGAGAGTGAAGGTAAGCAAATGAGCAAGAGAGAACGTCTGTGTAAGCGAGCACTCAACATGCCTTCGAGGTATTTTTAGAATGTTTTTTTGTTTTGTTTTTTTGCTCTTTTTCCCCCAACATCCTCTGCAGAGTTAGTTCTCCAGTCAGACAATATAATGGTCTGTCATGCATTTCTCAATCATGCACGTTGCTATAGCCAGAGTGTTAACATTTATAGGACTCGGACTCCTAAGCAATGAGTCATTTTCAGTTGTCTGAAAATGACTCAGAAAAAAATGATGTTTGAAATCTAATTTTCATATTTATCAAGCATACACACATGCTGTGTTTTAAAAACTTATCCAGCAGTATCTGAAACTAAAAGGACACTCCATGCCTGTTTAGGAAACCTTTAACCAATTACCTTACAAAATTGAAGGTGTTTCTGGGGCAGATAACATTGCAGCGTTATGGAGACAGCATTACAGTGCGTTGTTTAACTGTATAAAAAGTGATCCATATGAGGACAATCTTGACATGAGTAATGACACAATAAATGTAGGGACACATGAAGTATATGAAGCCATTCATAGGTTGTCTGATAATAAAGCTTCTGGTTTGGATCACATCACTGCAGAACATTTAAAACATGCTAGTTTAAGGCTAGCTCCTCTTTTAGCACTCTGTTTCACTGGGTTTATGATTCATGGCATATTACCAGACTCAATGCTGTGTATTTTACTGGTACCAGTTATGAAGGACAAAGCTGCAAAAGTGAGCTGTTTGGATAATTACAGGCCAATTGCACTAGCCAGTATTTTATCTAAGGTGTTAGAAAGAATCTTGTTTGACAGAGTTAGTGTGTTCATCTCTTCTCTGGATAATCAGTTTGGCTTCAAACCAAAGCACGGCACTGACATGTGCATATATGCACTCAAGGAAATAGTCAGTTTGTATAGGGCTAAAAATTCATCTGTCCTCATGTGTTTCATTGATGCCTCTAAGGCTTTTGATCGAGTAAACCACAGAAAACTTTTTGATAAATTGAAGACACGGGGGGTTCCTCAATACATTGTGAGGATTCTCTCTTACTGGTACGCTCATCAGAACATGCAGGTTAAATGGGGAAGCAGTATTTCTGCCCCCTTTGGTGTCAGCAATGGTGTCAGACAGGGTGGGATTTTGTCTCCAATTTTATTTAATTTATATGTTGATGATTTGTCCATACAGCTGAGAGCCTGTAACACTGGGTGTATATTAGGTAAAACATTGATAAATCATCTTATGTATGCAGATGACCTGGTTGTTTTTAGTCCAAGCAGTGCTGGATTACAGGATCTTCTTAATGTCTGTACTGAATATGGTGTGCAATATGACATTGAGTACAATGCTGCTAAAAGTGCTGTTTTGATATGTAGAACCAAGCAGGATAAACAGCTAAATTTCCCTTTGTTTAAACTGGCACAAAAAACTCTTGAAGTTCATAAAAAGGTGAAATACCTTGGTCACTTTATTACTGAGCAAATGAATGATGATGATGACATGTACAGACAACGATGCAAGCTCTATGTGCAGGCAAATACGATTGCACGCAAATTCAGCTTTTGTTCACTTCCAGTTAAAGTGGCTTTGTTTAAAGCGTATTGCACACCGCTATATACTGCCCCCTTGTGGTCATCCTACAAACAATGTAGCATGCTGAAGCTGCATGTTGCATATAATGATGCAATGAGAATCCTTTGCAGGATACCTAGAAGTGGTAGTGCCAGCCAGATGTTTGTAGCTGTGGGTGTTTGGACTTTTAAAGCACTTTTAAGAAAGTTAATGTTCAATTTTAGAGAACGACTGGATGGTTCGAGAAACAGTATAATTTTAGCACTTACAGATCCGACAGTGAGTGGTTCCCGTTACTCATCCAGTCTGAGAAAGCACTGGTTAAAGTGTTTGTGTATTTATTGATTTATTTTAAGTAATTGTGTTTTATGTATATTATGGTTTTATATTTTTTACAAATGTTTTATATACTTATTTATATACTTATATATATTTAATGGTCTATACCTTGTGTTGGGGGGGGGGGGGGGTTGTGTTTCTGTCTTGTTTTTATGGACATAAAGTCTGCCAATAAAGATTGAATTGAATTGAATTGAATTGAATCTGGCATGCTGGGTTTGGAGGGAAAGGGCATATTTGTCTTGGAGGTTTGATGTGCTGCACTCATAGTAAAGTGGGGATTTGTGTTTTGTCTATGTCAGATTATATTCTTTCATCAAAGACAAAGTCACTTAAAAACATTAATATTCAGTTGAATTAGATGAGAGACTACAGGCAATGCTGGGAGCTCGGTAATAAATTAAATACAGTTTTAACTTTCTGTAAAAGGTCTGAAGCGATAATGTCAGTGCAGTTAATACGAACTCTTTGGAAGAGGAGGCCCTAACGTGATATTTGTCTACCATCATTTTTCAGACAGATTTTGTGCAACTGCTAAAGGGAGACAGGGATAATTCATGGTCAATTCTGATTGGCTAATTTTCTTGACCTTCTAAGACATGTCGAAAGTTGTGAGGTTAGTGTGTTGGTGAATTTTTAATGACAGATTTTCAGGAACGTTAACAATAAAAATAATAATGATTGTTATGAAATCAAGTAATTTTCACACTGATTCCTATTGGTGAATTTATACCAAAATATTGTGTTTTACAGTACAAACACAGGCAAAATATATCAGTACAGACCACTTAAAATAACTTTATTATTCAAAGCCAGTAATTGCACCTTTACATCAACATTTAATTTATATTTACATTTTCACAAAAGGTTTTGTCCATACCTTGATATACTAAAAGCAACAGTTTATTCCTAAAAGCAAAAAAGATTATTGTTTATGTTGTCAAATAAACAACCAAAATCCGTCTGAAAAACTTCTTTTTAAATGGTTTATGAATTAAATTTTCGAAAATAATTTTCTCTGCATCTTCCTTGAGTGCAAAACTTATTTTGTACTCTCTCCTCACTTTCCCTTTTCCCTTCCTAGATCCCTGTAATGACAGGAGCCTTCATGGACTCCTCGCCCAATGATGACTACAGCGGCGAGCACTCGCTCTTTAACTCCTCGGCCAGCGTCCATGCCGCTGCCTCAGCCGCCTCGGTACAAGGCCAGCAGGATGAGCCGCAGTCCATGTCCAGCGATGCCATCTGGCTCTGGATTGCCATCATCGCCACTATTGGAAACATTGTGGTGGTGGGCGTTGTCTATGCCTGCACTTTCTGATGAACACATGCTGACAAAGACAACCCGCACACTCACACATCCTGCTTTTTCTCAGTCTCCGGAACCCCGAAGGAGGCTTTGTAGACAATCTCTTGCTCTCTGTGTCTCTCGCTGTCTTTCTTTTTATCCCTCACACTTTTTGGCAGGGAAGGGGAGGGACGGACCTGAGGGTGTAAAAGTAGCGATACTTGACAGTGACATATACACTGCTATACTTCTTCGTTGAGGGGAAAGACTGAAATTTGGCAGCATTTATCAACAACAAGCACTTTTGAATGCTACAGCTTGAGAACTTGAGAATAAGGTTATGTGCACAGCAACTCTTTAGTTAAAAACAGAAAGAAATCTTTGCTCTCAACCATTAATCAAAAGGATTTTTTTTTTAGCTTAAGTTTGTTTTCGTGTTTCTGCTCATACGACACTCACTTATTATGTAGGAGGTAGGATGGAGATTAAATGGGGTTTAAGATTCAGGTTGAACTGGGCCATCTGAAACAACCACCAGATAGTTGCTAAGCAATTTAGGACAAAGCAGCTTAATTATGCCACTGAACAGAGATGGTGCTTGTTAAAATATTTAGAAAGTGTTAACATATCTGCAAGATAAGCAGCACTGAGATTCTCCTATATGCTGATGAAACGGAACATATGGTTATAATGATCATTAGTGTATTTGGTGTCTTTCTAAGGTGAAAGAGAACAGGAAACTGCATTCATTAAAGACACTTAAATTGACTGTTACAGCAGTGGCATGTCAATTACACAAAAGTAATTTTTCTAGACATTACCCCATGGAAGTGCAAGTGCAGATATCCAGCAGAGTCAGATCAAAACCAGCCAGTTCCCCAGTACACTCTCACAAGAGCTTGATGTATAGCACCTCTGAGAATAGAGGAGCTAACTGACCTGTGAATTCACAGCGAGTGAGTGGGCATGATTTGTCTGCTTTTTGCATGCTCTATCCTGATAACTCTCCTTACCCAAAATAAACCGGGTATTTCCATTTGTGAAAATGCATCTGAACCTGACCATCCCATATTATGCTTTATGTGTGAGAAAAGCATCTGGTTAGTGAGCTGACCAGATTCTCATAATAGTGAGTTAGGAGTAATGACTTGTTGTCGTCATGCCCTTAATGTCAAATTCCTTCAGTAAAAGTGGCTATTACAAAATCTAATCATATTGTCATAGTCTGCTTAGATAGGACTAGATAGATGTGAACAAAATGTAATTAGAAGCACAAATCAAATTAAACATACACAGCTTTTTTCCACTGCTCAACTTTTTCCATAGTTGCTTTTTCACCTATAAGTTATGTATTTCATCACCCAGCAGCAGAAGGTGGAAGTTTCTGATATTACAGTTGTACTGTAAAAACAGTAAATGTATGTATCCCGAAATGATGTAATACTAAGCAGAATTGTGGTAAACCTTGTTATAAATATGTTCAGCTATGTATGAAATCTCATATATAGTTTAAAGTTTTCACTACTGGAGGTCATTTGTTCTGTGTTAGTGTGGATGGTAGTGCCAGCTTTTCAGTGGCAAGTAGTTCTTGTCCTAAAGGGGTTACAGTAACTTTACCTTAAGACCCAAAGATAAAAATTGGTTTTCACATGAAACATACCATACGATGCACTGCACTTACACTGAAAATGTAGCTAGTAGGCTTTGATCTGCTAATTGATGTTTGTGCTTTGGTTAAATGTCCCTTATAAGCTACAATGGAAAATTATACAAATATGAGCCTACTAAAGTCGGCAAGTTGTTTTATCTGTCAACTGTTCTATTTTTTTAGTATAATAAACTGACTGTTTTCCATAAGCCTTGATTATACTCCTTTGTGGATATGAACACAGACAGCTGGAGACAGTACAGCCGAATAGTCATTCTTGTTATACTTATCTGAAGTTTGCCGCCTGGGGCGCGTGCGTAGTTGGTGTATTGTAATGTAAAGTCTCCAAATTAGTCTGTGTGGGTCACAAAACATGGCAGGCATGTGGATAGCCACATGAATCCTCAACCTCACTGTCTGCTGAAAAATTTGACATAATTTGGACCCAAGTGGACCCACATCGAAAGTATAATCAAGGCCTTAGAGGGTTGATAGCTCTTTGCTCATACAAGTAAGTCATGTTTTCCTGGGATGTAGACATTACTAGTATATAATCCAGTCTTGTAAACACCATAACTGTTCAAATGTTCATACACTAGAAAGAAAAAACTGGCTTACTGTATGTATTGTATTATGTAAAGTAAAATTTAGACACTCAATTACTATAAGAGGACTTTTCAAGGCTGTTATTTTTAATAAAGTGTTGATGTAGAAATATTTAGAAATGTTGTAAACCACATACACAATGCTCCTTTTGTAAAGACATATGCTACTATTAAAATTTATGTACTAATTACAAAATTGGCTTTCTGTATTGACTTAAGAAGCACACACTTACATTTACTGAAATGTCACAAAGATGGATTAAAATGCAAAATATGTGGCTTTGTACGCCGATTGCAGAAACAAGAATTTGTTTCAGTTTCATCTTTTGTTCTCAGTGAAGCCAGTTCTCTGGCAGACATCAGTGCTGTTTGCTGCTTAGCCATCAGGTGAGAGTGATTCTAAGCTCAAATCACGCCATCTGTCATTTTGACACAAGCACCACTTGTTTAAAAATTACCTGGATTTTGTTCTCTGCAGTACTTAGCTACTCTGACTCTCTGATCTCATACTTGTTTTGCTGAACAAACAGGAAGGCTGCAAAAAGCAAGCACTTTAAAAAACATGAATGGGTGTAGAAAGTGCATCTGTATCCTGCTAAATAAGTAACAGAGATATCGTTGTATTTTCAGCAAATCAATGCAACAACAGATAGATAAGAAACCTTTGACCTAGATGTATTTTGAGATGTATAGACATGGTTGCTATCATGAATAGACATCAAACAAATAGACAAAACTAAAACAATGTGATTTTTTTTTATAGAGAAGAGTCACTTTAGCTCGATTAATAGTTAAGTGACTTAACTAATGTACAGTCGTGTGGAAAAAGTACCTTTTTATTTTAAAGGTTTTATGTATCAGGAATAAAATAAAAACATCTGGTCATCTCACCCTTTTGAAATTAGTACAATTTAACATCAGATGAGTGAAACATTAACAAACTAAGCCTAAATGCAGAAAAGTAAGCACATCCCATGACCCAGCTTGTAGAATCACCTTTAGCAGCAATAACTTGAAGTAATTGTTTTCTGATTTTATCAGTGTCTCTATTTGATGTGGAGGAATTGCGGCCCACTCTTCTTTGTAATGTTGCTTCACTTCAGTCAGGTTAACGGCTGGACGTTGACTGGGCCATTCCAACGCTTTGATTCTTTTCTTTCTCAGCCATTCTGTTGTAGATCTGCTCCTTTGCTTTTTACCAAAGTCCTGTAGCATGATGGCTGATGGATTTAGCTGATACGTATCCTCGTCTCATAAGGAAGTAGTAAGGTTGTACTTTTTTTCTGCACGTTGGTTCAGTTTTTGTTAAATAACATTGTGTAATATGTTGTTTATCTGAGGTTGTATTTTCCTTATTTTAAAGTAGAAGTAAGAACTTCTACAATTATGTTTGATATGTAAAACTTTAGAACCAAAAGGTGTTTTTTAGAACATTTTTTAATCCTAGAATAATTTATTTGCAGAGGTTTGAGATTAAAACAAACAAACAGCCATCCTGATGTCAAAAGCACTGAGGGATCACATTCATAATTTCATGTAAATGCAGTGATCTTTACCTCATCCTAAGAACTGAGTAAGTCCTTTCCCAGTTGAAATGCCAGCCAGACTTGGTAATATGTGGATCAGCTCCTTTCAGATTTGCCTTGAGCATTTTTGATCCCCCACCAACAGATGAGATACAGATGGAAGCAAAACTGAATGCACATGATCTTCGAACAACCTTCACATTGCTTCCGCAGCGTTGCGCCTTCTATCCTCCAAATCCGATCAAACGACTCAGTTGGGGAAAAAAAATCCCTAGGGTCTCACAACAGCCGCTGACTGGGAAGTAAGGCCAGTTTTATTTATAAAGCCCCAAATCACAAACTTGCCTCAGAAGGCTTTTCACAGCAGCCGGCGTCCTCTATTCTTAACTCCATCAAAGAAAATAAATAACTATTGACCTTGCCTGGGATAATTTATGCTAATGTGGGGTAATCATTACACTTTTAGGTGATGGCTTTGTGAAATGCACATTAGTTGAGACTTCAGCTCTCATACGGAGAAAGTGAAATGACACTGACTTTGCCTGTGAATAATAAATGTTTATTTCAACCTAGCTGAAAAAAAAAAAATGTTGTGAAGTAGTATGTGGGGAGAGGCTGTCTCACTCCTCCACTGTTGGCCCAGAGTCTCACAGGATGTAACGCTTCAGCTTGAATCGCATCCAGGTGAGAGTGAAAGGTTGGTGACGAGTTGCTGGATATGCTAATGTATGCCAAGCTGCTTAGACACATCTTATCAAACTGTCACTTTAGAGACACATGGGGACACACAGTACACTGTAATAGTAATTAAATACCAAATATAAACAAAGACAATGTCTGCAGCTTTCTGCCACTATAGTACTTTTTTTCTTCTTAAAGAAAAGTTACTGGGCATTTCCATAAATCACATTTAATGCATAGTTAGAGAAATGTAAAAACATCTGCAAATTTGGAAATTTTCCTTCATTTAAAATGATACATTGTATCAGAACATTTTACCTTTCTCAACAAAGAGGAAACGTTATCATCTGTGGTCTTATAAAAACCTCATAACAGCAAATTGTTATGTGTGAGAAAGCATTGCAACTCCAAGAGCAGAGGCAAGGCAAGATACCTGGCAGAGCGTGCTAGTGTTTGTATGTATGTGGGCGTTTGAAGGAGATCAGGTTTGTTACAGGCAATCAAATACATCTGTGTTTTAAGAAGATGCACAATTGCATAACAGTTATAAGGATCCTATGTAACCAGATTAAGGTCTGACCATATTCATATTCATCTAGGTGAGATTGTGCCAGAACTACTAAATAATTATAGTCTACAGGGTGGGCCATTTATATGGATACACCGTAATAACATGGGAAAGTTACGTTGAAACCAAGCACACCATTGTTTTTCTTGTGACATTACCAATAAGTTTGATGTGTCACATGGCCCTCTTCCTATTGAAAAAACAAAAGTTGTATCCAAGAAGGCCGACTTCTAAATGACCACCATGGTCACCACCCATCTTGAGGAGTTTGCCCCCTCACATATACTAATGTGCCACAAACAGGACTTTAATATCACCAACCAGTCCCATGTTATTACGGTGCATCCATATAAATGGCCCACCCTGTATTTATATACTGTGTAAAAAAACAACAGAAAAAACCCAAAATGCTTTAATTATTTTATTGATCGACTGTTTTGATTTATTCCAGGTCTGCACTGGGGCGATTGTGGCTCAAGAGTTGGGAGTTCGCCTTGTAATCGGAAGGTTGCCGGTTCGAGCCCTGGACAGTCTCGGTCCTTGTGTCCTTACCTACTGCCACTGGTGGTGGTCAGAGGGCCCGGTGGCGCCAGCCGGCAGCCTCGCCTCTGTCAGTGCACCCCAGGGTGGCTGTGGCTACAATGCAGCTTACCATCACCAGTGTGTGAATGGGTGGATGTCTGTATATGTAAAGCGCTTTGGGGTCCTTAGGGACTAGAAAAGTGCTATACAAACACAGGCCATTTGCACTGGTGTATGCTGCCACTCGCTCTACTTCATAGTATAAAAGTTGGCAGTGCCACTGACTGACTGAATCTTGTTTTTCCTTCAGGGCTTATGTAGTCCTGCGAGCAACATTTAGCACTACAAACCTGAATACTCCACTCACTGCCCCCAGTGTTCTCATACATGCATAACTGTAGCTCATACACCGAAGAATCCTGAAAAACACGGGAGCCCCAAGGCTCGAAACATTCATTCATATACATTCTCAAATAGTAAGTACACCGTGCTTGTTAGTTGGTTAGCATCATGCAAACTAATACTTTACACTGTTGCTCATGTTTGGCAAGAAAACTGTTTGTGCATTACGTATTTTGTTTTGATTAGATTTGATTTATTTTCAGGGTATTATTTTCTGCTACTGCTATGATATAGCATACAGTAGTATTTCTGTTCCACTCCATCACCTGTCCACAGGCTTAATCATTTGGAAACATAATGAGGTTTTACTCCCCAGATTGAAAAAAAGTGTCTGTTGGTTACAGTGATGTTGTCAGCACCATGTCTTGAGTCATGGGCTTGGCTGTGCAGTAGGGAGTTCAAATGAATGAATTTGTTGTGGCACACCACAATAGAAGGAGCCTAATGGAGATGCATTGGTTTGCCGGAGGTTCATGTTAATGGGTTTTCTGACTTGAGATTAGGGTGTTACTGGAATCGATACTGGGATTTTGCTCACACGTTTCAACTTGCAGTCACTTTCAAAACAGGAAAAAAAAGTGCCTCTTTCTATCAGATCACCAGCCTGCTTTCGCTCCATATCACACTGTATTTGTTTAGCTCTGATGAAAAGAGACACTAATATGGTGCAAGTATCAGAGCATGACATGAGTTATGCTGTTTTTGCATCATCTGTAATTGACTCTAGCATGAGAATGATTTATGTCTTGAATAGGATATTTAGGATAATATTTTATGCCCTATCCAGTGGCTATGCAAGTAAATGAATGACAGCCGTCATCATTTTGAGATATTACAGAGATCTAATGTACTGGCATTGTGTGATTTCATGTTTCATATATTTCATAGCTTCCATATAGCAAGCTCGGTTCCATATGTGATCTACTCTGTGGAAGTATGGTTCAACTTATGCAACACCAACACTAATCCACTGTATATGCTACACACAAAAGGTCTAAGAATTATAAATGGAATGGATTATTATAAACCAACAAAGTGAATATTCAATAAACTACACGTCTTAAAATGTTACAATTTAGTTGAGCATGTTTGTTTTGATGACATCTAGTCAGAAAAATCTTTTATTTAAAATATGCAGTGTCTTAAGCTTCAGCCTACAGTTTTTAAGTCAATAATTTACATTCTTCCCATTGAATTTAATTCTTTATTGTCAACATTTATTTATTTAACTTCTTTTTTTGTTATTTTGAGAAAGAAAATTTAAATATTGCCCAAAGTAAAATATCATTTCAAATTTGATTGGTAACACGCAGACTGAACGGGCTATGGGCTTGTGCAGACAGATTCTTCCTTATTGGTCCTTGTCAAGTTTCAGACAGAAAAGTCAAGTGTAAGGCATAGCAACAAAAAAGCCCAGAGTAGTAACAAATTGACAGACTAAGGTAATCTAAAACGACCAATGTGGCAGCATCAAACTGGCAGAACAAACTGGAAAACAGAACTATTGTCATGGTTCTGAGTTTTGACCAAATGTTTTGAGTAGGACTAATGACTGACTTTGGGTTTATGAAGTTATTATGTTCCAGTTTGTTAGGGTTTCATCTTTGTATTCACTCTGCTGTTTGTATCCCCAGTTCTTAGTTTGATATCTAGCCTTCAGGTTTCTGTTATCATTCCTTCCTCTCTGTTCCCCATCCTCTTGTGTCTAGTTTCCTGTGTTAGTTATATGTGTCCCCCTGTGAAGTCAGTCTTGTCTCCATGTTTATTTTCCCCCATTGTGTCTCTGTGTGTCTATCTGGTCTCTCCCCCTCTCTCTGTATTTAGTCAGTATTACAGAGTGTTTAATGTACTTTCTGTTTTAATCTGATAGTCACTTGTTCTGTGTGCATCCTGTTCAGTTTTGGTTCCCTTGTCTCGTCAGTTAGATTATATCCAGCTGTGTTCCCAAGGTGTTTCCTCTCTGCCCTGATTCCCTCTTGTGTATATTGTCTGAGCCTCCTTCTGTCAGTAGAGGACAGTAGTGATCTCCCTCATTCCTTGTGTCGTATTTCCCCAGTTTAGAGTCCTAGTGCCTTACTAGCTTAGTTATGTAAATCTTTAAATACTGCAATAAAGCTGTTTGTGGGTTTAGTCCTGCTCGAGAGTCGTGCATTTTGGGCCCTAAACCTGTCTGCCTCACACAGCCACATGACAACTATGGAAACACTAATTACAGAACAGGACACAGATGAGGGCAGAGCACAGCAGGAAACAATTAAGAGCAAGTGAAAACAATCAGAGGAACATAAAGTAAAAGCACAAGAGGCACATTAAGATAGGTATTTACCAAGATAAAGGAGGGAGATGAAAGCAAAAAACATTTAGATAACAAACAAGACAAATGAAACAAAAGAAAAAACTGGGACAACAAAAATATCAAAATCAAAATGAGAACCAAAACTAAAAAACAACCAATCTTTGAGACCGTCAAATCGCCAAGTTTTAAGCTATTTCTGTTGTAAAATTTGTTCTTAAACATGGAAACTGTGGGATTTGCCTTTGGACCCATCGTTAAGTGGCTTTTTGAAGAACTGCAGTTTTTAGTACTTGGCTTTATTTTTTCAGTTCTGAAGGTTGTTACTTGTTTCTCACACACAAACACCCCACAAACATGCACTCTAATGATGCTGTTCATTACAGATGGTTATCAATCCAGCTAATATCCTCTGATGAGGAGCGCACAGTGCAGCTTGATTAAACAAGATGATAAGCCCTGTAAGCAGAATCGCTCTTAATGGAATAGTGTTAACAACCCTGCAAAAATTGACACATTGTAGATAACTGATGATGTGCACCATCAATAAAATTCCTTTTGGTAATTTAACATCAAGTCATAGTCATAATTGAAAGCTCTCTCACTGAGTCATTTAGTGTTCCTGCTGTTTGTTAAGACACAGAAGTAGAAAAAAATAATAATCCACTTCTGCATTAAGCTTTCCTTTTCCACCTCGAGTCACTTGGGATGGTAAATAGTGTTCCAAGTGTGACAGGGAACAGAGAGTCTTAATGCAATCCTGGGGGCTCCACCACCCCCTGACGCTGCCACAGCCTCAGTGAAAATGCTTCATTACTGCTACTCCATGATGGGAGCTCGGCATCACCAGTCACCCAAAAGGCAGAAGCCCTTTTCTTTTGATTTAACATTGCTATTGAGTGGATAGCTGGGTCTCTGCCTCTCTCACCCACTGTTCTATGACACAGGAGGACAGATAGAAAGAGAAATATCCGTCTCTGCCTGCCATTGGTCTCACAGAAAACATCATTCGAAAGAGACGAGGATTTATGAGGGAGTTGCCCTTTGAACAAGATTAATGCGGGCCTGCCCACCTGTGCCCTGAGTCAAATCTCTTTGACATATTAAGCTTATTACTGTTATTATGTTTTAGCACCACTTTCATTTTTTTGAGGAAAGTTGACAGAGAACAGACACATGCAGTATTAACACAGCCTACAATACCCCTTGTAGTTCTTGGTGGTAGAAAATGTAGTGAGGCTGTACTAAAACACAGCGTGTTGGATAGTGTTATAAAATAATGTTGCTTGCTTAAAGTAAACCTCCTACCAGACATATCTGGAACTATCATAGTGTCTATACTAAGTGTGTGTGTGTGTGTGTGTGTGTGTGTGATGTATTTGGTTCATTGTTGGTTCATTGTTGAACCACACCAGTCCCACGTTCATATTTTGCATTTACGTGTCACAGAAAGGTGCGAAAGCTCCC
Source organism: Neolamprologus multifasciatus (assembly GCF_963576455.1). Lineage (NCBI taxonomy): Eukaryota > Metazoa > Chordata > Actinopteri > Cichliformes > Cichlidae > Neolamprologus > Neolamprologus multifasciatus. The sequence continues at coordinate 14,952,446 of NC_140457.1, read as the reverse complement.
ACTTCATTATACCTTCCCAACTGTGGTAAATAATGGAAACACAGATGCAGACTATTTTCTTTTGTGTCTCACAAAAACTCAAGATGTCTGCCACTTAAATGCTTCGAGCTCTAATCTGAGGTACCATCGATTGCCAATGTCTGAGGCCAGGAACTCTAATGAACTTATCCATAACTCTAATGAAACTATCCTTTACAGCAGAGCTAATCCTTGGTCTTCTTTTTCTCCTCCCCATGAGGGATGGTTTAATCACAGTCTTTGATAGTTTTAGCAGGTGCACTTGAAGACGCTTTGAATTTATTGACATTTTCAAAACCAGCTGACCTTAAAGTGATGATCGGCATGCATCAAGGCAAGCTTAAAGTGCTTTTTAGACATTATAGATTAGCACAGGGGTGTCAAACTCAAATACACAGTGGGCCAAATTTCAAAACTGGAACAAAGTCGTGGGCTAACATTAATATTTATTGAAAAAAAAAAAATCTTCCTCCAGATATAAGAATGAATCTCTTCTTATGGACTCAAACACATTTTGCTGAAAAACTGAATATGGAACAAGCAAAGCTTAATACTAAACAATATATATATTAGCTATATAATACCAGTAGGCCAGCTCTAATAGTAATTTGGTATGGCTTCGCGGGCCAAATGTAATTAGGCTGCGGGCCAAATTTGGCCCGCGGGCCAGAGTTTGACACCTATGGATTAGCACATTTTTTAAGTCTGCTTTCTGTGTATCAGAATCACCTTGGTACATTGCAACTGATTGTCTCACTTTTCAATACATTTTAAATCATTCTAGGTGAGTAAAACGTCCAAGGTACATAAAAATAGACCCAATGCATGCCAGTGAAACCAAAAAACTGGATCCCCTTAGTGTATGAATGTATGAATTCAGGCTTCATGTGTCAACCACAGTAGTATATGCAATGAGATTTGCATTCACTTACATCTTTTACGCATAGTCATGTTTATAGACAGGGGGGTTGGACCCCCTTTTTGCTTTGTTGGTCCATATTGCCATCACAAAGTTGCAGCAAATGTGTTGTCCCATTACACCATTTCCCAAAGGTCTTGGACTGGGATCTTGTGACTGTGTACGCCATTTGAGTACAGTGAAATCACTGATATGTATGAGAAATATTTTTGACACGAATCATCATTGTGCTGGAAGCAGCCATCATAAAATGGGTGCACTGGGGTCATAAAGAGATGGACATAGTCAGCAACATTACTCAAGTAGATATGTCTGTGTAGGTTCTCAGTCATTCAGGCCATGGTACTCTGAGGAGCTTGGAATAGAAAGCAACTGGATTTCTTTGAGTTTCACGAAAAACTTCATAAAACTCAAAGTCCAGCTTTCTTTCCAAGCTGGTCAGAATGGTTTGCTCAGTTGATAAGAGATTCAAAGTCTGCCAAGAAAATATCCCCCACACCATTACAACATCACCTCTACCAGCCTTTACTGTTACAAGGCAGGATTGATGATGCGTTTGTGTTGCTCTACCTAAATTATGACTCTACCATCTAAATGTTGTAGCAGAAACTGAGACTCATGGGACCAGGCAATGTTTTTTGCAATTTTCTATTGTCAGATGTGCAAACTGTATCCTTACTTTAACTGTATCATTGGTGTAGTCTCCAGCTGTTGCTTCAAGGTTTGATGTGTTTAGAGATACTCCTCTGCATACCTTGGTTGCAAGAAGTGGTTACTCAAGAAACTGTTGCTTTCCTTTCAGCTCAAAGCAATATGGCCATTCCTTCTGACCTCTGACCTCATCAACAAACCATTTTCACCCAGAGAGCTGCTGCTTGCTCGATATTTTTTCGTTTGTAAACCCCGGAGATGACTGTGCATGAAAATCCCAGAAGATCAGCAGTTTCTGAAATACTCAGACCAGTATGTTCAAAGTTACTTAGATAAACTTTCCTCCCCACTCTGATGCTCAGTTTGAACTTCAGCAGGTTTTGTCCAAATTTACATGTCTAAATGAGGTATACATATAACAAAATCACTGGTGTGTGTGTGTGTGTATGTGTGTGTGTGTGTGTGTGTGGTGGTGGAGACAGTCAAACATAGGTGAGATTTATGATATACCTAAATTAATGGAAGGAAAGAGACACAGACATGAATCCTGAAAACTAACAGCAAACAAAACAAGCCCAAGTGGAAGCAGAAAGCAAATGGATAAACTGGAAGCAAAGTGACACAATAAAACCAACAAAATACAGAATATAACTTAATTGAGATTAAATGTAAGTGTCAGATTTCTGTGCTCTGTCACTACACCATCGTGAGCGAGTATCAGCCTGCAGAACATAAGGCCTGTCACCATGGAGACTGACATGTTTTACTCCCGTCGCCTGATGTATCCATTGGCAGACACAGTTGAGTCTCACTGACATGGTTGCTGGCCAAAATAAAAGTTGAAAACACTCCAGGGGCTAATGCAGGATCCATTAAAAGGAGAGTGAGACACATAGAGAGACAGATGGGCAGGCTGACCGAAAATGACAAGATGACTGTGATGAGAAACAAAAAGGGCCAAAGTAAAGGAAGGAAAAGGATTAACACTGGATGTCCATTTCTCTGAGTTGTGATGAATTTCTGACGCGTGTTTGGAAATTGATCGATGCTGATATCTGTCATCTCAAGCTCACGCTGAAACTGACAAGTGACCCCGGGACACTGTTTTCTCTGTGTAGCAATTCCTACATGTGTCATCACAGTTATGATTCATGACACCTGTAAGGTCGTTTCAGTGATAGTGGTTTAATGACAAGTTTTCTTAGAGTAAACTTCCAATCAGTGGAAAGTGCCATTACAAATAAAGCTTGTGTATTTGCAACAAATACTCAGTAATGCAATCATTAATTATTTATAATTGTTATCTAATATACAGAATTATGAAATAGCTTAGATATCATAGTGAGCACTTTTATCTTTAACCTCTTAAGCCCCAACGCCCCCTGATACGGGGGCAAAAAGCAGGAGATCGGGTAGGCTTGGGGCTTAAGAGGTTAACACTAAGTGTAAAAAATAAAAAAAATCTAGTCTTTTTTTGTGTAAAATATTTCCTGCACAGCCTTTACTTACACAGTACTTTTATTTTGTTACTTTTTTCTTTTACATAATTATATTTTTAAAAAGCACCTCTTCTTTCTGTAACTGGTCAAGGAAGAGTTAATGTCACATCTGACAACAATCACGTCGATATTATGTGAATTATTTTCATGCATGTGCACCAAATTTGTTTAGTTTTAGGAATTCATTTGTTCATTTTGTCAAGGCACTGAACACTACATACTTTGCCCAGCAGATGGCTCCCTATTTATTTTTTTCAAACGCTGGTATCCAGGAAAATGAAGATTTGAAGTAGACACATTACATCCTGTATACAAAAGAGTCAGAGTAACAAGTGTTTCCAATAAATTCCCTTTGGTTTTCTGCAGTTCAAATATGAATATGACAAAGTGTAACAAACACAAGAATGATGTTTAAACTTTCAAAGAGGGTAAGTAGAATATTCTTATAATTATATTAATATTATTATTATTAGTATACCCATATACTGAGACTTAAGTTTGACACTAAATTAAACATTTTTGCATGAAAAAAGTCTAAAGTGAGATTCCCCCCTGTTCATTTCTCAAGATCCAGGCTTCTCCTCAAAGTACAGTCTTCAGTTAATGTTTGTGATTCTAAAATCTTTTTTTTTAGATTAATTATACATTAAGATTACTGTGTAAGTACAGCATAGCTATATAAAGTATATGTTATTTTCATCCCTGTTGCCTAAAGTGAGATTTTCCCTCTTCATTTCTCAAGATCCAGGCTTCTCCTCAAAGTGCAGTGTGTACTTTATGTTGTGAGGCCCACCCCTGTAGAAGCCAGGGTCACACCCTTCAAATAGAAGCAGCTTGGGGAGCAGCCAAGGAAGGATCATGTCACAAAGTCTTCTAATACTTGAAGAATCTTGTCTACACTTTTACAATGTAGCTTTCCTAGTTTTATCACAGGTTTCCAGTACTAAACTCTTTACAAACAAAGTAAACATAAACAAAAGGTGCTTTTTGCATTTTTAAAAGCTCTGAAAGCTTTTTTTTTCTTTTAAATAGAGGAACATTTTGACCGGTAAGAACACACAATAGCAATGCATAGTTGTGATTTCTTTTCTAAGTATCACCACTATTTAGTTTTTCTAAAGCTAATATTGACCTTTAAGTCTTTCAGACTGTCAGCAAATAAGAAACACTCCCATATCCTGTTATGAGCACCTTATGATGACTCATGTTTCACCCGATGCGCCAAAAAAAACATGTTTATGTTTAAGTGACAGAGTCCTCTTGCAGATGTGCAAAGGAGAACGCCAGGTGACATTCAAGAGCCACAAAGCAAGTAAGTGTGGAGAGCCTGTAGGGAGCAGAAGTCTAAAAAGTGACACCAGTGTTTGTTTGTTTGTTTGTTTGTTTTTATTTCAAAACAAGGCCAGATGATAGGCATGTCTGTTTTGAGGCTTGAACTATCAAAATAAGACGAGCATGTTTGAGTTATTGCATTTTAGTCTTCAGACATTCTTTTACAGGAAATTGAAAAACATGAAAAAAATGAAACAGCGTGTTTGTATGCTGCAGAAGCCTGAGTGCAACAGAAAACTAGCCTTTTCTCATAATTTGCACTGTGGTCTGTTCAAAGATAGCTGTTAAAAATAACTGTTCAAAAATCAAACGTAAGTCTAAATAACTGGCTAAGGTGGTCTGGCAGCAACATAGCTAGCGCCGAGAATAGCACAGACGGGAACTCCAAAAGTCTGTTTGCTCAAATCTTAACCATGAGTTATAGCTACGATTACGTACTTTGTAAGTCACTGGAAGATTAAATATTTTCCCTAATGAAGTGATTTTCTACCACAGTTTACTTCTCATTCTCTTTTTCTGTAAACTATGATCATACACAGCCCGGCATGCAAACTTTCGCCATAGTCAGTTGACGCAAACACATTTGAAGTACCATAAATGGTAGATTTCCTGGATTTTAAATGTTTAAATCTTCTTAATGGTTTTTTTTTTTCAAACAATCAAACCATGAGCTGAAAACAGAAGTAAATTTCAGACGGCAGACATTCAGACTGTGGCTGCCCACTTACTGCTGACTCAAGGTCTTGCAAAATAATTGTGATGGTTGGTTTGTGATTGTTTTTTTTTTATTGATTTCAACATTTTGCAATGCCTTTATTAAATCAAAATATTAAATGTAACAGGGACATGTGTGACCAACTTATTTCACAAGTTGTGGATTTCCAGCAGTATAAACAGCATTGTTCTGTGGTTTGTATATTATCTGCCAGGAACATTTGAGCAGCACTGGTTGAATTTTTGATGTTTGAAGAAATGGGTTTGTGTTCCAAGGTTTAGTGCTCATCAAAGTTGCATTAGTGGTTTCAGACAGGCCTGTGGCCACTCCTTCCACTTTTTGTAAGCGCTTACTCGCTCTCATGGCAAAAGCCCAGAGTGTACGAGGCAGCTGTGAAAACGATAAATACCCGGAGCTGCTCCCTGTTGTCTCGAATCTGTGTGGAGTTATGGAAGAGGAGATGGGGTTGGGACACTGAGTAATGGAGCTCATGGCCTGGAAAAATTTCTTTTGAGACAGGCAGAAGGAGACAGGAAATGAGCTGAGTATTTTCGAGGAGTAGCGTGAGCGTCGCCGCCCCCTCGTCCAGACATTCGTTATGTACTTCACTGCACACACTGAGACATAACTAACAACAGCAGACAGCAATGTAGCCTGTTACTCAAGGACCTTTAAGTTTGCAAGTCTATAAAACTTCAGTTAATAAACTGGGGGAGACAATTCATTGGGTTTATTTCTATACAGGTTTTTTTTTTTCTTAAAGGCTGTTAAAGTTAATAGACTTTATTTTATGTTGTGCTATTTAAAAGCATGGGATTTCTTAGGTCCTTAGGAGATTTCACGTTACTGGGAATAGTGGGTGCGTTAGTGGAAGATGCTTTGCATGAGGTACAAGGCCCCCGCTGTCAGTAGAGAAGGCTGATTCACCACAGCACTCCAAGGTCTATATGTGCAGTAAATGTACCATTTATGAGCTATATTCTGAGGTTTTGTCACTTCCTGAGTGCTTTTGCACTTGCTGTAGTCGGCGCAGGTGTGTTGTAGCAAAGCTAAACAGAAGTGTCTCTTTCAGGCTCGATGAGTTACCATTGTTGATTAACTGATAACTTGGGGCTGGATGTTTCCACAGAAGTGCAGCACGAAATTTAGCGTTAATGAAGAACCGGCTGATTTATTGTTTAATTTTTCTTGTACAGGGAAAACCTTTTCAGGACTCATAAACCTGTAGCTGCCTGATCACTGTTGATTAGAATATCTGAACTTAATAAGCACATATGCATGTGTATAAGACAAAGCTCCTTTTTAATACTTGTTATATGCGACTGTAATTATTTTATTTTATTTTTCTAATTACATTCAAGCACTGATCATTATCCACTAGTGTTTTACCTCTTTTGTAGTTAATTATATGGCTTCCTGGAGGCAGCCAGTGTGCCCACTTGGGAGTATAGTATATGGTGGCACCTTTCTATGTAATAGAAGAGAGCTGGACAAGTGGATGTTTTTATTTTATTAACTGATTTGCATTGCCCTTATATTTATCTAATTATTAAAATTGCTTGTAACAACACTTGTACAGGATGTGTTTGACTGCAGTGCTTATTTATTTCACAATATAGTAACCCCTCTTTTAACTAGTGGTAGAGAAATGGTTTAGAATCTCAAGAATCTTAGAGATATCAGAGCCAAACTTCACAGTTTATCCTTCCACCATCCCATAATATACTGTGGAAAGAAACCACAACAACATTCTCTACTTCAGATTTCGAGCATCAAAAGTCACGGTTACATCAGTATTTTCATTGGCAGCGCTTTACTATTGTTACAGAGTCATTGAGATAACCATTGAAAGCATGGCATGAGCTATTTCTAGATGAAAATAGAAGCGGTGCAATTCATCTTCTAAAATACAACTCTATAAACAAAGTCTGTTTTGGAGATTTTTCAGGAAGCAAGACACAACTTTGCAATGTGTGCAATTACTTTCACCTCCACTAACAATAATGGGAAGTCTCTGTAACTTTAGATCTCACAAACAAAGTTGTAGCAATATTTCCATCACTTAGTTTCCCTCTCTCTACAGCAGGAAACCTCACTTGCTTTTTTTTTTTTTTTTTAACTGCTCCTTTTATATTAAGCCCATACTTTAGAGGCAACAGAGCAGAATTTAGATTTACATCAAATGCTATTTACATTGCAGGGCTGTGAGTTTAAGACTTAAAAAAACCCACTTTTATTCAAACATGGAAACTCTGTTCATAAGGGCCCAGATTCTATTCTTAAGTAAATATTACAACCCAAATTCGGATAATTGGGGTATGCATTATTTGCAACAAATGTGTGAGCTAAGCCCTTTTGTTCTTTTGTGTCAGTGGAGCCTATACCCTCTTTAGTAGACACAGAAATGCATCATGCAAGTGCATAAAAAGGCATCAAATAAGATATCTGAAATTTAATAATATTTTTAGAAATGAGGAAATGGTGATTGAAGAAAGAAGGAAGCAACCTATTTACTGCAACACTGACACATCTTGGAGGAAAACCAGACAGCATCTGGGAATCTGCCTACAAATGAATGTTAACTGTGTTACTCTGCCTGCAGGGATCCCACCTGCCAGGGATCAAACTGAGGTCACTCTTCACCAATCTAATTACATACCTATATAACAATAACAGTTCTCTCAAAACAAAACAGAATAGTCCAACAGTTTGCCTGTATCAGCCCTATGACTGACATGATGTGGGGAAGTGAAACGTGTGATTATAGAATACCAGTCTATTCACTAACTTCCTTGTGATCATGCATCCGTTGCGCATTAAGAGCATGACCAAGACACACGAGCTTTGTTTCCACACAGCTTTTAAGCCATTTGTCTCTTCGAATCAGTGATAACTTGAAGATGGCCTTCGGTCTAGTATTCTGTGTTTAGCTAAAATCTTATTACATATCTCTAATTGCCATGATGTGCACCCATATGTTATCTGCAGGTCATATGAAAATCTCAGTCCACAGATAAGTGCTTGCTTAATGGGAGAGCTGTTTAGTCCATTTTGGTGCTTTTTAGTAATATGTCACATAGACACGAGCCTTTTTCGTTTACAGAAAATCTTATTAGTATGAAAGATAAGAGAGACTGTTTAGAGATTAGAAGATTAGTATGGACATCACCCTGAGGAAAAGCATCTGGTATCTGGTGGTAACACATCACGATGACCGCGTTGTTTAATTTGTTTATTTGGATTGTACAACAATTTAGGGCTTTACTGCCATTTGTTTAAAACACAACAACGAGAAGATCAAAGAACCCTGCATAGTGCTTTTCGGTTGATAAAGAGACCAGTCTAGTGGTTTTGTGTCTGCAAATTTTAGGAATTCGCCGAAACAGTGGACATTTAACATGCTGAAGGCTCTTCAGTAGGTAGGACAGAACTGAAAATACAGTCCTTATCAGAAGTTTAAGACAACTTGAAAAACGGCAAAAAGTCATATTTTGCATGATTGGATCTTATCAAGGTTCCAAGTAGAGCTTCAACATGCAAAAAGAAGAAATCGGAGTGAGACAAAACTTTTTTTTGAGCATGCATTTTATGCAAACAATGCTTAAGGCCCAACAGCAGCTGCACTTCCTGAGGGTCCTCAGGAAGTACAAGCTGAACTCCAACCTGCTGCGGACCTTCTACAACTCATCCATTGAGAGCCTGCTAACTTACTGCATCACGGTATGGTACGGCAGCTGCATTAAGGCGGATAGAGCGAGGCTTCAGAGTGTAGTCAAGACAGCACAAAAGATCATCGGCTGCCCTCTCCCCTCCCTGATGGACATTTATTTCTCCTGCTGCCTCAGCAGAGCAGCAAACATCATCAAGGACAGTTCCCACCCTGGTTTCAACATGTTCAGCCTGCTACAGCACAAAACCCCACAGACTCAAAAACAGTTTCTTCCCAAAGAATATACCCACCCTGAACTCACACATGCACCGGTAAGGCCCCCCCATTTCCTCTATGAACCACCACTGTGCAATACCAAATTCTATATGTTCTGTGCACTAACCCAATTGAATATACATAACATTATTTTTTAACACTGGCATGTATATTTGTACATTTTAAGTATTTTTTCTCTGTTAATAGTGCCAATATGTATATGGTGCTGCAGAACATCAACAGAGATTTAAGGCTTATTTCGTACCAAAATACTGTGAGTTGGGATAGAACAAATCTGCATTTTACAATACTCTCCGACTTGTTGAATTTTACCTGTTTTACCTGACTATTAAGTAACATAACATTTAATCTGACATCTTTGTGTAAAATTGCTTTTATCCACCAAATGGAAACCTACTACGCAAAGATAACCATCTGTTCAGGCGATGTTGATTATCCTAATGATATATTGCCATAATGCCCAGTGAAAATGCACTTCTAAAGAAAGTGGCAGCATTATTCACTGCAATAATTATCTTACGGGAAATATTACAAAGTGCCATAAATGGATTCTTTTGTCTCTGCACTTCAGTGGTGTAAGGAACTCTCTTCCCAACAATACTAATGGGACGTGTTTCCATATTATATTCCTCAGAGATATTGCTCCATATTGACATGATAACTCCAGTCCAACTACTGCCCTGCAGCTTTTAGATGCATCCATACTCCAACGCAGCTGAATCAAATGGTTGAATTACCTCTTCAGCATGCCATGAAGTTTGGCAAAGGGCTGGTAACAAACCATTCATTTGATTTAGGTGTGTTGGAACAAGGATGCATCTAAAAGCTGCAGGACAGTAGCTCTCGAGGACTGGAGTTGGACACTCCTGCTCTGTTGGATTGACATCTGGTGACTATAGAGGAAGCAGCAATCTTAAGCTGGGAAAATTGCAGTCATAAAGGCATGGACATGGTCAACAATGAAATTTCGGTAGGCTGTGATGGATTGCAGCAGATGGCCGCCCCTCCCTGAGCCTGGTTCTGCTGGAGCTTTCTTCCTGTTAAAAGGGAGTTTTTCCGTCCTATTGTCGCCAAAGTGTTTGCTCATAGGGGTCATTTGACTGTTGGGTTTTTCTCTGTATGTATTATTGTAGGGTCTACCTTATGCCTTGAGGCGACTGTTGTTGTGATTTGGAGCTATATAAATAAAACTGAATTGAATTGAGTTGAACAGTTTAACTTTTTTCCAGTCTTCTGTGGTATAGTTTACAAAATGTAACTTCAGTTTGCCTGTTTGGAGAAGTCGCAGTTGGTGTGGTTTAGCCCATCTGCTTCAAGTTTTGATGTGTTGTGCCTTCAGAGATGCTCTTCTGCATACACTATTTTGTATAAGAAGTGTTGACTTGAGTTAACTTTGCTTTTTTAACAGCTTAAAGCAGTTAATACGTTCTTATCCTTTCACATCTGGCATCAAAAAAGCATTTTTGCCTGGAAAACTGTAGTTCACTGCATATTTTCTTTTTCTTTTTCAGAGCGTTCTCTGTAAACCCTAGACATGGCTGTGTGGGAAAATCCCAGCAGATCAGCAGTTTCTGAAATATATCAGAACTGCACATCTGGCACCAACAACCATGCCACATTTAAAGTTACTTGAAAGACCCTTTTTCCTCATTCTGATGCTTACTTTGAACTTCAGCAGATTGACTTGACCATTAAATTGCCAAGATGTCACTGGCTGCGTTAAGAACCAGAATTAGCTAGCTAGTGAGTATATACATCAGGTCAGAAAGTATTTAACATGTAAACATGAACTATGTCAAGCCACAACTGTTTAGTTTTGTAAGAACTTACTAAGAGGCGTACATGGGACAAAAAGTGCCTGGTTTTATTCAAATCCATATCACGGAAAACTGCGTAACAGACACACCCGTCCGCCATGTCCATTTCCCGGTTTACCTCTCGAAAGCGTGAAATGGAAACACATGCAGAAGTTACAGTATATGCAGAAGCTGCAGTACCAGCATGAGGAGATAACATATTTAAAGCCTTTTGCGCCCTTTTTGTCTGTTTGCTTCATAGACTTTTGTCCCCTGCAGCCCCTTTTTTCTCTCTTTCTTTCAGTCCCTTTTCTTTTTCTGTTTCTCCACCACCTTCTCCTGTTTTTCACCAAAAACAGGCCTTCAACCCTGTGTCCGCTCTGGTATAATACCCACTCTGACAATAATGTGAATAATGTAATAAACAAAAGAAACAAGATGAACAAGATGAGCCTACAGAGAGTCTACAGTGCTCCTCTTTTTGTTTTTGTCTAATTTTGATATTAGTATGGCTTGTTGCATGTTATTAGTGCATCTTTGAATAAGGTGCAACCCAGACCCAACAGACAGGGAGCATTCAGACTGAATGTGAAATGAGAGAAGTGAGGTTTTTTTTGCCATGCCTTCTTTTTTTTTTTGGTGACATCACTTTAATTACAGTTTCCTTTAGGAGCGTGAGGCAGAGACAGGCAGACTAGAGTGGGGGAGTTAACTGTTAACAGTGCAGCAGGACATCTGAACACACTTAGGAAAATGACTCTTAGACCTACAAGGTATGTATGAATCAAATATACTCTCTATATTTTTAAATCTTTCATGTGAGATATAACCAAAAAAATCCCCTAAGAATGGAGAACAATTTTCCAATTGTTTTATTTTTTAGAATTATTTTGTCAGTAACCATGTGCTCAAGCAGGTTAAATATACTCTGATGTGTGTAAAGCAGGTAATACAACTACTGATAGCTGACAGCTGCTGTTAAAATGAACTTCTTGCCTTTGTTACAGTGAGTGCAAAAAAAACATGTCTTTTTGGGTGTAATGTAGAGTATAGAAGTATAGAGTTACAAATCGATGATGACCAGAAGAAGCATCTTTTTCTCTTTATTTTGTTATTCATTTATTCTTTTTTGTCAAACATTTGATTATTTTAACCAACAGAAGCTTCTGCCCTCCATTGTGCCGTCTGCCACATTGCTGCCAACTGCTCCTTACACCAAAAGAAACAAACTTTGGAGCAACTTTCAGTGATCTTAATTGCTCTTAAACATTCAAACACATGGATGTAAGCATAGGGTACATACAGTATGATTTGAAAGAACAGATTGCCAATTAGGTAACATGATAGGGGAATTAAGCAGAAGCATAAACGACATCATGCTATGCCTGATGCTCATTAGTGGAACAAGGAGGTTCAGTCTCAGACAAGCTTATATAATTTTTGAGTGAAACCTACAGCTGTAATGGGGACATTACTCATTTCAATCACATGCATTTAGAGATGGAAAACGTCTGTTTTAATCTTTTTTTATTGGGGTTTTCATTAGCACCTTAAAACTCTACTGCTGATCAGCTTGCTGCAGATGTGCAAACACCCTTATTGTTCAACAATGTCTTTTATGTTTTAAGCTTATCCTTTGGTTCAATACAAAGGTCATAGCTGCAAAGTACCTTGCTCCACAACCAGAAATGTATTCATCACATTTATTAAAGGCTTTCGTGTTCAGCTCTGTTCTTGTTGAAACAAGAGGCTAAGTCAGTAGGTGGAGATTTCTTCAGCAATCAACTAGTTTGAAAACTGAACCTGGTCGACAGAGAAAGAATGGCAAACAGCACACAATGGATGTACAGTTAGGACATCTGTTCATTAATATACTTATTTACTTCTTTTCTTAGAATAAGATAAGAAGAATGACATCAGTCTCATATCTGTATGGTAAATATTGTATGTAGCAGGGCAACTGTTGGGTTTGCAGAGACGATAGCCAGCTAAGTGCTGGCTAAAGCTCCATATTTATCGCATACTATTTTACATAAACTCAAGGTAAGAACCTAATGTACTGTTGATGTTTAACTGCCTATTTACTTCATGTCTCATTTTGTCTTTACAGCATCCCAGACTACAGCACCACTATATCATATGGAAACAGTAACAACACCAATGAGACTCATTGTCCAGATCACGAACTATGGGAGTGGCTCACTGCACACCAACCAGTGTATATTCTGCTCATCGCCGTGCTGGGAATTATGCTTAACATGTTCATTCTGACTGTCTTCTGCTTCCACAAGAAGGCGTGCACCATAGCTGAAATCTATTTGAGCAACCTGGCTGCTGCTGACCTAGTCCTGGTGTCCTGTTTGCCCTTCTGGGCCGTCAACATGCTCAATGATTTTAAATGGCCTTTTGGTCATTTCATGTGCAAAGTTATCAATGTGGGAATTAACATGAATGCCTACTGCAGCATATACTTTCTTGTTCTGGTTAGCATCGATCGCTATGTGGCGCTGGTACATGCGATGTCACATGGAAGAATGCGTAGTCCAAAATATGCTAAACTAGGGTGTCTGCTGACATGGGGTTTTGGCTTGTTTCTGAGTATACCCGTGTTCATCTTCAGGGAAGTGAGATATTTCCCTGAATATGGTACTGTGTGCTATCTAAACTATCCAAACCACAACGTACACGTTATCTGTGATGGAATATTGATCATTTTTAGCTTTGTTATTCCCATTTCAATTATCTCTTTTTGCACTTTTAATATTATTCAGGCTCTGAAATTGCAAGCAATTGAGAGGTTCAATGCTGAAAACACAGAACGAAAGGCCACCATTTTGGTCCTGGCAGTCCTTGTAGCCTTCCTAATTTGCTGGGTGCCATACCATGTAATCACCATAGTGGATGTGCTTTTACGAGGTGGGATACTGGAAGGATGTCACTTTGAACATGCTGTGGACATCAGCATCCAGATCTTCACCTACTTAGCCTTCTCTAACAGCATTCTTAACCCGATCCTATACGTTATTGTAGGAAAGAACTTCCGGAAAAAAGTCAGAGAACTCTTCCAGCAGTGGGGCCACCAGAGGAAAACCTTATCTGACTCCACACGTTCAAACCTGTCCTCCACATTGAAAACTTCTGTATAAAATGCTGTCTGCAAATTGCTTTTTGCACACAAAAGCACAGAAGGATAGTGGGCAGTCATTTAATGATATTGTCTTAAACTAAATGGTTCAAATGAAATCTAAAATCAAATGAAGTTCGTGAAATCGCAATGGATGTAGCTTTGTAATAATCAGACTTAATCATACATTGTTAAGAAACCTTTTAACGAACTCTTTCTTTAGTATGTTAGCTGATGCACAACGTCTCACTGTTCCGTTTAGAAAAGGTGGTTGTATTACAGATTACTACCAAATGCAAAACCCTGTTGTTTAGCTTGAACTGGAAAAAAAATGAAGACATATTTTATATATTGCAACAACTCACCAGTGTGTGATATTGTTGGATCTTGGCTGTACTGGTTCTGTGATGTAAATATGTGTAAATATGTGTACTGTAAAATAATTTATGTAAATACAACTTTTTTGTTATATAGTTTATTGCTGAAGATGCAAATGATGCCACTATTTGTTTCACTCAGAGCATAACAATGAATAAAATCAACATGTGGTCTTTCGCTTTATGAATCTTTATGATGCATTTGAATGTTAAGTTGAACATCCAAAGGTTCATGTGGAAACAGCGTCTTGCTAAGTGTTTCTGGTGTTTCTGACTCAGAGTTTCCAGACTTAAAAATGTGACTCCTCAACAAGTTTCCAGTTGTGACGCACAAACATGCTTCTTTTTGTTGGCTGTATAGACATAACTTTTTTAAAATTGTATATCTGTCCCCCAAACCACCTTTTAATTGCCAAGTGTTTACTCAAAATGGGTTGTGGGCAAGGGTACACCCATAGGTGTCCTCAAAAAAATCTTGCCAAGCAGGATATCAGGCTTCACCACAATTGCTAGTGCTGAAAATTGTTGTGGAACAAAAGGCATGCAGAAAAAGTTACCTCAAATTGTAGAATGTCTGCCAGAAAATACACAGTTCAACCTCGTTTTATGTGTTTTTGTCTGCTTTTTAAAATGGTTTTAATTTTGTGATTTTTAGTCTTGTCCTTCAAATCTGAAATGTATGTCACTCCCACATTCATGTTCAACGTTCATTTTATTCTGGTTTATGTTGTGCTACTAAATGGGAATATTAATTAAAATTTTGACTATTCTGTAAACATCACAGTGGGGGGTGACAGTCACTGAAGAGGTTTTAGTGCAGATGCCTCATTCATGTTTCCATAAGAGTTCACAGACTGTTTATTAAACATGGACACAGTCAGTATGACTTCACCCTGTTAGTGAAGTTCTGTTATGACACCTGAAATTGAACACTTTCGACACCGTTTTCTTGGTGATTTGAAACCATGCATCATAAACACTGGCTAAAGACTTGTGTCTGTCATGGTGCTGCGTCGTTGACCCAGCGTTTTGTGTTTTATGATTATTTTTCTATGTTCTAGTTATTGTGATTTTGGTATTCTGTGTCCTCCCCTTGTGCCCTGTTCGTGTTCTGGATTTCCTGTTTTATTTTGAGGTCTGTGTGTGTTGTCATTGTGTTCAGCTTGTATCCTCCAGTCGTCTTTGTGTATTAGGATCAGCTGTTCTTCCCTCCTGTGTGTGATTACCTGATTACCTTGTGTGTGTATATATAGTGGGTGTCGGTCTGTGCTCGTTGTCGGCTCGTTTGCGGTCCATGGTGTTCTGTTCCTTAGTCTGCGGCTCTCTGCCCCTCACCCCGTTTCGTATGATCTCAGGTTTGTTATTTAGTTTTCCCAGTTTAGGTTTCTTCAGTTATTTGTCATCCCTCATTGCCTGTTTTGCCACTCCGCCACTTGTAAATAAACGTCACTCGTATCATCAGTCACTGCCTGCATTTTGGGTCCTTTTTCCTTCAACACCACACGGCTCGCCTCGGCAGCCGTGACAATGTCAGTGAGCAACTTTACTGACTCTACTGAGGACTCCCTTTTTTTAAATTCACTTTGACAGAAAACTGAGGTGAAAACATTTTTTGAGGTCACACAGCAATGGTACTAACTGGAAGTTACAATGCAGCTAAGGGAGTTGCCCCCTGCTTTCCAATAAAAAGAATGCAATCATATTTGGCTCAACTTTCAAATCACAAAGCTCATTTTGGCTTTTAAGTGACAGTGTGTAAAATCTCGTCAGTAGATGCCAGTAGATTGCAGATTGTAGTCAAATGAATTCAATTTCCTTAACCCTTCCAAGTAACATACATAATCCTAGAAGTGGTGGTCATTGTAGGACAAACATGTTTTAGTCAGACAAGAGAAATATTAAAGCAACCATGGTTGCTTGAAGTGTTTCTAACACTGTTTATGTAAAAAGACATTGTTGTACCCACTATATTTTACCGTATTTGAATAATATCAGCACGTAGCAATGAATCAGGAATAATACTGTATGACTCAATTAAATATTTTGCGGTATTTTGCATTTTTACCACCGAGTGATCAGAGACTAGCTGCTGTTCATTTGTGGTAAGTGTAGTAAGATAGCAACATGACTCCGTCTGCCCCAGAGTCTTTCGCTGTTTTGGTAGGCTGTCAGTCTACTGTTAACCTAGCTATCAATATGTAGCTTTAAGAACTCTAGAAATGTAAAACTTTGAGACTGATATGAGTCAATGACTCAGAGAAATTAACCTCTCTCTGATGAGCGAATATTGAGGTGGGTTGTTTAGGACAGCGGTCTCCAACCTTTTTTGCGCCACGGACCGGTTTATGCCCGACAATATTTTCATGGACCGGCCTTTAAGTTGTCACGGATAAATACAACAAAATAAAACTAGTACCGGTATCGAAAAAAAGAAAATTTATTCATAACACATGTGAAAAGACCAAGGAAAACCGAGTAAACGATAAAAACTATAACAAAATAACGCTGAAAACCGATAAAAACCCTGAAAACTATACATTTCACACCAGAGCCTCAACTCTCGCAGCCTGGTACCAAGCGACTCACGGACCCGGTCCGAGGCTTGGGTTGGGGACCGCTGGTTTAGGACATTACTGTTGGCTGCTATTGGCTGCTGTTAGCCTCTGTTAGCCATGGCTAACTGCTTTTAGATGGCAAAAGTGAAACTTTCATTAAAGTGGATATAACATTGTTGGACTTTGATACTTAGTTAACCCTCTGGTTTCTATATGGCCATTTTTGGCCACTTCACTTTTCGGTTTTCAACCATTTTTGTTCTGTTAATGCAAATGGAATGAAACTTTCCAAAGGTGTGTATTTTATTAAAATTTTTTATTTTTCAACATCAGCTCCTTAATAATGTCAATAATATTCACTATACACCAAATTGTTCCCATTTTACTGATTGTGGCCATTTTTGGCCAATTGAAACCCATTATAACCACCTTTTTTGATTCCTTGTTACTGGCAGTACTATATCATGCGATTTAGGTAAAATTGCTTTCATTCTAAACTCAACACATGAAAATTGTAGTTTTTAATGTTTTTCACCATATGAGATCCTTGGCCCATTTTGTGCCAAGCAAGCAATTTCATGTAATATTCTTGGTTTCCACTAGGGGCGTTTGATGGGTTACCACATTCCAATGGACCAATATAATGAAACAATTTTGACATAGGTTTGGTCTTAAGGATCTGATAGTTTGTGTTTGTGCATGACATTGCAGCACAAACATGTATTTGCAAGATAGACTGGAATAAATAATGACGCATCAAACATTACATAGGCTGCAGTGAATTCCTGTGGATGCAGGATATTGAGCTTTGAGGTTCCCAGTCAAACTTAGCTTTGAAGCACATGTGAAAAGCACTTTTACTCTTGTATTTTTCATAAAAAGAGACCATACCCAAAATATTAACTCTAGAAACAAAAACAAAAACAAAAAAAACCCCAATCACAGGACATTTTGCACAGTTCAAACCTGCAGCTGCAGCGCAAACAACAACAAACACTGTTTGTAAACGTGTCCTGGAGTTTATGCAGGTGCAGACGTTGCTACTGCTGTAAGTAAACCTAACAGCTTCCAGACCATTTATTCTGGCAATATGGCAAGAAGGTGGGAGTGTCCCCCCCCCCCAGAGGGACAAAGGGACCCCCTGATGATCCTCTAATCGCCTGAGCCAAGGTGTGAAACTGGGTGTGAACTCTGGCTGATTGGGAACCACATCCAGTTCAAAGCGTATAATATCTAAATTTGAATTATATTTTGGTTTTCATGACTAGGACTGGTGCTAATTTAAAAAATCAAGTCAATGAAAGTAGAAAAATGTTTTAATATATATGAATTTTATAGTATTTTGAAAACGTAAACAGGGGTGGCCATTTTTGGCCACGAACAAAATGAGAGGGATTTTTTTTGGTTTTTCTGTCACTGCACAAAAAACCAAAGATACATAAAACTCATTGAGACTTTTAATTATTGCTATGCATCTAACCTCCATCATGGTTAGAAAATAAATCAGTTTGCATGTATTATTTAGAAAAAAAATGGGGATTTTATGCTTTTATCCCTTTATCCCTTTATCCCTTTGTAAATCATTAAAAAGTATGTAATTTAACTGGTATTTAAAGGGTTAAAAGTCCTGGATTTGAATTAAATTTTGGTCTTGATGAACAGCACTGATACTAATCTAAAAAATCAAGTCAATGAAAGTAGAAAAATGTTTTAATATATATGAATTTTATAGTATTTTGAAAACGTAAACAGGGGTGGCCATTTTTGGCCACGAACAAAATGAGAGGGATTTTTTTTGTTTTTCTGTCACTGCACAAAAAACCAAAGATACATAAAACTCATTGATACTTTTAATTATTGCTATGCATCTAACCTCCATCATGGTTAGAAAATAAATCAGTTTGCATGTATTATTTAGAAAAAAAATGGGGATTTTATGCTTTTATCCCTTTGTAAATCATTAAAATTATGTAATTTAACTGTGATTTAAAGGGTTAAAAGTCTGGATTTGAATTAAATTTTGGTCTTGATGAACAGCGCTGATACTAATCTAAAAAAATCATGTCAAAAAAAGTGGAAATTTTTCTTAATATATATGAATTTTATAGCATTTTGTAAATGTAAACAGGGGGTGGCCATTTTTGGAAGTTTTTATGTTTTTCTGTCACTGCACAAAAAAACAAAGATGTATAAAAGTCATTGATACTTTTAATTATTGTTATACATCTAACCTCCATCATGGTTAGAAAGTAAATCAGATGGCATGTTTTATTTGGAAAAAAATTGGGGTTTTGTGATTTTTTCCATTTATGAGTTCCTAGGATTATGTGATCTAACTGGTATTTAAAGGGTTAAAATTATGAATTTGAATGAAATTTTGATTTTCATGAACAGCACTGGTACTAATCTAAAAAATCATGTAAAAAAAAGTGGGAATTTTTCTTAATATATATGAATTTTATAGTATTTTGTAAACGTAAACAAGGGGTGGCCATTTTTGGCCACAAACAAGCTGAGAGGAAGTTTTTATGTTTTTCTGTCACTGCACAAAAAAACAAAGATGTATAAAAGTCATTGATACTTTTAATTATTGTTATACATCTAACCTCCATCATGGTTAGAAAGTAAATCAGATGGCATGTTTTATTTGGAAAAAAATTGGGGTTTTTGTGATTTTTTCCATTTATGAGTTCCTAGGATTATGTGATCTAACTGGTATTTAAAGGGTTAAAATTATGAATTTGAATGAAATTTTGATTTTCATGAACAGCACTGGTACTAATCTAAAAAATCATGTAAAAAAAAGTGGGAATTTTTCTTAATATATATGAATTTTATAGCATTTTGTAAACGTAAACAAGGGGTGGCCATTTTTGGCCACAAACAAGCTGAGAGGAAGTTTTTATGTTTTTCTGTCACTGCACAAAAAAACAAAGATGTATAAAAGTCATTGATACTTTTAATTATTGTTATACATCTAACCTCCATCATGGTTAGAAAGTAAATCAGATGGCATGTTTTATTTGGAAAAAAATTGGGGTTTTGTGATTTTTTCCATTTATGAGTTCCTAGGATTATGTGATCTAACTGGTATTTAAAGGGTTAAAATTATGAATTTGAATGAAATTTTGATTTTCATGAACAGCACTGGTACTAATCTAAAAAATCATGTAAAAAAAAATTGGGAATTTTTCTTAATATATATGAATTTTATAGCATTTTGTAAACGTAAACAAGGGGTGGCCATTTTTGGCCACAAACAAGCTGAGAGGGTAGTGATTTTGCTGGAATCCAGAGGGTTAATAAACTCTCATATGATGTAAAATATAGTCAAGCTATTTAGCAGAAGTAAAGGACGCTCAAGCCTAACATTAACTGGCATAATGTTAGCTAATAACCAGTGACTGCGCTGGTCACCACGTTGTCACCTATACGGAGACATCTAATCTGCTGACAATAATTAACTGTGAAAATATTGGGAATAAATAAGTATTACTATGTATGTTTTTTAAGTGTTGTAGCTCTAACTTCAGTTCAGGAGATAAGGCTCAAGGTGAAGTGGAATGAAGCTTTTATTCTTAATTGATGAATGCTTAGTACAAGAGAATGTTTCAGTTTGGTGGGAGATGTAATTACACACTAATCATTGTATATTTATACAATATTCTTTTTTATTTTACTAAATAATCCCACAAAAATGACTGACTGTACTTTTAACATGCAACATATTTTTGTGGCCTTCCTTTTGCAACACTAGAAATGCTCATTACTGAATTGGTTGCTGAGATGGTCTACTTTGAAGATGGCATGTGTGTAGTGTGTGTTTTGGCTGATAAACCATCCATTAGCCACACTCCATTTAATCAATTATCCCCTCTCCCTAAGAACTGAAATCATGGGACAAAGGTAATGACACGTGCATCAAACCGACGCTGATACACTAAAAGGTTTGACTAGAGTATATATTTGTTGTGAACATGCATTTTTTTTCTTTTCTACTTTTTGAATCACTGTCACCATCCAACAGCTTTACCAGTTTGCTCAGACCCTCCAGCTGAGTTACTTATGGAGAACAACACAACAGCTGAGTTTGTCTGCAACCACACAGATGCATGGGAGTGGGTTTACACCATGCAGCCTGCCTATATGTCAATCATCTGTCTTCTGGGAGTAATCGGCAACTCCTTCGTGCTTTGCGTCCTCTGTCTTCAGAAGCGGAGAAGTTCTGTTGCTGACATCTACCTGAGCAATCTGGCAGCAGCTGATCTCCTCATGGTTTCCTGTCTGCCGTTCTGGGTATCAACTATAATCAACAAGTTCCACTGGAGATTTGGGGAGTTCATGTGCCAGCTTGTCAATATTGTCATTGGGATGAATTATTATTGTAGTGTGTTGTTCCTTACTGTTGTGAGTATGGACAGATATATGGCTCTCACTAAACCATTGTCCCAAGGAAGGCAGAGGCAGGCTTTCTGGGCACATGGAATTTGTGTAACCATTTGGATTGTTGGTATCTTCCTCAGTTTTCCTGCTGTTCTTTTCCGCTCTGTGCAGTTCTTCCCCCATCTGGGCATTGATGCATGCTACCTAGACTACCCTCATGAAGGGTGGCGATTGCGGTACAACATAACTGTGAACATAGTCTGCTTTCTCATTCCTGTCCCAATTGCATTGTTCTGTAGCTACCACATTATTAAAGTCATTCTAAAGAGACAGAAGATGAGAAGAAGCAACCGCGGGAGTGCGGAGAGGAAGGCAGCGTACCTTGTGCTTATTGTTTTGGCTGTGTTCATTCTCTGCTGGCTGCCTTACCAGATTCTGATCTTCTTTGACACCTTGGATCACTATGAGGTCATCTCTGGATGCACGTGGGCATATGTGCTGGACATTGGCAACCAGTTAGCTACGTACCTTGGCTACAGCAACAGTGCATTGAATCCTTTCTTGTATGTGATTGTTGGGAAGAACTTTAGGGAGCGGGCAAGGGAAGTGTTTAAACCCCTTCAATGCAGGAGGAAAGACCAGCGTGATGCATCTGGTCATGGTAATGCCAATCTCATCTCAAGTAAACAAACAGAGAGCACAAAAATCTAAATGAATTTACACATAAAGAGTAAACGCTTTTTTAAAAATATTTGTGACTGAATTGAATTTCATGTATTAATATATTTTATGTTGTTGGATTAGGGTCTAATAAGAGGGCCTGCCCTGGCCTTTGAAGCTTAGCTTTACTTTTTAATTTTTGTTTTTAAATTAGTGTTTTATTTTCCAATCAATTAAAGCTTCTCTTGTGTGTCTTACACCCACACAAATGACGGTAAACTCAAAAGGTTAAAAGTTACTTGTGTTACGGTAATCCTTTGCATGCTAAAAGCAAAAAATAAATCTCTATGACAACATCTGTAAAACTAAATGCTAAATTCAAGCATGTCGAAAACTGATCTTCTCACATTCTTGGCATGTTTGTCCACAACCACTTGTTTCCAGACAGTATGAATTTCTCTTAGCAGCAAGCTAAAACAAGTCCTTCTGGCATGTACCCTTACTACAAGCTTAGTTTGGTTCTTATTCTTGGGAGGACCGATGTGCAACCTGTAATTTAGGAACCTTTTTTGAACTGTAACCAGCTTAGTAAAACTTTAATAAAGTTGTCCTTGAACTGCACTGAATCAGTCATCTTTACGTTTTTATTGGTCAAACCCTTGATTAAAGCAGATGATAACTTTTGAGGTTATAAAGAGTGTTGACACCTTGTAAGAGAATGTGATATGGGGGCAACTGGCTGAACTTGAACTAAACAAATCAAAAGTTACCCCAGTGAGAAGCATGAATTACAGGAAAGGCTGTGACAGGGTAATGGTTGCATCTATATTATTTCCAAAGTATACACCCTCCCTGTGACAACTCCAAACTACAATATTTTACCTCTATATATGTTTTAACATTCTAAACTGAACAAACAAGTAAAAACAACTTTAACAGAGGATGTTAGAGATGATGAGAAGTTTAATAATTGTTGTGCAGAGACAGACGAAATCTTTCCCACTATTTCTAAATAGTGGGAAACCAAATATCACTAATTTCTAAAATGTTGAAACTGAGGGAAACAGTTGACTAATGTTTGCCATAATTCTGTATTGTTTAAAGAGAGGCAGTGTGGCTAGATTTAAAAAAAAAAAAAAAAAAAAAGCCTACTTCTGGAAGCAAACTGGTGTTTATCCATTTTGTCTATAAAAACACTGGGCTTTGCTTTTTTGAACGGTCCCATGTGTTAAATTTGGCATTTACAAGTACTCAAAGTCACAAATGTAGGACAGATACATAAAACTGACTAAGCGAGGAATGTTTGGCAAAGAGCTGATCTTCATCTTCATTTCGGTATGCTGCTGTCATTTTTACCATAAAAGGGATTACACAATCTCGGGCATACTGATTATTAGATAACCCTTCATCTAAGTCTTCCAAGTTACAAAAGAAAAATACTGATTATAGTTTACATTAACTCCAGTTTGATTGGAAGTTGGCTTAATATTTGTTATTGTTGCCATTACCATAACTTTAAATTTAGAACATATCAGAACTGGATGATGTACAAGCTGAGGATAAAACTGATAAATCAGTTTTTATAGCATTTGGAAATCATTACCGGTCTAAAGATTTCACTGTTTACACAGTTAATGCAATCACAAATGAAAAAAGATGAAAAAAACTAAAGGTTTTATTAATGATATCTCAACATCATAGCAAACAGAGAGGTCGCAGACAGTATAAACAGGGAGTAATGCTGCAATTTCCTGAATCAGTCATATCTTTACAGGACTGTTCGTAAGCTTTGAGCTACTCTGTCATTTCTTTATATTTTGCTTCCAAGGAGCAAGACTTTCTTGGAATTAAAAAAAAAATCTCTGACCTCCCCTGTATCATTAATGAAGAGATATGACACCTCAATATTTATCAATAAATATGTGGATTGGCACCTGTTTAGCTTAGTGGGTGAGCAGACAACCATATGCCATATAGCCGGCCCTTGGCTGCATGTCTTGCCCCCTCTCTTTCCTGTCTTTCCTATTTCTTGTTGAATAGTTTTCTTTATCCAATAGCAGCCTAGGGAAGCCATATAGACAGATAACCCTAACTAACTGATGTACACCCGGTCATTTTGCTTTGAAATATGACAGGAACCACATAGTGCAGGGAATAGAGTAGACTAGGGTACCCAGTGATGTACAGCTGATTACACAAGAACTGAACTGAAGCAGTGTGGGATCATGCTGACAAACAACAGAAAAATTAACATCCCAAGAAGAGCGTTGAGTGTCTTTCAACAAGACTAGAGAACTATTCCTGCAGACTAGTTAAAGAAATTAAAAAGTAAGCTCGTCTGAAAGATTTCAGGCTGTGTTATAGATTATAAGTGGTCATACCAAATACAAGACATTCAAGTTCATTACAATTGTACAACAAAGAGTTTTATTTAAATACTGTCATTTGATTAATGCTTGCACATGTTTCAGTGAATCAGTGCACTTCCAATTTTCCTAGAAGATGGAAAGTTACAAGGAGTGGCTCGACCCTTTTCCATAAGTACATTTTTCCATAGACCATGACGAAAGATGTTAGGTAAACGTTGTGTATTTACCGAGTTTTTTGTGCTTTTTTGGGTTGTTCTGTTATTGTTTATTACCTTCAGCCTGTTTTTCTTTTTTCTTTTTTTTAGTTATAGTTTAGATTTTCACCTTTGTATCTTTCTGCTTAGTTTGTTCTTAGTTCTGGCCATTTTGAGCTTTATATGCTAGCTTATTTCTCTTCATGATTTTATTCTCAGTCTGTCTCCTTTTTGTCATTTGCAACCAAAGCTAATTCCCTGAGTTTGTTTTTGCTGCCCTCCTATGTTCTCTGTGTCAAATCTGCATTCCTGTTTCCTGTTTATAGCATAACTAAAGTTGGTTCGGTTGACAAACTATTAAGTGTAAAAGTTGGTTGTGCTGTTACTGGTGAGAGCTGCTCTACATGATTTTAAAAGTGCCTCATTTTCCTTGATGTCAAATGCAAAATGTGTCTATATGTCTACTGTTGTCTTCCTCCCCAGTGTTGATAATTTGTAGTGTTTTCATGAGAAATAGAAAGCATGGGAGCTAGCTAAACCCCACCTACCATAGTTCCAGGTGGCAGATCAAGCGTGTGCATCTAACCTTATTGCCCAAGGAAATTACTTCTGATTGGATCACTCACCAACTGGCCCCCCCTTTCTCCACTACTTAATTAGTTCTGATTGGATCTCGTCTCTCCAGAACATATTTATGACAGTTTTAATCCCCATGCATTATTTTTATTTAGTTATTGTCTTGTTTTCATCAGAAAAAAAATGTTCTTTGGTAAAAACTGTGATGAAAATTATTGGTAAATAACATTAAGACTGGTCCTGCACTGTGTTTCTCTAGGTTTGGGCCTCCTTTGTTTTGTATTATAGTGTGAGTGCAGGATTAAAGCAGTTTTTTTTCTTATTTATTCCTGTCTTTTGTGTTCAGCATTTTGGTCCAAATCCAACAGTATCATGACATAAATAATTGTTAAAGTTTAAATAAAATCATGCTTTCTTTGGTATATTTCATTAGTTTCTAACTATCTGTGATAATAATAGTAGTATTTTCACACACTATGAACTGGAATGTCAAAGGCTGCATTTCCTCTCCAAGACATGCTCCATTACTCCACCGTACTCCACTGCAGTTTCAGCTGCTGCTCATAAATGAGCACCGTCCAAATTTTGACTCTTTGATAAACAACTTGATATATTCAACTCCTGGACTAGTGGTGTGGAAGAATGCAACTATATACAAAACGCCCATAGCAGCCTCGTTGTGTATTTTACCAGGAGCCCGTGAGCACAGTTAAGCCCTGTCTCAGACGTGTTATCTGTTATTACTTTGACCATCGGAGGAACATTTTGGTGAAACATACGGTAAGAACTTTTCTATTCCTTTTCAGTATTTGATGCTTAAAAGAAAAACAAAATAAAATGTGGCAATCAGCCTTTTCAAAGTAGCCATCCACTGATTAAATTAGAAGAAAAGATGCAATACACAACACAGAAGATCTACCTGTGATTTTTTTCCAGGCTCTTCAGTGTTTTTTAACACAGAAAAATAATCATCTTGCTTTTCTGGGGCTGTTTGCTTCCTCCCCAGAGCTGAACTTTTTTAACTGGATAAAATAAAGTCATAAAATTAGCCACCCGTTGATTGTTTATATAACCTGTTTTATGTTCAGTTCCTTGTTTAGCTCCAAATTTGAATTCCTACATAGCACATTTCTTTCATGATGGATTTTGAATGGTTAATTATAATAATAATGGATTGGATTTATATAGCGCTTTACAATGCCACTATTCATTCACTCTCACATTCACACACTGGTGGAGGCAAGCTACGGTTGTAGCCACAGCTGCCCTGGGGCAGACTGACAGAGGCGAGGCTGCCATATCGTGCCATTGGCCCCTCTGGCCAACACCAGTAGGTGGTAGGGTAAAGTGTCTTGCCCAAGGACACAACAACCAGGACAGAGAGCAACCGGGTATCAAACCGGTGACCTTCCGGTTACAGATGTGCTTCCCAGCCCCCTGAGCCACGGTAGCCCCCCAAGCTTTTAGCTTTAATCTATAATGATAACATTGTACTGAAGGTTTATGTACTGAAGGTTTATGAATATTAATTTTTTCCTACTCAGTGGAGCCAATGGAACTCACAACTGTGCCGACAGTGTTGACTGAAAATAGCAGCTTGTCTCCAGTCACTGCAGAATGGGAGCTTATCCACACCATCGTCCCCCCGTACATCTTCACCATATCCCTGGCAGGTCTACTCTTTAACAGCTTTGTGCTGGTGGTGTTTTTTGCCCACAAAGATCGACTGACTGTAGCAGAGATCTATCTGAGCAACATGGCGCTGGCTGACTTTATTCTATTGTGTAGCCTTCCTTTCTGGGCAATGAATGTCCTCAATGAGTTCAACTGGCCATATGGAGAGGCCTTGTGCAAAATCGTTAACGCCCTAATCATCATCAATTTCTACACCAGCATCTTCACTCTGGTCATGATTAGCATTGACCGCTATATAGCATTTGTGAAGCCCATGAAGGCCAGCTGGCTGAGACGGACGCTCTACGCCAAGGTGATCTGCTTCATCCTGTGGATATTAGGGGTCTTACTGAGCGCACCGACAATAGCTCACAGAAAGGTGAAGTTCTTTGAGGACTATGAGACCACAGCCTGCGTTCTGGATTACACCCATGACAGCTATTGGAAGCTGGCCCATCAGATTGTGATAAATGTGGTGGGCTTTGTTCTTCCTGTTTTGGTCATTGTTTTCAGCAGTGGAAATATAATCAAGGTTTTATCTGAGAGGAGGGAAAGTGTTGGTTTTTATCACACCAGTGATAAAAAGGCCTCTGTGCTAGTGTATGCTGTGACACTGGTATTTTTACTATGCTGGGGTCCCTTCCAGGTAATTACCTTTCTTGACATTCTCTGTGATGTCAGTGTGCTGGATGAGAAGCTGTGGTCTGACTCTCTGGATATAGGAAGGCAGCTCTCAGCATATCTAGCCTTTCTCAACAGTGTATTAAACCCTTTCTTGTATGTCTTCTCAGGGCAGTACTTTAGAAAGAAGGTTAGCGCCATCTACAGAAAGACTAGATATCAACGCAGAGGATCAGACATGACCACATATCAACGCTCTGCTGTGTCCACTTACATCAACAGAACAGAGCAAATTAAACCTGTGGTCATTGTTAATGCCAAAGAATAAAATGTGTCTCATACTGATGGCATCTACTTTTCTTTTGCTGCTTATGTATAAAATGACACAATAAAAAGGATGTTTCTAAAACTATTATGTCATTAGACACAATAATAATGCTGTTATGTGGCTAATCGGCACTATCAGATGATGTTTAATGCTGTGCTTGAGGAAATAATATAAGTAATGGACAGACACTGCAGGAGAAATAGACTGAAATGCATTTACAGTCTGCATAATGACATTTTTGTCTTGCATTGTGGACAAACAGCATCTGTTTCTTTGACATGTTATATGGATTTATAGCAACAGACTTCTCAGTTTAACTTTGTTTGTCTTTTACGTCTTTAAATTTAAATATTATGACATATTAGTCAGTATTCATTTATTAATTGTAAACCAAATATTTATATCTTATGGCTTTTGTCTTTCGGGTTATCAACATATGGTCATTTTATCAAAATTAAACAAATTTTATCTAAATCCAAGCAATGTCAGACCCTTTTTATTTAGACCAATGTACTGCTTTATTCATCCAATTTCCTTTGACTGCTACGCCTTCCTGGAAGATTCTTGGAAAAAAGTTTACTGTTAGGAGAAAAATCTTTTTTTCCTCACTCATGTTGTTAAAGAAACTGTGGACAATGCTCAGATAGTTTATGTGTTTCCATATGTTGTCAACACATTATAAGTAATTGACTTTAGCAGACTCCCAAACAGCCTACCTCACAATTTTCATTTCACAGGCATGATGCTACTTGCTTCTGGATGTTAATTCTGTCAACTCATTAAACTTTTAAGCTAAGAGGAAATACTGTGGGTGGGGCTAAATGTTGCTGTAGCTTTCTTGCCTTCACCTAACATTAGACCTTCCCAAAATGAAAATAATTAGCACCCACCACAGTGCACAACTGCCCCATGGCTATTTGTCCAGTGCAGTTAAATGTTCTAATGAAATACTCAAGTGGCTTTATTTTTGATTTTTTAAATGGTGTTATCTAGTAAACAATATATGGTATTGTATTTGTTATGTAATCTGATGTGCAGAGTGACAGTTTATCTGAAAGTGGCCTAGTCCATCTCTCTGTCCAGCTAAAGACAGGACTGTCACAGATGTTGCATTATGCATTTTGGGTGTTCAGTAATTTTCACTTTCAGAGCTGATGTTACAATATGGCCTGTAAATGGTGAATGGCCTGTATTTGTATAACGCTTTTACTAGTCCCACCTAGGGACCCCAAAGCGCTTTACACACCCAGTCATCCACCCATTCACACACTGGTGGAGGCAAGCTACAGTTGTAGCCACAGCTGCCCTGGGGCAGACATAAGTATTTAAAATCAGTTAATTACGTTTACTCAGTCAAACTATTTATTGGTGTTATTTGGTTATTTAGGCAACTGTATTCATTTAGATATAATAGTTTATCCCATTGTGTAATGCCTATCAGGTTATCACAATAATTATCAGAATATGTACATACCTGTTCCTATTTTTGTTGCTTTTTACATACTGTATATGACTGAGAATAAGTATGATAAAACCAGTACACTACTTTTTCTTAGCTATTTCTGTTCTGCTTTGAAGACAGTTGCACAATCCAGTGACAGTTATTTAGCATTGCAAGTTTTCAGCCATTCAGTAGGCATGTAGATATGTCAGAGCAGGAAAAGCAAAGCAGAACATTGTTCTTCTCAGGTATTTCAGTAGAGAAATCATGTCTGTGGAAAAACAGAAGACGTGTGCTAGTTTTTTTTTTACCTACTACCACAAGGGCCACGTGTTCCAGCGGACAACATAACGGCCTCCTCCTGACTCCAATTTTACTGTGAAAAACATGTTAGTAAATCAGCATGCACAAAACCAGAACCCAGAAGCATCTAAATGGACTTCAATCAGTTTTTTGTTTTGTCTCTGTACTTGTGTGTTTTTCTCTTGTGATGTCAATGTGACATCTGTGAATAAATCCTAGTTTTCCTGGTTGTCTGGCAAAAGCATTCTTTAAGCATATGGTCATAGAAACAGTTGAGCTGCAATACAAAGTGTCACAAATTTTTGGGACATTTGTCAGATCTTCACATTTTATATTAGTCAGAATTAATTTGGCAACGCCTATGCTGGTATCTTCACAATCCAAATTATGCTAGGGTATCCTGTAATTGAGTTTTAGGATATTTTAGAAGTTAGAAGTTTGGCTGCTAAATGCTCAAATATTGACTCTATCTCCACTTTTCTGCTGTTTGTTTCGGGCTTGTGCAGCATGCACTGAGTCTATAGTGCTAAGAAAATGTTGCTTTGCGAGAAGCCGCTGTGAAACAGCCTTAAAACAACTGTGAAATACAATTAAAAGATCCTTAAGATCCATCCTTTAAAAAATAGAAAAAAACAAAACAATACCTGGTGCTTCTCACTCATCATGTGCTCCTGCGTCTTCTTTTACTGTCAGCAGTGACTATCGTATCTATCAAGCTATGTTCTTCTGGTCGTTGTCAGGACCTGTTCCGAGTCTCCGCGCTCTTATTATACTCATCCATTTATAGAAAGAGATAGAGAGCATGCATTTGAGAGAGACAGACAGAGAGAGAGAGAGAGTTAACAAACATTACCATTATTCTGGTCCCACATGATGCTTGTAAATGCACGAGACAACATTTAGTAAGTTGTCAGGAGCACCTGACCTAATGCTATGATCGCTACAGACTTACAAACTGAATTTAAAAAGTACACACACACACACAGTTAAGTAAATTTAGTGCAATGATACACATAATGCTACTGAACGAGGAAAAGTAGAGGATTGGCTGAGTGAATGGAGGAGGGGGTGGCAAAACATCGACTCATCTCATATCATCAAAACATCTGACATCACTTTAATGTCAGTTTATTTTCTCCTTCAAGTAAGCAAGTGGGGCAAAGTCAGAAAACAACTGCAACTGGAGTTACTGGGAGGGTGTAGCTGGCTCGATTGATGTGTTCTTTTTTCCATCTAGAGAACAGACTCTTTCCCCTACAAGGTATGCATGAGCCTTATTTGGCTTGGTTTATACTTGTCTGTGTTTTTCTCTGTGGTTAAAATATTTATCAACAGCACAGATTTAGAAACATGATGTCTGACAGTGTAAACATGTCACGATATAGACTGGAGATCATTAACTGGAATTGTCTCTGCATGTTTAGTGTTATAGTCATTATCTTAAGCCAAATGCACTAAGAAGATTTACGCTGAAACAAACTCCAAACACATGTAAAAAGGAGGGTTTGTATTTTGTCATGTTTTTGTTTTAATCTTTATGCGTTTAGAATTAATTTAGGAAGAATGTGGCTGCAACTGATAGGGAGGATATGCAGAAAATGAGGTTGCTATAAATATCAGTGACTCAGTTGACTTAAATGCTAAAAAGCAAAGTACAAGTAAAAGTTCTGCAGAGATATGTCTGTTGGGTCAGTCCTGATAAACAGTAATCAGTTATTAGAAACGTAGATGCGCTTGTATTGTACTGTTGGAACTTTAAGTGACTGATAATGGCAAGGGCTCTGCATGTAAAATAGAAATGTATTCTCTTTTTTGTCATTACATGTTTATATGCAAAGAAAAAGACACACAAATAAGTACTTAATAGAGGTAGACTGGTATTATCAGTTGGAATAATAGCTATAATTATATAATATAATAGCTGGTTATTTTTCTTAATAGAAAAATTACATTATTACAGATGTTTCTTGGGGGAAAAAGGAAAAATTCAAAAATATCTTGTTGCAATGGTTGTGGCACTCATGGTTCGATGATAGATTAAGCAAAAGCACCTCATCAAAATTCAACTAACACACAAGAACGCTTGTTATTCAAAACTCTTTTCCTGGTGTCCTTCGAAAGCTCTTTGGTCTTGGCCATGGCGGAGTTTGGAGTCTGACTGGTTGAGGCTGTGGACAGGTGTCTTTTATACAGATGATGAGGTCAAACAGGTGCCATTCATACAGGTAACGAGTGGGGGACAGAAAAGCTTCTTACAGAAGACGTTACAGGTCTGTGAGAGCCAGGGATTTTCCTTGTTTGAGGTGACCAAATACTTATTTTCCACCCTGATTTACGAATAAATTCTTTACAAATCCTACCATGTGAATTCATGGATTTTTTTTTTCACATTCTGTCTCTCACAGTTGAAGTGTACCTCTGGTGCAAATTACTGACCTCTGTCATCATTTTAAGTGGGGGAACTTGCACAATCGGTGGCTGACTAAATACTTTTTTGCCCCACTGTAATTGGTGACTTTAAATAGGCTGTGATTTTAAATGTGACTGTAAGTGTGAATTAATGGTCTCTCTCAGCCACAGTTTTTGTGCTTTTGAGTCAAATTCTTTGCAAAATAAATGAAAATGTAGCAGCAGTATTTTGCATTATATATCAGTGTTACTCATAATTATGTGTATCTCTGTACTGTGTGCCATCAAAATAACATAATGTTCTCACATCAAACTGTTTTTAGAATAATATTTTATATTTTATTTGCTGTCCTCTGTTTTTCTGCAGCATCCATTCCAACTTTTACTCTGTCAAGATGTCTGGAAACCAAAGCAACACAAGTGAAAACCATTGTATTCCTGAAGACAACAGCTTGGTCTTCACTCTGGTTCCACCCTACATCCTGGTCATCAGCGTGCTTGGAATCATCTTTAATGTGTTTGTGCTGATGGTTTTCTGCCTCCACAAGAAGGCCTGCACTGTGGCTGAGATATACCTCAGCAACTTGGCTGGAGCTGACCTTGCTCTGGTGTGCTGTTTGCCCTTCTGGGCTGAAAATGCAAGAAAGAGATACGACTGGCCTTTCAGTGAAAGCCTGTGCAAAGTGTCATCAGCTGTTATCTACATGAATGCATTCTGCAGTATTTACTTCCTTGTTCTGGTTAGCATAGATCGTTATGTGGCACTGGTGCACCCGCTTTCCCATGAGAGGATACGCCGGCCGTTTTATGCCAAACTGGGATGTCTGTTTGTGTGGGGTCTTGGCTTGGTCTTTGCTCTCCCCATATTCATCTACAGGAAGTTAGAATTCAACCCTCAGTTAAATCTTACTCAATGTTCACTTGACTTACCTTCACAAAATCAATATCTGGCATATGAGGTGATAACCATAATTTTCAGCTTCATCATCCCTATTATCGTTATTTCCGTCTGCACTGTCAGAATTTGTCAGTCACTGAATAACAGGCTAATGGAGGGTTTAAACTCTAAGAAAATGGAGCAGAAGGCTACCACTCTCATCCTGGCAGTTCTCCTGGCATTCCTGATCTGCTGGGTGCCATTCCATATGACAAAGATACTAGATGTGCTCCGAAACACTGGCATTCTGAAATGTCACATCGCACTGATCATCGTCCAACAGATCTCTGTGTACTTTGCCTTCTTCAACAGTGTCCTTAACCCCATTCTCTACGTCATTGCTGGAAAAAACTTCAGAAGAAGAGCTAAGGAACTCTCCAAGCAGTGGAACAATAAGACTACAGAAAGATTCAGCCTCATGTCAACTCGCATAACGACTCTGAGGCTGACAAAGTCTCAAGCTGCTCTCTGATCTTTTGAGTTTTGATGTGTGCTTTGGTTATTTTAAATTAACTGGGTGATTATTCACCCAAGCATGAGAAAAAAAATTATTTAGGCAATCTGAATATATAGGATTTATTTAACATTGTTTATTACACCGTTTCTTCAGAAAGTAGTAGTAAGGTTTGAGTGCCTTGAGGGGTGCTGCTATTTTATTTCCTAATTCCATGCACATACAATACCAGGAATTTGGTGGATATCCATATTAAAGAAGCATATTTGAAAGTAACGCACAGTCTCTTGAGCATTTAGAGTCTTGGCTCTGCATAATGTCAGTGAGAGTGATATCCTTGATATTATCATCTCAGGTATACAGCTCTGGCTGTGAGCACAGCAGTCCCAACCACCTACTATTTAAGTCATGCTCAGAATAAAGTTGGCTCAGAGAGAAGAAGCTGCAACAGCAAGAATGAACTACGAGGCTTCACTAAAAGCCAAGATGGATACGGATTAACTAGAACTGTTAATCAGGCAAAGTTAGAAGGAAATTGAAAACATCTTTATTATTTTGGGCAGTGTTCCACGTTTCTGGAGAATGTGATGTAGAAGTGACTAATGGAAGATACATGTACTGTGAAGAAATTTTTTTTAAATTGTAGATTTTTTCTAATCAACAGTGCCCTGAACACACACACACACACACACACACACACACGCACACACACACACACACACAAATATAATCCACATCTCTTGTTTTACATCAAAAGTTCAAGCAACAAGGGTGGGGTTGCTTTCAAAGCCAAGGATCCGGTATAGCTTCGGTATAACAGGATCTGAGACGCGAATCTGAATCTGCCATTCTACTGCTTTATCTTTTTTTATTCAGTTATATTTTATTAGATATGCTTTCAGATCTAATGCAATAATAACACTGCTACATAATTGAATCGCATTAGCACATTTATTCTCTATTACATAAGTAATGGACACAAGCTAATATAATGGAACGACTATACAAAGGAGATGAAAGAAGGTTAACAGCGTTAAAAGCATTAACACAAGATTTTAATGGTTAGATGTTCCACACTGTACATGTGAGTGGTTGTGTATTCATATTTCTCTGTGCTGCAACATTATGCGGTTTTACTGCTACTGATTGGAATACTTTAGTGATGAACTGTAAACCACCAAACCTGTTGTGCTGTGCAGTATTACTTACTGTTGTGTATTACATTGTAAAGAATTCCTTTCCTACTCCTGTGACTCCAAAGAGACATTTAACCTACCAATACAGAAGAACTACCTGCACACTGTATTAATCTCTGCATGTATGTAACAGTATATGAAAAACAGCAAATTGTATGCCTCGTACTCAAACTTCACTTTTAGTGGCAGCTTCTGTGTATGTATTGTGAAACATTTATACAGTGAACTTGCAATATATCACCTTGCTAGATCAGTGTAAATGCAAAAACTCAATAATCCTTATTTATTGGCATCTTCTGTAGTCCGCTGTGGTAAATAAATGTCTACACATCAGGGAACTTTAAGTTCTAAATCAAAAATAATGTTTTAAATTAAACGCACATCCCATTTTAAGTTACATTATGTGAGTTATTAGATATTTTATACTTTGGATTAGTTGGTGATTTCAGTTTGGCAGTTGTGGTGAATGTGGGTGTTAATGTAAATCTGTGTTGGCCCAGTCCAGTGTGGATTCCCTGTATGACAGCTGGGATAGACTCCAGTCCTCATACGTCCCAGAACTAGATGAATGGTTAAAAGAAAAGATGGATGGCTATGGTTCTCAGCACCTCTGATAAGCCTTTATTTGGTAAGCTGTGATTAAACTACAAAGGATTAACAAACTCCAGGCGTACCTGTCCACTCAGTGGCAGGCTTTGAACTGTCAACAGGCAGCTGTTCAATGTAACAGCTGCCTGTTGACAGTTGTAGAGAGTGTAGAGATCTGTATTTGGAGGCAGATCTCTACACTAGTTTTGTGGTTAGCGGGCTGTCAGTATCGGATTTATCTCGGATGGACATATTGGCACATCCCAGTAAACTTAACAGAATACACTGAACAACACGGGGACTATTGAAATAACATGATATAAATATTAATTTTCTTAAAAGTTCTGTCCATGTAAATGTTACTTTGTTGGGGATTAAACATGAACATAAAATAATGGTTTAATTTGAGAGAAAATTGCATGTGTCAAAGTGGAGTATTTTCTGTTTGTTTAGTGTAAATGTTTTCATATCGCTATGATACAGAATAAAGGAAGCGATTTCGGGTTGAGCTCTAATACTCTATTAATGTCAGGGATCCTGGGTCTGAGCGACCCAGGATCCCTGAGCAGTTATGGATTAATATTATAATATATATTTTGTATTGCTGTCCCTCGTTCTCCCTGCTTGTATGTGTGTGTATGTGTTTCTGCGGGCGCCTTCAGGCCTGGTGGGTGTGGCCCTGCTGGCGGACTGGCCACACCCGAAGCCACACACCTGCTGCTGATCAGGCCTCGTCGGGGGAGCTACTTAAGAGAGTCTTGGAGCTCCCACCGACGCGGGATCATTTCGTGAGACTTCCTGTCAGTTCTCCAGCTGGTCTGTTTGTGAGTGTGAGCTTACCAAGTGAACTGAGGGTACTAACTACTGCCTCTATTTTCCCAGGAAGGATTGCTGGACGAGAGGGCAGCAGACACAGAGTGCACTGGCACGAGGGAGCAGACACATGAGCACAAACACTGGGAGAAGACATGGAGTGGAAGTCGGGAGCACACGGGGATGTATTATTGTTGTGTATCAGTTCCATCACTGTAAATAAACGCACTGCTTGTACATAGAGCACCGCGCCTGGGTCCTCCTTCCCCACACCCCCCACAGTCTGCCAGCCAGACCGTGACAATTAATCTATTAATCTCTATTAATCTAATACTATTTTCCTTGTCCTCGTCTGTCACTGGAGTCTCCCTTTCCGGCCAGCTTCCCCTGCTGCAACTGTGTCCTACAAAAACCCATTCATTCTTGTTTTCTCTCCCCCTTTATATAGATGGGCTCAAATCATCACCAATCAACCACTCTGTGCAGTAATCTCCAAATAGCTGACTGCTGGACTAGAGGGGAATCTCCACTCCCACATAGGTGTGGCCTATAGCTCACACGAAAACACAAAATTATGCAATAACTGAAATGGAAAATAATGCCAACCCAATGTTTAGTGAGAGATTCTCTCAATTATTCCACCAACTGATAACAATAGTATTTGCATTCTGAGCTTAATCGAGCAGTTCAAACTTCTTTTTCAGATGTTATGTTCACAGAAGGCCCGAGTCTATAAAGGTCCATAAAACAATACCTGAACCAACACCATAAAAATGAACCATGCAAAGAGACAAAGTGCTACTTGAAGTGGAAAAAACAAAGGCTGCATTGACTGAAAAGCAGAAGAGCTGGCTAAAGAGTGAGTCATTATATATTCCTTTAAATTCAGTTTACTTTCTCTTTTAAGTATGAAAAACAGAGACAGCTATTGGCCTTTTTTCCACCTGGAGAACAGATTATTTTGCCTGCAAGCCAAACTTAATTTTGGTTGTTTTTTAATCCTTCATGTTTCTGCCTTTCTCCTCTATAGTAATATTTGCAAAGGGGATTAACAAGTCAACAGTAACAGGGTTTTCAGCTTTTTGCTATTACTTGTTAATGATACAACGCACAAAACTTTAAAAACACCCTTCAATTAACTTACACGCTGTGCATGTTAAGAAACTTGCACAGCGCGATGGGTGTGGCCCTGCCAGCTGCTGGTCACGCATAGGTTCTCACACACCTGCTTCTGATCAAGCTCGTCTGGGAAGCTACTTAACAGAGCGATGGAGCCTCCTCCGGCGCAGGATGTGTTAGTCCAGGAAGTACAGATCATGTTTGCCCACAGGGGTCAGTGTCTAACGGCTGCTTCCATTGTTTTCCCTGATGGAGGAGCGTGGAGAGGAAGGACAGCACAGCACGCACAGGGTGTGCAGAGTCACGACAGCGGGGAGCACGAACACGGGAGTCTTGGGGAGCGCGGGGATTAGTTGTGCATCAGTATTTACCACACTGTAAATAAACGCACTGTACACACAGAGCTCCGCCCCTGGGTCCTCCTTTCCCTCACATCCCCAGACCGTGACAATAATGTGCATAAAAGCACTCATCTGAGGTTTGTTTTTAAATGCTTGGTATCTATTGAAGCAAGTATTACATATTGAATCAGAATCTGGCATTAATTCATGACACTAAGACATTTCAGTGTTCGGACGGGTCTGAGGAAAGACGAGAAACGCTTTTAAAGCTGAAGCGCTGCGGTCGGGATTTAGTGAGGAGGTGCAGTGCCAGTTTGATGGAAGGTGTGGGCACAGCAGGTATTTTGGTGGCTTACCTTATTGGTGAAGTATTTGTAGGAGTGTTTTCTTTACGGGTTAAAAAAAAAACTTTGGGAGGAGAGTATTTAAAAGAAGCATGTAAACCCGATTTGTTAGATTTCCTGGACGCTAAATGTAACTTAAAAAACAACAACACACCTCTTAATGTTGATTATGGAGGTGAAGTGTTCATTTATTTGGAATAAGATGAGGAAATATTATCAGCGTGCGTAACTGTGACGGATGGATCCCTCTAAGCTGTGAGCGCCGGGACAAAACTCTCCACGGAATCCCAACCTTGCGTTTTTAGAGGTGGGCACTTCCTGCTCCTAAGTAGTGATACTAGAATTTTTATTAAAACCGGCTCTGCGTTTTTTTCTCAGCAGTACCACACAGGGATTTTTACGTTGTTTTGTTTTGTTTTTGTTTTTTGTTTTTTTTTCTGGCTATGAGAGACAAGCATATCATATTTATAACTCTAGCTGTGATGTCATTATGTTAGCGCGTCGGGTTACTGTCTGAATAATATGGGTAATTTAGACTATAATAGGTTTCTGCAGCCTCACAGCTCGTAGAATAGGCAGTGGAATAATATGGACTACAATAATATGCTCATGTTCAGATGATGGAGTAGTTTGGAATAAACTCACCGCTCGATAAATCTGCGCTGCACCTGAGTCTCAGTCCTCAGAATCTCACACTGTCTCATAAGTTTCTAAGAAGAGTTCATCCTTACACAAAACCATATTTCTTCTTCTTGCTCTCATTTACCTTAACTGCTAGACTGTTTTCATAGAGAAACAGGTTTAAAACCTGCACTTACACTGTAATATTTCTTTCAGGACTTCATTGACACCTCTACTTTAACTCATCGGGCGTGCTCGTTTTTGAGTCTCTGCTCTTGGTAGGTAATTACTGAAATGAACTGACAACATCTTTGTATATAAATTAAGGCACTGTTATGAGAGATCACCCCAACAACCTTTCACTCACATGGGTACATTTTTGCAACTGTACCATCATCATGTCACTTGCCCCTGCGGATTTTAGTCTTAAAGTCGACACTGTTCCTTTTTAGTAAACGCCCACAGTATCTTTTAATGCCAAAAGACGGTTTTATACCGGTGTAGATTAGATCTACCCCTAAATATAACGATGACAGCTTTGACCACTCACTTTGTCTTTATTAACTTCCCTGCATGGAATACTTTAAGTGTGGATATTTTTTTCCCTCTTTTGAAAGAAAAAAGGAAAAGAAAAATAATTGTGAAAGTTAGCCTACAATAATGTTTTATCTGTACTCTGTTCTCTATTTTTCTGCAGTATCCCTGTCAACCTCATCCCTGTAACGATGTCTGGAAACCAAAACAATACAAATTGTACTAATCTAGAGCCAAATAGTTTGATCTTCACTCTGGGTTCATCCTACATCCTGGCCATCAGTGTGCTTGGAATCATCTTTAATGCGCTTGTGCTCATGGTTTTCTGCTTCCACAAGAAAGCCTGCACAGTAGCTGAGATCTACTTGAGCAACTTGGCTGGAGCTGACTTTGTTCTGGTGTGCTGTTTGCCCTTCTGGGCTGACTATGTAGGAAAGGGCTTTAATTGGGCTTTCAGTGAGAGCCTGTGCAAAGTGATACCTGCCATAATAAAAATGAATGCATTCTGCAGCATTTACTTCCTTGTTCTGGTTAGCATAGATCGTTATGTGGGGCTGGTGCACCCACTTTCCCATCACAGCATGTGTAGGCCATTTTATGCCAAGCTGGCATGTGTAGTTGTGTGGATTCTTGGCGTTATCTTTGCACTCCCCGTATTAATCTACAGGAAGTTAATCCCCAGGACATCAAATATTACTGCATGTGGCATTCTCTTCACTAAAGACCAACATCTAGTATATGAGACAATAACCATAATCTTCAGCTTCGTAATCCCTGTTTCCATTATTTCCCTCTGCGCTCTCAAGATTATTCAAGCACTGAGAAACAGGCCAAAGGGGCATGGGACAGAGCAGAAAGCCACCACTCTCATCCTGGTAGTTCTTCTGGCATTCCAAATTTGTTGGGGTCCATTCCAGTTGAGCAGGATACTAGATGTGCTTGAACGTGTTGGTATTGTGAGGTGTCACACCGTACTTGACATCTACAAACAAATTACTGTGTACTTAGCTTTTTTCAACAGTGTCCTTAACCCCATTCTCTATGTTGCCATTGGGAGAAACTTCCAGAAAAGAGCAAAGGAATTCTTAATGCCGCAGACATATAAGAAAACAAGAAGCACACGTTCCTCATGAGCACACCCCACAAGTGTTAAATCTAACAATGGCTTAAGATAAGCAGGATTGTGACCTTTTGAGTTTTGAGGTGTGCTGCTGTGATTGGTGATTTTATACAATGACAATTATTATCCAGGGATAAGAACTTTTTTCTTTTTTTTTAGCATTTATGTAATGTGAATATATGGTTTAATTGAATCAATGAAACATTGCTTCTTCAAAAAGTGATATACACGCATAACATATTTGTTACTTAAATGTGATATATATTTCTGTTTTATAGCGATTTTTGTTCCAATGCAATATGAATAACTTTTACACTGGCGGATGCTCATATTAAATAAGAACAAAAAATATAATATAACAATACAAACTCATATGAAGGACTTGAACAAGGCCAAGTATAAGAGCAGAGAGATGGTAGTGAACTGGTTTTGAATAAGGCAAAAGTTACACATGTTAATGCAGTTTTTCTTGCAGGTACCACATTATGTGTTTTTCTTATTTTCTGTCATGTATTTATATTCTTACAGTTGCAGAATATATGCAAGTCTTTTCTTATGTTTATCCATTTTTTCTAATTTCAGTTCAGGATTATTATGTTGAAGCTATTCATTGACATCATCCAAATATTCAGTTCGGAGTACCGCTGCTCTCTCTCTCTCTCTCTCTCTATAGAGAGAGAATGGTTGTCTGTCTCTATGTGTTAGCCCTGTGACAGACTGGCGACCTGTCCAGGGTGTACCCTGCTTCTTGCCCTAAGACAACTGGGATAGGCTCCAGCCCCCTGCGGCCCTGAAAAGGGTAAGAGGAAGAGAATGGATGGATGTTTATTTGTCACGATTCAGGGACATTTTGACCCAGCATTTTCAGAGTTTAGAGTTTTGTTCTTAGGTTTTGTGTCTTGTGCCCTCATGTTTAGTGGAGGTTTAGTTCAGTGTCAAGTCTGTGTCTTTGTGAATTGTTTCTTGTTTCCTGTTTTACTTTGAAGGTCCATGTCTTATGTAAGTGTATTCAGCTTTGCTTCCTCCCATCTCAGGCTCATCAGGTCCAGCTGTGTTCCCCACCTGTATGTAATCTCCCTGTTTTCTTCAGTGTGTATTTAAGTTGTGTCAACTCATGTACTGCTCGCTGGTCGGTCTGTGTATAAACCATGTGTTCTCCCTGCTGTCCTTCTTTCATGTTCAGGTTTGCTGTTTAGTTTTCCCTATTATAGATTGTCGTTAGTTCCGTTTCACCATTTTCACCTTGTGTTTTCTTTTGCAATAAACCTTCTTCGCATCTCAACGAGTGCCTATTCTTGTGTCCTCATTTATTCCCCCACATGGCTCACCCTGGTTAGCCATGACTAGGGATGGGTATCGTTTAGGTTTTATCCGATACCGGTGCCAAACCGGTACTTTTGAAACGGTGCCGGTGCTTAAACAGTGCTTAAACTGGTGCTTAAAGAATGGAGAACACAAAATTGGTCCAAAAACCTCTCATGTTCAGCTGTTTTTTTTGTAAAAAGATAACAATTTTAGCCTTTTCTGCAGCTATGGGGCATATATGGTATCATTCTTGGCTGGAAGCAGTGCTTAAACAATGGAAAAAACACAAACTTTGACCAAAAACCTCTCATGTTTAACTGTTTCCCACTATTTCTTTGGTCATTTTAGCCTTTTTGGCCAGGGTGAAGGGAGTATCTGCCATCAAACAAGAAGACAGCCACATGTAGCTATGATGATGTTTGCTAGTTCACCTTACATGCATTAATGTAATAATGTGGTTAGCCTACTCAATGTAAATTACACACAAACAACATTAAGCTACTCACGCAGAGAAGAACGGCTGCTGCTGCCATCATCATCCGTTATCATTTCTGCTACACTGGCAGGGCTAGGGACCAGGACTGTACTCTTCGGGTCTTTGGGGGATGTTGCTAACTCCGGGTCCGATAACAGGCACCACACCCGCAGTATGTGCTCGGTGTGAGGTCTCGCAGCAAGCTATCAAGTACGGCGCATTTCTCGGCTTTTAAAAAAAAACACTATGCGTTGCCAGGTGTTTCATCGGATTTGAGGTGTTACCTCCTTTGACAGTATCAGCTTGAAGCACTTGTTGCAGGCTGCTGAGTTTGCATCTTTTGCTGTGAAGTACAGCCAGATTTTTGACCGCTTCGCCTTGGGCATTTTAAACCTGTAGCTCTGCTCTAAAAGAACGTATGTACCTGGACCCGCCTACTATCCTTGGAAACGTAAAATGATTGGCTAGAATCTAAAGTGTATCACAGCTCAGGAAAAAAAAAGCACCGAAATAAAGCACCGAAATGTGCGCTGCTTTTCGGTCTGGTTACTACCGTTTATGTCAGATCCGGTGCCATCATGGCACCGGATACCGGTACCCATCCCTAGCCGTGACAGTATTGTTATTATTATTATTATTGTTATCAACAGTAGTTAGTTGTACTAATAAAAATAGTAGTGTTGTAGTTACTATTTATCGTTTTATCAATGTATCTATTTTTCTTCATCATTCACAATTCTTGACCCTGGAGGGATCTAAATTAAATGCACTCATACAGCAAATCCCCTCAAATACGACACATCACACATGTCCTATTGTTTTTCATCAAATAAGGCAAAGGAAGATGTTGTAAATATAAACATCATTTACAGAAAATATAAACACTTACCACATTATTTTTTCATTCTTTATCATAAATCAGCTAAATTATATTGCATTTTTCTCTCTCTCTCTCTCTCTCTCTCTCTCTCTCTCTCTCTCTCTCTCTCACGCCCTTGTGGTCTCTTCCAAAGAAAAACTTGCCAAAATGTTGGATTCTTGCTTAATGTATTTACAAGCATCCTCGGCAAATAGGATGTTGTTTTAGTTAGAACGTACGACTGACAACAGCTGTCAGTCGTAGGATAAATA
Organism: Neolamprologus multifasciatus; assembly: GCF_963576455.1. Taxonomy (NCBI): domain Eukaryota; kingdom Metazoa; phylum Chordata; class Actinopteri; order Cichliformes; family Cichlidae; genus Neolamprologus; species Neolamprologus multifasciatus. The sequence continues at coordinate 14,909,578 of NC_140457.1, read as the reverse complement.
TTTACGTATTTCTGAACACATTTTTTTAGAAAAATAGAGGAATTAACTACACAGAGGAAGCGATGACGCAGAGAAGATCCGTATTTTGTCTAAAATTATGTTGTCTTTTTCTAGAGACAGAATCTTTTGCCAGCAAAGTATGCACATGTTTAATTTGGCTTGGTTTTCTTTTTTTTTTACTTTTCTGTTTTAACTTTGTTCTGCTCCTTTTGTTTCTGTTTTTCCACATTATTTGTGACTGAATTGTTGAATAATTCTAAAAACATAAAGGGAAAATTTTGAAAACCAGCATATAAACTGGAGGTCATTAATTAAACTATTTATGTTTTGATAAACTGTTTTAGAACATTTATGCTAAAGCAAACACATAATTAAAACAAAATTCAAAAAAGTTGCATTAGGATACAAGTGGCTGTGAAAATGATGATATGCAGTGTTTGTGCTGTGAACATCAGTGACTCAAGAGACTTTTTTGGTGAATGTGATACTCAAGAAAAACCTTTATTTGACAAACATTTTCACAAAATTGCTAAATAAAAATATAAACCTATATGCACCAAAACAAATTACTATGCTAATAAGAACACAAATACAGTCTCTTAGTTTTTTGAGTTTACAACACAATGCAAAGATGAAAACCAGCCCGAAGAGACTAAAGAAATCGCCACGGTGATTCTATTTTAGAAACATGAACAAGTAGAAATGGAGTCTTCAAATCTGACCGCTAAAAACTGCTTTTGTTGCCTGATGAAGATCAGGCTTTGCCTGCTGGGATTGCGTCTGCATACATTCAGCTATAAAATCCCTCTGGGTGCATGCTGTCCCTGCAGATGCTTAAAGTTCTGTCAGCAGTGTAATCAGAATCCTTCCCTAAGGAAATTATGTGTTTACAGTGAGACAATAGACAATAAGAACAGTAACAGACTAAACTAAATTAAATAATGCAATATATTACAAAGTTTACAAAATATATGAATTAGCTCTAATATATACAAAGAGCTCAATCATAAATATAAAAAATATGACAGAGATGAAATATATGACTGACATTTTACTCCAAACTTTGTTATTTTCACTGTAAGATGTGAAAAAGGGTGTAACTATTGCATTGTGTACTGTGCATTAGATGGATGAGTTGTACAGGCAGGAGTGATTTCCTGTGTTGTTCAGTAATGCATTTGAGTAATCTCAATCTCTCAGTGTGTGCTCCTGTGACTGGCCAGCAGGTCATTGAGTGGGTGGGAGGTATTGTTGCTATTGTCCTTATCTTGTACAGCATCCACCTCTCCGACACGACCTTAATGGATGATTGAAACCGGGGTAACAGTTTTCCACAGGTTTCCACAACAATGCGACTGTTTCTGTCTCGGTGCAGCGTCTACTTTACCATCGAGCTCTTGTGCTTTTGTGCAATAAAAATAAAACTGATGCACGTATCTCCACTCCTCAAACTGAATCCACCATTTTCCTCTTCACACACACAAATTGAAATCATCTGTAGTACAAGTGCGCAGGTAGAAAAAAAATTATGTTTGGCACGCAGATAACTGAAGAACCTCTATAACATGAGTAAAGGCATAATTATAACAGGAATGTAATTACTGAATTTCATAGCGTAACGCATTACAGTATGACATTCCTGAACAATGTAATATGATTAGAGTAATGCGTTATACCCAGCACAAGCAATTGGGCAGTGAGCAAAAAAGGAGCCCATAGAGACACGAGGACAAAACAGACTTATGGGAAAAAGTAGGCAAAAGTTAATGACATACAGTTTGGTATTAAAACCCATGGCGAGTGAAAAGACTGAAAAAGAGTGAATTCTCAAGGATATTATGTATGCTGGTGTAGGGAAGCTGCAAAAGGTTTTAGGTCTTGTGATTTCAATACCAAGAATACAAATATGTAGTTGGAAAGACACCATAATTGTTCCCTTTTACTGCGCTGGGCACTCTACTACTGTAAGTTTCTAGAGAACCTCATGTAGAAGGAATCTATGACTCATATTGACTGATAATTGATTTCTGACAAATGGTTTTAGATTTAATCAAACAATAACAGTGCTACAAAAGTGATTATTATTGACAGAATATCAATCATTCAAACAACCTTGTGGAACAAGCCTGTTCCACAGATGTGAACCGTACTAACAGAAGTCAGTGCTATATCTCCTGTTGGCATTTCTGCTGGCTAGCATATAAAGATTAAATCATGTTGGACCCAAAACTGAACCTTGAAGGGCACCAGAATTAATCTGGTAGCTTTTGGATGATTGATCCTCCATACTGACATTAACAAGATATGACTGGGATCCTTTTTAAACTTATTCAGAAAGGCCAGTAAAGTTGTGAAGTCTATTCTAAAGAATGGAGTTGTCTACCATATTAAAGGTTGTGGTTAAATGAATAAAATTAATACAACTGAGGGCTTGTAATGAACAATTTAAACCCTCAGTTCAAACTCTATCCCCTACCATCTTGTTATATCAATATATGCTATATCTCTAAGTGTTCGCATGTGCTTTTGCTGTGAAAATTATCATTGAGTGGACTTTATATTTTGTGGAGATGTTTTACCTCTCATCTCAGAGGCTTCTTCAGTATCATTAGTGGTCTCATGCTAATATTGAGCATCTCATATGCATCCACAAAACAATTTGCCTACTACTCTGTTGTTCTTCTAATAACAGTTATTAATTTAATGATCATTCATGTTATTGTTAATCTTATTTCCAATCTCTTATTTAGACTAAATGTTTCATGTTATAATGATGTGAATGATTATATGATTATATGAATGATTTTTCATGATAGGTATGGGTATGACACAGAGTAACAATCCATATAATCATCACTAATGTCTGAAACTTTATAAATAAACACTTCCCCTGCAGATGATGACTTAGTTGCTTTATAGCTACTCTTTCAAGAATTTGAGATATAGACAGCTGGGTCAAGTGATGACTTTTAAGTAATGGCTCATTTAATGCCACATTAAATATGTTTATATTAAAGATTGAAGGATTAATTTCAGGACTTTTTTTTATTTATTAAACTTTTATAAATAACAATCACTTTGTGTGAGATAAATGGTGCCAAGTAAATCATCATATGAAGGAAAGGACAAAGAGATAATATATATAAATATTTACATCAAATATTTTCTGTTTTGTTTACATCGGTCAACTCAGTTATGTTTATCTCTAGACCACCAGAATTGATGAGAGAAGATAGATAGATGGACCCATTTGGGTTCATTTGAGTTCAAGTAAACTGAGAAAACTAAGAGCAAAACACAAAAGTCAAATAGCTACCAAAATAAATCAGGAAACAGTAAGTTATAACCACACAAGTGGAACACTAAGGGAAGAAATAAACAGACTACTAAGAGAATACCAGGAACCATACAGGAACCATACAGGAACCATACCAGACCATACGAAGAACAGAATACTGATAAAACAAAAATAAGCATGAAACCAGATTTATACAATAAAAAGATAAGACCAGTGGTCCAAAACCCAAGACTATGACAAAATACAACCACATTCCAGATCCCACAGGATGCTTGTAAATACACTAAGCAATATTTCTGTGAATTATCATGAGATTCTGACATTTTGGCTTGATGTTTAAAAACAGACAAATTCTCTGTAAGTGTCCCAAAGGTGGTGTACTATATTGATAAACTGAATGCTGAGATCTTTGGAAGTAGATATAGCAAACAGACAGAAGACTATTCGAAGATGGGAAAGAGTTGGAACACAGAGAAATCAGAAGGCGTGGGGACACAACGATCCCAAAGGGGAACATAAGTCAAGGAACAAAGCTAGAAAGAACTATAACAAAATTCTGAAGTAATGGGAAATAATATTAATATAATATACAAAACTAGAACTTACCCCCCTTTATAACCCCCATAAACAAATCATGAACCAACAAACTCAAAACTGTGTTACTGATCCAGGAACCATGACAACTGTTATCTTTTTTCTGTGGTATTAGCATTAAAACCCATGATGAATAAAAAGATATAGGTGAAGAAATGCGCAGTGAACTGTAGCAACGCCCTTAACTGCATAAGCCTAGAGCAGCATAAATAAGGGATGGTTAAGGTTCACATGATTTAGGCCCAACTCTAAGCTTTATGAAAAGTGTCGCGCTGACCTAGTAGGTGTGGCTGTTACTCTTCTCTTCCTCCTCCTGCCCACTACCTGCTCTGTGCTGCTGCTTGTGCATGGCCGCTGATTAGACCTTGTGCAATCTACAGCTAAGCGCGGCCTGGTGTGCGCCGCTCCGCCAGGTGAGCTGAATTAGAGCAATCAAGGGCTGGCGTGCCCAGCAGACCTCAAAATGCATGCAGCAGTCATTTGACCCGAGTGCGACATACTGAGAGGACAGCAAACAAGCACAATCCACTTTCCACTGTGAGGAAAACTTGAGCTAGACGGGCTATCGGTAAGCTCTTGGACTCATATTTGCTGCTTATATGTTTGGGAACTATGGAAGCTCAATTGTGGAAATGTATTATTGTTTGGGAAGTAGTTACTGCATTTAAGTTTAAAAAAATATATTGATATTAAAATGAATGTTTAAGTTTGAATAAATTGTTTATGTAGATAGTGTTTTCAACATTTATGTTAATTAATAGTTACCCCAAATCCTTGGTTAAATCTTAAAACTAGTGTAAATATGTTTGGTTTAATTTAAGGAAAATAATTCTTTGTAAAATAAAATCCTTGGTTAAGGTCTCTATTAAAATATTTGCAAACTCTAAAATGTGTACTTTGAAAATTTAATTGTTTATAAAAAGTGTAAAATGCATGGTAGACACATTTTGTGTATTTAAGAACCACAGTTTATTCCATCTTGTTTAAAATTACTCAGCTCTGTAATTAAAAACTAATGAATGTAAAACTAACTTAAACTGGGTTAAATGATAGTCTAGACAAAAGTATTTAGCTTTAGCTATGTTAAATGGCTTTACTGAAGTGTATATATTTTTGTTATTTCATTTGTATTCTGTATAATGCATTTAATTTATCTGAATGATTAATGAAATGTTCTTTATTTTTTGTGTTGAAATGTTTTTTCACCTACCTATCCATCTACCTATCAGCTATCAAACTAGCTGGTCAAAATAAATTTGAGTGAAATTCAAAGTCTGGTCTTTTTCAAGTGTGGGCACCTCACAGACAGAACACTTGACAAAAAGAGAGGATTTAAGTTTAATCTAAAGTTTAGAAATGGTCACGAGCATTAACGTTTTGAGGAGCAAAATGCGACAGTCAAACAGGAACTAAACTCAAATCAGCATTCAATACAAAAGAATTCAGTGAAATAAAAAAAGTCCACTACAGTTTACAGAACAAAGCCAGTAAAACTAAATTCCAGATCTCTCAGTACACCAAGCAAGGAAAGAGGCCCACGGGTGATGCAACAAAGAGGAGACTCAGCCAAAATATATACAAGATAATGAGGGGAGGGGTAGTGTATGGGGAACACGGCTGAAAGTGATTTGGGAGGTAAAATTTTATACAAAGCACCAGAGACGCATGACCATCAAAATGAAACGGGAAGCAACTACACAGGTTAAGGAGACTTGATATACAATGAAACACTAGGGGAGGAGGATTAAAATGAAAGGTACAAGGAAGTAAAAACAAATACTCAAAATGTAAATGGAACCTATAGTATAAAAGTAATCAGAACAAAAGACTAAAAGTAAAACAAACATACAAAACTCACAAAGTTAAAGACTCAGGATGATCTGTCGCAGTTGGATTTTTGCAGGATCTAAAAAGCAGACTCAATATACTGTATATTTGTCGTTTTTACTGGTCTAGTGATCACTTGACCCAGTGGCACAGAGCAGCAACATGCAGGCTGCAGTGCGTGAGAAAGTATGGTATAGAGCTACTTCATAACCTCTTTTGTATATGGAAAAACTACAAACCGTGATGCATGTTGGAAGGAAACTTTCCATGAACTTAGAGATATGAAAGAACACACAGCCCTTCCTGAGAGGCAAAGAACAACTACATAGCTCATATACACTACAAAAACGGCTCTACTCCATCCATCCATCCTCCCAGTCTCTTCTGCTTATTCTTTTCAGGGTCGTTGGGAATCTGAAAAACTAGCAAATGAATCTAACTGTTGTATGCCTGAGATTTTCACACAAACAAAACAAAAGCTTTCTATAGGACAAACTTTAGTGTCATTAAATTTTTTTCTTCCTATATTTTAGGCCTTTATTGATCGTGACAGTGAAGAATTGACAGGAAAGCTGAGGGAGAGAGGGGAAGACATGCAGCACAGGGCTCTTTTCTCAAACTGAAAAGTTTATGTGGCCTTACGCTTGAAATAAGAAAAATTATGTTATTCTTGTGGAATTTCAAACAAACCATTGCCATACCCTGTAACCGGTTAAAGCTCAAGATGAGCTGAAATATCTTAAGAAAAAGTCAGACATATTTTCCTAAAATGTGCAAAACTTGTTAAGAATATTTTATCTTAGACAGAAAAATAAGAAAAAATGTGCATAAACAAGGTTTTGGTTTTTGGTTTGTTTTTTTTGTTTTTTTTACTTGAAAATCATTTTATGCAGTGCAGGTGTGTAAATGTCTCAGTCATGTCTGATGCTGCATTAGGTCAAGTATTATTGTTCATCATAGTTACTTCAGCAGACTGATTAACTACATAAATATATGGAGTGGACCCAAAAGGTTTATTTAACTCAGGAGTCTTAACCATGAAAGCATGGCAGGAGCAAGCGTCTCAGGAGTGGAGTCACTATAATCAAAGGGAGAGGAGGGTTATTTCTGGAATACCGGCAGTAATTTAATCTTGACACAATGCTTACTTGAAAAGCAGGAAAACAAAGAGCTCTGGGGGAAGCAACCTAGCAAGTGCCTTGGTGAGGCGTGAGATGAGTGAAACAAGATGTTTGACCTTTTCACTTGTGACCAGTGATCCAGGAGGGGAGGCAGGCAAGATGTCCGAGCTTTAGTTATTTCCAGAGCAATAAAAGGAATCATCAAGCTGAAAACGCAGAGGGGTGAGTTTGCAGCAGTTATGGGATGGCGAAGTAGACCACATTTAGTCAAACCAGAAGAGCGACAAGTATGCTGGTCCTGAGCAAAGGAAAACTGGAGATGCAAAGCTAACACAAGGAGTAACACGATATATGCTGAAAATACTGGCTGGTCGTAAATGCAAATCCAATGATTGCTTCTTCAATTGCTCACAGGTGGGGAGAGGCAGGCACAGTATTCAGAATCTGGACATAGGAGCCGTAGTAGAAAAACACGCGACACACCAGACGCTCAACCCGAATCATGACAGGCTGCCCATTTTAGCTACATAGCACACTTAAACAACACAAGCTGACACAGAGATGAACATTTATATTTCAGGTCTCCATTTTTTATATGCTCATGCACTGTCATCCTTTTGCAGATCACAAACAGCCATAGCAATGTTTTAAACTTTTGGTTTTTTTTTTATATCTTCAAGACTCAGCTGTTCTTTTAAGAGTGACTAAAACAGTCCGTGCATCTGACTGTCCCCATATGACCCAGCGCTTTGTGTTTTCTTGTATTTTGATATTCATTGTTTATAGTTAGTCCTTTTGCCATTAGATCCTAGGTTCCTTAGTTGTAGTTATTGTTCATTGTTTAGTAGGTCTCCTTTGGGTCATCTTCCCATGTGTTAAAGTTCCCCTTGTTGTTTACTGTGTCTTATCTGTCATGTTTCTGGTCTGCCTGGTTAATGCTGTCATGGTGTCTTGTCATGTTTTCCTCTTTATTTTGAAGGTCCAGTTTCTATGTGTTTGTGTTTTAGTTTACATTTCCTGTGCATCATTATGTTCATCCTGGTCAGGATATATCTCACTTCCCCTGATCACCTCATGTGTGTATTTAAGTCATTTGTCTCTCTGCCAATTTCCCCCATGTCATCTAGTCACAGTTCCAGTCACAGTCTGAGTCATAGTCTTTTGTTATCATAGTCAGTCATAGTTTTTCATCGTTTTTTTTGGTGTTTCATGTTTTCAGCCGAAATAAAGGCTCGCCTTCTGTTTGCAACCAGCTCCTTCCTTCAGTGTCTGCTTTCGGGTCCACTCTAACAAACACACTGGTGCACCCCACCGTGACATTATGTAGTTACTATGGACTTAAAATTTAGGATATAGTGGTTGTATTGATGTATAGCAATTTGAAATGCTCAAAAAAAATGTACACTACAGCATGTAAAAATGTAAAGATAAGTTCTGGCAGACTTGGTTCTATGGTGAGCTTGAAAGGGTTAATCCTCAATTTATTTTTCTGCAGGTGATTATTTTTATTATTTTTTTTAATTGACAAATGGCTCTTTCCTTTGAATAAATGAGTCAAACTAATGAACCAATCACCCATTGTTTGTTAATACGGTGGTAGTAACTGCTCTGTTGCAAAACTGGTGTAACCTGTACTTTTTTAAGTCATTTGTGCTTCCTATATGTGACAAGCTGTGTAACCAGGCCTGTATTTCTTTTTAAACATGTGTCCAAACCATATGTTAGAGTGTCCGTGAAGGTTCTCAGTCATCCAGGTCATCATAGTCAAAGGAGCTTGCAAAGAAAAGCGTCTGGACTTCTTTAAGTTGCTTGAAGACGTTTCACCTCTCATCCGAGAAGCTTCTTCAGTTCTAAGGTCAAATGGTGGAGAGTCCCAGTTTTAAACCCAGTGGGAGTTTCCCCCGAAAGAGGGACAAAAGGACCCCCTGATGATCCTCTAATCACATGAGCCAAGGTGTGAAAACGGGTGTTGGTCCCAATCAGCCAGCGTTTCGGGTGAGCTCATTGTGAAACCTGGCCCCACCTTATGCGATTTCCTGAGGTCAGATGGCCCAGGATGTGAGTGGGTGTTAAGGCGTCTGGGGAGGGATCTCAAAACTGGATTATAGATGGCAGAGAGTTGGTGTCGTAAACCACCGCCTCTTTTCAAAGATGGTCGCTCACAGTGGACATAGATGGCTTCTTTCACTCCTCTTTCAAACCATCTGTCCTCTCTGTCCAAAATGTGAACATTGGCATCCTCGAAAGAGTGACCTCTGTCCTTAAGATGCAGATGAACTGCTGAGTCTTGTCCCGTGGAGGTGGCTCTTCTGTGTTGTGCCATGCGCTTGTGAAGTGGCTGTTTGGTCTCTCCAATGTAGAGGTCTGGGCATTCCTCGCTGCACTGTACAGCATACACCACGTTGTTAAGTCTGTGTTTTGGAGTTTTGTCTTTTGGGTGAACCAGTTTTTGTCTGAGCGTGTTGCTGGGTCTGAAATGCACTGGGATGTCATGCTTGGAGAAAACTCTCCTGAGTTTTTCTGATACACCGGCTACATAGGGGATGACAATGTTGTTGCGCCTGTCTTTCTTATCCTCCCTCGCTGGTGTCTGATCTTCTTTTCTGTGCCTCTTTGCTGACTTTATAAACACCCAATTAGGATAACCGCATGGTTTAAGTGCTTCCTTTATGTGTGTGTTCCTTCTTTTTCCCTTCAGGCTTAGAGGGAACATGTTCTGCCCGGTGGTGTAGGGTCCTAATTACTCCAAGTTTGTGTTCCAGAGGGTGATGGGAGTCAAAGAGGAGGTACTGGTCCGTGTGTGTGGGCTTCCGGTAAACTTCGATGTTGAGGTTGCCATTCTCTTCAATGTGCACAGCGCAGTCCAGGAAAGGCAAACAGTTATCTTTTGTGTCTTCCCTGGTGAACTTGATGTTTTTATCCACGGCGTTAATGTGCGCAGTGAAGGATTCCACTTCTTGTCTTGATTTTGACCCAGGTGTCGTCTACATATCTGTACCAGTGGCTGGGTACTCTTCCTTTGAAAGAGCCAAGAGCCTTCCTTTCCACTTCCTCCATGTAAAGGTTGGCTACAATAGTCAGGGGAGCCCATAGTACAGCCATGTTTTTGTCTGTAGAAGCCTTCGTTGTATTTGAAATATGTAGTGGTAAGGCAGAGGTCTAACAGTGTGCAGATCTGATTGGGTGTGAAGTTGGTCCTGTCTTCTAAGGAGCTGTCTTCTTGTAGTAGTTTTCTGACAGTCTCCACTGCCTCCGTGGTGGGTATGCAAGTGAAGAGAGAGACTACATCAAAGGACACCATGGTTTCATCTGGATCCAGGGTAAGTTTCTGGACCTTGTCGGTGGAGTTCTTGATGTGGTGTGGGGTGTTCCCCACGAGAGGAGCAAGGATGGTAGCAAGGTGTTTTGCAATGTTGTAAGTGGCGTTTATGCTACTGACTATGGGTCTGAGTGGGACAGCTTCCTTGTGGATTTTAGGAAGTCCGTAAATGCAGGGTATGGCATCCCCTGGATAAAGGCGGTGATATGTGAGGCGGTCAATGATTTTGTCCTTTTCAAAGTCTTGAAGGCAAGCTATAACTTTCTTTTTGTAGCTACTTCTGGGGTCTCGCTACAAGCAGCTACAAAAAGAAAGTTATAGCTCCTTTTGACCATGTGTTCTTATAAAAAAAACCCAACTGTGTTAGGTCAGTGACAGAAAACTTTATTTAGATCTCCAAGTGAGTAAAGTGAACATGGGAAACTACCTCGAGAAATAAATATAGCGAAGAGACTCGCATGAGGAAAAAACAGAGAAGGGGCTCACTGAAGAGTGAAGGAGGTGCTGATAGAGGGATTCAGCTAGCATATTCCTTGTCTGGCATCACTTTAATATCAGATGACTTTCTCCTAGAAAGCCAACGACAGACAGAGACAGACAACGTTACAGGTCATATGCTTAATTTGTCTTACTTTGTACTTTATTGTGTTTTCACCTCAGTTCCCAGTAGTCAAAATAGTTGATAGGTTGATTAAAAATTTAAAAAGTGTAAATCATTGTTCTTCATTGACAGTGTTTTCTACATCATAGTATTAAATGATAAATTGTAGAAACATTCTGAAAAGCAAAATGTCTTCAGTTAACTTACCAGCAGAGATGATTTTGACAAATCCAAGAGCAGTTTCCAGCTGAGACGATCACAGATTACGCCCAATGTAATCTGTCACCATCCAGGCTGAAGACTGTCATCTGGATTTGTCTCAACATGTTTGGTGTTTTTGACACGCTACATCCAAATACAAAAAGAACCTTTACGCTAACAGGCACACACATATGATAAAGAGATCTTTAAGCATTTAATTTAAATTCTCTTAAGCAGCAGCAAATCTGTGTTGTAAATATCAGTAATTTAATGTATTTAAATGCTAAACAGTAACACACAAAAAAGTTGCCATCCCTTTGTCCCCTTTTTATATTTGTCAGCCTAAGTAATAGAGAATGGAAAGCTCGTAGAGCTCTAGAGAAAAACAAACAGAAATAAGTTTGTTTTTCTAATAAATACAGTAAGAACAGTAAATTCAAACTGAGCACTGCTACGTTTTTACTACAACTACAGGACAAAGAAGGAAAACGAGAAGAAAACAGCAGGCTAAGGTTTTGTCTTTGGAGAACACTCACTCTATTGTTTAGCAGAGATTGGAAATGTCTTTAGAGCCAAGGATACATATCAAAACATGCTCTCCTACTTTTAAAACTGGTGGAACTGCTTCGTTTTTCCAGTACTTTGGGAATCTGCTTTTTCTGATTGTTACTCTTATGAGATGTGTCATAGGTCTTATCAATTAAGTCTTGATATTTATTTATTTATTTATTTATTTATTATGATAAAAAATGATAAAACTATATACATCTTTTGCCATAGAGTGTGATAGTTGCTTAATGATGCATGTGATTCCTACTTCATTAAACTACTAAATGCAACAGGTTTGTGGTGATTCTGCTGCTTGTATCATTAGTTGTTGCTGAAGAATCAACATTTTGTCTTCATTCTTTTACTAATTGTGTGAAGTATAACTCATTTGTCATGCAGCAATTATCTCCAGAATAATTGGATTAAGAATACATGAAGTGTATACTATTTATTTTCTGTTAATTTATTCTCTTTCTACTACTTATTAGATAAATTAGTGACGTTGTTTTTAACAAGTTTGAGATTTTTGCTTTCTGTAATTCCAGGTGTTTTTTATTTCCAAAACTGTAACAACTCACAACATGGTTGCATTGTTGTTGTTGTTGTGTGAGAAAAATGGTGCCAATTCAAAAAAGAAAAGAAAAGAAAAATAGGTATTCAAGCCTAATAGGACATATACATAGAAAACTGAAGCGTTTACTAATAGTGTTATATGAAGGCTGATGTGCAGCCAGGAGTGGTGATAAGGCAGACACTTGGAAGCAAACGTTAACTCAAAAAACTCAGCTTTATTGCTGGATGTTAGAAAACAGAAACTTAACTGAACTGAGAACATAAAATAAACCACAAACCAGTTGAAAGGCAAAACACACAGCATGGTAGATGGTAGATCGCAACACGGACAGAGGAAAACACAGGGCTTAAAAGACTAGAGATGACGAATAATATCAAATTTAAAAGTTCAATAATAATGTAAACTCAAAACTCTTGGTCGATGACCCAGATCTCCTAACAAATGGAAGTATTTTCCATTTCTTTTGCACAAAGACATCATAAGTTCTCTGTACTCAGAAAGAGAATTAGGAGACTTAAGCTCAGTTGTGTTGAATTTTGACACAACATGAGCAATAAAGGCTTTTAATATTATCTGAATCCTGAGAAAAACCATGCATTTCAGTTAGGTGTATTTCTTGATCACATCAGTGTCAGATATTTTATAAAACAACTATTGATTATTTTAGTAATTGAGTAATATATTGATTATTTCATCGATTAATCAAGTAATTGGATAAGAAATACTTTTGTCTTTTTAATGAATGGCCAGAATACAATCAATTAGGAAAAGATAAGCTAGACACCCATCCATCAACTCAAAGGAAAGCCAGATTTATACAGTAAGTCAATAACAAAACTGGGACTCTCAACACTACTTTACCATGGGAGCAGGCAGTACTCTGTATGACACCCTTTATCAGTTCACACTCAAACACTGTTATTTCCCAGAAATAGTGTTGATGATCTGACAAGAATGCCAAAGTTTACACAAACACTGTCCTGTGCAAAACACTGAGACGTATGGCTGTTGACGGTGGCTTACCACTACTAGCAAGCCATAAAAGACCTTTAAGTTCAACAACGCTGAAGGTCAGAAGTTCAGTATGCTCCCAGGCAAAGCAATCTATTATGCAAGTTGTCTAAATTACTGCTTTATCTTCATGAACATAAATTACCTTTTGTTATAGTTTTGTTGATGCTTAAAATAATATTAAAAATAATATTTTCAGGATTCCTGGAAATTTCTTATTAATTGAACACTGGCCTTAATAGACATTCAGCTCTCTTGCCAGCAAATAGATATCCAGCAGTTAGCAAAACTTAGCAGATTACCAGGCTATTTTTTCAAAGATTCATTAAGAAATCCAAAATTCACAGTTGCATAACTATAACATGACTAGTTGTGCTCCTGATTAGAATTGTGGAGGCTACACTGCAGCAGGGCCACAACTGAACCCAAGTAGCCTACTCCACAAACCAATTTAAATGAACCTATCGTCCTATGGTAGCTAGGGCAGACTCCAGGCCCCACGACCCTGTTAAGGATAAGTGGAAGACACTAGATGGACAGCTGACAAACTTGAAGGTCTTTTATGGCTTGCTAGTAGTGGTAAGCCACTGTCAATAGCCATACGTCCCAGAACCTTTTTACCTCATGGTAAATATGACCAGATCAGTCTTTCATCTTTGGAAACATACCTTAATTACGGTATGTTAAGGACAGACCAAAGGAGAAGGCCACCGCTGTCTTCCTGGCAGTTCTCCTGGCATTGCTTATCTGCTGGATAATATTCCGTTTAAGCGAGTTACTAAGTGTGCTCGAAATAGTTGACTTTCTAAGGCGTCATCTCATACTGGTCATCTACCAACACATTTCTCTATATTTAGCCTTCTTCAACAGTGTCCTTGTCCTTAAGCCAGATCTCTTCATTATCTTTGGGAAAGGTTTCAAGAAAAGAGCAAAGGAATTCTTTAAACAGAGATCCAATACAACAATAAAAGCATTCAGCCTCGCACAGATTCCAGGCTTGGCCCGGGAATCTAACATTTCCTCAATCTGATCTGTAGAACTGTGATGTTTTCAGCTGTGATGTGTGCTTTGATAATTTTACATAATTTTTAATGGCTTATCCAAAAATAGTAACTAGTAAGCTCCTCACCAACCAGCCTTAATCAGTCCAACTCAGCCCCCACCTCTTCCCCCCACTGTCACTCAGCAATGGATGCCCTGGATGCCCACATGGTGTAACAGGCAGTGGGAGCCAACTGTGTGGAGAGTGAATACTGGACCCAAATGCAGACCCAAAAATGGAGCGTGAAATGTGACTTGAACTCAAAGCGAGCCATTTATTATAGCTGATAACAAGAGTACACAAACAGAGCAAAAGCAAGAGGGGCAAAAACTAAACCAGCACCTAAACTAGCAGAAACTAAACTATGATAACTGTGACATAAGACATGAACATGATTCAGAGCAGGTGCATGCAAGAACTATGAGAAAGCAACACAAACATGGTGCATGAGCAAGACCTGAGCTGAATCATGAAATACCTGAGTGACACTTGACATGGTGGAGGGAACACAGATGACCTGACAACCACCGAATGAAACACACACAGATTAAATAGGAGGTGATCAGAGGAAGTGGAAACACATGGGGAAACAGCTGACACAAATGAACACCCAGCCCACTACTTTACCCCTTCTACACCTATGACTGCACACCAACCCACCCAACCAACGTCATTGCCAAGTATGCCAATGAAACCACGGTGGTTGGGCTCATGGATGGATGAGATGCACCGTACAACAGAGAACTTGCCCTGCTGGTGCTCAGAAAATAAGCGGACGTCCATAAAACAAAAGAACTCATAATGGAATTCGGGAGGCACTGCCAGATCCACTCCCCTCTGATTGTAAATGGAGAATGGGTGGAATCTTCAGGTTTCTGGGCACCCACATTTCCACCGATCTCACCTGGACTCACAACACCAATGTCCAGTAGAAGGCCCAGCAGCGGCTGCACTTCCTTTATGTCCTAAAGAAGAATAACCTGGACTGGAAGCTGCTGCTGGCCTTCTTTCGCTTCTCAGCGGAGAGCATGTTCTCCTACTGCCTGGGTGTTTGGTACACAGGAGCCACGACTGAGAACAGGAACGCTGCACAGAGGGTAATTAACGCTGCCCAAAAAATAATTGGCTGCCCCCTGCTACCCCTTAAGGCCATTGCCAGATCCTCCTGTCTCAAGAAAAACATTGCCACACAGGTGACCCCTTGCACGTTGCTCACCTCCTGTTTTACATGCTGCCCTCTGGTCGGTGCCTCAGGTCAATCAGGTCCCACACCACCATAATCACAAACAGCTTCTTCACCCGGGCCATTCGGACTGTCAGTAAACACTAACCTCACACATCCCACACTGCCGAGTCATCTCAATAATCTAGTCCATGGTATGACCAACCCTGATCTCTCAGGTCACTCACACACAAACTCTTCAGACCAAGTTTTTTCTTTGCACTACGTCTGAGCACTTTGCAACTCTGTTGTGTACCTTTCTCTTGTTTTTATATACCCCTCTTGACTGTATAAATTTCTCCTTTTTGCTATCTACTAGCTCTAGTTTATCCCAGCACAGTTGGTGTGAAGCACCCACAATGTTGTTGGACATGTACAATCACAACAAAAGGCTATTCTATTCTATTCTATTCTATTCTATAAAATACAATTCTGAACGTAATATGCTTCACTTACTTTCTGTATGTAACAGTGTTTCTCATATCCAGATAATCCAGATGTTTACTTAATAGAAGTGCTGCCAGTCTGATTCAGCTTGAAGTAATGAGGTTTTAGTTCTCTTTGAGTATTTTCCAGATGGGACATATCCCATGGCTAAGAGAAGGTATTTCAGTGGTTTTAACTCTGACGCTATGTGCTTTGTGGTATTTTTTATAGGAAACCCATTATTATACATGGGAGTGTTACATAAAAACTGGAAGTTCAGACTGCTCTTAATTCTAGAAGTTTTTCCTACTCTTGGTTGTGCATAATGTAATGTCAGTGAGAGTGGATAACTTGATACAATCATCTCAAGCACACAGCTCTGGCTGCCCCAAACAGGTGCTGTTCAAATGCTGGCTTGTGAAGAGCAGCCAACCAAAAGAAGGTGGACTTCAATGGACCGTGAAGGCCCTTCAGTAGCTTAGTTAATTTTAAAATCCTCAAGATGGACTGTGCTTTCTAATAGAGAAACACATAAACAGTTTTCAGTACAAGACTGAATGTTTCTG
The DNA here is from genome assembly GCF_963576455.1 of Neolamprologus multifasciatus. NCBI lineage: Eukaryota > Metazoa > Chordata > Actinopteri > Cichliformes > Cichlidae > Neolamprologus > Neolamprologus multifasciatus. The sequence continues at coordinate 14,893,227 of NC_140457.1, read as the reverse complement.
TCACTAATGCATATCACAGAAATATAAAATGAATTATAAAATTAATTAAATTAATTGACTTAGCTGGTCACTAGCGTGTGTAAATATATGTGTGACCTGCATAAGATCGCCAACCATTGTCTGGGCATCTGTCATTGTCAATAAAACGGGGCCATAGTTACATGCCTTCCTTTGAACACTGGCACAACTGTTTCCTTTTTTCCAGTCATTTTGGAATCTGCTTCTTCGGATTTATGACTGGAAAAATGTGTTTCCAGGCTTGTCAGCAAAGTCACGAATGTTTTAATGATAAAAGTATGAAAACCACATATATTTTCCCCTTAAGTTTAATAGTTCCTTTAATATTTTACTTTATTAAACTGATTCCGTTGTACATTGCATTATTAGTTACTGCAGAGCACTCAAAATTTCAGAATTTATTAAATTTACTGTAATTGAATTAAGAATAATTGAAGTGTGTACTATTTATTTTCAGTTAATCCGTTTCCTTTCTGGTAGATGATGGGCAAAAGAAGAAATGAATAGGAAACTCTCAGTTTATCTTTATAATGGCTTAGTTGTGTGGGGTTGTGGACCAAGAGAAAGGAAACTGTGCCATAATCTTTCTTATTTACATTTGTGTCTTATTTAAATATTCTCACCATAAAAGGCAAATTCTCAGCACATCGCTCTTCTCTTGTCCTAAGCCCTCATCAAATCTTTCCTTGACCTCAATGAAACATCATCGAGGTTAAGGAAAGGAAAGGAAAGAGTTTAGGAAAGGGAGGTAGGAGGGAGTTTTGAAAAGCAGCCTCTGTTTTTCCTCCATGTCGTGTAGTTTTACTTCCTGTCTCTGCCCTTGCTTATTCCCTGAGTATCCTCAGCTGTATTTTATTTCCCACGTGTTTCATTTCCTCTCGTCACTACTTGTGTAAACATTGTCTCTGTGTTGTATCCTTCCTGTATTCTAATCTTGGATACATTGTGCTTTCTCGTGTATTTTCCAGGTAAGTTTTGGCTTTGTGGATTTTCTGGTTTTCTTTTTTTCCCTAGAATTTGTGTCCTTAAGACTAAACAACATTAAAAGCTCCCTTTTCATTTACATCTGTCTATGATTCCGGCATTTGGGTCCTCAAGATGAATTTGACTTTCAGAAAGCTAGCCTTGACCCCAAGGATCTCACATATTCTCTGCACTCAGACACAGAATCAAGAAATTTAATGAACTCAGGAGATTGTGTTAGATTTTAGTACTCTTCAGTACATTTCACTTCACCAGACCAATATCCAGATATCTGAGATTAGGACCATCATCTTCAGCTTCATCATTTCTGTTTCCATGATCTTCTTCTGTACTGTCAGAATTATTAACACACTCCAGAGACTTGAGCTAGGAGTGAGTTAAGCAGTGAAGTGGCAAGGAAACTGAAGACACAAGGAAATCAAGATAAGTACAGAGCACAGATATAAAAATATGGCCTGGTTACCACCATGAGATAGTCAAGATACTGACTATATTTTTAAAATGATGTACTGGCAGACTGCCAGGCATTCTTGTCATGTTTCAACACAAATATTAGAAAAACTGTTAAAGACGAACGCCTGAAAGTTTTTGCAGGTCTTTCCTGCAGTCACAATGAATCAGGATCTGGAGTTTGGAATAGACATGTAAATAAAAGTCTCCTTCTTAATTAGCTCATGTTTTTCTGATACATTTTCATCTTCACCGTTGTCTTTTGGCTGCTCCCTTTAAGGGTCGCCATAATGGAAACCCAAATCAAAGTCTGTGTATTCCTGAATCCAGAGGTTTGATCTTCAGTCACCACTGCCGCTTAGATTTATTTGAGTAACTTGGCTTTAACTCATTTTGCTGCGGTGTGCTGTTTGTCCTGCTGGGCTGATTATATAACAGATGCTTTTCAGTGAAATCCTATGCAAAGTGTCATCAGTTGTTATCAACATGAATGTGCTCTGCAGCGTCTTCTTCCTTGTTCTGGTTGGCGTAGGTTCTGTGCTCTTAAAAATTCTTCAGCAGGCTAAAGGAAGGTTTCTCAGAATGATGTTTTGAGCTGGGGTGTGTGTTTAATGGTTTAAAATGATGAAAGGAACAATTATTTGTCTGAATATGAGAGAACCATTGGTGTATTTCTCTCTAATAATCTTACTGTATCAGGTCTAATTTAAATTCTTTATGTAACACTGTTTTTTTTGTTTGTTTGTTTTCCAGTGATATCCAGACATGGCATGTTAAATTCATAGAAGTGATATTGGGGAGCTGTCAGTCAGTAGTGAGGTTTGAGTGGTTTACCAGTTGTTATACAGCCCATGCATTTATCTAAGAGCAGGTAGTGTACTGGCTTTCAGTAACTGAAAAGTTACACACTTTTATGCTTTATTACTGGAACCTCATGCTGCTTTTTCATATTTTCTGTCATATACTGTTACAGTGGCAAATACATTAAACAAGTCCATATTTAAAAGGCTGAGGTCTGCATATGTGGGAGTGATCCTGAAAGCTGGAAAGTCATACTTCAGACTAATCTAACACTCAGGTTCACATGTTTGATTTGAGCATTTGAGGCAAATGAGTGACTTTTCACTTGCCACACAAATGTGTTAAAAACTAAATGCACATATAAAAAGGAGTGGTTTTTTTTCTTTTTTTTTTTTTTTTTAATCTTCATGAATACAAAGATTTACATGGTTGTGGGAACATGTTTCACGTAGTTTGTGTTGTGAGCAGAGGTGGCAAAAGTACCGGCTGTCTTTACTTAAGTAGAACTACTAAAAAAAATACTCCAGTAAAAGTGCTGAAGCAACTTCTTTACACAAGTAAAGTACTCAAAGTAAGAAAGCAAAAAGTAGCTCCTGATTCTAACAATTTTTTGTATAAAGGTAACAGAACCTTGTTCTAAATATATGTATACTAATATAATGATAAAATAATATATTAGCACAACTTTTGAATAACACAAAGTTAGTGTTGTTTTGTTTGTTTTGCAGGTTGTTTCACAAAATGAAACTACATTATTTATCAAATCACATTATATACTACCACCTTAAACACACCATGCATACATGCCACTACTGCACATTCATTAGGTATATCGACTTTAGCACAATTCTCGGAGCATGTCAGGTTACATTTCACTGTGTGTTATACTTGTAAAACTATGCATGTGACGAATAAAGAACTTTGAAACTTCAACCAATATGTGGTTAAAATTCTGCCATGTGTTTTAAATTTGCAGTTTATCGAGCATCACTGAGCACTCCTTACCTTTAAATCTAACCTCATGTCGTGCCTGTCTTCCTTCATCTTTCTCAGAGTAAAGTTATCTCTCACTCTTTCTCTCCCAGTGAAAGACAGCAGCTGGGCCTTTAGCTAGCAACACACTGTGCGACACAGCATACAAACAGTTTGTGTGTTCGCTGTGTGTTGAGCCAATAGAATTTAAAATTACCTGCCACTTTATTTGCACATAAGTGAAGTTTCTTTTTAAAGTCAATATTTCAAGATTAAAGTCAAAAATGGATTTTTAGAAAAAGGTCTAAATGTGGAGATTACTGTTGCTGTTTCAAGACAAACTGCCATGGCTGCTGTACCCTCTAAAAACACCATGTTTAGTTTGTTAGTGAGACAAATCGATCAGCCGTCTTGTGATACATCTTTATTGCACGAGGCTGTGACCATTGATCACCTTGCATCTGTCCATTACAAACCGTTTCCTTTTGTGCAAATCTACTCTTGCTGTAAATTATGAATCCTAGAAAATAAAAACTGGCCATGAACGCTTTCTAAACTGATGATAGCCTAAAATAAAGTGAAATACATTGAAAAAAAATTATGTTTGTCACTGAAAGATGAATGCTGTGAAGTGCCAAATCATCTATCATCATCTAACAAAACTACTGAAAATATAAGCAAAACATCCGACTATCTATGATCTGATAACAACCATGGCACAGTTTAGAGAACCAAACACAGGTCTTGCCTATTATAAATATAATTTATACATACATAAATATATAAGTGAGGTGCACCTACACATCGCTTTTTAAAGGAGTACCCTCAAACACTGTTATATAGAAATATATTTATCAATATAAATAAATGTTGGCTGTCATCTTAAGTACCAAAGGAACAACTAATCTTCTGGCATTTGCTGCAGAAATTAATTTTTTGCATTTCCAACCATTTTCATGTGCAATAGTGCTCCTGTTTATGAGTGTATATATGTGAGGTGTGCTGTGTGAGATTCTGGGCTGATAACAGATGGTTTTTCAGTGATATCCTATGCAAAGTGTCATCAGCTGTTATCAACACGAATGCATTCTGCAGAATATACTTCCTTGTTCTGGTTAGCATAGATCATTATGTTGCACCGGTGCTTTCCTATGAGAGGAAAAGTAGGGCATTTTACACCATAACTGGGATGTCTGTTTGTGTGGGCTCTTTACTCTTCACGCATTCATTTACTGGAAGGTCAAAATTCACCCTGAGTCAAATGTTACTAAATGCACATTTAACCTCATAAAAGATCCATATCTAATGATGGAGAGGATGCTGATTATTTTTAGTTTTATCATCCCTGTTATCATCATTTCCTTCTGCACAGCATTAGTCAAGTTCTGAGAAACAGTCTAGCAGAGGGTTTCAAACTCAGAGAATTAAGCAGCTGTCTTGATTTGTGGTTTTTCTTGGCTTATCTTGCGTCTTCTTCTTTTTGTTAGTGTTCCTGTGATTATTATTGCATTTCTGGGTGCTGTCAGAAATATCACTCCTTCTGGCGTTATTTTAGTTCCTGTAGTGAAGCTCACTTTTTTGTTTCTTCAAGTCTCCAGTAGTCTGCATTTGGGGCAACACTTTTTCCCAGCCCCATACAGTAATTTCATTTGCATGAATATATTCATACAAATGTATTTGTGCAAACACACACATATAATAAAGTCTTCAGGAATTTTTAAGTGGCTGCAAAGGTTAGAATATGTATACTCATGACTTGATGTTTCAGATGATTGTTGGTGTGAAAATGACACTGTGAATTGTAAAGCGCTCTTGGTACGGAAGCTAGATAAGATCTCTGTAAATTATGTATCCTATAAAATACTCAAATAACGTTATTTCCTGGAAAAAATGACCATAATCTGAAAGTAAGTATTTTAGAGTTTACATATCTCATATATATCTTTTTCATGATTCACACTAAAATCTGCTTGGTTTTAGCAGATATTCTTTTCAGCATTTGCAGCCATTTTTATGTGCAGTTGTGCTCCTGTTTACAAGTGTGGTGATCACGCTGTGGGCAGGGACACAGCTGAACCTAGGTAACCTATGATCCACCGACCTATGATCCTGGGCCTGCAGCTTTTTGTGCCACTGACTAAAACTAGATAATGAAAAGTTTTGTTAGCCCAGCAAAAACAAACATCACTACATAACTACACTATCAAATCACAGAGCTTGGATTTTGCCGCTGCTTTCTAAAAATTATTATTTTGATTCAGCCTCTTTGGGAACTAATTGAAATATGAGCATTTTGAGTATTTTGGACTGAATATCAGTGTTACTTAAATGGACGTGCATCTCTGCATCTCCAGAGTAACAACATAGTAACGACAACATGCCAGAAAAGCGACAGTTGGCTTCAAACTTAAAATGATATCTTTTCTGGTTTCCTGTTCTCTTTTTTTTTTGTTTAGAATCCCATCCAAATTTGACTCTGTGACGATATCTGGAAACCAAAACAACACAAATGACGAAGTCATTGCACTCCTGATATAATTAGCTTGTTGACGGTGATGTTGATGTTTCCAGTGTACATGCTGGTCATCAGTGTGCTTGGAATCAACTTTAAGGGTTTTTTGTTGGGGAGTTTTGCATTTTTGCTAATGGTATTCTGTGTAAGAAATGGCTATGACTGGCCTTTCAGTGAAATCCTACGCATATAGTCATCAGCTGTTATCTGCATGAATGCGTTCTGCAGCATCTAAGTCCTCATTTTCCTTAGCATAGATCCTTATGTGGCACTGGTGCACAGACTTCGCCAGGAGCGGAAGAGTAGCCTACTGGGGTCTTGACTTGATCATTGCTCAACATGCATTCATCTACAGGAAGTTACAATTACTCAGTTAGCTAGAATATTAAAAATAAAAGAGAAATGTACAGTATTATTCAAGCTCTTAAAAAAGCAGGCCAGTTTAACTGTTTAAAAATTGATAAGTCCATCACCAACCTGGCATTTATCCTGGTTCCTAATCCACTGCCATTTCACATGAGCAGGATACTAGATTTACTCCAGGACATTCACATTCTCGAGTGTCACATTGTGCAGGTCATCTTCTAACTCAGCCTTCTTCTACTGTGTCCTTAACTCCGTTCTCTATGTTAGTGTAGGAAAAACCATCCAGAAAAGAGCTGAGGAACTCATCCACCAATGAAATAAATAAAACATCCAACTTTATGTCCTCACACGCACACACTGAATTGCAGTATTGAGATATTTTAAGTTAGGACGTGTGCTGTGATGATTTTAAACGCCGAATGGGGGATTAAGTCTGTGAAGGTTCTCAGTCATCCAGGTCATCGTAGTCAAAGGAGCTTGCAAAGAAAAGCGTCTGGACTTCTTTAAGTTACTTGAAGACGTTTCACCTTTCATCCGAGAAGCTTCTTCAGTTCTAAGGTCAAATGGTGGAGAGTCCCAGATATAAACCTAGTGGGAGTGTCACCCGACAGAGGGACAAAAGGACCCCCTGATGATCCTCTAATCGCCTGAGCCAAGGTGTGGAACTGGGTGTGGGTCCCAAACAGCCAGAGTTTTGGGTGAGCTCATTGTGAAACCTGGCCCCACCTTATCATGCGAATTCCTGAGGTCAGATGGCCCAGGGTGTGAGTGGGCGTTAAGGCGTCTGGGAAGGGATCTCAAAACTGGATTATAGATGGTAGAGAGTTGGTGTCGTAAACCACCGCCTCTGTTCAAAGATGGTCGCTCACAGTGGACATAGATGGCTTCTTTCACTCCTCTTTCAAACCATCTGTCCTCTCTGTCCAAAATGTGAACATTGGCATCCTCGAAAGAGTGTCCTTTATCCTTAAGATGCAGATGGACTGCTGAGTCTTGTCCTGTGGAGGTGGCTCTTCTGTGTTGTGCCATGCGCTTGTGAAGTGGCTGTTTGGTCTCTCCAATGTAGAGGTCTGGGCATTCCTCGCTGCACTGTACAGCATACACCACATTGTTAAGTCTGTGTTTTGGCGTTTTGTCTTTCGGGTGAACCAGTTTTTGTCTGAGTGTGTTGCTGGGTCTGAAGTACACCGGGATGTCATGCTTGGAGAAAACCCTCCTGAGTTTCTCTGATACACCGGCTACATAGGGGATGACAATGTTGTTGCGTCTGTCCTTCTTATCCTCCCTCGCTGGTGTCTGATCTTCTTTTCTGTGCCTCTTTGCTGACTTTAAGAATGCCCATTTAGGATAGCCGCACGTTTTGAGTGCTTCCTTTACATGTGTGTGTTCCTTCTTTTTCCCTTCAGGCTTAGAGGGAACATGTTCTGCCCGGTGGTGTAGGGTCCTAATTACTCCAAGTTTGTGTTCCAGAGGGTGATGGGAGTCAAACAGGAGGTACTGGTCCGTGTGTGTGGGCTTCCGGTAAACTTCGATGTTGAGGTCAAAGGAGCTTGCAAAGAAAGTGTCTGGACTTCTTTAAGTTACTTGAAGACGTTTCACCTCTCATCCGAGAGGCTTCTTCAGTTCTAAGGTCAAATGGTGGAGAGTCCCAGATATAACCCTAGTGGGAGTGTCCCCCCACAGAGGGACAAAAGGACCCCCTGATGATCCTCTAATCGCCTGAGCCAAGGTGTGGAACAGGGTGTGGGTCCCAATCAGCCAGAGTTTCAGGTGAGTTCATTGTGAAACCTGGCCCCACCTTATCATGCGAATTCCTGAGGTCAGATGGCCCAGGGTGTGAGTGGGCGTTAAGGCGTCTGGGAAGGGATCTCAAAACTGGATTATAGATGGCAGAGAGTTGGTGTCGTAAACCACCGCCTCTGTTCAAAGATGGTCGCTCACAGTGGACATAGATGGCTTCTTTCACTCCTCTTTCAAACCATCTGTCCTCTCTGTCCAAAATGTGAACATTGGCATCCTCGAAAGAGTGTCCTTTATCCTTAAGATGCAGATGGACAGCTGAATCTTGTCCTGTGGAGGTCGCTCTTCTGTGTTGTGCCATGCGCTTGTGAAGTGGCTGTTTGGTCTCTCCAATGTAGAGGTCTGGGCATTCCTCGCTGCACTGTACGGCATACACCACATTGTCACCCGAAAGACAAAACGCCAAAACACAGACTTAACAATGTGGTGTATGCCGTACAGTGCAGCGAGGAATGCCCAGACCTCTACATTGGAGAGACCAAACAGCCACTTCACAAGCGCATGGCACAACACAGAAGAGCGACCTCCACAGGACAAGATTCAGCTGTCCATCTGCATCGTCCCTTCCCAGACGCCTTAACGCCCACTCACACCCTGGGCCATCTGACCTCAGGAATTCGCATGATAAGGTGGGGCCAGGTTTCACAATGAGCTCACCCGAAACTCTGGCTGATTGGGACCCACACCCAGTTCCACACCTTGGCTCAGGCGATTAGAGGATCATCAGGGGGTCCTTTTGTCCCTCTGTGGGGGGACACTCCCACTAGGGTTATATCTGGGACTCTCCACCATTTGACCTTAGAACTGAAGAAGCCTCTCGGATGAGAGGTGAAACGTCTTCAAGTAACTTAAAGAAGTCCAGACGCTTTTCTTTGCAAGCTCCTTTGACTACGATGACCTGGATGACTGAGAACCTTCACAGACATTTCGATGTTGAGGTTGCCATTCTCTTCAATGTGCACAGCGCAGTCCAGGAAAGGCAAACAGTCGTCCTTTGTGTCTTCCCTGGTGAACTTGATGTTTTTATCCACAGCGTTGATGTGCGCAGTGAAGGATTCCACTTCTTGTGTCTTGATTTTGACCCAGGTGTCGTCTACATATCTGTACCAGTGGCTGGGTACTCTTCCTTTGAAAGAGCCAAGAGCCTTCCTTTCCACTTCCTCCATGTAAAGGTTGGCTACAATAGGTGACACGGGGGAGCCCATGGCACAGCCATGTTTTTGTCTGTAATAGCCTTCGTTGTATTTGAAATATGTAGTGGTGAGGCAGAGGTCTAACAGTGTGCAAATCTGATCGGGTGTGAAGTTGGTCCTGTCCTCCAAGGAGTTGTCTTCTTGTAGTTGTTTTCTCAGAAAATGACTACAAGAAGACAACTCCTTGGTTGAGAAACTCCTCCTGTCCTCCAAGGAGTTGGAGGCCTCCTGTCCTCCTACAAGTTGTCTTCTTGTAGTCGTTTTCTGAGAAAACGACTACAAGAAGACAACTCCTTGTAGTCGTTTTGTAGGTTGTAGGTCTCCATGTAAAGGTTGTAGCCAACCTTTACATGGAGGAAGTGGAAAGGAAGGCTCTTGGCTCTTTCAAAGGAAGAGTACCCAGCCACTGGTACAAATATGTAGACGACACCTGGGTCAAAATCAAGACACAAGAAGTGGAATCCTTTACTGCGCACATCAACGCTGTGGATAAAAACATCAAGTTCACCAGGGAAGACACAAAGGACGACTGTTTGCCTTTCCTGGACTGCGCTGTGCACATTGAAGAGAATGGCAACCTCAACATCGAAGTTTACCGGAAGCCCACACACACGGACCAGTACCTCCTGTTTGACTCCCATCACCCTCTGGAACACAAACTTGGAGTAATTAGGACCCTACACCACCGGGCAGAACATGTTCCCTCTAAGCCTGAAGGGAAAAAGAAGGAACACACACATGTAAAGGAAGCACTCAAAACGTGCGGCTATCCTAAATGGGCATTCTTAAAGTCAGCAAAGAGGCACAGAAAAGAAGATCAGACACCAGCGAGGGGGGATAAGAAGGACAGACGCAACAACATTGTCATCCCCTATGTAGCCGGTGTATCAGAGAAACTCAGGAGGGTTTTCTCCAAGCATGACATCCCGGTGTACTTCAGACCCAGCAACAAACTCAGACAAAAACTGGTTCACCCGAAAGACAAAACGCCAAAACACAGACTTAACAATGTGGTGTATGCTGTACAGTGCAGCGAGGAATGCCCAGACCTCTACATTGGAGAGACCAAACAGCCACTTCACAAGCGCATGGCACAACACAGAAGAGCCACCTCCACAGGACAAGACTCAGCAGTCCAACTGCATCTTAAGGATAAAGGACACTCTTTCGAGGATGCCAATGTTCACATTTTGGACAGAGAGGACAGATGGTTTGAAAGAGGAGTGAAAGAAGCCATCTATGTCCACTGTGAACGGCCATCTTTGAACAGAGGCGGTGGTTTACGACACCAACTCTCTGCCATCTATAATCCAGTTTTGAGATCCCTTCCCAGACGCCTTAACGCCCACTCACACCCTGGGCCATCTGACCTCAGGAATTCGCATGATAAGGTGGGGCCAGGTTTCACAATGAGCTCACCCGAAACTCTGGCTGTTTGGGACCCACACCCAGTTCCACACCTTGGCTCAGGCGATTAGAGGATCATCAGGGGGTCCTTTTGTCCCTCTGTGGGGGGACACTCCCACTAGGGTTATATCTGGGACTCTCCACCATTTGACCTTAGAACTGAAGAAGCTTCTCGGATGAGAGGTGAAACGTCTTCAAGTAACTTAAAGAAGTCCAGACGCTTTTCTTTGCAAGCTCCTTTGACAATGGGGGATTAAGTATGAGCAAAAAGTACCTAAGATTTGGAAACATGCTGTCATTGTTCCAGTTGCTAAGGACAGTTCACCTAAGGTACTGAATGATTTTAGGCCTGTGGCTCTGACTTCTTTAGTGATGAAGTCATTCGAGAAGATGATTAAGAAGGAGATTTTAATGCATGTTGTCACGTAAAGGAATGTTATTTTACTGTCACTATGTTATTATTCACATGCACGGTCATTATTTCATCATTACTTCATTAGTCTGCATCACTTATCATCAGGTTATCACCCATATTATCATGTATTATTTATCATTTAGTATATTTGCCAGAGCACGCAGAATAAAACACATTCACAGTAAGTCAGATGAGGACGCTGAATTTTAGTTGGCCTGGACCTACAATCTCACACAACTGCACACTCGTCTTACACAATTGTTATGTTCCCAAATACTGATGATTGGAAACATCTGGTTTTAAGTCTGGGAAAGAGTTGTTGTTCTGAAGAAGGTGACTCCCAGGAGTTGTTCTGACGTCATAATGGCTATAAAGCTTGTTGTAGCGAACAGAGAGAAGAAGTCCGGCTTCCCACACTGTATAATACGTGTGTGTTTAATAAATCACTTTTTGGACACTCCCTAGGACTCTGTCTGCGCTTACTTTTCCTTCCAAATCAAAAAGAACCTTACAATGTTGAACACCATCTTGACCCCTTCCAGTTCGTCTATAGAGCAGGGAGAGATGTGGAGGATGCTGTTCTCACACTCCTGCATTTCTTGAATAAGCATCTCGAGGCTCCTCACACCCATGCAAGATTATTATTTGCTGACTTTTCATCGGCATTCAACACAATTGAACCCTTCTTACTTGCTCACAGACTTTACAGTCATTTTAAGCTTTGCGCTAGTCTGATTGGCTGGCTGACAGACTTTCTGACCAATAGGTCACAATGAGAGTGAATCATGTATTTTCTGACGTGCTCTCCTCCTCTACTGGATCTCCCCAGGGTTGCTGCCTCTCACCCCTTCTGTTCATTCTGTACACAAATGAGTGTTGCAGTAATTTCTCGAACAGATATATCCTGAAGTTTGCTGATGACAAAGTGATCGTCAGTCTTCTTGTGGGGGATGAGTCAGGCCATGGGAAGTTTGTAGATGATTTTGTGGATTGGTGTGATGAGTCCTTCCTTTCACTAAATGTGTAAAAAACTAAAGACATGATTATTGATTTTAGGAAGTCCTTTTATAGCTCTTCACCTACTATCATTAAGGCTGCTGATATTGGGATTGTGGACGGTTATAAGTATTTAGGTGTGATACTTGACCATAAACTGTGTTTTGAATCTCCTGCTGATGCCACTACTAAAAAAGTTCAACAAAGACTGTTCTTTTTAAGGAAAATTAGATCCTTTAATGTCTCATCTGAGATGTTCTCTTTGTTTTATAAGTTTAATTGAATCTGTGATGTCTTTTTGTATCGCTGTAACCTGAAAGTGAAGAATAAGAATCGGTTGGGACTTCTGGTAAGAACTGCTCGTAAAAGTTCAGGGCGCTGGCAGGATGGACTTTTGGCCCTTTACAACAAAAATGTGCTTAGGAAGGCTCTTTCTATTGTTAATTGCTTGAACATCCACTTCACAGTGAGTTTGAGTTGTTGCCTTCTGGCCGCTGCTTTAGAGTACCTTTGAGGAAGACCAAAGACTCCAGGTTTCTTTTATCCCTACTGCATCCCATCTCCTTAATGGCAAATAACCGTGACCTGTGACTTTCTATTACTATTATTGTCATTATTATTTTATATTATTGTTTTGTTTACGTTTTTGTTGCCTGCTGCTAAACTAAACTAATTTCCCCTTGTGGTAAAATAAAGAATTTGAATTCAATTCAGTTCAATTCAATGGAAAGCATTTGATAAAATATAATTTAAAAATACCTCAGTGATACTGTTGCACGCGTTCTAATGAAACACTGTCAGGGTGCACACCATCAAAGGCTTCATGAGTCACTAAACCACTCAGTATATCTGCAAGGCCATCAGTGTCTTATATGACATCTCTAACCTTTTTTTTAATAGCATCAAAGAAACACTAATAGAAAATCAGCGTAATGTAAATATATTACATATCATAAGCCTAATTTAATCTCATGCAGGCCAAATAACAAAGGTACTGTTAATTGTACAGCTTCATAAATACCAATAATTTTGGACTTAATTAAATTTACATAGTTGTTCATAGTCAATGTACTTACAATATTTAAAAGTATTTTCTCTTTCATGTTGAAACTATAGGAAAGCTGATGAAATGCCGACAATCAGGTTTCGCTTTGTTGGCTTTTTTTTCAAGCAAAAAATATATATATATCATCACCTGAAATAAAGGTAGATTTAAGTTATTGCATTTGGATTTGTTTCTCTGCAAACATGACAGTATGTAAAGAAATGAAAGTTTAAATATGTAGAAATTTCAAACAAGAAGCAAGGTACGGAAGAGTAGAGCTGCCACCCAGGCAAAAGAAAAATACAAGTGTATCACGTTATAACGTGAAAAGTTTATTGTTCTAACAAGATACTTTTCCTGTTTGTACAATATACTATCATGTTTGTACAATATACTTTTCACGTTTGAACAACATAAAATCACGTTATTACAATATACATAATTATCACGTTCATACAATATAATATTTATATTGTACGAACGTGATAATTATATTGTACGAACGTGATAATTATGTATATTGTAATAACGTGATATTATGTTGTTCAAACGTGAAAGGTATATTGTACAAACATGATAGTATATTGTACAAACAGGAAAAGTATCTTGTTAGAACAATAAACTTTTCACGTTATAATGTGATACACTTGTATTTTTCTTTTGCCTGGGTGGCAGCTCTACGCTTCCGTACAAGGGATGGTGCAGAGTTATCTTATAAGGCCTGAGTTCTGCACCACTATAAATAAAGACAGAGTCAGACAGAGTGTGAGAGAGTTCAACACACACCCCCTTCCCTAATCCCACAGTGTCTTTGAAAATGTAAATACCTTGTAAATTGTCAGCAGCAGCATGTTTAAAGACAACTTTGGAACTCTTGTGGACACGTAAATGATTTCCAAGAAAATACTACAAAAATAAATAGTGCAAACTGCTACACTGTTGAGGCTCAAAAGTGCCAAAATTAAATGAATATTATTAAATTAATAAATAGATAATTATGTCATGTGCCATTAATTATTTAAAATAGTAAATGATGCATCATTAATTACACGTCTTTAAATGTGTGATTGATTGATTAATTAATTTCGTTTACGTAAAAACACATTTAATTTGTTTCATTTGAGGTCGTTAGCAGAATCTGTTGTTTGTGCTTTCAGTCACTGCTTACTAAGCAGAAAAACTGCAAAAAGCTGTTAATGAATGCAGATAAAAGTGATAATGACCAAACCATTGTCACAAGAGGGATGCCAAATGAGCAGCGTAAAGTGGTCGTTAAACTGAGTCAGGAGCCAAAGTGATATATAGAGTAGTAGACATCAAAAACACCAGGAAAATTAGAAGTAAGACACTCATAATTATCTGTAGGGACAAGGTCAGTCATCAGATCAGGCAAAAATTACAGGCCAAAAGTTGACAAGCACATTGACTGAGGACAATAAGATTGTCCTTGGACTTATTTCTGGTGTGCCGACAGCTGTTAGAGCTGAGCAGACCAAAGAAAATATAGTAGTCTCTATGGTAACCAAGGCACAGCGCTTAAAGACAAGAGGAAATAGAGATTAATGTGACAGTTTAGCTGTAATGCTAAAGTGTGTGAGTGTGTGTGTGTGTGTGTGTGGGGGGGGGGGGGGGGGGGGGGGCGGTGAAACAAGCAATGAAGAGTATATGAGCTATGCACTTAGACATTATACATCCCCAGAGGTTTTAAGGGCCAAAATTATATTAAGGGCACATTGCTGCTGTGTGTAAAGGAAAACAAAGTTAAAGTGCTAGTACTGTGAAGGACAGCGCATCTCAGATTACTGTGGCTGTGAGGCATGTACTGGAGCAGTAGTGGGAAAAAAAGAATCAGTGAAAAGAGCGTCCATGCAGTCACACTTAATGAGATCAACATTTAACTATACAGCTTATATGTCAGTATCACATTTAAAACTGTTTAAAGCTACTGGAAACTTCTCCACTGGCAGCTGTATTGGTGGATATTGGATAAATGCCACTTAAAATTGGGAGTAAAGTTTCCGCTTACATATTGGTTCAAAGTCGAGGGGCATAATGAGAAGAAAAGGCAATCTTGCTGTAGTGCTGGGAGTGTCGTAAAATTTACTTTATGAGTTTGGATGGGTTTCAAAAGTAACAGGAAAGTCCAATCAAACAACAAATGAAAAAATTTAGAATACGCATGGTGTAGCTATAATGTAACATTTATGGGGGGGGGGGGGGGTTATTATCAGAAAGTTTATCAGCACTTCAAGGTTCAAGGTTACTTTATTTCCATTTAGATGTTTCCTTATGTACATGACAATGTAGCAGCACAGTAGGGCAGAATAGTGCTGGTGGAATTAATGAGGTATGAAGTTCACCAGTCTTACAGTCTTCTTGAGAATTGAACCTTGTTGTTTTGGCCTTGATAATCCACCTCCTGCCAAAACCCACATGGTAAGATGATTTATGGGTTTCTTCAATGGAAAGGATTTTGGTACGAGTATATATATGTATATATATATATATATATATACATACACACACACACACACACACACACACATATATATATATATATATATATATATATATATAATTTCCGTTGAATTAATGACAAAATTATTTGCTGAAATGTTTATTTATTTCATTCCGGCACGTTAGGCCCTCCGTACCACAACGGTACTTAAACAGAGAAAAGGGAGGGATTGACCAAAGTGCGTGGCAGCAGCGCGAGCCATCGGTTTACTTTCCCCTCGAAGTCAGCGACAGCCACAGTCAGTAGCACAAGGTGTTGGATGTGTATAGTTGATTTTTTTGGACGCTTTCTTTTTTTTACCTAGGTACTCTTGCGTACAAAGTATGAACAAACTTGTTTTTTACTTTTCTGTCTGTGTTTTTTTTTCTTTCTTTCTTTCTTTCTTTCTTTCTTTCTTTCTTTCTTTTTTTTTTACCTTTTTTCTTCTGCAGTTTAAGGTTAATTAAATCATAACTACAACTTAACAGTATACATAATGATTTATAATGAAACGTGTTTTCTGCTTTATATCATTACTTGTGACAAATAACAAAGTTTTGAGTTAATTTTCTGGCTGTGCAGGTTATGAACTCTGTCATGTTTGTTTAAGGTGTAACTGCAGATTCTTAACTGGATTTGTCTCAACACGTTTAGCGTTTTGAGAACCTTTAACCAACAGTTGGTTTCTGTTTTGCTGAACCGCAGTAAGTTCAAAATGTGAATAACTTTGGGTTGTTATCGTTTATGTGCAAAAACAAATACAAAATACTACATAGGCGTGGGGGGGGGGGGGGGGTTAGAATTAAGTACTTTTAATACAAAAAAAAGTTTTAAAAGCAACAAAAACAAAGTTCAGCAAACCTTTAGAGAACTGAGTGTTTGAGTTATTGTTGGTGTTGATGTTACTCAAGATATAAATTATCTGTCATTAACACCAGATTTTCATAGAAAATCTATTTTCTATGAAAGATTGAGTTTGTTTATTTTTTGAGGAGGGGGTTGTTTGTTTGTTTGTGTATTTACTCTGTTAAATGTCTAGGCAAGGGGAAAAATCTGTTGATTTTTATTTATTTAGCACCAGTTTGCACAAACTGTTCCCTTAAGGTCTTTATAGTGAAAGATGAAGACTATGATAGAGAAAAACCTGACACGCATACAAGCCCCTGGGGGGAAACACTTCTTTGAGACAGGAAGAGGTCTTTGGCAAACCCCGATTCAGGAAGGGCTAGCCATCTTTACTGTGAATAGTTGGGAGATGAGTGGAAAAAGAAGAGAAACAAGTGGTTCATGGATAAGCAAAGGAAAACACAAACTATGGTAGAATGTAGATAAAAGTTTATGAGAAATTGAAGGAAAATACTTTGTGCATCATAGTAAGTTGTCTAATTGGATGAGCCTAGAGCAACTTCAGTGTTAGGCTTGGCAGTACAGTGGTGCAGTGGTAAGCTCTGCTGCTTCAAAGTACAAAGCTATTGGGTTCAAATCCAGTCGGGGACCTTTTGCATAGTGTTTCTATCCTCTCGCTGGGTACTCTGGGTTCCTCCCACACTCCCTGAATTGAATAAGTGATTGCAAAAAAGTATGAATGGTTTGCCGTCACCTGAACCAACCCTAATTGCAAGGGGGGTTTTTTGTTTTGTTTTGATTTTTTTTAAAGCGAGGCTTTAATCCTAATCACAAAACTAAGAAAATTAACTCAATTAACAATTAACTCATTGTTTTTTAATTTTAGTAAGGGTTTAGAGATGGTGAGAAAAGTTCATTAAAAAAAAAAAAAAGATTTTCTTTCAGGACAGGTTCTGTGCCTGAACTTGCCACAGTGTTTATTTACTAGGAACGAACTGGAAATACAGCAACAGCTTTTGCATTATGAGTTTTAATGACAATGAAGTATATCGCTGTGTTCCATATAACATAGCATTTCATAATGTTTTACCTGTGTTGCTGTCCTCTCTCTGCAGCATCCGTTCCAACTCTTACTCAGTCAAGATGTCTGGAGACCAAAGCAACACAAGTGAAAACCATTGTATTCCTGAAGACAACAGCTTGGTCTTCACTCTGGTTCCACCCTACATCCTGGTCATCAGCGTGCTTGGAATCATCTTTAATGTATTTGTGCTGATGGTTTTCTGCCTCCACAAGAAGGTCTGCACTGTGGCTGAGATATACCTCAGCAACCTGGCTGGAGCTGACCTTGCTCTGGTGTGCTGTTTGCCCTGCTGGGCTGAATATACAAGAAAGAGATACGACTGGCCTTTCGGTGAAAGCCTGTGCAAAGTGACATCAGCTGTTATCTACATGAATGCATTCTGCAGTATTTACTTCCTTGTTCTGGTTAGCATAGATCGTTATGTGGCACTGGTGCACCCGCTTTCCCATGAGAGGATACGCCGGCCGTTTTATGCCAAACTGGGATGTCTGTTTGTGTGGGGTCTTGGCTTGGTCTTTGCTCTCCCCATATTCATCTACAGGAAGTTAGAATTCAACCCTCAGTCAAATCTTACTCAATGTTCACTTGACTTACCTTCACTAAATCAATATCTGGCATATGAGGTGACAACCATAACATTCAGCTTCATCGTCCCTGTTATCATTATTTTGTTCTGCACTGTCAAAATTATTCAAGCTCTGAGAAAGAGGCTAATGGAGGCTTTAAACATTCAGAAAACGGATCAGAAGGCCACCACTCTCATCCTGGCAGTTCTCCTGGCATTCCTGATCTGCTGGGTGCCATTCCACGTGACAAAGATACTAGATGTGCTCCAAAACACTGGCATTCTGAAATGCCACATCACACTGATCGTCATCCAACAGATCTCTACGTACTTTGCCTTCTTCAACAGTGTCCTTAACCCCATTCTCTACGTCTTAGTAGGGAAAACTTTCCAGAAACGAGCAAAGGAACTCTTCATGTTGTGGAACAAGAATCAAACAGCATCTTTCAGCCGACTGTCCACACGCCTGACAAGTTTTAAATTGTGATCATAGCTCAAAGTGATGTGCAGGACTCCAATCTTTTGAATGTGTGCTGTGATGGTTTACCCAGTTAAATGGACAATTATTTACTCAGGCAAGGAGAAAAATGTTGTTTTTGTAATCTGAATGTTTGTTGTTTTTTTTTTAACATTGTGCATGCATTACTTTTTCTTCAGAAAGGGATATTTAGCCATAACATGTTTATTTCCTAGAGGTGGTAGTGAAAGACTGTCAGTCTGTCTCTGCTTGGTGTAGTGAAGTCTGAGCGTTCTTTGACCGTTTCTCCAGTTGGAACATAACTCCTGGCTTTGGCTAAGAGAAAGTAGCATGCAGAAGACAGCTGGCATGGAAGAAAGGCTAAAGATAACTAGCAAGTCGTCTGAAATGTGATTCATGCAACACTCATGAAGTTAAAGAATGAAAATACACTGTTAGAAAAAAAGTCACAATAGGACCTTTTTATTGTCTTGGGCTTTGTTCCATGTTTCATCAGACTCCGACAGAGGAGTGAATAACAGGAGACATTACCTCATACCTCAAACAAGTTTTGTTTTACCAACCGTCCATGAACCCATATCTGTTTAGATGTCACATTTTGAAAAATATAATTATATAACTATAATTGCAAATAATTACATTTAAGGCCATATTTGAGCTTTCGTTTGTGCTAAATTTCAATGAAGTTAAAATTCAAAGGCAAGTAAGGGTGTGGTTGTTCTTCAAAACCAGTGATCCAGTATAGCTTTCTCTTGACATCCTGTTGACATTCGTAGCATGACAGGATATGAAGCTCAAATTTCAAATGTGCCATTCTACTGCTCCATTATCGGATCAATTATCCTCTAATTGATATCTATTAGACACAATTTCAGATTTAATGCTATAATAACCCTGCTACATAATTGAATAGCATTCCCACCTTTATTTTATATTGCACATGTGATAAACACAAGCTGAGATAATGAAACAAATATGCAAAAGAGACGGCAGCAGTTTAACAGTGTTTATACTATTAACATAATATTTGCATGGTTAGATTTTCCACTTCACTTGTGTGCATGGTTATGTAGTTGGAGTGCTCTGTGCTGTGGCATGATCCAGATTTACTGCTACCAACTTGGAATGTTTCAGTGATGAACTTAAAAAAATTCAAAGAGGGATTTTTTTTTGCATTATATTAAAGTATTGTGCTTCTATTCCCGTTACATCAAAAAGAAACTCTGCGTGTATATATGCAAGGGTTTTAACCTCCTAAGACCTGAACTCTTTCATGGCATGCATTTTTAATTTTTTTTCGGGCTGACTGGGACCTGATGATTGTAAAAAAAAAAACAAAGAATTATGTGATTTTCTTTTTTTTTGACCTGATTTTCATTTCTAAGAAAAATAAGATCCACATATGAGGACATTCGCTTTAAATTTTGATAGAACAGTAGCAGTATGTCCTCACAAGTGGATATTGGGCCCTTGTAGAGAATAATAAAAAAAAACAGTCTGGACAACCCTAAAATGTGATGTCCACATATGTGGACGCCAGGTCCTAGGAGGTTAAATTTACAGTTTAAATACAATCAACAATGCTTTAAGTAGTTTATTTACTGTTTAAAATCACTGCTGGACACTGAAATGCATACCTCTTTTTCACAGCACTTTTAATGTAACACTCAATATTAATCACTTGTAGACAATAAATAAATAAAATGTTCCAGACTTCTGTTGTCCCTTGTGGTGTGGTTCTTTGTAATTTTTAATGCTTCTTTAAGCTGCCCATCATGAGTCTTACACTTTTTAAAAACAAGTCTGTATCCTCTATACTTCAGGTTCAATCTGTGGAATGAGCCCCCCCTGGTGGGCCAGTGACCCACTACAAGTGAGGATGTGGACAAAAAGTATGGAATTAAAGATTCTAAAGATAAGGAAAAATTAACATTTTGCAGATTTATAAGCAGTCTGCAGTTACTTTATATCTGTGCAATTTCAACGTCAAATTCTAATAGAAACCACCAAAACATTTTAAATAAAATGCAATTCCTAAATTTTGTAACAGTTAAATGTCTGTGTTGCACTACATGTCCCATGTAGTGCAACACAGAGCAGACGCAGACACAGAGCAACACAGAGCAGATATGGCCACAAATCAGAGATGGCATGAGTTTTATACACCGGATGGCAGCAACTCCAACAAGCCTTTATTTGGTAAGCAAGAACCAGCTCTCTATGCAAGATATGTGGTTAGTGGGCTGTCTATGCCTGCTTTGTCTCAAGAGTGCACATTGCAATATCCAGAGGTGGGAAGTAACGAAGAACAAAATATTTTGTTACTGTACTTAAAATTTTCAGTTGCAGAACTTCAGTATGCAGCTGGCCCTGCAGGGGCCAGTTCAGAGGGAACTGTGGTGAATTCAAAGTAAAGTGCGGTGTGTGACTGCACTTTTAATGTAACACTCAATATTAATCACTTGTAGACAATAAATAAATAAAACGTTCCAGACTTCTGTTGTCCCTTGTGGTGTGGTTCTTTGTTATTTTTAATGCTTCTTTAAGCTGCCCATCATGAGTCTTACACTTTTAAAAAACAAGTCTGTATCCTCTATACTTCAGGTTCAATCTGTGGAATGAGCCCCCCCTGGTGGGCCAGTGACCCACTACAAGTGAGGATGTGGACAAAAAGTATGGAATTAAAGATTGAGTAGGAAAAATTAACATTTTGCAGATTTATAAGCAGTCTGCAGTTACTTTATATCTGTGCAATGTCAACGTCAAATTCTATTAGAAACCACCAAAACATTTTAAATAAAATGCAATTCCTAAATTTTGCAACAGTTAAATGTCTGTGTTGCACTACATGGGACATGTAGTGCAATACAGAGCAGACGCAGACACAGAGCAACACAGAGCAGATATGGCCACAAATCAGAGATGGCATGAGTTTTATACACCGGATGGCAGCAACTCCAACAAGCCTTTATTTGGTAAGCAAGAACCAGCTCTCTATGCAAGATATGTGGTTAGTGGGCTGTCTATGCCTGCTTTGTCTCAAGAGTGCACATTGCAATATCCAGAGGTGGGAAGTAACGAAGAACAAAATATTTTGTTACTGTACTTAAAATTTTCAGGAGGCTGTACTTCACTTGAGTATTTATTTTTCCGACAGCTTTTTACTTTTACTCCCTACATTTTTAAACAAATTTCTGTTCTTTCACGTTTACATGTTCACAACAGGCTTATTACTTTTGGTTTAACAGATTTGAAGGCTGTTATTCTTAGGTCACTGTGGGCCTTCGAACAGGAAACAGATTAAAGCCTAAACAGTAACACATGAAAGGCAGTCCTGTTCACCTATTAATCAACAGGGTATGTGGCACACAAAGAGATGAAAAGGGGAACACTGCATGCCATAATCAACTGTTAAAGTGGGCTGGTGTTTTTATTTATTCATTGCTTATATTTATGTTTTTTGGCACAGCACCATGACAACTGCAGGTGTCCACAAGTTGTGGTTGCAGAACTTCAGTATGCAGCTGGCCCTGCAGGGGCCAGTTCAGAGGGAACTGTGGTGAATTCAAAGTAAAGTGCGGTGTGTGACTGCACTTTTAATGTAACACTCAATATTAATCACTTGTAGACAATAAATAAATAAAACGTTCCAGACTTCTGTTGTCCCTTGTGGTGTGGTTCTTTGTTATTTTTAATGCTTCTTTAAGCTGCCCATCATGAGTCTTACACTTTTAAAAAACAAGTCTGTATCCTCTATACTTCAGGTTCAATCTGTGGAATGAGCCCCCCCTGGTGGGCCAGTGACCCACTACAAGTGAGGATGTGGACAAAAAGTATGGAATTAAAGATTGAGTAGGAAAAATTAACATTTTGCAGATTTATAAGCAGTCTGCAGTTACTTTATATCTGTGCAATGTCAACGTCAAATTCTATTAGAAACCACCAAAACATTTTAAATAAAATGCAATTCCTAAATTTTGCAACAGTTAAATGTCTGTGTTGCACTACATGGGACATGTAGTGCAACACAGAGCAGACGCAGACACAGAGCAACACAGAGCAGATATGGCCACAAATCAGAGATGGCATGAGTTTTATACACCGGATGGCAGCAACTCCAACAAGCCTTCATTTGGTAAGCAAGAACCAGCTCTCTATGCAAGATATGTGGTTAGTGGGCTGTCTATGCCTGCTTTGTCTCAAGAGTGCACATTGCAATATCCAGAGGTGGGAAGTAACGAAGAACAAAATATTTTGTTACTGTACTTAAAATTTTCAGTTGCAGAACTTCAGTATGCAGCTGGCCCTGCAGGGGCCAGTTCAGAGGGAACTGTGGTGAATTCAAAGTAAAGTGCGGTGTGTGACTGCACTTTTAATGTAACATGAAACCACAGCCGTGTGGCTGTGGTTTCATGGTCAGAGTTAAGTTGCATCAAGTGTAGCAGAGATTAATTGAAGTTAAGCTGATGATGCTTAAATTCAATCAATGAATTCCACCTTCATGCCACCTAGAAAAAAAAGACAGCACGTAGTGTACTGTCGGTCAGTGGCGGTCCTAGCCTGTTTGGCGCCCTGGGCGAACACCCCCTCTGGCGCCCCCCCCCCCCGCCCCCCCTCACACACACACACACACACACATGAAGAGAGAGACAGAGTATGCATTGTATGCAAATGGCTACTAAACAGACATCATAATTCGTCATACAATGAGAACAGGACAAATCAACAATTGACACTGACTAATTAATATTATATCATTGTATATATTGTTTGGAGTTTAGTCTGTTACTGTTGCTATTTTTACCATTTCTTCTTGGAGGAACTGTAACTCACATAATTTCCTTAGGGATTAAGAAAGTATCCTGATTCTTAATGTTTTAGGATACATGACCTGCCATTATCCAATGACACATCTTGACACACCTGTATCTTTTGCTCGTTTCTCCTTGTAGGAGTCATAATTAAATGTACTGAATTTTAATGATCACTGGGTTTTCATTTGTTTGGTTGCTATGGTGATGTGTAATGGGAGTCACGTGGGTGCTAGCTGCGACATCAAGAGGGCGTTGTCAGTCTGTCATAGTGTAGAGCCTGTGATGTTTTAAGAGTTTGAATCGCGAGCCGATCACATTGCTCTGTAAACTTTTCAAGCACTTTAATAAACAAGCGAGCAATTCCACTTCTCGCATTATTGCGAGAAGTGGAAGTTAACAGGCAAATAGGCAGGCTCAGTCCCCGGCCTCTACTCCTCCTATTCTTTTCTCTTTTTTTAGAGTTTAAAAACGGGTTGTGTGTAAGGCTTTAAATCAACAAAATATAAAATATCCATTTTAAATTGTTATTGATCCCTTTACTCCTGGTCCTAAAGTGTATATTTATTTTCTTACTCTTCTTATATATATTGTTTGTTTACTTGCACTGCTGTAACTGGAGCCTCGTCGTCTGGACTCTCTATATACTGGACTGTATGTAGCGGAGATGACAATAAAGTTTACTTTGACAGGCGCACCGAGGGCTCTCGCGCTCACTTTTCGCGTATAGAATTTTGAAAAAACATCGGTGCAAATTATAAGTCTGTATTATAATGTCGTAATATTATAATTTCGTGTTTTTTGGTTTGTTTGTAATTTGTTTTATTTTGCGAGTTGGTCATTTTTGCTGCTCCAGCCAGCCAGAGCATCCCCCGCTCTCTCCTCCCTGTGCCGCAAGCAGCAGGCGCACCTCGCAAACGGAGGGCGCCCTTACTCCCAGCAAATGGGCGATAGAAAACCAATGCCATTCCCAATATGCGCTGGGATGATGGCAGCATGAGAAAAGGCCGTGATGCCGCCCCCACCACGATGCCGCCCCGGGCAACCGCCCGTGTCGCCCGTATCTAAAACGTATCTACTGCTGTCGGTGTAGAGAATGGAAATACAGGACAACTCATGAAACATCTGCAGACATCTTGTTGAATTCAGTTGTGTACATCCACAAACAGCAGCAGATCAGGTTATCGCAGCCTGTACACTAAGAAAATCTAGTGGAGCCCACAATAGAAATTGTGAGTTGTGACTGTTTTTCCACATTGAGCAGTTAAAGCAGATTTTAGGGCTCCCCTGCCTACTGAATCCCACAAACCTCTTCCCTACTCATTTTCCCGTTTAGAAGCAAAGTCACCCTCTACAATATAGGCAACAGAAAATAAAGCTTTTTTCGTTACTTTAGGTTCAAGGTTATTTGTCACATGCATAGTTATACATGTATAACACACAATGAAATGTAGCCTGA
Organism: Neolamprologus multifasciatus; assembly: GCF_963576455.1. Classification (NCBI taxonomy): domain Eukaryota; kingdom Metazoa; phylum Chordata; class Actinopteri; order Cichliformes; family Cichlidae; genus Neolamprologus; species Neolamprologus multifasciatus. The sequence goes on along the minus strand of NC_140457.1, from coordinate 14,868,528 downwards.
CACGCTCCTCGACATGTGCAAAAATGTACATACATACATAGGGTGGATGTGCAGTAGTAGCAGCAAGCAGGTGAATTCTGTACATTAATATGAATAGACATCTGACTATTTTACAGAATAGACAATATACACATATTTAATACTTTACTGATTCAAGCTGAGTACCTTTGTTAATGTGGTGGCGCGAAGGAGGATAATCAGTTAAGGCAGGGGTGTCCAAACTCCGGCCCGCGGGCCAACTGCGGCCCGCAATCCATTTTTAATTGGCCCGCAAGTAACTTTATAAATAGAATAGAATATGGCCCGCACTTCAACTTTTGCTTGAGTGTATTGCACTTCTTAGTTTTAACACCAGGGGGAGCTACTGTCGATCAAGGCAGTTGCTCCACCAAAAAGGACAATCACAGAAGAAATTTACCCCAAGTTACCAAACATGGCAGAACCAAAGAAGCGAGACGTAGAAAGTGAATGCAGAAAATTTCAGACATGGTGGGAGAGTGAATATTTCTTCAAAGAATTCAAGTTGAAGTGTGTCTGTTTGATCTGCACTGAAATTATGGCAGTTATGAAAGAGTATAATGTACGACGTCATTATGAAACCAAACATTAGGCCTATGCATCCTACACTGGTGCTGAGCGAGAGCAGAAATTAAAGCAAAGGGTAGCTCTCCTGCGGGGTCAGCAACAGTATTTTTTTCGTGCTCAAAAGGTCCAGGAAAAGGCTACAATAGCCAGCTATGAGGTCACCCAACTCATCGCAAGACATGGCAAGCCTTTTTCAGATGGAGACCTCATAAAACATGGCCTCGTTAAAGTCACCGAAATAATGTGCCCGGAAAAAGTGCAGGACTTCAACAACGTCAGCATGTCCAGAAATCCAGTTGTTGAAGACTTGTCAGCTGTGCTTTTGATTTTTACTCCATCGCATGCGATGAGAGCACCGATGCCACAGACACTGCACAGCTGCTATTTTTTTGCGGGGAGTGGACGAGAGCACGAGCACTTTAGGTGAGTAAAAAATATATTCCACAGTACCCATGTGTTAATGTGCAGGTACACATGCTTCAAATATCAGTAATGCGCATCAAATCTGTCACTACCCTGTTTTTGCGCACCACTTTCTTATATGCGCTTTTCTTGTTAACACACAGAGTACACACCGCTGTGCACAGAGCACGCACACGCAAAGTCAGCTGATCTCACCTGATGCAGATTTGCTCCTTGATCAAGTGACATTTGTCCGGATTTTTGGCACGAGTGGCGTACGATCAGCACCGCAGCTGGATGGCCCGATTTACATACCCAGCGCAGCTGATACTCACCAGAATAATTTACTAAAATTTTATGCACTCCTGTTATTAAGTCCAGTTCAGTCTGTTAATGTTGATAACGGTTTCAAACGAACGTTAATAGGTGTGTTGCTAAGCCTAATAACTTAAATAACAAACTTGAAATGTACCCGTCCCATTTTCCCCTTTATTGTTTTTTCTCTGTACTGTAAATCTTCTGTCTAAGAAGAAATCTGAGGCTGCTGTTCTGAGAATGAGCTACCAAAGCTTTTTCTGAATAAATCAATAAAGATCCATTTATGGAAAGCTGTGATGAAGGCAGTTTTGTCTTTAATTATATTCAACAATGTAATATATTCGACCACTTTTAAGTGATTTTTCTAACTTTAATACACTAAAGTTAAGGTTATATACCTAATTTCTATTAAGTGGCCCAGCCCCTCCAATATTTTTATGTATGTGGCCCTCAGTGAAAAAAGTTTGGACACCCCTGAGTTAAGGAGACCACAGGATGTTGACAACGCCACCTGGGGAGGGAGTTACACCCCAGGAAAGATTTTTATAGCCAATGTAAATGTTACACTAGCTACCAAAGCCCATAGGCTCGTTATTAATAGCAGAGGTGAGGCTGATCAATTTTACAAATCAAAATTTATTAAGGAAAACTACTAAAAACACAGAACTGTAAAATCAGAAAGGTTCTTAAGGTAACAGGGCTGAGACTGCAAGACTGTTAATTAGAACACTTTATTAACAAACAATGATTAACATGAACAGGCTCGCTGTCACGATGCTACCCTAGAACAATAACAGCTCAATAAAATAACTAAACAAATAGTGGAGAACGACCACTTGAGCAGGCAACCTACAGAGAGGAGTGCCCAAGGGTGCCACCAATTACTGACCCGTATAGTTCCACTGCAAACCTCACTGTCACTCACACTGACATCTAAATGGTGCAGTCTACCTATGCCCGGTGTGTACACTCTCACGCATCGGGGAGGGGATTCCACCTCACGTGCCTAGCCCCTCAACAAGCGGCCGCACCTCCACTAAAGCAACAAAACAAAGCATAAAACGTTGAACAAATTAATAAAAGAGATAAATAAAACAAACACACCCTAAGATACAGTTCTTTATAAACGCAAGATTAAAATATATCAAACAATTCCGAGTAAAAGACTATAAAACCAGGAGTCAGTCAAGGCCAGTCCATAAGATGACAACAGGCCACAACAAGACAGAATAAAAGCGAACAAGACGGAACAAGACAGCAGCAGTATGGCACAATCCTGTAACAAACGAGGGAAACAGTCGTCAAGTTCCACCCTACTATATGTCACATTATAACAAACGCAAGAGTCCCACTTAACACTCTCTAAGGCAAGGGCGTAGATTTGGCATGGACGGAAGGGACATGTCCCCACCAATATCCAGCGATTATTGAATTGTCCCCAACAATAATTTGATCTCTTCGGGTAAAGAAAATCAAGACCGATAGAAAGAAAAGAAAAACGATCTGTCAACGTCTCATTCACCCAGCGGTGCAGAAAGAGTTAAATTACGTTCTCTACTGGAGTCCTACCTCATGTGACAAATATGGCCAATGTGATTGGCTGTGCCTTTCAGGGAGCTCTGTTTAGTTTTAGCAGCGGCAAGCCTGCGCTGCGAGGCCCTGCAAGTAGGAGAGGAGGACGGCAGCAAAAAGGAAGAACCTGGATATAAGGAAGTATTTTTCAAAGAAACCTGTAAGTTTCTTAAAGTCAAGTTCACTCATATAATGTGTCCGTCATAATAATGTTACAGGCTATATAGGCTTTGGCCCACATCAATCTAAAATTGTATGTAACCATAAATAACGTGTTTTGGAAACTAACTGCACAACAGGCAGCACTATTAGTTATCTCAGTCTCAGAGTAGCATTTCTAATTTTGATTGAAGCTGTCAGAGAAAACGGCAGCCTCGAGCAGGCCAGGATGTTAGTTTACAGAGGCTGTTAAAAATATATGTCTAACATTAAAATGTTGGTGACACAATAATTTCATCCTAATGGTACTGACATATACTGATATATTCATAGGGTTCATTTCTGAGAGAAAATGTAATGAGGTAGTCATGATTTTACAAATATTCCACCTTATAGTGCAGTTTGCACAAATTGTTTTAAAAATTCACTCACCCTACAAACATTACTGATGAGTCAAGATCTTCACAAATTGACAGAAACACTGAAGCAGCTACACATTTTATTCTTATTGTCATGTATGTCTTATTTGTCAGGTGACAGAAGAACCAACACAAAGTTCAGAGAGCAATGGTGATACAAGATCACAGGTGAAACTGGATGATGACTTGTTGGTTCATGACTGTATTTGAAGCACATGTGTGACTGCATGTATTTGGAATTTCTCATTGTTATTTATCAGGTGACAGAGGCAGCTCTGCCATGTTGTAGCTCGGACAGAGGTGAAGAGGCGAGGTCACAGGTGAGTGACTAATGTTTTGGTGCTATAGATTAACTAGTATTTATTATCATGACAGTTGTTAGGCTGCTGATGTAAATTGATTCATTAGTGTATATTTGGCAAAGAATCTGAATTGACATGTCTCACTTTTTATATGGCACGAATCAATGTGTTATTTTATCAGGTGGCAATATGTCCTAGTGCAGTCAGAGGGGAAGAGCCAGGGCCAAAGGTGAGGCACATCAAGCACAGAATAATAATTGTAATCTGAGGATAAAACACATGTACTGAGGCTGAAAGAAGCTTCAGTGCTCTCAGAAGACTAAAAAGTTGGGTAAGGTTAATAATGACTCAAATGAGATTAAACAATGCTGCTGTATGTCCACCAGGAGAGACTGGGCAGTATAGATGTAAAAAAAAAAAATGCCAGCAGTTTATCTCAGTTAACGAGAGGAGAAGGCATGTGTTTGGCTCCTTCACATAGTTGACATTGAGTTGTTGTGTGGGACACCAGTAGTCCATGTCTGTTGCTGTAACAGTAGTTCATGTTTAGAATAAAAAATCCCAGCTCACTGATTTGATAGCGGCAATAGTGCCTAAACTGTTGCATAATTTTGCTGAGAGATCTTTTACTTTGTGGTAATCTTAGATGAGTAGTTTTATGGACAAAAACCACCAGGTCATTCAGTGTCCCATTAGTGCTAATGTATCAGAGATGTTGGTGTACTATAACTGAGTAATGTTGTTAAGTCCTTAAAGTCATATTCTTTTATTGTCATGACTGTATTTGAAGCTATTTTTATTTTTGTATGATACCTGATTTATATGGAATATAGCTGAAGTAAACTAAATCCAAAAAATACTTAGTCATTTGTTTAATAGTAATTTAACATTATATAATTCACATATAAAACTATGAATTGTGATTTTAAATGGTTTAAAAGCATGTAGAATAGCATATGTAGGCAAGTATATTTCTCCTCTTTTTATTACGAAGCAAAAAAAAAAGAAACAGGGCAGGGTTGAATCATACGTCCCCACCAGTGCCAAAACCAAATCTACGCCCTTGCTCTAAGGGCAATACTAAAATGAGCGGCTTTCCTGAAGAAATCAAACCGCTCTGCAATGCTTAACCACTCAACGCTCTTGGCCACCTTAGATGGAAAAGACTGCCAAATGCCTCCGTGCGTAGTGAAGCGCAGCTGTTTCTTATAAGGCCGCTAATTATCAGCTGGGAAGGTGTGGATGTCAGTGCTGCATTCGCGGACATCGGGTAAAATCCTTCCCAAAATCTACTTCACTACATCAAAATTAAATTTTAGACTTAAATAAACTCAGTATTCCTATTTTCTTTTTCACTTTCAGAAGTTGAATTAATCAATCAGAATCAGCATACTTTATTAATCCCTAAGGAAAATATGTGGGTTACAGTTGCTCCAGTATAAATAACAGTAACAGAAACAGACTACACTATTTAACAATAGCATATGTTACACATTTAAGACATTTAAGCAATGGCCCAATATATATATATATATATATATAGGTCACTCAATAATAAATATCAAGGATTGACAGAGTTGATTATAAATAAATATCAAGAACGTTAACAGGATTATTACAGAGTAGAAAAGAGCATGTGCAAAAAGGATGTAACTGTTGCAGTGTTTACAGTGTATCAGATGGAGGAGTTTTACAGGAAGATGGCCACGGGCAGTGGGTCTTTTTAGTACTTTAATTAGTGTTTTAATCTTTACTGGAGTATTTTTTAACACTTGTATCCATACTTCCACTAATGTACAGAATGTCTATACTTTTCCCATCAATGGCCATATCCCACTTTAATCCTCTGAGCTACACTGGCAGAACACCATGACATGCAAATGCTGTTCCTGGAAAGTTATACAAATGTGTATAGAATGGGGACACTCTAATAAAGTAAATGATACATTTTGGCACATTCAGAACAGTCCCACGGTTTAAAAAAACACAAATATATACTTGTGAAGTGTTTTCTAATTCTGTTGCATTTGTGGGATTTTAGATTCACCTGTACTCAGACACGGAATTAAGAAACTTGATGAGCACATTTTGCTTATGTTGAGACAACGCCGGTCTCTGCGATTCTTTTGGTCCTGGTAGAGATCACTCTGAGATGTTTCCATGTTTTACACAATCCTTTTATTACCCATTATTCTTACAGATGCATCTGGAGATCAGCACACTGCATTCCTATGCAGTCCTATGCTAAAGGCTGATCTAAAGAACTCCACACAGCAGTTACAGTTATAACCTCTGGTCTCCTCCCCCCCTACAGTAAACACCCCCACAATGGAAATACACTAGTACAGTGGCCAAGGGCGCTGACACCCTGACCCCCACCTCCTTTTAAGGTAGTGTCCGTTTGCCCTTTGTCTGCCCCTCACCCTCAGTAACTCTTGCTTCATGCCCTGGGGGTGGGGGTTGATTGTCCTTCTGCCCTGCACCTCAGTTCTTTGTTCCCATCCCAGGCCTATTTTCTATTTTGTATCCTTACACCCATTACCACAATATTATAATGCTGCAAGCGATCACAATATATTCTCTTTAACGCTGATGTACATTAAGGAATCTATTCTCAACACTTAGTACTGTAAAAACAGGACAGCTTCCGTAAATCATCAAACACTGTTTTTATTTTGAACACAACAACACTTCCCCATTATTTGCATTTTCAGATCTCGAATCGAATGAGCTTCCCATTCGGGCTTCAGTCACCGCTGTGTCAGGATGGACTTGACAATCATCAACAACACAAACTCATGCACGGCTTACTCATGGGTGCAGAGGAAGATGTATCCAACGGTGTACACTCTTTTTTTTAGTGTGGGCTTTCCAGCCAACTGCCTGTCTCTGTATGTGGCCTGGATGCTGATGAAGAAGGGGAACAGCATGGCAGTCTATCTTGTCAGCCTGTCCATTTCTGACCTACTATACACAGTCACTCTGCCTATTTGGATAGTACAGGCCATGGGGCAACACATAGGTGACGAACTTTGCAACCTCATGGCTGTAATCATGTACAACAGCTTTTTTGTTGGTTCTGGTCTCCTTTGCTGCATCTGTGCTGATCGCTATCTGGCAGTGGTCTACCCACTCCACTTTAACTGGATCAGGGAGGTGAGGACAGCAGTGCTTGTGAGTATAGCTGTCTGGGCTTTGGAGATTGCCATCCACATTGTCTTACTTCACCACATGGGGGCGCTGCAAGCTTCAAGATACTTGTGTGATCAGCACATACCCATGACACAAGAAGATGCCGCTGTTGCCCTTACAAGGTTCGCCTTGAGTTTCTTGGTTCCTACCTTCATCATGACTTTTTGCTATCATAACATCATGCGCTCTATCAAACGTAACACCTCCATCCAAGTGGAAGAGCGCAGGAAAGTGGAATGGCTGTTGTTGCTACTCCTTCTAACCTACATAGTGTCTTTTATGCCCTACCAGTTGGTCATGCTGCTCAGGGCTATACTGGAGCCTGGGACCTGCGTCTGGGCAACTAGGCTCAAAAGTGCATTCATGGTGACAGTTGCCACCACAACGCTAAACAGTACACTGGATCCTAAAATATACTGTCTAATCAATGAGAGCGCAAAGACAGAGATTAAGAAAACTGCACAAAATGTGAGCTGGCTTTTTATGCGTGGAAAGCACAGTGATAGCTCTGTTTGAATGATTTCTTTCCCCTTCTTTAAACATAAAATGTAAATATAATGAAAATCTAATTATTATTTGGGGCTCTGCAACCTATATGTAACCTACACGTGAACTAAGTTTAGGCATATTATTTATTTATTTTTTTTATTTCTTATGAATATTTGTCTTTAAGGTGATGTTTAATTTTAACTGTGATTTGTGTAATTTGAAATATTTGGCTGTGATGTTAATGGTTTCATTTTGATCCAGTGTTCAGTATAATTGTGTATCACTGCACTTGAATATTTGAGTGTGGTTTTGCACAAAGAGAAGCACACTGTGGAATTTTCCTACTAACCACTTGTATCTATAACACTTGACAGCTATTCATGCTTCCATGAGATACTAATAAATGAAAGCACTTGTTCTTTTAGAGTGTGCAGTCATTGAAACAAAACCATAAAGCCATATCTGCGCTGTTCAAACAACAAGCTGAAAAGACATCTATCACTTTATGGGACGATTATTGGCATCACCTCTACCTGAGTTCATGTCTGTTGACACGCCAAACAGACACACACTTTCATATGGGCTTAAATTAAAATCACCTGGTTCTGTAGTTTGTTTTGTCATATCCTGTCACCCAGTAAGTGATACAGTTGTTAAGGATAAAATGCAGCAACTGCTGACCCTTCCTCTTCTTTCTAGCAGATCGATTAAGCGGTGCAGATGAAGAAACAGAATACGTCAGCCTTTCATCTGTTTTATTGGTTTTATGCTAAGAATTTATAGAAATTTGAGTGGAAATACAACTTGATACAGAACTTTGTTAATATGATTTTATGGTTTAAAGGAATACTATAAAAAATATATATATAACTAGCCCTATCAAATAATTCCATTGCAATAAAAATGTGACCTTAGGATTTTCTATTATGTTGCAATTTCAATGAAATATAACTCAGAATTTAGAGTACTTAGGAAAAGTTGTATTTGCAACTTTTCACATGTTTTTCGTGGTAGACAGTATAATGTAATATAATATAATGTAACTGTGAGGAAAAGTGAAACACAGTGCCAGTGTAGCAAGCTTGTTCATTTTCATAATTTGAATCTGAAATAGCACACAACCAAAGCCTAAACAAATCTTGTAACACTGACAGAAAATTGTTTTACAGTAAGGTATTTGGTGAAACGTGATAACAGGGAAACGGACACGAATGAGTTTGTTACAGGGGAATTGACATAGGAAAAAGAAAACTCTAAAGCAACCAGGAACTGAGAACAAGACTAAACGGGAAAATATATATAGAACAATATAAACAAAAATAAATGGTAACTAAGGAAATAGTGGGGTCGGAGCAAATAAAGCAAACTAGGAGCGAATAGAAAATATTTAAATATAACAAAACTAAAAACTCCATGAACTCAAAACACTGGGTAAACAACCCAATGCTGCAAAGGCGAGACTATTGTAACAATTTAATTGCACTTGCATAAGGTTGACTCACACTCATGCTGAATGTCAAATTAATCCGCACAATTGAAACATTCTGCCTTTTAATCTTAAACAACCAAAACAAAAGGGCTTACACTCAACAGCATCTTTCAACTACTCTTTCTAAAAAGTAAATTTTCCACTTTTTAAAAAAAATAGTGCATAGGTAGAGTTCTCCATTTCCACTTTCCATTGATAATTTGTAGTCCCCAGTGGTGTCAGACTTGAAAACTTTAAAAAGTCCTTTCATGAGTTGAGATGTAGTCACGTGGCAGGTTTGTGAACTTGGTAGAGACTCTTACAGGTATTATGTATTTACATCCATTCATGTATTGCTTCCTTATTTTTCTACAAGGTGTAAGCATATGAACACAACCTCTACAATGGAAAACTCAACCTTGACCAGTAATCATTCAGAATGTAACCTGGTCGACGACGCAGCCAGGAGAAGTTCATTTCTGTTGTTCTACATGGCTGTCATCGCCATCGCCATCCCTTCCAACACCTTCTTCCTCTACGTGTCCTGGCAGCACATTAGAAGGAGGAACGAGCTCGGTGTGTATCTGTTCAGTCTGGCTCTGAGTGACCTAACCTTCACTGTTTGTTTTATTCTCTGGTTGGACTTCCTGTGGCGAGGAGTTTGGATCCATGGGCGTTATGTTTGTGTGCTGTCCATATATATTCTCTTCACCAACTTCTACACCAGCGAAGCTCTCCTCTGCTGCATTGCGGTTGACCGCTACTTAGCAGTGGTTCACCCATTAAAGTGCAGATGGTGGAGGAAAGTTAGCACTGCAGCAGCAGTCACTGTTACCATTTGGTTGTTGGTGGTTTGTTTCAACACCAGCACCATCTCCTGGGAGGACTCATACCATGAAAAGAAAAACTTTTCAGTGTGCTTTGACATTTTTAGTCCGCTGTCAGCGACTCTCCTCCGGGCTAATGTAATGCGCTTCTTTCTGGGGTTTATTATACCAGTTCTCCTAGTGTTCTTTTCCACCTGGAGGATTTGCACAGCTGTAAAATCCAATCAGGCCACTGACAAGCAGGAACAAAAGCGGATTTTAAAGCTATTAACATTGGTTCTTCTTGGCCTTTTGTTCTGCTTCGGACCTATTCATGTCATGATGCTTCTTCGCATACTGGTTAATGACTGCAGGAACATTGCATGGATCCTCTATCCCTACAAGATCAGCGTTGCCCTATCAAGCCTTAACTGTCTTGCCGACCCACTGCTTTACTGCTTCATTACTAGCACAGGACAGGCATGTGCCAGTCAGATTGTTCTCTTTTTGCAGGAAAAGAAGAGAGGAATTCTGTCACCTATTTAACCATAGGGATTGTGGCATATAAGACTTTTTGTCAGTAAGATTATGCAAAAAAAATACCAAGCAGAATTTTACTGAACTTTGTGGATTGGTGGAGCATGGCCAAAAATTAACAAGAAAGGCATTTTTATTATCCCATAACTTATATTTCATAAAACTGATGAAATGTTTGCTCTTTACTTTAATAAAGCTCAGTGACTACTGACACAGATAAAAATCCTTAGCAGTGACTTACTACTTCCGTGAGTGCACAACAAGACTGGAAAAGAGATATTTAAATGCCTGTGCTTATTTGCAACTGCTGATCTGATTTTGTCTCTTATCAGCGAGTTACTGGTCGGAGTGGTTTCACTTCAGCTTTTTAGTCACGTTGTTTGTATTTTCTGTCAGACAACTGTCTGGGTCAGGTGCCATGTGGAAAGAACATTTGCATTTAACAAACCAAAATAAATTTTCTCTTTCCATCACCACGCACACAACATTATGATCTAAAATGATTATTTTTCAAATAATGCACTTTTCTCAATTGTCAGAGTAAATGTTATATTCATTTTTGCACTCTTAAACTTTAACTGAAAGCAGTGTAAATAAAAGAACTTTGTGAAGTATTTGTCAGTGTTTGTTCTCATTTAGCATCCTAGTCTCTGGCAGATTTGCTGGTATCCATATGGGAGTTGAGTCATCTTAATGTGAGCATGAAAACTTAGAAAGAAAAAAGAAGAAGTGCAGCTCCCCCAAATGACCGATTGAGTTCTTAACCAACAGTGAGTCGGTATCCATGGACTCCCATTTTAAAAGATAAGCTTTGCAGCATTGTGCTTTTTGGAGAATTTGCACTGTTGTTATCTCACAAATAATTTGGCATGATATGCAGTTCATTGTCCTGACAGCTCATCCAAGAAGTCTGTGCTCATGTGTTGGTGAGTGAAATTCTCCTACTTCACTTGTGTGTTTCAGAAAACTTCAGAAAAACAAGATTGTGATGGTGATAATCCACATGTCCACAGACAAATCTTAAAAAAAAAATGATGGTAAGTGTTGTTCAAAAGAAAGAAAAGAAAATGATAAAAACTCAAAGGTGCTCGGTGGGAAGGCTTTGCTTTTTTTTCCCCACATGTATTTAAAGTGACACACTCCTCGGGTTGCTGTTACACAACAACAAAGCTGTAAAGTGCATGTGCTCCACCTGAGTGTTCTTTTTGCCTCTTTTTTTCCATCCAGACTATCAGATAAGCATCGCCTATCACTGAATAGCCTTCACCTTCAGTTCCCCTTGACTCTGTAACAGACTGGCATCTTTATAAGTAAAGTAAGCACATCAGAGAAGACAAGTACCTCTGGATCAATAGGTTTTGTTAGTGAAGCCCTACCTCTGCCTGGATGTTGGCAGCGTTTCAGCAGTGGCACGTGTCAGACAGCCTGCTCTCTCAGGAATGATGGATAAATGAGGCTGTAAATTGCACTGGTGGTCTGACTGTACAAAAATGTAACAGGATGAAGCAGTGCAAACTGAGATATGGTGCTGCAATGAAGACCGCTGACAGCTTGGCTTAAATTGCTCCCATTATGTGAGGGTCCACCTTACTGGCATTTGGAAAGCTAGCATTGAATCAGTGTGTCGGGAAGTATAACTACACTTTGACCAATCCTAGCGCTGGAAGCTGTGGCTTGCAGGTGTACTATGGGAGTACTCAAGGTAATATATACATGCACATGCACTCTATCCTATTCTATTCTGAGATAGGTCTCCTTTTTTGTGGTTACTCTTTTTCTTGGTACTTATGTAGACCATTAATTAGTAAAATCAGTTACCCCTAATTAGTCCATCTTTCTCAGACACATTTTCTTCAAAGCTACAGAAATAAAATTGAACTGAAATGAATTTTTCACTTAAAAATGTGACCTCACTCTCAGTTTGATATGAGCCCCCCTGACATGACCTCACAGACTCGTGCTCCATTAGCTGATAAAGTGTTTTTTCTTGTGTTGGGTTTTTTTTAACCCAAGCAGAAGAATTTTTTTTTTGTTTGGTCTGTGTCTTGTGCTTTCTAACAAATAAATTTCTGTACTGCTTGATTGATGTCAGCTGACATTATAGACGGTGACAGGAAAAAGAAAGAACTTATTACAGACAAAGAGCCTGTGGCCACCTGACAAACCCTAGAGTTGTTGTTGTTTTTTTTAGATATTTCTTTTGGCACTATTGGCTTAGACAGCTCGTGCAGTGTCACTTAAACCCATCATATACACTCACCAGACACTTTATTAGGTACACCTGTTCAATTACTTATTAATCTAGTCATCATTAATCTAAACAGCCAATCACATTGCAACATCTCAGTGCATTTAGGCATTTAGACACAGTCAAGACAACCTGCTGAAGTTCACACTGAGCATCTGGACAGTAGATCACATATGTGGCTTTGAATGTGATAAGGTTGTTGGTGTCAGGTGGGCTGATGTGAGAAATTCAAACCTCCTTATCTACTGTGACGTCCCTGCACAACCATTTCTCAGGTTCACAGAACATCTGAAAAAATAACAAAAGCCATTTTCACCTAGAAAATGAAAATGGTGAAAATGGCTTCTTGTTGTCAAAGGACAGTCAAACAGCTTCTACCTAACCTGAAAATAGCACCAACTCAAATAACCATGTGTTACAACCAAACTATACAGAGGAGCTTCTTTAAATGCACAACCTGTGGACTCTTGAAGCAGATGGGCTACAGCAGCAGAAGACCACACTGGGTACCTCTCTTGTCAGCTAAGAACAAAAAACTGAGGCTTTCCAAAACTAGACATCAGAAGAGAGGGCAAATGTTTCCGGCGTAAACTAGAAGAAAGCATTCATTGATCCGACCTTGGATCAGCTGCTCAGGCTGGTGGTGTTGGTGCAATGTTGTCAGATTTTGGCCCTCTTAATACAAGCTGAGCACCAATTATACCCCACAGTCTACCCGAGTATTGTTGCTGACCGTGCCTATTCCTTTATTACCACAGTGTGCCCATCATGGGTACACTCATGTCACAATGTTCAGTTTATCTCAAAACTGATGTCTTGAATTGTCTCCACACATGTTTGGACCAAAATCTGAGGAATGATTCCATTACCTTGTTGAATCTATGCCATGAAGACAGAAGCTCTGAAGGCAAAGAAGGGTCCACCCCAGTACTAGCAAGGTGTACCTGTAAGTAACCACAGAGTGTAGCTATCTCTGTGATACACCTTTTTTCCTTGACTTGTATAAATGACATCATATTACACTTTACTTCATTATCTCAGTTGTCAAGCAAGTCGTTATGCAGGTTTCACATCTCCCTCCTGTGATATTTTATGTCAAGCTTGCTCTGCTCCTCTAGGCCCTGTCTGACACTCCCTCCAACATTTCTTCTGTGTCATCCTTCCAGTCGCTTTTAGCACTTTCACACTTGTCTCTTCCTCACAAGTATTTGTTCTGAAAATAACCCCACAAAGCCCGGAGGCAAGATATAATCACATGTTCAAGTAGGGGAAACAACCTATGAGTACTGTAGTGGAGCCCTCTTTATGTATTAGTTTAATGTATTTGATGAAATTCTGTTTCTTTCCTTGAAGTGAAACTTTGTTTGTATAAACTACATATTTGATATATGAGCAACATATGAAATATCTATCAAATAGTAGTTTTTGTTTGGTTGGGGTTTTTTTGTCTCATATGAAAGCGTGTTAGAGGAAACAACCAGCAATTCAAATGTCGGAAAATTTGCATATTCCTTTAGCTGGTACTGGTTACTCACTGTGATAAATTTAGCGCTTTAAATTTGAATGAATTGCTTTTTGGGAATTAAATTCTGCATATCATTTTCAAGTCAAAAACCATGGCATTGTTTTGGACCATGATCTCAGGTTGCCATAGCTGCTTTCTATCACTTAAAAATATATCAAAAGTTAGATAAGTCTGCTCTAATAGTAACTATGAGAAATTGTTCCATGTATTTATATTAAGCAAGTTACACTACTGTAAAGGTCTATTTGCAGAATTATCCAAAACTTCAAAGAATTCTGCATGCTGCCGGCAGAATCATGACACATACACAGTAATTTCCACATTACCCCAGTATTGAAGTCACTTGATTGGTTCCCAGTTCAATACAGAAGTTGGTCCCCAAATACATCTCTGACTCTCTCAGTGTCTATAACCAATCAGGCCTCTCAGGTCATCAGGTGCAGTTCCCAAATTTAAATTGTGCTGGGGGTGTGTGTGAATGTTCAGTGGTGGTTTACTTCTTTTTAAAGTTTTATTTTGCTGTTTTCACTTCCATTAAGCCTACATATTTTTTTGTTTGTTTTTATCTTCTGGTTTAATCATACTGAGTTCAAGTAAAATGAAATTTGCTCGTCAATGCAGCATTTAAATTAGGAGACAGAGCGCACTTACACCAACATGGACTTGAGGATCCGTCTAGCTGGCATTTCAGTTAAAATTAGCCAGTTATTGTCACTTAAAATAATTTCTCTAATCTGTAAACATTTTTATTTCATAACGTGGAGAGCATTATTATAGCGTCAAGGTCAATGGACTCCCGTTTTAAAAGCTTTGTAGCATTGTCCTTTTTGGAGAGTTTGTACTGCAGTTATCTCAGAAATAATTTGGCATGATGTGCAGTTCATTGTCCTGACAGCTCATCCAGGAAGTCTGTGCTCATGGTGGGTGAAATTCTCCTACTTCACTTGCGTGTTACTAATTAGCATTTATCTGTGCCTGTGCATTGCACCTGGTCTACAGATAATGTAGCACAAGATGTAGTACGCTGCCATCTGGTGATAATATTCTCACACATCACTATTGGGAATTTTTCTTTTTGCTAGTCCAAATGTCAGACCAGAAATAGAAGGCTAAATACACTGTACTGTAAGCTTTTATGAAAAGTTATTATTACAATTTAGGTTGTGTTAGCTATAGTAATGTGACTTCTACCTTCTCACTCATGCTGTTGGGAAATTACCAAAAATGTCATAGATATTCCAACCATTCTGAATAATGAACATGAGGTCTGTCTCTGTCACATAGTTTGCTGGGCAAAATTTTAAGTTGGAGAAAAGCCGCAGTCTAGACTGCAGATTTGCTTTGTAAATGACTGTAAAGATATGATACATAAATAGGGAAAGTGTTGACCTCCACTGATGCTTTCATTGTGAGTCATTCATGGTCATTTTAAACATCTGCAAACGGAAAGGAAACTGAGCAGATTTCTCCATTATAATCCATCTTCTGGATCTGCTTACAACAGTGTGTGAATTTATTTCAGACCCGCTATCCTCCCATTGATTACCCTTGCTCAGATAAGGATGTGTGCCCACGCATGTTATTGGCCGCTTTGGATGGGATACGCATGCTCTCATGGACATTCATGCACGCTCTAACGCTGATGGATGACATCAGTCACAGTCTCCTTAAATGTCATTGTGCATGAGGGAAAACTGCAGCCATAAGAAATGCTTTTGGCATGAGGAAAGGTTTAAAAGCCTGGATGTCCATTAGTCCCACTCATTAATGTTTGCAGCATCAAAAACAAACAACACATTTGTGTGCGCAAATTCAATTTAACCTTCAATGAATTTAACCCTGACTGCGCCATCTAGTGGCCATTATAGGGGCAGCAGAACAGGAAATGAGGTGTAGCAGTTTACAGAGCCACAAGCTTGGCAAAGGTATATCATTTAACCATGATATTTACTCTTAACTCTTAATTATGCAGCATCATGACTGTTTGACTCTGAGGGATAAAAATGACAAATCACATATCAGTTCAATAGACATCAAAGTCAAACATCCCCACAACCTTATTCTTACCTACCTTTAGGACCATTTAGACAAAGGAGGCCTTTGGGTGAAGCCAGATTTAAGAATCCACTCATCATGATGCCCCAACTGCGAGATTTAGAAGTATACTGTCAGTAGATGTAAGCATCACGCTAAGAACGTTTACTTATTTATTTAATTTTGGGGGAAACTGTTTGTTTGTTTGTTTGTTTGTTTGTTTGTTTGTTTGTTTGTTTGTTTGTTTGTTTGTTTGTTTGTTTGTTTGTTTGTTTGTTTGTTTGTTTGTTTGTTTGTTTGTTTGTTTGTTTGTTTGTTTGAGTTTAAAGCATTTTAAATAAAATTTACTTTCAGGAAGTGACCTGATCCCTCTAAGAGTCAATGTAAAATTACTGTAAAGTTATTATGTCCCACTGTGTTTTGGTAAATTGTGTTTTATTCATCCACTTTTCTATGTGTGACTTGGCATATTAACCTTAGCGTGTACATGTATACCATGCTGCCGTACCCACGTCAGATCCTTATTATATTCAATTGAGACACAAAGTTAAGAATTTGTTAAAAATATTATAATATTTAAAAGTGAGACAATATGAGGATCTTTTTCTTTGCTTTCTTTTCTTTTTTATAGTTTTATGTTGAGTTTGATGTTGTTTCTCTCGTGTTGTAAGTGTGTGGGGGGTGAAAGTATGCTGCATATTATTTTCTAGCATTTTTGCTGTGTCAGATTTTACATACCTAACTTTATATGTTTGGTTTGTGAGTCTTATTGTAGGGCATTTTTATTACCAGCTCAATCACACACAGACGCGTCCATCAAATGAGCTCACCGTCCTCTACAATATAGACGACTCTGATTAATTGTTTGAACACATGAGTAAGTAGACTAATGAATGACACAGGGCAATAATGTTCAAGAGTGAGATTAAAATCTGCTGGTGATTCATTATGTGTAGGAAAGCCATTGAGATAAGGGGACAGAGAGACAATGAAAGACAAAAGAGAAAAGGAGTGCAGCAGGAGGAGGTCACATCACTATCTGAAAGAAAGTTCCACAGATAACACCAATTGTTAAATGCAGATAATTTCTCTTTCTTCACTGACCTGTCTCCATGGCATTTCTTTCTTTCTTTCTTTCTTTCTTTCTTTTTTAGGGCTGTCAGCTATTTTAAAGCAAGGTGCATGTGCATGAAGACCATGGTCTTCAGTTTTCTGCAACACTTTTCTGAAATAGTGTTGTATTAAACCACCCATCATAAAAACAATATATACAAACATTTTAGAACTCTGTCAAAAACTAGTTTTAAAGTTTTTTTTATTTATTAAGGTAAATAAAACTGAATGCCCAAAAAAAAATCATTCAGTGCCTAAAACTGCAGTTTCTGTTCTGTAAATAATTGTAATTTGACATCCTAATTTGAAAATAATGTGCTGTGCTTTACTATTGTTTATGCTATTTGTTAAACAGTAAATTTGAACATTCGTGGACAACAATAATAATTATATTTAGCATTAAAAATATAATTTGAATGAAAGAACTTGTGCACACTGATAGACTGACAATTACAGAAACAGAAGAAAATTATTTTGTGCCGTTAATTAGGGCAGCTTTGGCGTAAACCCCACATTAGATGGTGGTTAAATAAATTTGTTAAGCTCTGTGCATAATAATAACTGCAAAAAGCTTCACAGAGGAAGATTCACTATCATTACATATGTTATTTAAACAATTATAATAAAAAGTTTAAATGTTGAATGGAAATAAGAATATGTAACTTAAATATATATTATATATTATAAATAAGAACTGTCAAAAAATGAAAAGAAGAAAAAGAGTAAATCAGCAGTGTTGATGAGGCTGTTGGTGTTCACACACTGCCATTTTCACTCTTTATTTTTTATTCCAGTAAGCTAAAAAAAAAAAAAAAAAAGAAAGAAAAAGAAAAAGTCCTGCTTTCAGAAATCAGAAATCAGAAGCACTATTGTGTAGTTATCACAATAGTGCTTCTATTACTTTGTTTTTATTGGTGCAAAACCTTTAAAGCAAGCTTCATTAACTGTAGTTATCAATAGAATATGTGGTAAGGAGCACATTATGGAGGAGAAGAAGAATTGCTGAATTATATGTTTATATGGCTACCTTTAATCCAGAGCCTGACCAATCTAGGATCTTTAAGACCAATACTGATATTTGTTGATGTGAAAATCTGATATTCCAATCATCTAAACATATTTACATATTTTTTTATATATTTTATATATATATATATTTACATATATAAACATATTTACTTGCTTACATCCAGCTTTGCTCGGATCACATGGTCGTTACCTTCCAAACACGTTGCTTCGTCATAAGGGAAGTTACAGTGTGCCCTCTGGTGGACAAATTATGCAATGTCAACACTCGCAACATGGTTGAAGGGTGTTTCTCTCATCTTTTATTTCCTTTATTTGAAAGGTAATAAAAGATGCTATTATGTATTGTATATAATACTGGCCCATTAATAAATTGGTCAGGCTCTAATTTATCTTAGTCCAAATTTTGTCGATACTGCATTCATTTTCTGTGAGTACTTACAGAATGAATATACCTCTTATGTTTTGTTCATTTATTCTGTTTTAAAAAGGCACTCACTACATTTAATGTGACAAAAATAAACTGTACACAACAAACAGCCGCCCAGTGTGTCACAGGTTAGGGTCATGGAAAGGTTAATGCTATCAGATAAGCAGGCTACTGGAACAATCTGTGTGTGTGTGTGTGTGTGTGTGTGTGTGTGTGTGTGTGTGTGTGTGTGTGTGTGTAATGTTCACCTTGAGGAATGCATGCAAAGTACAACAGTGGTACATTTAATCCTGTAAAATTTAAAGCTTTTTTTGAGTGTCAGTATATGTTTGCAAAATACAAATCAAGTGGAAATGGACTAAAATTTTAAGAAATGCCCCCGTCCACATATAGCAGTGTCAAGATGCTTTGTGAGTTGTGTTGTTAAAAAAGCAATACAAAAAAGAAACACGTTCAGTATATTTTACAGTTCAATGAAAAATACAACTTGGGTGATTTAAAAAAAAGAAGTAAACATAGATGTAAACATGCTTGGCGAATACAAATTAACAGCATCACATTCATCAATTAAAATCCATCCAAACACTCTCAACGTGTTTGTGATCATTTGAATGTCATTAAAAAAATGCAATTGTGTTTTACATTACCGACAGTCTGCGTTTGTGTATGTTTGTCTGTGTTGATTCACAATTCAGAAAATGGTAACAATCATTACAGAGACACATTGTTTGTCTGTTGAGAGAAGAGTAGTAATGAAAGAAGTGTATTTTGCTCATTATGATAGCTGCAAATTCAAGCTTTCCAGTTAGTTTATGCCAGCAATGAATGGTTATGGTTGGTACCATGCACTTCAGATTGTTTTTTCAAGCTGTTAACATATTGTAGTTTTTCGCATCAAGCTACATTTTCAAAGCCAAACATAATGTAGCAACAGTTCTACATGTCATCTAGGTAAATACGGCCTGGTGATCCAGCAAAAACACAACCTACTTTCCTCTGTTCGATAAATATTAAAGTCACTTTGTAGCATGCTGCTGGGCTAAAAATAGACCCCTAGAGTATGAGATGACAACCCATAGATCAATAATATTACTGAATGAATGGCATGAATCTAGCTCTCAAACGGTCCTGCCCACATTGTTAAAAAAAAAATACGATTCAGCATGAACAGATGGAAGAAGAGCCTTGAGGGCTAAAAAAAACCCCAACAGAGCTGTTCAATACTGCTCCTGTAGAAATCAAAGTTCTTAAGTAGCCTATTTAACAGCAACATCTCAATGAGGTATTTCTACTGCACCCTCTTCTGCACCGTTAGTTTTATTCATTTTTGGCAACACATTTTCTTCCCATAGCTATGGCATGATGACTGACTTCTTGGGAGCAGTTCCAATCTAAGCATAGGAAACAGAAAGGCACATTTCTTGACATCTCAAAGGACTGTGCACTCTCCCAGTCTGAGTATCTTTCACTCTTCCTGTCTCAACACTCCTTGTATGTGGATGAAGTGTTTGTGCATTCAATACTTAATTATTCTCACTGTCTTTGGCCAGTGCCGGTGTGAACCCATTCAACTTTGAGCGCTCCATTGTGTACTGTGAGAGGTTTGTCAGACTGGTGTTTCCCTCTTTTCTTTCTTTGTTTTCCTCATCTGGCTCACCATCTTCTTCTTCCTCCGTTCTCTCCTCCCCGAGCATGGCGCTGCCATTGTTTATGCTTAAACTTGTCCGCCGAACATCTTCAGGTATGTTCCTCCGCAGTTCACGGTTCTTGTTGCGCCTGGCCAGCTTACTGAGGGATCCGAATCGTAGGTTGAAGAGATTTTCCTCTGAAGATGATGCGGTCTCTTGCGTTTGCTCGTTTCCCTGAAGATCGTACGGCTCGCATGCCCCCTTCAACCTCAGGTTGTTCAGTTTGCTGTCGATGCTCTCTTGGGAGGACGTCTTGAAGCGGCTAGCATCCAGACTGGCGAACAAAGCCCGTTTCTCTGGTGACAGCATGTCAAGGGAGTGAGCTCGCTGCTCTAGGCCAAGCTGACGGCGCTCCATGCTACGGATGGTGGCAGCCCGCTGGAGCTTGTCATGGATCTCAACACTCAGACGCCGTCGAGTTTCACGAAACTCTGCTCGGACATTTGCCTTCCATTCAGCAGCATGTGCTTTAAACTCCCCAACCTATGAAATATGAACATGGAAACAAAGCAACAGTTAAAGGATAATATACAGATTAGCAACAGTATCCCATATATAACATTCAATATAGCACCATATAACATCTACTACTGACACAAAGAAAACGTAATTTCATAATTACGAAAGTGGTCAAAAGTGGCTTTTTACAGGCAAAGTCTCCCTGCCACTTTCAACTGTATTTGCTATTCTAAAGAGGCCCTATTATGCTATTCTTTATTTTTTGTCATATATATATATATATATATATATATATACACACATATATATATATATATATATATATATATATATATATATATATATATATATATATACATACATACATATATATACCACTAATTTACCACTACACTGTTGGATACTTATATTTAATGTGGCAAAAGTTCCAGTGAAATATTGATTTTCAAAGTTTTGAACCAGCATACTGTTGAGAGAAAAAACGCACATATCAAAGTAATTCTAAAGCCAATAATTTATTGATTAAACATTAAGCTGTCAGAGAGCTTCACTGCTGAGCGTGAACTCTTCCAATATGTCAAAAAAGGTCCTTTCATTACTAACTTGGCACAAGCCTGTTTTCAGTTTAACACAAAAGTTTAGGAATGTAATAAATGTACGCTCTAGCAAAAGTGTTTAACCCTCATCGGGTCTGTGATGTAGTAGTCATTAATTACTAAGTTTGTGTGTTGCTTTTACTTAATATCTGAAACCTGTTTTGTTCATTCTAACTGTTGTGCTAAATTATAGCTTTGTAGCCATTAGTAAGGTTGGATCTTACATTTACCAATACCAGCCTTGGAAATATTAAAGAAAAGCTACTGTCTAAAAGACTGCACTCATGAATGTTAGACTCAATTGACCTATGCCCCATTTTCATTGCCCTTGCTTTAAATGCTACATTTCCAATTATTCTTCTTACTCTTACGCTCAGCTGGCGTCAGGTTGACATTGATTTGCTTAAATGTTCATGAAAAGACGAGATGATTTTAAAGAGAAGGGTCACTAGGGAAACATGCATATCCACTTGTTGGTTGCTGATTGGTTGCTGGGGGTTGCTGGAAGTTGATAGAGTGAAAACATTTGCAAACACCCACTGAAAAGTGGAACATATTGAAAAGAGAAAGCATCTGCCTTCAAAATAAAAGTTAAGTCTTTCTGAAATGTCTCTCTGAAATGTGTTGTTTTATATCTTTTTAACATTGAAGCCAAATAGTCTCTGCTTCCAGTGTCCATCACACTTTTTACAGTCGCACCACAGCTCAGAGAGTAAATGGCGAGGGTTTGCAAAATTACAGATGTTGGTGGAAATTTGCAATCAACCAAAGATATCAGAAGGGGGTTTTTGGTGCAGCACCCTCTTTATAACAGATTTTAATTAGTGACACACAGCAACCTCCAGCAAACATTACCAACCGCTTGGGGAAATACATATTTTTCCATAGTGAAACACTGCTATGCCAGGAGGATGCCACCTGGTCTCTAAGCCTGTGCGACTGAAGTCTTTAAGAGATGGAAGCACAAGACAATACAAGAAAAATAAGAAGGCTTTTAATTCTGAATACTGCAGCACCGTAGTGAGATCCTAAAAATAAAAAAATTGAGACGCAAACCACAGATAATTTTTAACTCACTATAAATATTTTAATAATTATAACATATAAGATGCTGCCTCTGAACCTTCAGATCCAGAGTAGAGTTGTAAAATAATACATATACAAGACTTACCTCCTCTTTGGTCTTTTTAGACAGTATTTCGAGCCAGTCTCCGATCATGCTGAGGACGGCTGCAAAGTACGCTAAACCTATGAGGATCCAGAACCACACCAGAGGCTTGTACCACTTCATGTAGTCGATCTTGCGATTTCCACCTGAAGAGGAAGGAAAATGTCGTTATGGTCAGAAATTAAGCCCAAAACTTCAACAGAACAGCTTACTGTGCCCGAATTTTGGAGCGTAGCTCTACCTGCCACATAGTCTCCTATTCCCACTGTAGTGAGCGTGATCACGACAAAGTAGATGGCATCCAGTGTGGTCCAGCCCTCAATGTGTTTGAAGATGACAGCAGGGATGGTGACAAAGACAATGCAGCCAGCCAGGATGAACAGGATAACGGATGTGACCCTTATCTTCGTCTGGCTAATCTGCTTGTGTTTTTGCTGAAAAGAACAGGAGGTGCATTTAGAACCAATATAAGCAACTAAAAAGATGATGTAAGAGTGACAGTGTGAGCCACAAAAAGCAATGAGACATGGCTCACAAACAAAAAAGAAGACACCATTACATATGCCATTAGGGTAAGAATAAAAATGCAGCTAAATGTTATAATGATATCTGCATATTTGACTTTTTTACACAGCCAGTAAAGAAGAAAACATCACAATGTGTTACTTGTATCTCACCCTGAATATCTTTTCAACTTTTAAGACGCTTTTTACAAAGATGGTCCCCAGCTGGTCTCCGATCCCCGCCAACAAGAAGCCAAAGAGAGGGATGCCAAATATGGCATAAAGGATGCAAAAGATTTTCCCGCCTTCCGTGCTCGGAGCTATATTTCCGTAACCTGTTGAACAATTGAAAGCGGAATGAGGAGGAGGAGGAGGGGAGAAGAAATGAAGAAACAGGACAGGAAGGTCAAAAAACAAAGCAGGGCTGAGAAGAGTGAGTGGTAAGATGAGAAGCAGAAGACAATCAAGACCTCCTTATGCAACATAATCAATTGAAGCCCTTATGTAATACCTTTCAGTTCCAGGAGCAGGGCTTGAGGTAAGTAATAATTAGATTCCCCTTAAAGAAAATTGAATTAATAATGACATACTATGATACAGGGAGGTAAAAAGAAGGAGCTTGAGGAGCGTCAGTGAGGCAGGAGACACACAAGTCTTAAGCCACCTCTCAATGCTTTTTACTTCTAATTGTGGATATTGGATCAGAAAATACTGATTAGTGAAAAAAAAGTATATTAGTTTTAAAAAAATGGAGTCAATGGCTTCAGCATCAGAAAAAGAAAGCATGCAAGGATCTGTTTCAAATTTCAGTCTCTTTAAGAGAAACACATTAACAGTATATATATTGCTCATATAATTTTTAAATGAGTGTCTTCAATTTTTCATCTATTTTCTATTTTCATAATAGATAAAAGGAAAAAGATGATGTCCTTAAGGAGGCTTCAATCTTATCCTGTTTATCTGTAGAGTTAAAGCCTCCCTGTTTTTGTTTCTGTAGAATGTCTAATTAATATTGATTGTATCCTGCTATCTTTGAAGGTCCTCTCAAATATTTTCTTTTTCCCTTAAATAAAAATACATATAATTTGCTTTTTTTATTATTATTAATGGAGGGGGTCCTATGGGGTGATATTTGTGTTGATCTTCTATTTGTGCACTAGATTAAATGAAGCAAGCTACCAGGTTAATTAAATTTCTAGACTACACCATTAAGGAGGTCGGGGACATGCTGTTTTTCCAGTCACCTAAAGGATGGTACCCACAGCTGATAGAGGGAATACAAACAGTAGTGCCTCAGCTTTGATTTTGTGATTGTATATCAAAGCCAGGTACCCAAAGTCTTTTTACTTTCATTTTTAAAAGAATTTCAGTGAGTCACAATTTACTGTTTCTCTTTAAAAAGCAAAAAGGGCAAAATGAGACAATTTAAAAAAAAAAAAAAACTCAACAGTGTCTTCATCATACACTGAATAATGAGTCAGGTCTCACATACATCTTCAACAAAATGACATCAGACTGAATTCTTGTGAATGGGACTCCCTCTCTCTCATATATACTTAAGAATGGCAAGGCTTAACATTGATGCCATTTAGTAGTCCTCACTACTACAAACTTTTCCTTCTTGTACATCCTCTTACATCTGTTCGCGCTGTATAAATGAAGACTGTGCTTTCGAGAGTACCTCGTGCATGTATTTTTTATGAGATTTGAGGTTCGCCTCAGTCTACATTATTCTTAGATTGTTAAAATTGAGTTCAAAAGGAATTTTGATGGTTCACACGTACAATGAAAATTGCATGGACTGTCAGCAATACAAGGTTCATCGTGTTTTAGAGTAATAAAGAGAGCATTATCTAATAGTTTTACCGATAGTTGTAATGACAGTTCCAGCGAAGAAGAAGGCACTGCCCAGGTCCCAGTGACTGGAATTGTACAATGTGTCTCCAGTAGGCCTCACTCCTCCACTCACAGAATCTATAGCATGCTGGAAAGTAGGGAAATATAGAAATTATATGGATTAAAATTATTTAAAATTGTTTAAAACTGAAATGTGTACTTTGACATAATTAGTGAAAGTCATGCCAAAATGCTTAATAGCAGCTGGCTCCTGTTTTGCCGCTGAGCTTTTACAAACTAATCAAGGTTATGACTGTATGCCAGCTCAGCTGATGACAACACAACAAACACATGTCTGCTTTGATTTCACTATACACGGCCCCAATGGTGTAAACAGAGTGAGTAACAACATCCTACTATTGTTTCTGTTACATGTGCCTCTATGTATTGCAATTGATTGCGTAACACTCGTGAGGAAACTGAGATTAGATCCAGTGCAACGATCTCCAACATCAGCCCAGAAGGTCACCACCTGAATACAAAGGAAAAAGGCTCTGAACAATAGAGGAAGGGAATGCAAGTTAAATGAGGTCTGAATCATTCTTATATCCATGGAACGAGCAGGGGCGCTACCAAGGGGGGTCCTTGGTAGCGGAATAAATAATTTATTAATTACTGCATATATGATTTTTGTCATTCATATTGTGTCACTTTGTAGGTCCCTCACAATTTATAGTCATCACCCCATCACCTCCGGCACTCCTGCACTGTTTTGCTTTTGGTGTGCCACCACAATATTTTTGGTGGTGCCCACATGGCCACCCCCATGAAGAAATTCTGGAGACGTTCCTGGCCTTGAGGCTGTGGATTGAGTTACAGTTAATTAAATCAGCTGATCACTGTTGTAGTTCAGTCCAGACTCATATTGTGTTGAGCTACCGTTTTCTGACTGTTGTGAACTGTAATTGGAAACTCAATAACTAAGCATTGCAATAAACATGTACAATTGCTATTTTTTTAATTTCCTCTTGATCATCTTTGGCTTGTGAGTTTAAAAAAGACTTGTTTGTTTTTTTTAAATGAGAGAAAGGCAGTTAAAACTTAAGTAAAAGGTGGTGCAGCAGGCTCTTGTGAGCCTTTCGAATTACTAATCGTGTGCACATCAAGTTGATCTGACCACAGGATGCGTTTAAACTGTTCAGTGTCTGGCTCTCTTCGAGGAGCTGTTTCTCCACACACCCAGTTTCCATGTTTTCACAGTTCACATGGACCAAATCCACACAGACTCTCACTTGCAGCCCAAACACTGCTGTTTCCCTGTTGTTCGTTCACGTCAGCCTTTTTTTCTGCGTTCCATCGACTAGTTTGTCTAGTGCAGGGAAAACATTTACTGCTTCATTATTTTCATTGATTGCCTTCTGTGCTGCATTATGCTGCCATGAAAGGTTAATTGACTATCATTTGGTCTTTCTACATTTTCTGTATATGGGCATGCTGTGTTCTCTACACAAGCATTTATAGTTCTTTATCTTTAGCCTCAAAACTTCTGCTGACATGAAAGTCACACAGAGCAGCCCCCATTTTATACAGTGAGATGTGAGATAACCTTTCAGAGAGTGCAGAGCAGTATAATAAAGTATGTATGAACTGGCGTGATACGCATTTTACAGCAGAGAGTCTGGGACCACTAAACACCTCGCTGCACATGCCTATTCAGAATCTTACATGTGATTACCTCGGCTCCATCAGTGCCCTCTCTCCCTAATGAGACGGATTTTTTGTATCTATAATTAGGCAGTTTCAATTATGTTACTTCATAGGTTTTAGCAGACACAGCTGCTTTATGGGGGCAGTATCAAAGTGGTAATTATATAATAAACCCCAAATAACCTAATTCTGGAGTCAAGGGAGAGCTATAAATAGCCGCACAATGTATCTGAATACTGTATGAGGAGATCTATTTTTGGCACTTGTCTGTTTCTCAGCCATGTTCATGCTTCATGAGAGAAAAATCCTCCTTTTGCACATGCACTTTGGAGCCATGAGGATGGTGACTTGTGTTGTGTTGCAGCACATTAATTAGCAAGACAAATGGTGTTTTCGTTTCACGACTCGTGCTCCTTTCTATTTTGATTTCACCGAAGAATCACTGCAGAGTGCTCACGAGTCCTCGTGGCTAATGTGTTTTCTGTTTCTTCAGTGCAGGATCATTACAGAGCAAACACACTCACTGCAGATTTTTATCCTCTCGGTGTGCCTTTCTACCCCACAGCGGGGGACAGCGGTGATCCTGCCAGCATGGTGCCTTACTCTATCCTTCACCCAACCTCATTGTGATACATTGCCAAGCACTGTCCTCTGCAGCACTTTCAACATTACTAATATCTAAAGCTTTAACCTAACCCCCTTGAAAACTTAATGCTTGTTGCAATGAAGGACACTGAGGTTCATCATATACAATCAGGGTAAAAAGAAAGTGCACGGTCTCTTTCTAAGGTTACGTATCACGGTATAATAATAATATAAAATCATCTGGTCCTTACCAGTTCCTAAAATTATTTTAGTTCCAGCTCAGATGAACAGCATCACATGATATATTATACCATTTTTTTTTTTAACAACTAAGCCGAAATACAGAAATAGTGGATTTAAACTAATTACATATAGTGATTCAGCAGGTTACAGAACCTTTAGCACCAGTAGCTTGAGTAATCCTTTTCAGTAATCATCATCAGTCTCTCACATCATTGTGGAGGAATTTTGGGATACATATAACTACAACATTACTTCAGTTCATTGAGGTTTGCAGGTGTCCCTTTACGCACAGCTCTCATAAGGTCCCACGACAGCACTTCAGTGCATTGCAACACCCTGACTCTTTCCCTTTTTAGCCGTTCTGTTGTAGTTTTGTTGCTGTGCTTGTAATCAAATCTTGTTGCGTGACCCAGTTTTGGCTAGAATTGATATTTGCAGGTTTGACTCACTGACTATAAGGTGCCCAGATCCTGTGGTTGCAAAACAAGTCCAAATCATTACGCCTCCACTATCATGCTTAACAGTTGGCATGAGGTGTCCTGATATGCTGAGTTTCGTTTTTGCCAAATGGGGCATTGTGCATGTCTGTTCAAAGCACATTGTTCCAAAATCGCATTGTTGTTTGTTCAGATGCAACTTTGCAAACGTAAGCCAGTTTTAACATTTCACCTGCTAACTTCGGGCCTGTTGACTCGTTGTCTAAACTTGTGAATTTGCTGTGATTTCCACTCCTCAGAAACTTTGGAGCTATCTTGAAAGCTTTCCACGTATGAATAATCTTTCTCACTGTGGAATGATGGATCTCAGATTGTTTGGAAATGCCCTTGATGGGCAGTAACAATTGGTTCTCTAAGATCATTGCTGATGTCTTTAATCCTGAATGCACACATCAGAAAGCTCCACATAAGAAAACTACCAAAACCTTTGCTTTTATAGATGTGCTCACACTTTTTCCTGATTAATTAATTTAAATGCACTTTTTTTAGATTATGTTAAATGAATAATGGCATTGTGCAAAATATCATGTGATTTTCATTATGTCCTCACAGAATGGTCGTATATGGCTGGTTTTTATGATTGACTTTTCATGTGGAACAAGTGATCAGATTCAAATGAAAATAGCAATATAATAGGGAAAAAAATAAAGGTTTATTATTTATGCTTAAAAGCCCAGTGTTAAGCTGTGGAGGTATTTTCAAGGAAAACCTGAAATGGAAATGAGTAGAAATGAATCTTTTTTGCCTTTCTTTTTCAGTGCAGCCATCTAAAGAGCTTAACCTTCACTAGTTAGTGGAGCATTTTGATTTCGCATTTGATCAAGTATGTAGAATTTGCTTGACGTTTTCCGGAAAAGCACAATTTGTGCTATATAAGATTATGACGGAAATGGCAACACGTCCTGACGTAGATTCTACTGCAGGTAGCTCGGTGAATACAAAAGTTTATTTTAAATAAGTGACTCATCAATAAATGAGACCTGACTGGTGTCAGTAACAGCACGGCTCCACATCGTGCCATAGTGTGAGTCATCAAAACAGCAACAGGAAAGCCAATTAGGTCTGCTGTCTTCGTGGGCGCACAGTGGGTGCGTGGACGACACAAATATTGAAGAAGACACGAGGAGGTCAACAGACGTGCATGGGCACACACTCACACACATTAAATCAACACACGCTGTGCCCTAACAAGAGCTTGCGATGTGATATACTGTCTGCTTCCATCTCAGGCATGCACATGCTTCCCAAGGTTGCCATTTTTCTGTCAACTCCTCCACCAAACAGTTTGACAACAGTGAGTCACCGCTGCTGTGTCCCCACATAAAGGCTTCGGCTGAGTGACAGGCTTGACATAGCACACACAGGCCGATAATGGAAACTGTTAGAGGACCGGGCAGACTTTTTGATGGAGTACTTGTGAAGCAGCATGTCCTCCAGGCTTTTGCTTGAGACACCAGGAAAAAAAGTGTTATTTGTTCATATGAGCTTCACACATGGCATACACTTAGTATTGGAATCCCATAACAACTCAGCAGATCAACATTATATCTACTGATTTACAGAAATTTCCATATTATGTTTTGATTATGTTAGTACCTCACTTATGAAGCTACGATAGAAAGGAGAGGAGTAGCAGTAAAAAGCTCATAATTATACATATAAGTGCACAAACCGAGCATGACTAATTTGCCCCTATTCTTAATTAACTATATCAGATCAATGACTTGACATGCCATTAAACATTTTCTTATCTATTTGAATTAGATGATTTGTCTAGAAGAATCTCGTGTCTATGATTCCAGCTCTTTTACTTTGAGCAGCAGGAGGTGTGCGTGCCTGCTGGTCTGTGTAATGAATAATTGATTCCCTCCGGACCCCAGGCACTCCATGCTAAAGGTTCTAATTTCCACACACTCCTCCATAAGACATACTGTTATTGATTTTTGAAAGCTCTTGATAGGGCTTTTGTGGCTCATAGGTTGAGCACTGCTAGAGAAATAAAAGAAGAAGCTAGAAGCAGAAGAAGAAAAGAACAGAGGTGGGTGTGGAGAAGGAGAGAGGCAGTCCGATATTCACTGGAGTAGTGTTGAAGATATTAACGTCAAATGGAGCCATCCTAGTGGAAAGTGGAACACACCATTAGCATTGCCATTTGGTTGTTTCCAAGTCTTTATTATTTTCAAGCTACATTCGAAAAACAGGAAAGCACAAGATTTCTAAAAGGCTGTTTTTTTTCTCTCTCTATTGCCAAGAAAAACTATTTTCAGTCTCTTTTGATTCCTGTTAATTGTGTGCTTGTGTTTATATTTCAGCTCTTGTGTTACTCAGTTCTTTTGATTGTCCAGAATGTTTCTTTCTTTTATTTCTAGATGTTCTCTGCAAACTGATTGCGTTTTCCCATCACTCCCTCACAAATCAAACTTCCCACTCACCCACTCGTACATCTCAAATCATTTTCCACTCCCCTTTCCAGTTGTAAGTGTCAGCTGGGTGTAGTGACCTTAAATCTTGATCCATAATTTTGGATGTGGTGCTAGAGAGTAATGTGAACCGCTGCCATAGTGTGTTATAAAGTGGCTGACACCATAAAAATGCATTGTAAAATGCACCGTTAAGTCTCAATGAGATGGGAATGGTCCTGTTTTGTGGGTCTGCTTGATAGTGCACACAATTATAAAAAGTTTCACAAGCTGGCTTGGTAAAATGTGGAACACTCTAAAGACAGCGTCAGACCATATGGTTTAAGAGTTATCAGACGAGTTTTTTGGGCGAACAGCTGTGCCCGGTAAAACACCGGCACCCTGCTTCTATACAGCAGATGCTGTATTGAGGGGGAAAAGCAGATAGTGACGGGATTTTGTGGAGACTGTTTAGAATATTGAGTTTCTGAAATCTCTCTTGGGTCTTTCAAGATTTTAACAATTTTTGTATGTCATAATAGAGCAACATCACACAGTATTAAAAAGAAAACATTGAAAAAAAACTTGGTTCCTGGCATTTCTCACAGTAAATATAACAGCGCTGTCACAGCCATGAGCTTGTTTCCTTATTTAAAACATGTGGGCGTTGTTAAAGCTGCACTCTGTAATTTCATACTGCACTAATACATCTATTATTGAAGGTTTTTTAGCTATTCAAATACAAGTTAGTTATTTGTCAAATAAAATGGGAGAAAATGGGCCTTATTGCTACCATTACTGTCTTTACACAGCAAGAAAACTAGAGAGAGCTGCAATTAAATAAAAAAAAATGTTTGTTGTGAATACAGCATAAAGGTCATTGTGAAGACATTTTTGCCCTCTTCTCAATGATCATGCTGTCTTTTGTTATGTAATATCAGGCTGCATGTGCTGGTGTATGTGTTTATTAGAAAACTAAATGCATTTAGGTTTCTACGGGAGGGTTGATTGTTATCAGTTATCAGCTGTTACTCAGGAAACCGCTATTCAATGGGAAGGGCAGAACAAATGTCTTGGTCAGGCTGTAGCAAGCAGCAGTCATATAATTCGATTAAAAGTGCCTCAAAAAGCCCTGAGAGCACAAACAATTTTTAAATTGTATAAAATTCAGTGGCTCCATTGAAGTCCATTTTTGCACTTACTTTAGTGCAAAAATGAAGGAGTTCACCCACTGTAGTTTTTATTAAGAGGGAAATTATCCACAGAGGTCAAAACTATTTTTGTGCCAAGCTTTAAATGTGTTCTTTAACGCTGTAAAGTTGGGCATTTTACCATGGGAGTCTGTGAGGATTGACTTTTGGAGCCAACTTTAAGAGACCATTATAGTAACTACAGTTTTTGGCACTTCCACATTCCTTTTATTTGACAGAAAGGAGCACTGTGCAGCCCACCGTAAAGGATGGCATGCTTTGCCATCCTTTTAAACTCTGCTCCCATCCAGGGGACCCTGCCTCCTGCTCTACGACAACTGGGAATAGCGCCAGCTCCCCATCCTTTTACCTCTACCTAATTGCTCTGTACTATAATAAAGTGCACAGAAGCTGCCAAAATGCCTGGAAGAAGGAAACAAACACCAGACAATCATGTCCACTTTCAAGCGCTTACCTTGATGATGGCGTCCAGCTCATTGGGAGTAACACATGGGTGTCTTTCGAGGAAAGAGGCCTTCTCCAGGGTGATGCTAGTTTTCAGGTTGCTCTCAAATGGCTGCTCCAGAGCCCTGAAGGCAAGACCTCCACAAACCAGGTAGAGAACAACCACAATGAACACCGCCAGCACTGTCTTCCACTTCATCACTGTGTGGGGCCCCGCTGTCGAGCCATCAGAGTTGGTGTCCATGCTAGCCACAACACTGGCAGAGCGAGATGAGATGGACAGACGTGGCAGTGGACAGTGACCACTGGCTTTCGGGTCGCAGCCCATTGGGTTTTGCATGGTGGCAACACTTGCCTGGACCAGGGTTGACTTCACCATGCCAGGCTGGACCTTTTTGGGTGGGACCAAGTTGGTCTGGACTGCCACTAGCAAAGAAAGTAGGAGGGAAGAAAGGGCTGCTGTAACGCATATTTTTTAAAATATAGATTACAAAGATGGAAACACTAGTGGTTTACTGCACGTTTGTCTCTCTGATGGTCATTTATGATGTGTTATAATAATTGGCTAAAGGCTCTTTTTGTAAGAACCTTTTACCAAATCAACAGGCATTTGGACATTTCATTTGTTGATTTGTTCACAGATTCTTTTTCTTATTATCACCTTTTCTCTCACCTTCAGCCTTTCTTTTGGTTTATATTTCGAATTTTGTGTTGTGGAGACATTAACATAATTTCATTACAACTGTTTAAAACCTATGTGTCCTTTATGAAGCTTTGAAAACATTTTATACCTCCTACACTGGGCTAATAAAAGGCTTTATGTAAAGTCAAACACTATTAGAAAAGAAATCTAGTTATCCAGCCTACAGCTTTGCCAAACATAGCAAGACTCCTTTGTCATCTCAGCAGCTTGTTATCCTGAGAATTTCTTCATGTAAAATGTATTTCAGATTTCACTTGTGAAAAGGAGTCCACAATCACTTGGCCTCACATCTGCCTTACAGATCATAATTTGTACTCTTATTTTAACATCTGATTTCAACCCTGCTCTGTTACAACACATGGATGGATGGATGGAATGACTGCCTGAAGCTAACACAGATATATAAAAAGCACACCAATGAAAACCTTACAGTAATGTTGGCAGAGGTGAAGGTGAAAATTGAGTTACTCTCTTTGAATGGAAGCAGGATCCAATTTTTCTAATAGACTGTAAGTGAGGGATAAGTGCCACTTTCAGTTATTGTCTTCCAAAGAGGTTTCATAACAAATGCATGTGTACTGTAGCAGGTCAACCATCAAACATCACCTATGGAGATAGCCAAATTTCGACTTCCTTAATGTATATAAAGCACTGCGTGAGCTTTTTCAGAGCTCTAGACTTCACCCCTGCCCTGACGCCCCCACAACTCTAAAAAGGGAAAGCATGGAGTGCCTCTGAGCCATGGGTGGAGCTTGTTGTCTGTGATGTAACCTTTGAAGGTAGGGATGAGAAATGTATTTGTTTTGTTTAATGGGGTGATATTACTTTTGGGATATGCTAAGTACAATGTACACATGCTTAATCAAGTATTTATGACTTTAGAGGAGGGGAAATGTATTTCTTTAATATTTCCTGGAGACTTATTCCATCTTGCCTAAACCTCAACTTAACACATAAGGGACTTGCTTTCTGTTCCCGTAGTGTGAGTGTTTAAACAGATTCAGGTCCCAACAGCATGACCATGCACTCGCACACACACACACACACACACACATCGACCCATGAGTCAAAGAATGTCCAGGAAGTGGCTTGTTCCCTGATCTAAGAGCTATTCATCTTCCGAGTCAATTCTTATATAAAAGACTGAATCAATAACACCAATGTGATGTCAGCTTAAGGTGGAGAAAAACACTTTTGGTTTACAGTATCTGTCTTTAAAGGTGCTGACTGCAATAGAGCACAAATCTATTAGAAAAAAAAAAGAGTGGGTGGTGAATCAGCTGAAAGACTCGGTATCGTATGCTATATTTGGTGCAGTGTTTTTTTAGAGATGAAGTGGAACAGTTACTGGTTAGTGAATTTCAAACTAGGCCAAGTCCATGACTAATCTAACTAAGATTTGAATTGCCTTTTATCACAGTGTTTGACTGCGTGAAATTAAATAAATGAACTATGATTGAATGTCATATATTTAGTTTATTTGGTTCATTTCAAAGTCAACTTCATGCACTCCTGAGAAAAAGCAGAGAATATGAAACTATAATCTATATTTTACAGCTAGAGTTGAAACCAAAAGTGCAGTGAGCACTATAAGGTTTGCATTTCACCTTTCTGAGGCTATGATCCATTAATGCAAAATCCTTTTTGAACCATGCAACAGCTTCGAATTGATTTTTGCAAATTAAATAAGGCTTGAGTGGAAAGTGGTGTTTTTTCTTTTTTTATCTGATCTCAACCTCTCAGCCCTCCCTTTGGATCCAAGTATGTCTGGCCAAAGCAGAGGAAATGTTCTCATGTAGTGATGCCCCTCATGTCGACCACAAAGATGGACAAACAAAGCATGTGGATACAGATGAGGAGTTTGATGACAGTGTCTATCATATTTACATCTGAGGTACAGTTAAGTGTACAAAAAGAAGTCTAGTGGTATTAAACATAAAGGCTCAGGCAAGCTTTAGGCCCTGTGGCACTGGGCAGGTTGTAGGCGTTTAATTCGGCAGCTGAGCCTCAAATTTCAAACATTAAATCAATCCCAGTGCACACCAAACACTTCCGGCAGTGACGGATTTCAAAATAAAACCTCTGTTAAGGGAGGCGCAAACAGCATCCTCAACACGATATCCATGCATAGTGTATTAAAGCAGAATTCCTTTCCAGCAGTGACTGGAGACTTAGCACGACTCTTATATGCTTTTGAAAGGGCAAGGGGTACATGAGTCATGATATTATTTAAAACAACAACAACAACAACATTTTTCTTCAAATAAAAATCGCATGTCTGAAATTCTTATAAATTCTATTCCGCTCTCACACTGGTTATTTCTGCCAGCCTGTCACTACCAGAGCTCCGCATCCAGCAGCGTTGCTTTATACGTCTGAGCGGACAGATAGTGCAGACTAGAAAAGCCGCGTTGTCGTATATGAATGGTAATTTTGCATCACAAAAGCAAATAAAGGGACCGCTCAATTAAATGAAAAGAAGCATAAATATGAATTTCTGTATATTGAGTCTGTGAATAATGCAGCCTGATGAGATTGTGTATCAAGTATTTCCATTCAGATGTTTAGGCTACTGACATTAAGAGTACTATTTAATTGCATATCTGAAGTTATTCCACAGTAAAACAGCAATATTCACCAACCTTGTTCTGGATCCCAGTTAACTTGTTTTCTCGGGTTTTCTATTGGAAATTTCATCTCTAGGTTTGGCTCAGTGAAAACGCAGGTAAATTCAGTCAGCGTGATCGCAAAAATACAGGAAAAAATGGACAAATCACAAGAAATTCATGTTGGACACATCATCTTTTCATCGAAGTGGGAGTGGATTGCACAAAGGAATAAACGCATCGCAAAACCGCATTGTCTGTCTTCCTTTCTTGCACCCCTCCTTTTTTTTTCTTCTCCACCTCGCCTGGACGCGTGGTGTTCGCCTGACAGACTGACAGAGATACGTGTGGCACCTTGCACTGAGCAGTGGCACCACTCCGCGGTCCAAACCACTTCCAAACTCACACTAGAGCACGCACGCAAATGGTCCGGTCCAGAAACACAGCCGGAGTGTGGCCCAACCTAGCAACTTTACGCACGCGTTACACCGGCAGCGAGAACAACGGGGGAGGATGCTGTCCCCTCCCTTTAATTCAAATAAGCGCTCTCCTCCACCTGCCTTCACTGTTAATGTGCATCGAGCTTTGCATCAGAGGCATTTTCTCTCATTGTGGAATGGTTCAATACTCACTCTTATATTTTCCCCCAAAACCAGATGATCCTATTATCATTACCGTAACCAGCGTCTGACCACATGGCGCAAAGATGATCACCAAATCAGAGGCAGACTTAACCCATTACATCATTCACGCATGTGAGGAACCTGTATTATTTATGAGCTTCAGTGGTACAGGGAGGTCACCTCTTCCGTCAGCCCCCCCCCCCCCCCCCCCAAAAAAAATAAAAATAAAAATAAATAAATAAATAAATCACTGCATCTTCTTTTATGAATCACTTAATAAAAGAAGATGCGGTCTTATGGAAAAATCGAAATAGATCATCGTGTGGATACACTGCAAATAAACAAATATATATTATTGTAAACTGACGTCTTTACGATCCTAAATGATCAAAGTCAGCTCTTTGAGCATCAAAAATATTGATCACTTTACAATAAAGTTATTGTCCAATGTAGTCATTGACCAGTTCTCCTTTGAACCTATGCCCAATTCAAGTGCCAGTAAAATATGTTGCCTGTCACACTATATTCTTTTGTTGGTAAATGACGCAAGGGGTTAAAAGTTAAATCAAACAATGCAAGGAAAATAAGAGAATTAACAATATGATGCTGACAGAATGTTCTCGTGGCCAACACGTACTCAGATGAATCATAACTTATATTTGTGGTACTGTATTTTCCCACATTTTACTGTAAAACTAGGTCACTGAGGATTTGGCTTTTTATGATAACAGCACACCATGGTCAGATTTTGTTGCAGTAATGAAGAAGAACGGCTACCATTAATGATACGCTTATTGATGATTTTGGTGCAACTGGAAAGGATCTAGTGACCCACACGGTGAATAAATTATGTTTGCTCTTAATAGCCACATGAACAACCAGAAAGCTGTTTTAGTCCATTGGAGGCAGTATTGGAGGCTTTGTCTGCAAAGCCACAAAACACATTAACCTCACCCACCAACGTAGAAAAAAAGTTATGCATTAGTTAATGCATTTTGAAATGAAAAGAAAGAAAGAAAACCTTTCAGTAAAGCAAAAATATGGCTGAAATCTGTCTAGCTGTTGCTTCTGCTTTTATTACTGTCACACTGTTAAGACTACTACTTAAATGTTATTTTAATACCTAAGCCCTTTCAGCCAGACATTTAACAAAATGTTATTTATTAGAGAGAAATACTTCAAACCGGGGGATCTGTGGAGAGATGGGGGATTTATTCTTGGAGACCAAACATGGGCTTTCAAGGATGATTTCTCACTTGATGACCTTTGAGAGGGTCAAGTGGTCCTGAATTTACGGCTGTATATGTTTTCCTGTTTTGTTTTGTTTTTTACACTGGCCCCACTTGCTCCCCCTGTTAGTCTGCAACTCCACACCCAGAAATCCCAGTGCTGAAACACAAATATTCACAGGAGATCTTTGTCAGGTTGTCTATTATTATTTTGTGCATGTCATGTCTTTATCATATGTACTGTACTCTACAGACTGTTGAGATAATTATTTGAAATATTTGATTTAATCAAGTTTGGATTTAAGGGCGTTTTTCTTAGGTTGTCATTTCGATTCAGTTTTCTCATTCATGTTGTGTGTGTGCGTGCTCCTGTTGTGCATCAACGTGATGACGACAGCAATCATAGCAACCAGCATGGCGACGGGGAAGCGTTACTTCGCTCTTCATTTGCTAAATTTGCTAAACCTTTAATAGGTTATTACTTGTACGGTATTTGATTGTATCACTACGTCAGCATGTTTACGGTTAAGTACAGTGAAATTTCTGGATGGATCCGAGCTCTGCCATCTCTCCCTCAGAATATTTCCGAGATTGGGATATGCTGAGTGTAGTATTATGGACTCAAGAATAGGTATGCTAATGCTATTAGCATTGGTTAGCCATGTAGCTGGATAATGAGTCGGGAGACGTTAGCACATTTAGCTTTTTTGCTTAAGCAGCTATCTAAAGATAAGCTCATGTCCACCGTATTCACTGTTAATAATATGGCTTCAAGTCGGTCAGCACAGTGGTTACTAGTCCCTTGTCTGTACCGAAAACAGCTTGTAAAACGATGCTTCAGTAAAGCCAGCTTACGTTTAGTGACATTTTTAACCTGTTAAATCTTTATTCGTTTCTTCTTGTTTCTGGTTTGAAGAGATCCACGATATCAGCTTAGTACTGCCCTCTATAAACTTAAAACCAGTATGTACTCTTATTGTTTGCTGGAGCTACGTCTTATTTATTTTCAGTGTTATTCAAACATTTACTTCAAATGATGTTACCACTTTTTGAGTATTTACTATTTTTATTTGTAAACAGTCAGTGTTATGAGCATTAAAACCTATAGCACAGAATTTACCCCCGAAAGTCTTGGAACCCCTTAACAGTATATTGCCAGGTCCAAAAGAAAATACTCTGTACTGTAATATGTTATTAGTTAAATGATCAAAAAATACTAGGAAACGTATAGATTCCTGTTAACTAAATTAGCATTGCCTTACTGTGTTTCTTGCTGTGGTAAACTTGCTGTTTTAGTTATCTAAAAACTATTTAGTCTTGAGAAGCGCTGTGCACCACATACTTATAAAATGAAATGATAAATGAAAAGTTTTTAATCATAAAAAACCCTGTAACTGATAAAGTGTGAGTCATAACACTTTTTTACATTTTAGGAAGTGTGTCATCTGGACTGGGGTACAGCCCTGGTGTGAGAGGAAAGGCTTTGAAAAGTAGTCGTAAGTATTATTACATGCTCATGAGTACTGGTCATCTGTAAGAAGAGCTTAATTTAATAGTTTATCATATATTGTTTTGTGTTTTTAGCTTTCTGTCCACTCTCCTCTAGCAAGTTGACACAATCCATCATTAAAGACCACATGGTGTCTCATTACAAAAAGGTTTACTCAGCTAAAGGTGAGCTGCATGGCAGGTATATTTTACAGATGTAAATGGTAATTTGGGGCTGTTAATGATTTATTTGAACTGTTCTTTTTTCAGGGTGCATTGATTTTACAGCATACATCTTTAATTACTTTTTAAAAAAAACATTATTGGATGGATTTGTTCATTTGAATTGTCTCAAAAAAGTCAAAAGTTTGCGTACACTCAGATACATACACTAACTTAAATTTCTTAATAACTCATGCTTAAGGTTCTTTTAATTTGACAAGGTCAAAGCCTATTAACATCTCATTGGCGATCATGATTAACAACTGGTAGTTTTTCTTTGGAGCATAAGAAGGTTGGTTTAACAGGACTCATTAGACTGATTGATATTCAGAACAGTAGGAAGGTCCAAGGAACCCACTGAAGATCTAAGAAGACCAATAGGAGTTTACTCTAGATTTACACAAGTTGGAGCCATTTCTAAACAACTGCAGATTCCAAGATCATCAGTTCAAACAGTTATAAGGAAGGTTTTATGGTTAGATCAGACAAAGATTAAGCTATTTGGCCACAATGACAAGACTTAGGTTTGGAAGATTAAAGGTGAGGCTTTCAAACTTAAGAACACTGTACCATTTGTCAAACATGATGGTTGTAGCATTGTGCTTTTGAGCTGATTTGCTGCCAGTGGTACTGGTGTACTGCACAAAGAGGATGAAATAATAAAGAAGGAGGACTACCTCAAATCAACAACCTGATGATTGAAACTTGGACACAATTGCGTATTCAAATGGGACAATGATCTAAAACACATATCAAAACAGATTTTGGAATGGATAAAGCAAAGCAAAGCCCCAGTCTCATAGTAAATGTGTGAACTTTGTATAAAAACTGGTTCTGCACCAGGAAACCAACATGTGAATGACCTCAACCGATTCTGCCAGGAAGAGTCAAATATCCACCTAGAATTGTACCCAAAGCTTTTTTAAGTGTTTACCCAAAGGATCTCGTCCAGGTGCAACATGCTAACGGATATTTAACCAAATACTGGTGTCGATTTATGTATATATTTGAGCCTGTCTGTATACTTCAGACCAAAACTAAGTATTGTGTTTAATTCTGTTGTGTAATAATACTAATAGTTTCTATCTTATCCACCAGCTGCCATTGATACCTCAGTACCCAAAAGCTTGCTGTGCAGTGTGAAGTGTAAGTATACATATATATGGTGGCCATACTCTGTTCTTATGACTCATACAGCAGGAGATGTTGGGACAAAATAAATTTCGATTGTGTCATAAGTTTAGATAATAATGAGACAAATAATGCCATAATTAGCAGTGCGTATTATAAATAAATAATAGGCAAATAAAGTAAAATACATGCTTTGCTGCTGGTGATAGTTCTGCAGTGCAGAGAATTGTATCTGTTGTGCTACTTCAGTTGTTTTAATACCTCTTTACAGACAATGACCAGATCAAGCGGGATAGCTTGAGGAAAAATGGCCGTCCTCAGTCAGCACCTGCACAGAGGAATAGCAGAACTTCATACTCTTCATCACAGGTAAGAAAATCTGGCGTTGTCATTGATCACTGCTTCATGTGATGCTAACAAATTTTTACTAGCAGATTTCAAGCAAACGCAAAGCCAACTTTATTTGCTTGGAATCTTTTTCAGTCTACACAACAACAGATTCACCCCATGTGTGTTTTTTAGAGCAGATTATCTGTGCAGTATGATGACAGCACCTACCTGTGCTCGAGGAGCTCCTTGGTCTCCAGCCCTAGGTTCAACACCACCTTTAAAGTCAGTGAGATGGTTTATCCATCGCTCAAAGTCAGCTCTCATCACACTCGCCCAGCATCAGAATTGAAGTATCGGAGCCCGGAGGCAGCTTTTCGAAGAAAGTCGTCAGCTTGTTCATTGGCAGCTTCTGGAGATCAGAGTTCCTACAAAACCTTCCAGGACCCTGTCCGGAAGACATACAGCGGAGACTTGCTACTGAAACATTCGCAGCACTTTACACAAGACAAACCTTTCACTCCTAAGACCTTAAAATCAAATAAGAGCTCATACCTGTCAAAATATCGCTACTACAGAGCACCACAGAGAAAACCTACTCAGGACTGCAGCAACTCAACATCATTTCAGCAGGAGATGTGTGATGGAAGGTAACAGCTGAATGTCTTGATAAGACTGCAGATCTAAAGATGTGTCTTGGGAGATTTTTTTTCAGCATGTGCTGCTTGTGTCTTCACGTGTCTTTTGGTTGTTTTCATACAGCGTAAAGAACAAGGACTGCATGCTGGATGTTGATGAGCCATCTCAGGTAATTTGGAGAATTTGATTTGATTAATAATGAATACATATCACAATTTATCAGTAATACTTTGATCACAAGAACGCTTTGATAGAATCGAATTACACTACCCATTTTCCAGCCTTCTTTTCTTTTTTCTCTGTTTTTTTTCTACAGGGATTTATTACAGAGCATGAGTGGTTTGAGGATGAGCTTAATGACACATATTCATCATCAAGACAAAAGAGTCGAGCAGCCAAGGGCAGAGAGCGCGGTTTTTTCGACTCCTTGTCCAGGTGAGCTCATGCAGTAGAAAAGGACATTGCATTTTATTATTTATTTAATTACTTTGTTCAGTAAGATTCTTAAAGTGTTTCATCTTCTAGGGTCTCACCAGAAAATAGGAAATCTCCCAATATG
The DNA here is from genome assembly GCF_963576455.1 of Neolamprologus multifasciatus. Classification (NCBI taxonomy): domain Eukaryota; kingdom Metazoa; phylum Chordata; class Actinopteri; order Cichliformes; family Cichlidae; genus Neolamprologus; species Neolamprologus multifasciatus. The sequence continues at coordinate 14,827,040 of NC_140457.1, read as the reverse complement.
ATGAGAGTATCCACAGAGTAAGTTCACCAACCTTCTGATTAGTAGACATAGACAATTTTTAACAATCTAAATAATCTAATAAATGAATTATTGTGTTTTGTTGAGGAATAGAGAAGAAGAATTAATGTACCTTGAATTCATTTCTGCTGTGACAGAAGATATCTTGTCCAGGGGACACATTTCTGACAGGTTGAAACATTTTAATTTTTTTACATTTTCTGTGCCATAATTGGATGACAGATGTACAGACGTTTGCACAGCTTCTTAATAACTTTGTATGTGTCTGATAAAGGAGTTATTGATTAAATAGTAGCTACGAGTCTTATTTTGAGTAATTACTGACATGTAAGTGTCTGTGTCCTCTGCAAGGGTCCTAGACCGTGTGTTAAATCGGCACATCGACATGAATCGTCATCAACTAGATGAGGTCAGCATGTAATTTCATGCATAATACAAAACATTTTAGGCAAGTCATGTTCATGGCTTTTTAAGCTGTTCTTATAAGCCCGCTTTGCTTGTTTTTAGGGTAAAATGCGCCACCTGCTGGAAGTGTTGTGTAAAGACTTTGAAGAACCAACCAACATATCCAGCTCCACTGCAGAGCTTGAAAAAAAGGAGAATTATCTGCTTGATAGCCTCCTACCGTGTCTGGAATCAGCGGGAAAACATGTAAAGACCAAAGAAGACAATGACTTGTTCCCTTATGTGTCCCCAATTAAACACTGTGATTTCCCAGCTTATACTGATCCCTTATTGGCTTCTACGCCCTTATACTCTCCTACAAGAACTCCTTCTCAAACTGAAATAACTGAAAAAGATAAGAAGGGTGACAGTGAGGGAAAGTTTATTGACTCTTCTTTGGTCAATGAGCATGTCACTGATAATACAACAGCCAGTGAAGAGGATTTCCATATAGTAGGCACAACTGTTACAACCAGCATCCACAGTGAAACCCAGGAGAATTCTGCTATAGCCAGTTATCAAGAGCAAGCTGATGGACAGTCTAATGAGCTTGAGGATCTAGGGAAAAGTTTGTCAGAGTCGTTGCATGTGTCCAGCAACACACACTGTGAAAGTGCTGCCAGTGAGCAACATTCAAATACAGGGGATTCTGGCAGCGATGATGAATTTTAAGTTTTTATTGTACTGTGGGATTTTATGTCTGTCTACATATTTACCGAGTGAAGTGTGTTCCAGAGAATGAAGTGATATTTCACATTTTTAAAAGGTGTCATATAAAAAGAAATAACACGGGTTATTTACAAGCCTCACTAAAGAAGGTTGGACTTCTGCTTTGTTTTCGATGAATTTTTAACAACAAAAGCACAATGAAAATGTCACAAAAATAAGTCTGAGCTTTAAAGTTCTCATTTAGGATGGGGATAAGCTTGATCACTGTAGTGGCTGAGCTGCAGTTTACCTCTGCAGTTAGTTTCAGTATACTGCCCTGTCAGTTTTAAGTATGATGTAGCACAAGTTAACATTTTCATACAAGGTGTGAAGTGTGTTCAACCTGAAAAGTCCACTGTTACCAGAAAGTGTCTTGACAACTGCAATAAAATTTGCTTTTCATTCACTGCTTGCTTCTGATTATTGAGACTATCATTGAGGTTCTTAACTTGGCAAATATTGCAACTGGGAAACTATAAAAAATAATCTATTATATGTATATAATGGATTTTATGTACACTTCACGGGTAATCTGCAATATTCTACTGTTCAGTTATACATGTCTACATCCTCATACACATTCATTTTAATAACTCATTTTCAATGCTAATGTGCAACATCCTCAAGTAAATTCTTATTTTTTTAAAATCTTTTAAATACGTACCAGTGTTTACGGTGCTTAATAAATGTACAAACACGCACATAATTTATATATATATATATATATATATAATACACACACACATAATTTATATATATTATGTGTGTGTGTATTATTCTGTCAGTAAACGTTTTATATTTATCTGTTATTTAATTTTCGTGCACTGTGTCAGGGATTTCGTTATGCTTGAATCTTGAAACTATTTATTGAGCAATATCGTGTGTTTGCCATTACAGCTGTCGACTAAGCTATGGGTCGATGTAAAAAGTAAACAGACAGGTCCTCGCCAGCAGTGCCTGACAGCTGTCCCATTTCTGGCATTTTCACTGCTCGGCATTCCAGCTGTCTGATGTCATCGCTCTGAAAACCTGCATGTATCCTTCCGCTCCAGAGGAACTACAATAGATTTTAAACAGTTTGCTTATGAAAATACATCTAACCAGCTAGCTTGTATAAATGTTTAGTTGAGTTGGTGTTGATTTCAATGTAGTCCAGGAATGAACTGAAAGCTGATCAAACAAACACCAAAGCAATAGCGCCGCGGATGAAGACCGAAACACTTGTTGCTCTTCTAATCCCAGGAAGCGAAACACGCTTGGAACTTGGAGTGAACACTTGGACCAAAAGGCATGGGGGCTCTGTTAGTTTGGATCCAGAACAAACTACAGACAAACAAACTGCCTGTTAATCTAATAGTTATCCAGTAAGCAGCAATCCATTGACTTTGGTGGTGGAATCCCTAAGGACTGACCAATAGTTGGACTACCAAGTTGCATCTGGTGGCTAACGGTAACGTTGATGTTTTTTTTCCCCAAAAAATATTTACCGGGGGCGACGTCAGCTTCCCAAGGGTGTCGTCTATTTGCTGGAAGTTAGCGGGCTAGCGTAAACGCTAATTCCAAGCCAGTTGTAGTGAATGTAATGGATTTTCTTAAAGTGACTTAAAAGCAGCTAGATAGTACCAAAAATACCAAATTTGTAGACCAAGCGTTTTAATTGTAGCAGTAAAGAAAGTCCAATTGTAACTATCAATAATTTGAAATATAATGGATGCATGGTTTATGATTTTGAAGTGCCTGCTTCTTATAGAATCGGTCGCACTTGTTGGTGTTTGGATCAGACTATTCGCCGGAAAGTGAATACTGTAGCCATAGGCGTAGTAAAATGACCATTATAGTTAGCAGTAAGTGCACAGGTCAGAGGGGACATCCGTAGGATTTGCCCTTTCTGCTGTGCCCAGATTGTTAAACAACTCAAGAGGTGGAGGAATTGTAACGTTACCGAGACCCAATTGCTGTCAAAATGAAGCATTAAGTCTAGTCTTAAGGGTAAGTATCGTAACATATTCTTTAGTGATGAGTAAGGCCACGCTCTTAAAGCTAGTTTTGGTTATGGGTTTTGGATGCTCATCTGATTGATTTTTCCGTCTGACTTTTCAGACCTGTGTGCTGATGATGACCCCCCTGACTTGTTACATTATCACAACTTTCTGGACATCAAGGAGAATACTTCCTCTGGCCTGAGTGGAGACCCCCTCTCCACTGTTTAAGACGCCTGAAACATGCCCTTGCCGTTTGGCTTAAAACTCAAAAGGACTCGAAGGTATACTGTTTCAAGCAAGAGCTGTCTTGTCACACGGATTCAGCTTCTCAATGGAGAGTTTGTTGAGTTTACACTCTCAGTGGAGAGCACTGGACAGGAATGTTTGGAGGCAGTAGCCCAGAGACTCGAGTTAAGAGAGGTATGTAGGTGTTTTTCACGCAATACAAGTGCTGATTGTTCTCTCTTATATGGACTCTTTAAGACCTGCCATCTCAGCAACAAAGTATTTTTGTGACCATTGTCTGCTGGTCACATTCTTACTTGAAACTAGTAAGCAGAACATCAGAAACTATGATAACCAGTGTGTCATTGTCTACTCATATAATGTCATTTCCCATAATATTACCCAAGATGTAATGACTCAATCATTTCCCAGTTAAATGCTTTACATACACATATATGTAACTCACGTTGAGAAACATGAAAGATAATGTACTGAGGTTCATGTCCAAGTCTGGCATTTATTTAGCATGTTTGGTTAGTGATGCTAATGCAAGGCCTCCACCTTCATTTACTTTATGTCACATTGTTTGCTTTTTTTAATGTTAGTAGAGTTACTAGGCGAATCATGTGGGGAACTAGTCAGTCTGTTAAACTACAAAAAAGCACAATTCACTGTTGCATTTCAACCATGGATGTATTCGGGTTAGTAGGTCCTGTATTTTGAATATAACTTTTTAGTATTGCTATAAAAACACATTTTTGTAATGTTTACACAGTGCTTACTCATATACAGCAGCTATTGTCCAGTGTAAAATGCCAGTAAACACATTTCTAGTTGTTTTTTTCAGCTGCTCTCTTACCAGTGTTCATTGTGGGCTATTCGGATAGAGAGGGCAGCACAACCTAGAGAAGTCTTCGATTTTAGATTTATTTTAGATGATACACAACAGCTACATAAAAAGAACCAGACAATTCGTATTAATGTTCCTATTTTTTGAGAAAATTTCATTTCACTGATGACGTTAAATTAAAACAGAAAGACCTCGTGTCTCTAGTCTTATTTCTATATAGATAGGTTTTTAAGCTCCTCTGTTTTCATATTGGTAATTGTATAATTTAGCCTTTCTAGTTAATCTAAATCTGGCCTAAGTGGGATGGTATAAGCGTTTCATTATTTTGCAAATTTATCTTGCTGTGCTTATAACAAAAATGGCAATCCTTCCATTGAGTAGTTTTCATAAATGACTTTTATCCAGTCTTCAAATTGTAATAGAACAAATTGTACTCGCGTTTTACTGGATTTATTTCCCCGTCATAAAGTAGTACTGCCATTAAGCATTTGCCTTCATTCATTGTTCTATGCTGTGACCCACATATACACTGTGAAAGTGTCAAATGGAAATGTGTTCATAAATACGGTTTCTAAACATTTGTTGATATCACGCCAACATGGCCAGAATTTCAGACATTGCAACTTTGGATTTTAAGGTCTGTGTTATATTTATAAACGGGAGAAGATGTGCAGATTTACATTGGCACTGAGCTCTTAAGCGGTAACCTATTGGTCTAGTCTTTAATATGTAATATAAGTCTAAATGTGCCTGCCTGGATTACAGTTTACCCTAGAATGGTTACTGTTTAATCTGTCCTCTTGCTTTTTTTTTTTTGCTTGTTAGATAACATACTTTAGCCTGTGGTACTTCAACAAGCAGAACCAGCAGAGATGGATTGACTTGGAGAAGCCACTGAAGAAGCAGCTGGACAAGTATGGGCTGGAGCCCACCGTTTACTTTGGAGTCGTGTTTTACATACCCAGTGTCACCCAACTGCAACAGGAGATCACAAGGTGATCAGTGGCAGGAAGTGTCTTTACAAAGCCACTGCCCTTTTTTCTCTTTTACTGTTTGTCGCTCAAGACTACTGGCAAGAAAGACCTTAGAGAATTTTAGACAAAATTTAGTGCCGCCACATCAAGTATTAAAAAGTTGTACTGACTATCAGCTACAGTAGTTAAAACACTCTTACTTGATTGTACAGTTTTTTTGTTTTATTTATTTTTTGGCCATTAAAAATTCAGTGTTAATTTATCTGGTGCTGTATGCTAGATGTTTTGTAATTAACGATGTTATATCTGAAACATGAAGATAGTTCTTGTTTTGCTTGCCAGTCTTCTGCTCCTAACAGTTACTTCCTCTCTCTACAGATATCAGTATTACCTGCAACTGAAGAAAGATGTTTTAGAGGGCAGGATATCGTGCTCACTCGAACAAGCTATACGTTTGGCCAGCCTGGCAGTGCAAGGTATTGTGGATGTATTATACTAGCCTGATGGCAGAATTTGTAGTTTGGTAAGTCCTGTGTTCCTTCTTGCCCTCACAGATGGCACAATGTGTTCAGTGTGGTGTCACATCTTCTGGTGCAAGCTGCTCTGTGTTGTTTCAGTTGTGCACATTGCAGTTTTTGTTTTTGACCTGCTACAGTGCTGCTGATACTGCAGCCAGAAAGAAGACATGAGTATGTGTTCATGTCAGTTTTCACTACCAGTTTAATGATGGATGTGTCATTACAGAAGCATATAAGTTACTGCATCAGCACTGGTACAGGACTGCTCCTGTACCAGAAAAAAAAAAAGCAAGAGGACAGAAAAACATGAACCATTCTAGGACTGCTCCTCCTGTACCGGTGCTGATGCAGAGATTTTGTCACCTATTGTTCAGGAGAATACTGCAGTGAGTACTTGCGCCTTCAGCTTTGGTATAAATCGTCCGCCTTAAGCTGTTGCGACGTTATTTTTGCGAGAAACAAAACGAGCGCTGTGAATATAAAGGGGTCTCAAGTCTCAGGCAAAGAGATTGCAGGAGTTGTACTGGAAATGAGTTTTCATCAATTATTTCTGAATAGAAGTCTAGTTTTCCTCCTAAAGCACAGCTAAAAAAATTGAAATCAAGTTGCATACAAATTGTTGGGATTAATGGTACTTTTTTTTAAAATCTCAACATCTTGTTTTAGAGGTTTGCTCCTCACAGTAGTTTGTCAGAAACCTCTGTTTAGCTGTTTAACGGATAGATTATAAGAACATTTTTACAATTTTTGTTATATATATATATATATATATATATATATATATATATATCAGCACTGAAGACAAACTCTACATCCTAAACAGATCTATAAAACTGATCAACAGTGAGTGAATTTGAACACTCTTTGCTTGAGTTTGAGCTCCGGTAACGTTCGCTCAGCTGGAAGAATCTCAGACAGTGCTGGCAAAGTTATATCAGGCGCTGCAGCTTACTTGCCTGGGTGTTACAGCATAGCTGTGCTCCTGAGATCACTTACTGCTGCAGCCATATTCAAATGCCTGACTAACATTCAATGTTTAGAAAAGAACACTGAATCTTCTTGCAGTTGCCCTTCATATTTAGTCGGTGCTTTGTTTGCAATGAAAACTTGTGCAGTGTGCCGCGAGTAAAGCTGTGTTGCTCCTGTTTTGTGTAACGTGCAGCAGAGTTGGGAATGGAGGACAGTTGTAGCCTTTAAGCACAGCTGATGTCTGGGGAAAAAAAAGAAAAGCTGTTAATGTTGCCAGAAGGAAGCCTGAGGCTGTAACAGTTTAGGACCTCTACGTTATCAGACGCTGGCGGGCTAACAAACGAACATCTCCCCTTCTAAATTTAGTCCATCATGTCATCATACACGACAGCTTTCCAGAAGGCATTACACCGTTCTGCAAGTCCTGAATGTCTATTTTGAATTGTACTGCAAGCAGAAATAGACATAGGATTTATTAAGAGAGCCTTGGAGTCTGCTTTGCTACAAATGTCTGTACTTTATGCTCTATTGTTTCTTCTTGCCCACAGCTGACTTTGGAGACTTTAATCGATATGATTCCCAGGAATTCCTTCAGAAGTTTGAACTGTTCCCCATTGTAAGCATTCTCCACTTGTTCTCCATTAAATTCAGATGTTCTTTTGTGTGGATTGGATCGAACATGTTTCTCTCGCTATGTCTTTGCAGGACTGGATTCAGGATGAGCGAGTGCTGGAAGAGGCCATTCAGAAAGTGGCTCTTCTTTATCAGTCCTTCAAGTAAGCCAGATTTCACAGTCTACCCGGTCACACAAATGGCTAGCAGAGAAAACACACTGGCTCTGATTTGGTCTGTTCGGAGATTGTGGCTTTTGGTTCTTGGTCGTCTCTATTCGGAGTGGAATGTATAATGTAAATGTTTAAGGCAAATAACACATTTGTAACAACCGTAAACACAATTAATTTAACAAACTGTCATTCATCAGATCTTACTGACTATCTTTACCTCATGAGATTAAAAAAAATAAGTAAACAAATTATTAATGAAGCTGTGTCACTTCTATTTTTAATGTCATTAACTTTTTAGTATCTCCTAGGAAACGTGAGGTGATGAAAGTTTCAGAGGATGACAAACTGTTTTACACTCGAAGCCTTTCTGTTGATCCTTGACTATTTTACAAACTGGGGTTCCCTGAACATCTGACTGAGGATGCACAATAAGGGGCTAAATGGCATTTATCTGAGATACAAACCTGACAACTCCTAACAACAGCTTTGTTGTTTCTCCTAACAACAAAGCTGTTGTTAGGAGAAAAAGACCTTTTAGTAGTGGTACGGAGGTGAGAGGTTGGGCACTGTCGCCAGATGGCAAGAAGATCCTGAGTTTGAATCCACTGGGTGGCATGTTTGCATGTTCTTCCTATACCTGTGGGTACAATGGCTTCCTCCCACAGTCTAAAGATGTACAGGTTAGATTAACTTAAGCGTGAATGGTCATCAGTCTCCGTGTGTGTCCAGAGTGTGCCTGGCCTCATGCTTCATGACAGCTGGGATTGGCTCCAACCCAACCGTCACACAGAATTGGAGCAAATGCACAAGCAAATACATATAAAGTCTGTTTCGATTAATACACATCTCTTCTGATTAATATGTTTATATGAGTCACAGTACTGTTATCATTTTCTTGATATTTTTTAAAAATCTTTTCAGGGGTTTGCCAGTTCCAGAGGCAGAGATGTTGTACATGCAGGAGGTTGAGAAAATGGAAGGCTATGGCCAAGAAACCTTTCAAGCCAAGGTAGGTCTGTGAAAGCCACTGGATCATCACTGGATCCTTTAACAAGTATGACACTGGCTTACAAAATTCTCCTTTGGTCATAACAGGACAATACAGGTGCAGATGTTACCCTGGGTTCCTGCCTTGACGGCATCTTTGTCAAGCACAAAAGCGAGCGTCCGCTTGTTTTATACAGGTGAGCCTAGGGAAAATGATTGCAGTTATACCTAAAGAACTTAAATCTGATTTACTTCTAAGAATGGGGGGAAAAAGGTCTGACGGACACAACTCAATCTGGAAGACCGAGTTTTGTGGCACAGCTTACTTACAAGCTATTCTTGGTTAAGGTTGTCTCCTTAATGTTCTCCAGCCTTGAATATGGCTCAGGACGTAGTGGGTCAAGTAGACTGTGATAGCTGATAAGGATGTTTGGGAATGTTATCTGTCAGTTTTGTGAGTATGTGAACATTAAAGTATTTAGCTATGTACCAGTATGAGTTCTAGATGGCTTTTGATTGACTCCCACATATGCATGTTTTTAAAGCAGCCATGTCTGTAAAAACGCCCTGAGGTTTTGTGACCACCATGACATCATGTGTTGTTGTTTTTTCCTTTCTTCCCCCCTCCTTTCTTCCTCTGTGCCGCTGTGCTTTAATTGGCTGTGTAGGTGGCATGATATTAACAACATGAGTCACAACAGGTCTTTCTTTGCCCTGGAGCTAGCCAACAGAGAAGAGAGTGTTCAGTATCAGACCGTGAGTAACTGCAGTGTCTTTTCCATCCCTAGTGACATTGCTATCTGTTATTGGATTTTGATAATTTGGAGATGGCCTTCATCATTAACCTTAGCATAGTGTGTGTGTGTGTGTGGCCATAAAATCACATTGGCATTCCCAAGATTGCCTTTATTTGTCCATAACTAAGCAAATACTAGTCCGTATCACATGTTTAGCCATCTAATTTTTGTTTTTCTTTCTCATGTGTAGGAAGACATGGAAACCTCCAAATATGTCTGCCGGATGTGTCTGGCCAGGCTCAAGTTTTATAAGATTAACATGAGTAGCCTGTGAGTGTTTTTTCTCTCCACTCGTCTACCCCAAGCTCCTGTCTCTTTGTTCATCGTTGTCTCATGCATGGGTGTCATCTTTGGTGTAGTCTCATGTCTGTACTCCTTTCCTCCTCTCTCTTCAGAGAGGAGTGTGACCCCCTGCCTTCTGAGGGCTCCCAGAAGTCCCTTCTCTTTCTATCCTTTCCTCGTTTTCCAATGCTCTCTCGTCCCTCTCTGCCTTCTAATAAGGGGTGAGGAACACAGTCAGCCAACGCCTACAGTATTCCTGCCAGACAAGTGCCATTATTCATTCCTTTCAGCTGCTTACCCAACAGTGCCACCACAAATACGCTTCCTGCATATTTGAAACGGGCCTTGGGTTTTGAACCACACAGTGATTCTTAATTCAAGTGAAATACATTTTTAGACTTGAGTTACTACTTAAAGCCAGTACACAGGGATGCACATTTTGACTTTTAGATGAATTTCAGCATCTGTGAATCTAAAAGTAATGTAACTGAACTGCGTTGGGTTGAATCAAGGGACTGTTAAGAGTGTCAGAACTCTATACGTGTTGAGTAATGAGTCAGATACTTTCATGAGACGAAGAGCTTAGTCACGTTCTTTCACTTCTGTGTTGCATATTTTCAAGTCTAAAACAAGGTTAGACTGCATTTTATTCGGGCAGTGCGTTATGTTGTTAAGAGAAAATCTAACTTCTGCTAAACTATCTTTAACAATTGGTAAATGAAAAGCGAATGAAAACATGACTCATCAAGCATGTACACTGGTGTGCTGGAGAAGAATAGCACAACATGTTTTATGGACTTAACCTGGTCTGCACCTTTCCAGGTGTGCCATATCAGTGTCCAAGAACAACATCAAGTATTGCAAAACACTTTTTTGTAATAGCAGTAGTGCGTAAGTTCATCTTTGCTGACTCACGTTTTGTTTTGGGTTTTTTTTCCTCTGCTAGACAACCCCAGCCCACAGTTGTCAACCCAGTCAGACGGAGATCCTCTACCAGGGTATCTCTGGTAATGCCCACACTCACTTAAAACACACAGATTTAAAAAGTTGCATCTTTGCTTTATTAAAAAACAAACAAAGAAAATGTATTTAATGGGAGGGGGATGCATACAGCTTACAACATAATGGTCTTGTAAAACAGTAGTTTATTTTGAAACGCATCCTTAAGAAAAATAATTCTGCATTTGTTTTTAATTGAAAAGTTGACAAATTTTTGCACTCTTTCTAGTGGGTATTGTTATAATGAATAATCATTGTTTAGAAGCAGTGTTTGATTCTTTGCTCCTTGGCAGCGTTTGGCTCATATTAGCACTGATTAAATCCCTTTCTTTCTTTTTTTCTTTTTTGATTTCCAGCCAAAGCCACAGACCTACATGATGCCCCCTCCACAAATGCACTACAATGGCCATTTCACAGAGCCTTACACGTCATCACAGGGTAAACTCTTCTTCTTGTCTTTTTTGTTTTGGTTAAGTCTAAATGCTTAAACTGTTCTATAGTTATAATGGGATTTTCTCACTTGCTCATAGACAACCTGTACATGAACAGTCAGAACGGTTTCTACTACCACTCTCAGACCAGCCTGGACTGCTCTCCTCTAGAATACAGTAGTGGAGGACGTTTACGTAATGGCAGCGTGTACAGTGCCCACAGTACCAGTTCCCTAACCAATCCCCAGCACTACCTTCAGCCTTCACCCATGTCCTCCAACCCCTCTATTACAAGCGACATAACCAGACCAGACTACGTCCCCTCTCACCGGCACAGCGCTCTCATCCCACCTTCCTACCGTGCCACTCCCGATTATGAGACAGTGATGCGTCAGAAGAGCCGAGGTGCAGGGGGAGGAATGGTTTTGTCTCAAGAGCACAGGCAAAGCCACTCTATGAGGAACCTAAATATTGGAAACTCCTATGCCTACAGTAGGCCAGACCCTCTAGTTTACAGCCAGCCAGAAATCAGGGGGGAGCATGGCGGGGCAGCTCAGCACCACCACTATCCCTTGCATTTGGGCTCCAGCTTCCACAGCCCTTCTCCATACCCCTACCCTACAGAGAGGCGATCTGTGGTGGGGGCAGTAAGTGTCCCAGAGCTCACAAATGTCCAGTTACAACAGGCACAAGAGTATCCAGCCCCCAACATCATGAAGACACACGTGTACCGATCACCTCCACCTTACCCATACGCTCATCCTAGACCAGCTAACAGCACACCTGATCTGTCACGTCACCTGTACGTCAGCAGCAGCAATCCAGACCTGATTATAACAAGGCGTGTGCACCACTCAGTCCAGACCTTTCAGGAGGACAGCCTGCCCGTTGCACACTCTTTGCAAGAGGTCTCAGAGCCTCTTTACAGCGGCCCTCCACAAAGGCAGCAGTACCATGCTCAGAAACGTAACTCCATTGAGATTGCTGGGTTGGCGCAAAGTTTTGAGGGGATGAGGGTCAAAGAGCACACGGCGTCGTCTTCAGCAGCTGAAATGGCCACACCTCCTCCAGTGCTGCATGGCGGGCGCTCTCAGGGATCCCAGCTCAATGTGTTTTTGGAACAAAAAAATCCTGAAGACATTGAAGACATTAAGGAAGATGTGCAGTACGGACATAAAAAGTCCCTTTCAGATGCCACCATGCTAGTTCACAGTAGCGGAGAAGAAGAGGACTTTGAGGATGACAGTGGACGTCACACACCACTTTCTCAGGAGGCATTCGTTCCCGAGCAGCCGCCACAGCAGCATCACAGTCTGACATCTCTCTCTTCCCTGACACCTCAGCAGCAGCAGACTCCGACAGAGCCTCCTCCTGCATATCCCATAGGCTCCTCTCTTGACCCCTCTATAACCAGCACCTTAACCTATAAGGTTCATACCCTGATCCATGAACGTGAGCCACTGTACCTAGTATCAGAGTTACAGCAGCCCAGGATTATGCCTTCGGTTTCAGAGGGAGACTTGAGTGGTCAGGAGAAGCCGAGGCCCAAGAAAGACTTCAAGAAGAGGCCTGTGTCTGATGTTCCTCCTGGGAAGAAAGCAGTAGAAGGTTTACCTCCCGTGGTGAGTCTTGTTTCCAAATTTCCCTCGTTGTTCAGAGTATTTTAATAATATGCTGTTTCTTTTTTGATTTTGATTTTTTTTTAACTGGGAGTTCTCCCAAACAGTCCACATGTGTTTTGTGGACTTGGAGACTTTTGTAGTATCCTGTGGGGATGCGTCATGAGTATGGACTGACTGCCCTGTTACTACAAGCCTATAACTGTTGCAGGAGCTTGGAGCCAGCAAATAAGTCAGACTCGTTCTCAATGCATGTAGGACTCCGCCAGGGCTGCCCTGGTCACAGATTCTGTTTATAATTTTTATACAGAACTTCTAGGTTTAGCCAAGTGGCAGAAAGCTTCCACTTTGATGGCCTCAGGATTTCACCTCTGCATTTGGCAGCTGATATGGTCCCACTGACTTCATCAGGTGGTGGCCTCCAGGTCACAATGGAGCCGAGCATAAAGTGGCAGGAATGAGAATCAGTCTGGAGAAATTACATCTCTCAGCTGGCTTGGGAACGTCTCGCTACTCCCTCACATTAGCTGGTGGCGGTGGCTGGTGAGAGGGATGGATGAATGGACCTACATTAACTATAATACATCAATGTATTTCTTTACAGTAGTAGCATAGCACGGTAGTGCTTTAATAAAAAAGTTGGAAAAGCACTCTTGCTGGGCTTTTCTTTTTTTGGTCATTGTTTCAGACCAATTTTCTTCTCACTCCACCTCGCTACAAATTAGCTCTTTTGGTGCCTATAGCTTTAAAAGTATTGAAGCTGAAGCCACATATCTTTCAGCAAAAGGAGCGGCCAATGGGAGTACAGCACATGTATATGACCTGATTGATAGAAAAGACGTGAATTAAACATTCTAACTTTTTTTTTTAAACAGAGCCCTAATTACAGTAGTTGTTTGGAACTAACCCAAATGTTGATTTTGTCAGCAAACAAGAGAGTTATAAAAAAATAAATAAATTTAATGCAGAGAAACGGCTTGGGAAATAGCTTGTAAGAGGTGGCTGGTTTAAAAATTAAACAGATCCCAGCTAATGGGCTGTGTTTGTGTCCCCATTTTATACTCTTCCCATAGTTTTTTTGGGAACTCAACTGCATTAAAACACAGCAAATAGGAGCACAGAGCAGGAGAGAAACAAACATCTAAAGGGCCGAGGGGAAAACAAGCCAGCTGAGTTTGGCTTGTTCTGAAGCACGAAAGGCGACATGAAAACCAGTGACCCAACCCAGTCCTTGTTTATTGGATTCAGATCGGTTTTAAAGTTTCCACAATTTCTGATTATCCCCCAGGGTTATAATTACGACATAGCTCTGGCCTGTGGGAGTACAATTGGAGCTAATGTAATGTTAGCCACAAGTATTTCACTGTTGTTGTGGTGACATTGCCCTCAAAAAATCAAAGTAATCTGCTGGGTCTTCAGTGCCTCAGATGGCAGAATCGCATAAAGATACTTGTGTTCGCACTTACAACAAAGAACAGAGCATTTGCTCATAGCTCAGACATTTTAGAGCTCACAGAAGCATCTTTTGCAAGAAGATAATAATGGCAGGCTGCAAGGCTGCTGCCTGAGGTTGGAAGGTGTGTCTGGATAGCCATAATTGTATAGCTGTGACACACAGCCTTATATAAGCCCTGATGGCATGTTTACAGGCAAAGTTCCTGAATATGGGCTGTGTGCATTTCTGTGTATCAAGTGTTTTGATACTTGCATGGTATTTAAATAGCTCCTAGACCCATGTAATGATCGACAAAGACATGGTAATATCATTTTCTACAATATGCAGTTATTTTAGGTTTATTTGTTATTTATTTTAGACATTTAATTTTGTTGTGTATTGCTTCATTTTTAACAACATTGTCATAATTTCACAATGATGTACAAATTACTAGCAAGAAAACACTAGCTTGGTTTGTCTGAGACGAGGGTTGTCTTTTGGGTTTTTTTCCTGTGTTGGTGTTCCTGTAATAATTACCTACACATAAAACTGGTTTTACTGTATACCTAATGACTTGTTACTGTCGCTAAGCGCACTATGTATTTATGGTGAATACATTCGAAAGCAAAGTGGTTTGGAGTCGTGCAGTTGCAGCAGACTGTAATGTAAGACTGTAATGACAGTGAAGACGCAGTCACCTGTCAATAATCACCAATAAGGGAAAAACATACAAGATTTTCTTTCTTGAATCATCAGTGTGATTGCCAGTAGTACAAGCCTAAGTCTGTTTCTGTCTTGGCCGGTTGCTGCACTGTTAATGTCAGAAAACAAAAACTGCTTTCTCTGTAACCTGATGCCTCTGCCCCACATCAACATCACATGAGTGCACATCCTGAAAGAATTAGAAGTTTCAGTGGCCAGCAAGTAATGACGCAAACGTATTTGAAAAGAATGCGGTCGGTCTACCTTGGTAAACCAGATAGGTGACATTCCTCTAGAAACGCCCAGCGAGGCTGCGTTGTCCCCGCCTCTTGTCCGTCTGTTCTCTGGGGTTCACTGTCATTCTCACTTCTTCTCTGTCACCACTTTAACGTCTTTGTAGGGCATGAAAAAAGGAGCCAAGTCAGAAGTGAAGAAGATGGGCCCTCTGAAAGTTGCCCACCTCAATGGCCTGTCCATATCCAGGCAGCCAGTCCACAGCGAGATTAAGGATGAGCCTGAACGAGCCTCGAATGATGAAAGGGTATGGCATCTAAAAATGTTTGAATTCGCGAGTGATTTTCTGTGTGAATGGGATGTGTTTGAACTTCGTTTAGACTCTTGGAGGACTTTTTATGGAGGGTATGTGTTTTTGTTCAGAGCTTTGAAACACAACTGAACTTGTAAGGATTGCTAATCTTTATGGTTGTTGTGCTAATAGTGAAAGTAAACCTAAAAAGTTGGGACACTAAATAAATGCAGAATGATTTGCATATCCCATAAACCCATATTTGATTCACAATGGAACATAGAAAACATCAAATGAGAAAAATAAAATGTTTTGAATTTGATGGCAGCAATGTGAGTCAAAAAGGCAGGGACAGGGTCATTTTTACTACTGTTTAGCATCTCCTCTTCTTCAAAAACAGTCTGTAAGTGTCTGAAGAACTGAGGAGACCAGCTGCTGGACTTTTGGGAGACGAATGTTGTCTTTTATCTTCTAGCTGCTGAACAGGTCTTCTCTGTCATATTTTTCATTGATGCCGTGATGTCAGATGTTTTTTAGTTGGTGAAATATCTGGACTACAGGCAGGCTAGATCAGCTCCTTCTACCACAAAGCCAGGCTACTGTAAAAGATGCAGTATGCATATGCCTTTCAGCATTTATGCTGGCTTTCTAGAAATATTCAAGATGCCATTTTTATAGGCACTAATGCAGCTACTTGTCATCAGAGATGCAGACTTTTGAACTGAGTGCTAATAACAAGCATGATGGCCTCTTTCCTCCTTAGTCTGGAGGATATGATGTGAAAAACAGACTTTGCATTTTCAATTAGTCTGTGAAAATGAGCTTTGTCCCAGAACAGACAGTGATGGTTGTGGATTATGATTACACATCACTTCTTTGAATTTGTGGGAGACACGGTGAACTCTGTTCAGGCACTAATTTCTGGATGTGTTCCTGAGCCTATGCAGCACCACCTGAGTGTAACCACAGATTAGACATCCAGTATTGATTTTACAGTCATTGTTGTGACCTGTTTGTTAAAATAATGCATTTTCTCAGTTTAAGCATCTGATATATTTTCACTTCCGTGCAAAATATCTTCTTTGACAGCATTGTCCATGACAGTGACATATTTTCCATTTGCATTTGTCAGTGCAAAGTGTTGGAGCAGCACATGGAGAAGGGTGAAGTGTTGAAGGAGTACGAGAGCATCCTAAAACGTCCAAGAGGGGAGTACACGATCGCCCAGCTGCCAGAAAGCGGAGACAGAAACCGCTTCCAAGACGTCCTGCCTTATGACGATACCCGAGTGGAGCTGGTTCCCACTAAAGAGAACAACACGGGCTACATCAATGCATCACACATTAGAGTAAGTTGTTTTGGGGATGTATGTACATACATTTGCAAACCAGATAACTAGAAATACTGTGCAAATACTCCCTCAGACTTCTGCGACTCTTAAATTTCAGTTGTGCTTAATGGTTTGTGGTAAGGCGGCGTGTTAGTCACCTTTACTTCCTCTTTCTGGAATTTCAGGCATGACAACATAACATCTTCCATAGATGAATAATATTTTCTGCTGCACTGGCTCTCCCTTTTTAAAAGAAATGACTGAGAATGCTCCTTATGTCTTATTTCTCATTAGATGACAGTAGGTGGGCAGGAGTGGAATTACATTGCCTCGCAGGGTCCCATGTCGCACACGTGTCAGGATTTCTGGCAGATGGTGTGGGAACAGGGTGTCTCCATCATTGCCATGGTCACTGCCGAAGAGGTACGTTGATTTAATTTTAAACCCCTTCATATTTTTTTCCCTCCCTGTCTCTATGTGCACTGACATATGTGCATCATCTCCTTCGTTCAGGAGAGCGGTCGAGAAAAGAGCTTTAGATACTGGCCCCGACTTGGCTCCCGGCACAACACAGTGACGTACGGGCGCTTCAAGATCACCACGCGGTTCCGCACAGAGTCCGGCTGCTACGCCACCACTGGGCTAAAGATCAAACACCTCCTGACGCAACAAGAGAGGACTGTCTGGCACCTGCAGTATACAGACTGGCCTGACCACGGCTGTCCCGAGGACTTCAAAGGCTTCCTCAGTGAGTGGATCAGTATCAGTTTATAATCAGATCTTTACCTTTTGAGCCTAATAACCTCTGCTACATTCAGGTTTCCAGAAATGTAGTTAAATATAAAGTTTGCGTTCTCATCTTTCTCCAGCCTACTTGGAGGAGATCCAGTCTGTGAGAAGACACACGAATAGCATCAGTGACCCAAAGAACTCCAACCAGCCTGTGCTGGTGCACTGCAGCGCAGGAGTGGGTCGGACTGGAGTTGTCATCCTGTCTGAGATCATGATAGCGTGTCTAGAGCACAATGAGGTAATTTTCTTACCCTAATGAAGGGTTTTTTTTTGTTTGTTTTGTTTTTTAAGTGATTTTTTGGGGGGGGGTTGTGTGTATTATCTTTGTATTATCAAAAATGAATATTTTCTCTTTCAGCCATTGGATGTTCCCAAGCACCTGTTGGCGCTACGCAATCAGAGGATGCTGATGGTTCAGACCTTGTCCCAGTACACCTTCGTGTACAGGGTCCTCATCCAGTACCTCCGCAACTCCCGGCTGATCTGACCACGGGCATCAGCACAGATGATTGCAGTGGATGTTGCTCCACAGTTGTGCCAAACTGCAGTGCAGTGATGCAGATGTTTGAATCTGTTCTGAAAGGTGGCTGCTTACATTCTGTTCTGGCCGTGTATTAGAGCCGGCAAGCCGGGAGGTGCCGATTGTTGAGATGTGCAAGACGCTGTGCCACATGAAGGGGCACAAAGACTTGTGACCTGTCTCTAAACAGTATTATATATTATTTCTTACATATATTGGCTACTTTATAAAGCCCAGCACTTTCAGAGTACCATGCTGTACATAAAGAACCAATATTAAGCTGCATTAAAAAATTCTTTTAGATATCTATCAAAAATCATTGGTTGATTTTTAACTTGCCTAAGAACACTTTTATTGTCAGTATGTTTTGAATTGCTGTTGCTTTATTAATTCCGATAATGAAGGATTTATTTTTTTTAAGTTTGGAAAAGCTTGGAAAATGTGTTTGATATGAAATCCATGGATTTAAACTTTATTTAGTGACCTCTGCTGGTGCAGACGGAAGGATGCCAATTCATGCAATAAACACAGATATGGCTGTGTGATTTAGTGTAGTCATCTGTATTATTAATAGTTCTTTTTTTTTTTTTTAAAGACGCCATACCTGCCCAACATTTGTTTACTGAACCAATAAACCTGCTGAAAGAGGCGTGGGAAGTGATGAAAAAAAAAGAAAGCACGCACTGGACTGATCAAAGTAGAAATTTGCTGCATGGGTTTAAAAAGCAAAAATAAATGCTGGGTTTAGAGTAAAACTGGAAAATCTTTTTTTTTAATACATTCGTCTGTTTTTATCTTAAACTGAAGATGAAGTGTTATGTTTCTGCGCTGTAATGCTGGCAGGCCTCCGTAGCTTGGTAAAATATGAAGGAGTGCAGTGATGCCTTCAGAAACACGAGGGTTGCAAACATTAATAAATTCAGCTCATCCCTGATATCATGACAGCAGCGTCTTTGTTTCAATGAAGGGCATAAAACTAAAAAAAAGAGGAGGTGGTGTTGCAACAGTGTTACCATAAGAGTGCATGCAGTGTGTTGAGTTTTGCATCACCTCTGCTGGCCATGGTGCTCGGTTTGAAGTGCAAACTTGTATGGATGTTGTATCTCTTGTTTCAGTATTCTGGCTGCCACACTTGTCCCGACTCCATAGAGAAATGTCACTCTGTAGATACACTTCCTGCTTCCACAAATGGCTGCCAGACTGTTAATGAACACTTGTGCAGTCATTAAACCGGAGTTGGGTTCAGCTGCTCTGCTGCAGCTGTGAGTTGCATCCAGATCCATTTTTTTCCCTGTGCAGAACAAAATTGTTCTGGATGCCAAAGTAATACTAGTTTTACTGACCTGATGTTTGGGGGATTTTTTGCATCAAAGGAACATGTTACTCAACAGGAGGGGGTGAAATGTTGCTGAGATTTATTAAGTGGAACTTTTTGGGAGGGGGGGGGCACCATAATTTCCTTCTGATTGTTTGGTTTTGGCAGAAAGACGGAGTCTTAGTTTGGAGACTGAAAATATGGCGTAAGCGTTTTGTCCATGTACAGGTTGTTCATAATGTACACAATGTAAAAGTGTGCTTTGATGAATATTGGTTGTTGTACAAACTGTATCTATTGAACTGAACTTGGTATGCTATTGGACAAAAACAAAAAAAGTGTAGAAATTATTTTCAGCCAAGAATAAAAACTTGGAAATAAACTGTCATCTGTAGCTTCAATTTATGTGAGTCCATGCTTCCACCTTGTGGTAGAAATGTGCTATACATGTGCAATACAACATGATTGTAGAATTGAAAGAGGTTTATTAATTAAAAACAACAAGAAAAGGCTTCTCACCATTATATAAATAACTATTACAGGATCCTGGAAGGGGAAAAAATAAAAACAGTCTCCTGTGCTTAAAGGGGCATACTGAAGGATCAATCAATGGAACTACAGTGTAGTTGTCCTCATTGTAATCAGGTTATTCAGATAGCAGTGGTTTCAGTCATCAGAGTCCATGCAGCATAGGGAGCTATTAATTTATAAAGGTCACATTTAAAATGCAGTCATCGTTTTAAAAATCCTTCAATCCATCTGCCTCTTAATATTTCAGATGTGCATATTTACAGTAATATGCACAAGAGGCAAAAGGTTACATTTTGTTCTGAAGCATGAATATGGTATATGTGCTGAGCAATGTTAAAGATACAGGCTGTGTCCAACTACTGCAACACTAAATACTTAACACCTGAACGCTGCAGAATGTGTTTTTGTTTTTGCAGTATATAAAAGGATCTCAGCTCGATTTATCATTTACAGTCACTTTGCCAGCGTTTAGAATGCAGTCTTCATTTGGACTGTAACTGCAATATTATGGCCACAGTGTTTCTGTTTGCCACTTTTGTATGAGTGAAAACTCATGTACTGAGTGCTACTTTCACTTTAAAGACACTGATGACAGTAGTGGGGGGGGGGGACGATGAGCACAGATAAAAGCTTAAGGTTTTCCACCCAATACTGACAATCATCCATCAGATTTTTAAAAAGTTCTCTCATCCATAAAAACCAAACAAACAGTTGAGGTCATGTGAAAAACTACGTCTAGTGTCGCAAGAAAACAAAAACAACAACAAAACCCAGCAAAAGACAATAAGTGGAAGCTAATACTGGTACCGTCCTTGCTTCCCTCCATGCCCACTGTGTCCTCCGTAATCTCCGTGTCTGCCATGTCCTCCTTGATTCCACCCACCTCCTCTCCAACCACCTCCACCCCCTCCTCTTCCTCCTCCTCCCCATCCACCTCCACCACCTCGACCTCGTCCCCCACCACCACCGCCGCGTCCTCCCCAGCCACCACCTCCGCCATCTTGTCTTTTCTGCCAGGGGGGCATCTCAGGAGGCGGGGCTTCGATCTCTGAGGGACGTCCTCCTCGATCTGGTACTCTTCCCATCAAGATCTGCAAAGACAGGTTAAACAGAACGTCTATGAAGAAAACGTCCAAATCAGCCCCCGACTATTCTGGCTGTGGGAAACGTTTCCTGCACCTTGTTGATAGCACAAGCGGTCTTCTCCCTGCTCGAGCCACTGCTGGTCTTCACCACATTGCAGAGATCTTCTCTGGCAGCCAGCAGCGCCGCTATGTCCACAAAGGACTGAGGCCTCAGAGAGTGTCTCTTAGGCTGGTAGGCTCCTGCCATGCTGTCCACCTTCACCTAAAACACAACACAACTATCTAAATGCTTCTCGCTATTCGCCAAATAACCACAAAACATTCTTCAAACAAGCAGACGTTAGTTTGAAGTGTGACTGTAAACATACCTTGGCTCTGTCTGACCACCCAAATGACTGAACAGTGACGTCGAGCCGTTTGATCAGCATCCTGCGGCGACATTCGTACTCCGACGATAGAGTTGCGTTGATGCTTTGTAATTTTTCCTGCAAGCATTAAAAAGAGACCTGTAACAACAATACAACCAGATACATACACAGTACAGTGTAGCTACTAGCCGATCATATACATACCCACTGTTCACTACTGAGTGATTTCTTCAGCACTGGGTTTCCAACAGAGGCACCAGGAAGGGTTTTAAGCAAGTTTTCAACCTGTTAAACAAACAACAACAAAACAATCAAAGAGAGACAGTGATGTAAAAATACAATGATTAATGTATCACACACAACAATTTTCTCCTAACTTGCTATCTCAAGTATTTACAGCTAATGAAGCAATGCAGGAAGAAAATGAAGGAAATGTGTCGATGTCTGTCTGTGCCACCTAATAATAATGAGCAGAGAGTGCTACACATTTAAATTACACGGCCAAGAGGTTTTTTTTATGTGTTAATCTGATTATTTTGGAATGGGTGGGACGGTAGTTGCCTCACAGCAAGAAGGTCCTGGGTTCGACCACACCATCTCCCCAAGGCCTTTCTGTGTGGAGTTTGCATGTTCTCACTGTGTCCGAGTGGGTTCTTATCTACAGCTTATAGAATACTTTTTTAAAAAAACATTGCATCATGCCTTGTGTTAAAGAAGGAGGAGCAGATCTTTGTTCATTTTCTTTTTTGTTTGATCGTTTTGCAATTACCGTAAAAGAATTGTGCACACTGCTACTACTATACATACATTTTGATCAGTAAATTGAGCCTTATTCTTGCTCATCCTAACTGAAATTACGTGCAGTTTAAACAGCCTCACCTTATTTTGAAGTTGAGAGAAAACTCCTGCGGCCTCCTGTCCCTTTGGCACAGGTAGTTTCAGAGTTTCACAGATTGCTGTGAGCTCCTGGTTCACTGGACTCTGGCCTTGTTTATCAGAGACTTGCCTGCTTCTCATAATCTGGGCGGCCTGAAGCTCAGAGCTTAAAAACACTGAAAAACAGACACAAAAATCTAATCTTCCTACTTACTTACAGTTTACAGCCCACAGAGTGGATTACACAGAATGATACATACAGACAAACTTGAGATGGTCTTTTGTTTTCTGCCCAGTGCCCTTGAGAATCCCTGAAACTTCACAGGGGCAGTGCAGCTCCCTCAGCAGACCACTCATCTCCAGCTGGAGGCTGTCCATATCGTCTTGGAGGAGAAGAGCAAACAAAACAGATGTGAGTGCAAAGATTAGACACCGTTTTGTTTGTTTTTTTAGATCAGATTAAGGTGAGAATGGATGCTGCTCACCTGGGCCTGAGGTGATGCTCTCCTCCAGGTCACACAGGGGCTTTAACCTGGCTGACAGCCACTTGCAGAGGTCTACATATTCAAGCGACTGCAGGCCTCCTTCTGCGGCTCTGAGCAGCGCCTTCTCCTCGAGCAGAGGGCCGTCATAGCTACGGACCAGCACACACCAAAAGTCAAACACATCTAGGAGTTAGAGGGGGGTCTTGGCTGATTTATTTTGATTGAAAACACGCCGCAGGATGTGGAAGCTAAACAGTTATGCTAGCAGTGACTTCGCTTACCCAAGCTGCTCTAACGAGTCCAAAATGTCACACTCCATCGCTGAAGCCGCGAGCTGTTTCACGCGCGTGTATCTACTAAAACCATGACAGCACAGGGGGCTTTAGCATCCATTCATTCCGTTATCGTGGATATCCGCCTCCACTGTGGTCCGACCAAGACAATGACCCGGAATGAAACGGGCGAATTTCGGAACAACGTTCTGCAACTTTGGTTCCGCCTAGGTTCCGCCAATTTTAGCAAAACTGTAAGTAAAGCGTGTCTATTTTCAAAATTGGAGGTATATATTGTTAAAGTTAAAACAATAAACTTTGTGCATTGATGTCGGAAAATAGATGACAAATACAAATGCTAACATCTAATCAGCCAATTATATTGCAGCAGCTTATTTAGGCATTTAGACCTATGACCAAATTTAGCATCAGAATGGAAGAGAAAGGTCATTTAAGGGACTTTGAACTTTCTTTTTTTCACAAAAATTGGTTCTTTTATGTGCATGTAACCTTTAAGTTGAGCTCGAATCTGTACTTTTGCGTGTAAAGCTCTATGTCCAGGCCCGGATGCAGGGGAAATGGACGAGACTGGTTCGACCCACCATCCAGTTCTTCCTGGTGTCGTTCCCTCTGTATGTGGGATACACGCGCGTCTCTGACTACAAACACCACCCGGGCGACGTCCTGGTGGGACTGCTGCAGGGCCGTCTCATCGCTGTGCTCACAGTGAGTGCATTTCTGAGTCACTTTTATTGATGTTTATTATTAAAGCTGAGGATATTTATCCAATTATATAAGGTGAACACTTAAATCCTCTATTTTAAAGTGTAGAATAACATATTTTTCCACTTTTGAATCATTACTTCTGAAACCAAAGGCTGGCTGAGCAGCCTCTTCCTAAAAATAAAATGGTGTAGTATAAATGAAGGATTTTGCTGAGTTTTGCCAGCTTTCAGGTTGGCAAAGAAGTTGTGGTAGCCTGTAAATATAGACCAAAATTACAGTGTGCTTGAAAAATTGAGGTCGTTCTGAAGGTAAAAGAGGTCTAACTAGCACTATAAAGGTGGAACTAATAAAGCGTCTGTTAAGGTTATGATAATATGAGGCAGACAGCTGATAATTTGGTTAATGCAGGGATACATTGAACCAAATAATTCATGCAACCAACAATATCGAAAAATGCTGTTTGCATGGCATAGGAAGTTTTGCCCAAGGACTAAATATCAATACTGAATATCACCACAGAATTAGGGAAAGTGTAATGACTGGAGTGAAACCAGACTCCAGACCTATCAGACTTCTCAGGCTGGGTATCCTCCACTCCTGAAAGCATCTACAATGAGGCCATCAGCGTCAGAACTGAACTGTCAGCCGACTGGTATGTGGAAAGTGATGACGACTGGATGCACCAAAGGAAGCAGCCAACATCATGGAGGCAGTGTGATGCTCTAGGGAATGTTCTGCTGGGAAACTTTGTCCTGGCTTCCATGTGGATGCTACCCCCCACCTAATGTTCTAGACCACTAACAACCACTTATGACAACTGCTTTTCCTGATGTGGAAGCCTTATTCTGCAGGATAATGATGAGTCCGTAATCCTATCAACATAACTGAATTTTGTAGGAATTTAGCACATTGGGTCTCTCAGCTGTTGATAAAGTCTTTTCTGCAGCGTCCTTTGCAACCACTGACATCGACTCAAAGTAGAGCAGCTACTCCTCTGTATCAAAAAGAGCCAGTTAACGTGGTTCAGACATCTGATTAGGATGCCTCCTGGCCATGTCCCATTGGGAGGAGATCCAGGACATGCTTGAGAGATTATATCTTTCAACCGGCTTGGGAATGCCTCAGTATCCTCCTGGAAGACTTGGGGAAGATGTCTGCAGAGAGTGAGGTCTGGACATTTCTGCTTTGACTGCTGACCCATCAACACTGCCCCAGATAAGTGACAGAAGACGGATGAATCAATGGCTAGATGGGTTTTGGGCTTGAACTAGTTCTACATTTTGTAGTCCCACCTCACAACGTATAGAACCTAAAGGATCTGTTGCTGAAGTCTTGGTTGTCAATCTTCAGAGGTCCCCACCCATTTAATGTTGCGGTTCACTAAATGTATGTCTTCTTCTATTTTGTCTTCTCTATGCAACATTGTATAAGTTGGCTGTGATCAAGAAATCAATCAAGTGCAGGCAAAAGATTAAAACTCACCATTTTATTATGATAATGTTATTTGATATGTCAAATTACAAGTGTATGATGTAACATAAAAACTGTTACAAACATATGTATGCATATTTACATTATATTTATGAAAAGTAACAAGCTACATCTGTATAAAGAAAATACAACTATGACATGAGTTATTGGTACTATAAATTTTACAACAGATACTTGGTATTCTCGAACCATGATAATACCTAGACGTGTAGAAACCAATAAAACCAGAACAAGAGACGTTAAGATGGAAACTAGGATGGACGTGAGGCACTTTTTTGAGGTTGTCAGGATGTGAAAGCAGATGGCACTAAAAGGAAACCAAAAAAAAAAAAAAAGATGCACAGGAAAAAGAAATGTGCACAAATAGAGAAAGTGAAAGAACGAAAAGTAAGAAAACAGGCAGTGTTTTACAGAATAGTTAAGAATAGTACCATTTATACTGCAAGTTTCAAAACACAAATGTCTTCCACTATTTAGAACTAATCACGTAAATGTTACATCGAGCGCTGTAAGATGAAAAAAAGCTTACGTATAGTATCATCAGTGCACCAAAGCATCGGAGAATTGAAACATAACCACTCAACTGCTGTAAAAAGTAACCGTTTTTAAAACAATACACTGAAGAGAAACAGGTTTATATAGCTTTTTTTTCATCTTTCTTAATCTACACAATGTCAAGAATGTACACTTGTATGCATTCCCAAAGATATGCACAGTTTCCAAGATTGAAAGAGGATAAAAGACTAGCAGCAAAGTGGTTAAAACTGAAGTCTTTATATAATGCAGGTCAAAAAAATATATATATATATTAAAGCGGACAGACACATGTTGCATATATAATACAGTACATGACAGGAAGTTGCACTGTGCTGGTTAATGCAGAATGAGAAGTGTTATTTCAGCATTCTCTACACTTTGTATAAATGCACGTCCTACATTTTGCTTCTCAGCCAGCAAGTTTTAATCAGGTTCATCAAACCTTGGTTCAGCTTGCAATAATGCAGGGTAATCAGATTACAATGGGAGAAAGACAACCAACGAAACATTTGGTTACACACACACACCAACGCACACGGCCAACCTACCTGGAATCTAGCACGCACACACATACAAACACACAGCCGTGGGCACAATATAGTAACACTCTCGCACCCACACACATGCACAAGTGTCCACTTCATCACACAGAGCAATCAAACATTTCAAAACTGACCGTTGTCGTTATATGCTGTTGGAGAATTAAGGTTTAACAGTCATTCATAGCTGATTTTCTCTGTCAACACAATAAAATTAGTGATTGTATCTAGCAGCTTTATACGTGTGTGTGTGTTTGTTTTTTATATATATATATATATATATATATATATATATCTCAAACTTTAAAAACAAGTGGACTGCCACTACTGTACCGTGTTAGCACTATCCTTCCTTCTACCATACAAAACTAGAGAGAAACTCTATTAGAAACTCAATAGTCATTTCCATCACAAACGCCCTCTACTTTTCAATGTGAAATAATACTAAAAGGTGACCTATGTACAAATGCTGTCATTTCAAGCTACGGTATATGCTGACAGCAACGATAAATACAACTCTATCTTTAAAATTTCAAAGGCAAAAAAAAGAAGAAACGAAAAAAAACAAAAAAACAAACTGGGATTATTATCAGTACTTAAATATAGTGTTACATATTTACAAGTGTTTGGAGTTTGGTACCAGGGGTTTGTCGTCTACCTATATATAGCATTTAAAATGTCCCGTCTAGTCACTGACTCAGTCCGCCAAGAGGTCAATGCGTTTCCCCACATTCGAAGGTTTGCATAGAAAGTAAAGGGAGCATTGGTTAGGGAGGAATCTGGAAGATAAATTGTTCTCTTGTACTCCTAAGTGAGGTGTGGTTTCTCTCTCTCTTTTTTTTTTTTTCCTTTTTTAAACTCAGAGTGACAGGAGGTGGGAAAACATGCATATCTGATAATAACAGCATTTGGATGTTGTACCAAATTTGCTATTAAAAAAAAAAAACTGAGGTGGATTACACTTTTCAGTTAGGGAGCATTTGGGTTATTGCAGCCAGATGTCCAAACTAAGCTGTTCTTGTAGCGACTTTTACTCTAGAAGCGTTAAGTTCAATTTTGAATATTCGGTTGGGTAAGACTGCCAAACAGTCCATGTAGATACTGTTTCCCAAAGGGTTTTAAATTTGGACATTTGGGTGAGGAGTGCAGGATAGTGTCTTTCTTGCCAAGAGTTAGACCAGAAGATTATCATCATTTACATCTGTTTACTAAATATGAAGCTTCATTCATGTAGTTACGACTGAAACGGAGGCAAACATAATCCATCTCCTGAGGTTACCAATTTACAGGTCATACCATGTTTGTGCAGTGGACTACAGATGTCGACATGCTGCCCTCGTCAACCAATATTGGCCTACCAGGAAATCCAAGTGGACAATATTTCTGGTCATTAATTTTGGCTATAGCCCTGTCCACATATAAAGTGATTTTCACTTGCCACCTCTCGCTTTGCAGCGGACAGCTGCTAGCAGACTTTTCAGACACCGGTTGCATAGGAAACCTTATTTCCTGCCCTATCTTTTGTCAGTCAGCAGTATCCTTTGCCATCCCATTGGTAGTTGTTTCAAATTGCTGCTTCTAGCCATTTCGCACCGCTAACTGTTATTCCATCTGTCATCACTACAAGACTCCGAATTTCACTGACATTCCATAATCTCTGGTCTCCACAGCGCTTTTTTTCTTCTTCTTGTGAGTATTAAAAACAAAACAAAAAAAAAACCCAATGTGATGAAGAAGCTTTTTAACAGTCTTATTTAGGGTGAAGATTTCTTTGTTTCCCTGGACAAAGACGGGAATAAATAACAACAAAAACACATTAAAATGTGGAAAAATATCATGCTGGCGTTGGCCAATTTATTTTTAAACATCCGTGCATCCATATGTAATTCCTTTTTTTTTTTAAATGCGCTTTTTTATTATTTTTTTTATTTTTCATTTTTTTAAATTTAAAGGGAAAAGGGATTAATGCAATTTAGAGATATCGGTTAGCTGCTTCCACCTGCTTTCAGTCTTCATATTAACAGAACAAGCGTCACTCTTCTCAATCTAACTTGGCAAGAAAGCCGATGAGTGCATTTCATTACTTTGTTTACTCTGAAGCCAGGGCTTCCAAAAGCAGGATGGTGGTCAGTACTGTTATGAGTCAAAGCCTGAATCACGTAGTCACCGGTGACGTTACGTAACATAAAACCACCTCTGCGTATGCAGACCTATGCACACACACACACACACATACAGAACATCTCAGGGTTTAGTAGCTGAGATGCTCAGCGTTCCCAAAACAATGCATTCATTCCTTCACTCGTTCGTTCGTTCGTTCATTCATTCATTCGTGGAAGGAGTGGACTAACTTTTAAGAAACAATGTAATACCACATTTGCACAACATTTGAAGGGGAAAAACAGAACGATTCAGAGGTCAAACAAGGGAATTTAAGAGGGTGCTGCAACCAAAGCTTGGAGAGCAGTGCTTTAAAAAGAGGGTTGTTTTTTTTTGGGTTTTTTTGTCTCTTTTATTTTTAACCCACTAAAAAACAAAAACAAAAACAAAACAGGATGTTAACTTAATTTTTGAACAGACTAATTCCAAAATCTGGAGTTTTATCAGTCAAAGAATAGTCAAATTTAAGTGCCATGTCATTTTAACCAAGGAGCACTGTAACCCCTTACCTCACCAAAACAAAACTTGCTGGTTGAGCAACATTTTAACACTTGATTAAGAACTAATTGTAAAACTGAGCAGGAAAATAAGAAAAAAAAATAACAACAAACAAAAAAACCCACCAATTTCACTACAGCAGTAAATAACTGGACTATAACTGAGATTCACTGAAGTAAATGAAACTGTTGTGTGTTGGTTTCTATTTATATGGTTCAAGAGGTTCTAAAATGCAATTTTCTTATGAGGAAATAAAAATATATGGGGGGAGGGGGTGTTTAATGTAGTGAAGTTGTTACCATATTTTTCCCTTCTAATTGTAGAATCGATCCCTTTATTTTGGAA
Organism: Neolamprologus multifasciatus; assembly: GCF_963576455.1. Taxonomy (NCBI): domain Eukaryota; kingdom Metazoa; phylum Chordata; class Actinopteri; order Cichliformes; family Cichlidae; genus Neolamprologus; species Neolamprologus multifasciatus. The sequence goes on along the minus strand of NC_140457.1, from coordinate 14,797,919 downwards.
TGCAATCAAACGATCTAAATCACCTCAGGAAGGCGAGTTAGTCATTTTAACGTCTTTTAAATGAACTGTGCAAGCTGTGCCAAGGTGGACCTTCAAAATCAATCTGTTACTCTGCTTAAAAAAAGTGATGGAAAGGAAAGAAGGAAATCAAATGGCCAGACATCCACCACAGCAACTACTCTCAAGCATTAAAATTACAATAGAACACGGTGGTTAATATACCACAAGAATTTCAGAGGATTACCTTTACTCGGGGGGAATATCATTTTATAGTGCACTTTTCTCTGTCTAATAATTACATTGTCAGCGAATGCTTAAGCCATGAAGGAAAGGCCACTGTTACCCAACTGCAAATTCACAAACAAGCAAAAACATATCCCTTTTAGCATACCCAAACAGCAAGTACGTTTTTTCCTCAGCGCAAAATAGTTTTGATTTCTTTTTCTTTTTTTTGTCGTGAAGTTGTCGCTCTCTGTACAAAAGACAATTTTCCTTCATGAAGTTACACATAACTTGTACTACTGTCTGATATTTGTGGCCTGGCTTATGAGTGTGAATGTGAGAGAGGTGTGTGTGTTTGTATGTGCAGATGTGTGTAGTAACATCTCCAAGTCTATTAATCGTGACTTCTCCTCCTCTTCTTCTCCTCAGCTTAAGCTCCTGAGCTTAGCTTGATGCTCAGAGCCCCCCTACCCCCCACAAAGCATATGGTTTTGTCCTCCGCTGCTGCTTGTCGGCGACAAACACAAACTGAAATCTCCAAAAGCCCTCAAAGTGGGGATCAACAACATATCACCCCGTCTGAGAGGGGAATGAAAAAAGGATGCCAGCTTATAATTTTCCGCTTTTATCCACTTCCTTTGTTTGCTAGCTTTGATGGCGTCCCAGTGTCCGGTGTCGGGTCACCCCGCGGCCTTGTGCTTGCCCCCACAGCAGCGGCAGGCCTCGCCACAGTGGTGGCACGCGCGCAGAGGCAGGTAGCAGCACATGCAGGGTGCGATAAACGAGAGCGCCACCAGGGCCAGCCAGCGCAGACAGAACTGCTCGTCAGAAGTGTCACATGAACAGGGGTCTGAGAAGTCACCCTCTGAGTCAGACATGCAGTGATACAGCATGCTCTCGGCGCATAGCATACAGCTGACTTTGTAGATGCACTGTTTAATTGGGTCGGGGGCATCCTGGCACTGCCCCCGCCAGTTGTCTTCGTGGTTGAACATCTCCCGACAGTAAATGCACCGTGAACGCTCGCCGTCCTCTCGCCGCCGTCTGCTCTTTTTGGACTTCATGAGGGGCGACGGCTGAGTCTTGATGGCCGTGTCCTTGCCCAGCCCAAGCCCTATACCTGTTCCTATACCCATTCCGGGGCCTGAGTGGGAGTCTCCACCGGGGCCATCGGGGAAGAGGTACTCGCACTTCTTACTGTCCAGTTTGTGAAATGCAGTGGGGAAATCCAGGTCCTCACGGTCGGGTTCAGGTTTCCACATGACAGGGTGACGGTAGTCCTCGTAGCCACGGATGAGCACGTCTTTGCGTGGGTTGATGCGGACGATCTCTTCTTCATCCATGCGAAAACTGACACGGCGAGTCGACTTAAAGAGGAAAATAAGAAGTCAGATTGCTAGAAAGACTACAAATCAACACTTTGTGGAAAATACTACATAAAAAGTACCTTAATTTAAAGAATTATATATTGATATAAGCCAGTAAGGCAAAGGCAGACCTGTGGAGGCAGGTAGCGCCTGTTGCTGGAGGGGAACTCGTCAAAGGGCTGGGCGCGAACGTAGCAGCCCCTGAATGGCTCGGTGGAGACGACATTGTTCAGAGGAGAGAAGGGCTCTTTCATCGGGGTACAGATGGAAGGAGGCTCATCACACACCTACAGGCATACAGAATCAAGTAAGTATGCGAAACAGGATGAAACTTAAAACATGTTCAAATTTCTTCCCTAGTAACACATCACAAAGAAAATCTAGTGAATTAACACTCTGATGATGCAATAACAACTTTTGTAATTATTTTTAGTCACTTTGCTTACCAAAAAATCTGCAAATTATCAATTTTTTTTGTTAATCCCCTCTGAAAAAAGCCATTCTCACTTTTCACGATACTGCTTCACTGTTAAAAGCTCTAATGGTCAATCAGTTCAGTTTTCATGATTACAACAGCTTTGACTCAGTGTGTGTAGGCTGTCGTTTGTGTGTGTGTGTGTGTGTGTGTGTGTGTGTGTGTGTGTGTGTGTGTGTGTGTGTGTATGTGTGTGTGTGTGTGTGTGTGTGTGTGTGTGTGTTCCACTTTAACCACCAGGGGGCATCCTGCACCCACGCTTGTCCAAATGACTGAGCTGTGTAGATGACTCAAGGCCCTTCTGTTAAGAACTCAGAGTTCCCATCAGCCTTGCATGTGTTCCCACAAACATTTTAGCTGATGCAAAAATCTACAAACACTGGCCTAAAAAGGCTCTTGACAATACTGAAAAAAAGAGAAATGTTGGAAACCATGCGCTGCAACGTGAAAGCGAACAATTAATTCCTTCCAACAATTACAAGAAGAAAGCTCACTGTTGACATCAATCGGCCTATAAATAACATCTTGTGAATGACACAGAGGACATCAAATGCAGGAAAATATTTTTACACATCTACAGAAATTATATTTAAAAAAGGAGCCTCCAACAGCAATAGCCTCATACTTTAAGTACTCATGGCAACAAAAATCAAAAGCAGCAGTGATTTTCATGATTCATGCATGCAGAGGTGATGAGAGTTGGGGGAGGATAGTTATTATGTTAAGAGCCTTGTGATATTTTGTGGAGCTTGATTTCAGTGCAACTATGTTCACAACTTCCAGCTTATTCAAACGTTCACGCGAGATACGGGAAAATAAGCAGAACTGGGCACCGGTCGCCCTCAAAACATGGCTAAACTTCACATTCACAGACGTGCCTGCCTATTTCTAAACGCTCCTGTGATGTCTCAAAGTGACCCCGCTAAACTGAAGGTTCTTTCTCTCTGCGTGTCGCAACCGAAAATACACAAACACAGATGGATGCATGCCGAGGCATCTTCGAGTTCGATCGGACCGTATTCGAGCCTCGTATGCACTGGCTAGCTGACCCTCTTTTTCCCCCCCACACACATCTCGACCTCATCAAAGCAGGGTTAGTCCTCCTCTCTTCTCCCACCTTCTCTCCCTCTCTCTTTTCTGTGTGTGGAGGTGGTGCTGGCTGTAGTTAGTCAGTGCCGTGTGTAAAGTAGCCCACGCCAGTGCTTTAACGCACAGCGGAAATCTGGTTTGCTCCCAGCTGCTGCTACAGTAATTACTGTCCTGTGGTTGCTAAGAGATGCTTCCTTTGACTTCCCCCCCCCCTCTCTCCTCCACTAGCCCCCTACCCCACCCACCCCACAGACTGCTAACACATGGTCTGTGTGCGTGTGTGTGACTTTGTTCCTTCATTGCCTCCAAACATACCAAGTGGTGCAACACACATCGACAGCGTCTGCAGGGGAATGTGAGGAACAGGAGACATTGGAGGCAGAGGGAAGAGAAAGAACAGAGCAGGAAAAAATGAGATTGTGTTGTATTTGTGTGTGCGCGTCTGAGAGAGCTAGAGCGAGAGAGAGGGGGGAGAGGGAGCGAGAGGCCAAAGAGTCTGCCGAGGGAATGTCATAAACCAGCTCCAGCTGGAGAAATGCAGCAGAGAACTTAAAAAGCCAGATGACAGCTGTATGTGTATGTGAGAGAAAGAGAGAAAGGAGCGAGGGGCGGCGGGGCAAATGGGAAACAGACTTGGGCTTCCTTTTAAAGTGCTTGCCCAAGCCCCCACTATTCAAAGGCATGCGTGGGGGCCAATCTGGAGCTGATCTGACCCTAGAGATGTGGCTGTTTGAGGGAGGAGACGAGAAGGGGGAGGAATGCAGAGAGGGCGTTGTAGGTGGTGCGGAGCCACGGGCAACCTGGCTCCACACCAACATCAGGGATCCATGCACTTCCGCCCTCAAAGGCACAGGGGTTGAGGACAGGGAAGGCTGGCCCACATACTAAAAGCTTACGACACACACTTCAACAAAGCAAAGGAACGTTTTGTGTGCGTGCCTGGATATTTGAATGCAAACATGAATACATGCTTTACTTCTCTATGAGCTTGTTTCTCACAGGCTAGAAAGAAGCCTGATGGGTGCTCATCTCTGGGTCCTGCCAGCTTAAAATTAAAAATTAAAAAATGTAAAAAAAAAAAAAAAAAAAGCCCACTCCTGATGTGTCCTAAAGGAGTGGTTGGCTGTTTTGGGAAGTGAGTCTTTATTTGTAAGAGTGAGGTGAGATGTATGTAACAACTTCCGGCCTGCTGAGTTACATCAATCTACAAATACATTTTGATAGATTTTTGTCAAATTCACAGCAAAAGAGAATAAAAGGCATATTTCATAAAATGTCAAATGGCTACCTTTAAACTACTCTTCTTCACAGCTTGGAGATGTCTCATAGAAAACGACATCATCGGTCAGAGTGAGGCTGTGAAACTCACTGGCCAACAAAACCCATGTGTACAAAACAGATAAGAGAAAACTTCCTGCCAGTTCTAAATTAGATGTGGATGTTTTCCTGTGGTATTCGAGAAAAGAAAAAAAGCAAAAGAACAAAAAACCCTCACATACATATTTTACTTAGTACTAGCGGAAGGACTGTAGCGGTACAGCATAATTCCTGGCAGTGGGTCATCACAGCTGAGTAGGGTGTTGTGCAACCACTTTTCTCTATGGGTGAAATATGTTGCATGTTCAGTGTGTGTGTGTGTGTGTGTGTGTGTGTGTGTGTTTTTTGAGTGAGAGGAAGAATGTGGTAAGCTTGTGAAGGGCATACATGTGGGTGCTCAGCCTCAGTGGGCAGGATGTGGGTGGAGAAGACCATCTTCAGCGCACGAACACTGACAATGCACGCGTGTGTGCGTGCACATACCCGACGCACACAAGTCTTTGTAACAATGCAAGGCTAGGATGAATTCCAGCAAATTTTGATACCCGTCGATTTTTAGAGCCATTTAATCAAGGAACAAAAACAAGGCTTCATGGTGACCTCTGGTATCTGTTTTTGGCACAAGGTCACAGCAAATCCATAGAGAGCTGCTACTGCTTCTAAAAAGACCTACTACTAATAAAAACTACATGTGTGGTCAACCAGGGGTGGGACAACATTTTGAAATCTTGATGCATCATCACACCGCTTCCTCTTGTGATACAATTATTAACATTCTGGTGCCAAATATTAGCAGAAAGTGCACACGCTCCAAATACAGCAACTAATCTGACTTACTAGAGTGATTATTTCATGACTCCGTGTGAAGTGAATGAAATTACTATCCATTTCCCACCTCTAGTGGTCATAACAATTTCTTTCTTTCTTTTATGCTTTTTTTGCATTTTGCCTTTTACACACCCACACATGGCAGATGGAGGGAGCCACAGAAAGGTTGGGAGGGGGTGACATGCAGCAAAGCTTCTGTACTTCTTTTTTTTTTGAAAGTCATCATTTATCTGCACAGACACTGACGTGACTTCGTGATGGAGCTTGGAGCCACACAGCTCGGCTAACACTTTGCTGTGTGGTGGTATTTGCTGCTTCTCTGGCCGCAGCCTCTGGTTCACTTCTCTTTTTCTGTAGCCCAGGTCTCTGACCGCAACATTCGGATGCCAAATCACCATGGTGACACCCTCGGTGGCTTGCTGAACACCCCCCTTCTACCCCTCTCTGGCTGCACCCCTTACCCCTCCTCCTGCCCCCCCGCTGCCTAGCAACAGCGGTGCCATTGGATTTCCTGTATGTTCAGGCTGATTCCTTAAAGACGAACTTTGCCACAAGAACTGGAACACCACTTTCTCCTCCATCACTGCTCTTCTAGTCTGCATCATGCAGATGGGCAAGTACAGAGCAGATCAGAGGTAAGTATAAGCCTCTGGGAGGTTCATAGCTAAAAATTTAATTCACATGAGGTCAACAAGAGACCACAAACGTGGTTCTGTCTATTCCATATACAGTGGTAAATGGTAAATGGCCTGTATTTGTATAGCGCTTTTACTAGTCCCCCCTAGGGACCGCAAAGCGCTTTACACACCCAGTCATCCACCCATTCACACACTGGTGGAGGCAATTACTACAGTTGTAGCCACAGCTGCCCTGGGGCAGACTGACAGAAGCGAGGCCATATCGCGCCATCGGCCCTTCTGGCCCACACCAGAAGGACACAACGACCGAGACTGTCAAGCCGGGGCTCGAACCGGCAACCTTCCGATTACAAGGCGAACTCCCAACTCTTGAGCCACGATCGCCCCAGTGGCTCAAGAGTTGGGAGAGTGTGCAGAGTGGAGGAAATGATCAGAGGTGAATCAACACACCTCAGTGTTGCACAACAGTTAATCCTTATTATGTGTAGGGTTTCCTTACAGCACTGGTGCATTGGATTGCTTAACAGTGTCAGAGGCTTCTATACTGTCACTAAATGTGTCCTACAAGAGCTGCCCTTCCTACTAATGTGCCTTTATCAACTTTGCAATCAGAAGCAGAACAGGTGGGTGGCTGGCTTTCCTGTAAAAAGGCCAGATATCTAAAACAAATTACCAAGGGTGTGTTGCCTTGAACTATACACCTGCTGCCTTTCTCTGCTAAAGAGAACGTGACATTCTTAAACACACATGGTGACAAGTCAACCGCTGTGCAAAGGCACTGAGTGTTGTTGTTGGTACAATACATGGTGCATGCAGTTATTGTGTACAGGTTTAGTTGGTCCCAAATTTAGTTAGCTAAAGTCATAGAGTCCTATCTTCACGCAAAGGAAGAATAAAGAGTCTTACGAGATGTGACCCTGACATCAGCATCATGGAGAGATTAGCTTAAACAGGCTAAACGTGAGTTCACAACTATCTACTGAGTACCTTGAAGTACCTTGTTTTTTCAGCTAAGACAACATCAACATCCTAAAGCCTTATTTGACTAGTAAAGATGAATGCTCCAGGCGATAATATATCATCTTCAATCTTGACAAGACTGACAGCTGCAGAGTTAGAGTACACCACATTTGCTGGCCAACACCCAGCTTCACCTCAGGGTCTGGCTGACACTGGTTAAACATCTGTAAATCTCTAAGAACAACTGTGAGACAACAAAGGCAGGTGTCAGCACCTGGCTGGGACAGATCAGACCTCAACCAAACATGTGGATCATGTCATTTCAGAGTCGGTGACAAAGCAGAGAGAACTTCACTCTTTTCAGTCATAGCAACACAGGTTTTCTTTACTAAACTTTAATGTCACTCACCGGTAGTCCATCCTCTGGATTATCGCCTTCCCCAAACGGTCGACAACCTGAAAGAGAGAAAGGTACGAGAACTTAACAACAGCTCAAACAGGCAAAGTATACAACACAAAACTCTCGTAGCTAAATTTGATTGACAAAAGCAAGGGAAGACTAGAGGGTAAAAATTCAAAGAACCCAGGCGACAACCTGCATCAGTCTGAATCTTTCAGCAACTTCCTTCTACCAACAAAATATTTCTATTTGTTTGTTTGTTTCTCAAACTGTTCCCCTAAGCATGGTTTAAAGTTACCACGCTGACTCTTGTCGGGCCGGAATAGTTCAAGACTTCTGCTTTCTTCTGCCTGTGGCCTAATGGGGAAATGAAAGCTGCTTTGTGTTAGTGGGGTTCACAGAAGTTAATAAAATAAGCATGCAGAGAATAATGTAACCGTGACCTCGGCTAAAAACCCACGTGCCATTTTCGCACCCCAAACACCTCAGTTACCGAGGTGGAGGAAAGAGCTAACATTTTTCATCACTGCACACATTGACTTCTCCTGTAGATTGTGTAATCTTAAGAAAGACACTTACACTACTTATATTTTCATAGTGTTTTGCTGAACACTATTCTCACAAACATCACTTTTTAAAAGATAACATTTTAATAAGTTATGTCAACAATGTGAAATAACTTGTTTAATGTATGCAGTCTGAAGATTTTTTTTTAAAGCTAGGTGAAGGTGTAATTGAATAAAGTCTGCCAATTTCCCTGCACATACTGACACTGTATAGTCCAGATAAGTCTTGAGGTTTGTCAGATCACAACAAGCAGAATGCAACACCACCGTTTTGTGACATAAGATAAAAACTTTGCTTGGAATAAACCTACATTTTTAGTATGTGTAATATATGGCTGTTAATGTAACCAAATCCAAGAAAAAAAAAACAAAAAACAAAAATAAAGCATTACACAACTAAAAGAAAGCCACCAGTTAACCACTCATTCGTGCAGGTGTGTGTTGCTTTACAGACAGCAGACATTTACTCTTTCAGAACAATAATTGAAGTAAATCTGAGTTAATATGTGCATAACGTTGCATAAAGAACTGTTAAATCACATTTAAAGTTAATAATTTGATAATATTCACCAGGTAATATCATCAGAAGTATAAAATCTAAAAGCTGAGTTCAGAACGATGAGTTATACCTATGCACTTCCAAGCATATGGTCAGAATTAACATAAAATGCAGCCATTTACTAAAAAATATCAGTGCACAGGTACAGCCAATCAAATTATTGTGGTTTCAGTCAGCTTAAATTAACAATTAAAAAAACCCGAAAAAAAATAAATAAAAAGAAGAATCAATGTTTAAGGACATTTCTAGATGAGAAAACAGTTTGGCAATGCTGTAGAAAGCAAGGACAAAACTATCTGAATGTGTGTGTGTGGGGGGGGGGGGGGGGGGGGGGGGGGTGAATATATTTGTACCCAAGGGCATCAAGAGGTTCTTTTTAAACTTTGGTTCACTTATTTAGGATTACTGAGGCTTTATTTAAAGCACTGGGGCATCAATCTTCCTGTCTGCATTCAGAGAGAGAATGCAAAAAAACACAGTAATGTGATCTCTGTCACAGAGAGGACAGAAGAATTCACTGAGCTTGTGTTAGACACAGTCTGTCCATCAGTCTGTCTGTCGCTGAGTCACATGGAGAAAGGTGTGTGTGTGTGTGTATGCATTTCTCCACTACTGAGAGAAAGAGGCCTCCTGCAGCCCAACTCTGGCAGCGCTGGGCCACAAAGCTGCCTGAGCCATGTGCCTGACGTTGCCATGGCAACAGAGGACTGCAAGACTGATACACGTGTGCGTGCACGCAGATACGCGTGCGCAGACACACACACACACACACACACACACACACAGGCAAAAACATATATTCCCTTCCTGCCTCTTCTCTCCCCCACACACATTCACGCAGCAGTCCAGCAGCAGAACGATGCAACTGGAATACAGAAGAACTGAGGAGAGGCATTACACAACACTGGCAGAATACAGAAGATGCCAGGAGAGAGAGGAGAACGGAGGGAGGAGAGGACAGCAGGGGTGGGAGGGGGAGAGAGAGAGAAATGCAAGGGAATGAAACCCCACCATCACCTGCTGTAGCTGACATTCACAGGAAGAAGCCGAAGCATTTATTAGCACACCAAAACTATACAGTCTCTGAATGAGAATCTTCACAATCACCCGGGCCCTGCTACACGAGATATCCATGCCTCTTTGCCATCTGATTATCTGAACAGCACTGAAACGGCCTCAAATCATGAATATCAGATATGTTACTGATATTTTGTTGTCAAACTGTGACAAAAGACCATAACAGCTTCCCAGCTCACAGTAACACCTTCAAATGCCAACACCCCATTCAAAACAAAACCCCTCAGGTTTCCACACATCATTTTAGCGTACCAAAATAGAAGACATTATTTAAGAAACTGGGAGCAAATTTTGGTTTGTTTAAAAGAGACACTAATCATCCTAGAAGATGACCCTGTGGTAATGAAGTATGCTGTTATTGCCTGTTTGTTATCTTCATGTGAAATTTACAGGGAAAGCAGCTTGCAAAGCATGTTCTACATGATTACCTTTTACCTAGATGGTGTGGACTTGTGCCCAGGAAGTTCAAATCTCAGATAAACGGCTGTGGGCAAGAAGCAACTGATGCTCAGTGGCGATAAACCTTTACAAATGTTCCACTGTACCTCCTCTATGCTCCCCATGATTCCTGGGTCTAGAGAGTAAAGGATATTACAGCTCCTCAGCCAGCCAGCCAGCCGGTCGACCAGCATCTTGTATAACACAGGGCTGGATAGCAGATTGCTGAGTTGGCAATTCTCCTACTAATTGGATGACTTTGCAACCTCTGGCACTGTGCTGAAAAATAATGCTTATTAGGACCTAAACCTGCCCACTCAGTTCCACGCATAAAGTAAATACCTATCTTAGCTTTAAAATATATAAATGCCACATTCAGTCCAAATACAAAATTTTGTTAGACTAGTCTAGCCAGTCCTCAAACTATCTTGCCAAGACAGAGAAGGACAAAAGCCCAGTCTGGTCAAGTTTCTTCTGAGTGAAGCTCAGCCCATATCTCAGGTTGCGATCCATTCTATGAGTTTCTCGTCTTTCCCACCAACCCTCTCCTGTCCTCTATCACCCACTGTCTGAGCAAAGCATTGCATTGCCAGTCTCTACGGATGTGGCAAGCTTATCTGGGCAGCTGGGCTTGATAAGATAACACAGCAGGGTTCAAGCTTGGGTGAGAGAGCAGGTAGCATTGGCGGAGGAGTCATCAAAGGTAATCAACGGCACACATCTCTTCTAGAACAGATGCTAGGTCAGCCTTTACAAGCCAAGATAAACAAGCAGGAATACAGGCTGTGAATGCACACCAGTAGAATACACACCACATCCATGTGCATACATCCATCTACATCCAACTTTTACATGTACTGAATGGTTGCCAAGACACACAGTGCAAATTCTAAACAAATGTGATGTTTTGTCGATCGAGTAAGAGTTTGAAAGGTGGTGAGGGTAGTAGAGGGGGAAAAAAAATCTGTGGGCTGCCTTGATTTCATGATATGGAAACAATAGCCAATGCTGGCTGATGGACTGTTAAGTTAAGGTGCATTCTGCTGGCTTTCTATTGGCTTTGTTATCTGGTTTGACCTGTTCTAAACTAGCAAAAAGAAAACAACCACACACACACACGCATGCAGACAAAAAGGCAAAACACACCCTGGTTAATGTCCTCAATGGCCCTCCGTATTCCCCGGTCAAAAGCACGAGCATCAGCAGGGCTCTGAAAGGTCAGTCCAAACTTCTTGTCGTTGATCCTCCAGTGGTGGAAGATGGGGTTGACCTTGTTGTATACTAGGTCTTTCTGCAGCACACACTCCAGTACCACCTAAAAAGAAACAAACAGAAGAGTTTGAAAGTGAACCAAGCCATGCTGGTACTCTTTGAGATGTTTTAATATAGCTGGATACAGAATTTGACCTGTGTGGTTTAATCCAACCCCATAAGCTGTTGTAATGTGTCAAATTCAATTATTCCAACACAACAGGAATATAACAAAAAGACGTAGAAGATTTCTGCCATTTGAACTACACATATGGGCAGTTCCAGAGCTTCTAAAATCAAAAATGGAAAAAAAAAAGAAAATCCCCCCAAATCCAATACTCAACATACTTCTTAGATAATTTGTAAAACACATTCTAAATAGTGGGGTTTTCATTACAAATAAAGTTAAACTTGAAGAGCAGTGATGGCCCGAGAGTTGGAGTGTGTGGAGGTGTTTTGGAGCCAGGGAGCCCAAGTGTATGGCAGAGAGAGGCTGCGTTTCCAAAGCCTATTATTAATCAGGGCTACTGGGCCACCTCCTGGCCTTCCTCTAGGCAGATTAAATGAAATGAGAGACGGCCATTACAGTCTTTGAGGTTTTTACTGACGCGCACGAGAGGTGGCTTAATGGGGTGTGAATGTGTGACTGTGCGCACCGCGATCTGCGTGAGAGCATGCGTGAGCGCATGCGTGAGCGCAGGAGCTGGTGCGATGAAAAGCTCAATGACCCAAGTGCTACGCTGTGCATCTTTGCGGTCCAAATGTCTTGTCGGAGGATAACGGTCACAAACAAAGTACTCGATTGCTGAAAGCAGATGGCACCGTTCCCCGTGGATCTGGACAACAGTCAACATGCACACTTCAAGAGGCTAATACGTGGCAGCTGTACAAGAGGTTGATGATATGTGTGTATGTGTGTCAGAGGGGGAGTGCTCAGGTCTGAATTTCATTCTGTCTGTGTGAGTCGCTTTGCAAGTGTGCTGCACATAATTCAAGCGTCTGTCTCCATATCATTGTTTCATACATGTCTCTAACAAGAAAAGGAAGCAGCGAGGGTTAAGCCTGCGTGACTATCCTAGAGCTACTGGATGAGTGCACAGAAGAAGGGAAGGATGGATGTGAGAGGCTGCTGGGGTGGCAAGGACAGGGGAAGGGAGGAGGGGTCTGCTGTGCCTCTGGGGGTGATTGTGGAGGCGAGACTGAATGGAGCCGGAGCAGGTAAGGTGAGCGCACAGCAAGGCCGACTGAGGAGGAAGTATCACAGTTGCATGGAAGGTTGATACTTAACACCGCATTCCATATTGTGCTTAGAGAAAAGAGAGGAGGAGGAGCCTTGCTGACAGAAAAAGAGACAGAAAGGGAACAGAGGCAAGTGATGTTAATGGAGGAGAGTGTCAGAGAGAGAGACAGAGACAGAGAGCAGTCAAGACAGTGTGTAAGAGAAGAAAAGAGGAACAGATGGAGACTATGCTCACATGAATGCAAGAAATCAGGCTTCTTTCAGAATGATGATTCCAACCTTGCTATCATTTTAAGACAAAAATTGTAAAGAATAATGCAATTTAAGTTAAACAGGGTGCATTGATAGTGAAATAACCCAGCACAGCCTCACCCCCTCCAAGACTTAAAGCTATAAATGTTACTGGTAAGTCAAAACAAACAAACAGAGTTAACAATTATTTAAAACAAACAAACAAAAAAACGGTCAAATAGGGCCTTGCCTCCAAGGCAATGCTATTTAGAGTAAGCCTGGAATGCACGGCTGTACCAATCTGCAGGGAGTTGCAAACTATGAATGACAGGAAGCAAGGTGGAGTGAAAGAGCTTAACTGAAGATTTGTCATAATCCGAGAGCCAGCATAGTAAGTAATCATCAACCAATTAGAGCTGTAGTTTTAAGAGAGTCACCGAATAGCAGCGAGAATGAGAAAGAGAGACGGAGGGGAGGTGGGGGGCCAAGGAGGAGAGTGATTGGTAGCTATATGGAGAGCCAGCTGAGTCATCACCAGTACACTCTGTGCCGCATCACTGCGCTTATAGACAGATCCCCTCCACCTCTCCTCTTCCGTCTCCAATCTATCTGGCTCCACCTCCATTTCCTGCTCTTTGACTACATTCGGCTTCCCGAATTCCTCTAAATCCCACCCCCCACATCTCCAGTCACCTCAGGAAAAAAACTTGTCTTTTTGATTTCAAAATAGCTGCATTTATGATTCATTTTCCTCACAGGTTTCTATCAGGGATTGGTGATGTCACTGCCTTTTTTCCCTTGTGTTTATTTTTGGTTGGATTAAAACACCCAAATTGTATCCTTGAAAAATAAAAAAATGTCTAAATAAAAATACATCTAAAACCTTGCAGACCACTGTCCTATTTTGTATGTTAGACATAACCCAAACCAAGGAGCCTTAGTGATATTCATCACTAAATCTAAACATCACTCATACAACATAATTACACAGTTCATATTCTTATGTCTTTTTTTTGGGGGGGGGGGGGGGGGGGGGGGGGGGCTGTTTTCTTCTTGGACGCTGCTTCCGATGCCCTCACACTGCCGGTGGCAAAGTGGTTGATGCCAACACCCTGGCACTGGGTGGTATCCTGACAGACCTACATATGTCTGGGTGTTTGTTGTGGTGGCTGGGGATTCTGGTGGTGATAGGGGTGTTTTACCACATCCCAGAACAGTTGTCGGGGTCTCTGAACCATGTCTATACCCTGTCTGAGCAATGCGTTCCCATCACACCCTTTTTCTGTGACACACACATCCTGGGTTACCAAGGCACAAAACACAAGGACTGTAAATACGAAACATACATAAAATGTGTTCAGTGAAAGAAAAGGAAAAAAAGGAAAAAAGGTCATTTAGGCACGGTGCTGTAAGAAGGCTCTAATAACCATCTGCCAGAAAGCACCAGATTCTGTGCATCATGGTGGCCACCTTTTGTCATCTGGCATTTGACAGACAAACAAATAGATTTACACTCCCGATTACCACAGACCAAGGATTATCCCAGTGCATCTACTGGGTCTGTTTTACATCTACAGCACAGAATGAGTCTCAGGAGCTTTACAGCAACTACTCCATAAGCCAAACAGATTAAAGCCACAACACAGCACTTGATATTAGGGCCTCATTGTAACTACTAAAAATAAAATAAAATAAATAAATAATAACAACAAAGGTCGATCAAATGGACCATTACGGCAAGGCCATGATGATCCACTTGGTAACGTAAATCCGTTGGGTATCTTTGTTGGCCTTCAGACAACAATTCTGACAGCTAAAGAACCAAACGGGACAGGCAAAAAAAGAAAACAAAAAAGAAAAAAAAGGGACTTTAAGAGAATACTTTTTAGACACAAATAATTGTACTACCCTGTTGATCCAACTCTGTATATTATAACATTACAAACAGGCAGAACTAATAATGTTTGCCTGCGCCAACATTAATGTTATAGTTTTATTATTAGCTCTAGCTGCTAGCCACAACTTTAATGATAACTTCACCGATGTGGCTATCCGATAAATGTACCTTATTTCCACAGCGTGTGCTTTCTGATGCAACCCTCCCATTTATCCGAGCGGCACTGAGAGTATACTAGTTTATGCCCAGTGAGGCAGGGTGTGTGGCTATCGGGTAATAGCTAATAGTTAAGCAACTAACAGTAACGTGTGCACCAGCCAGGTTAACATTTATGATAACTGTTCAGTACTTCATGATGTTGAAACTGGAGCTTTACTGACCTCTCAGTAGTGTTGGATGAATGTTCATGTGTTCAGTAACTAGTGAGGGAAGGTGTTGTGTGAAGTTGTGTCAGTTGCATGAGACAGAAACGGCACTGCTGGTATCAATACTGTTGAAATGAGTAGCTAATTCCACTGTATCAATTAAGATCTGATTTTTGTTTGACAACCCTATTAGAAAACTAGCATTTCTGGCTACCAAGGAAAATATAAAAGTAATTGTTAGGAGAAGCTTGAATGTAAATGGATTTTTTTGGAAAAAAATAAATAAATATTTTTGCATATATCTGAAATGAAATATTTATCAGAACTTTCAAAAATTATTCTACTTTTATTTTTACCACACTAACTACAGAGTGTGTTGTATAACGAAGTATTTATGGGTTAAAAAGGGACAGATTAACTTTTAGTAGTTGAGTACTGATGGAAAACCAGAGTGAATGTGCATTTCCATCTCTCACATTCTATTCTCTTTAATAATTTCCTGTTCTTCCTGATGATTCATCACAGAAACACGCAGTTTGCTCCTATTTTCAGATACCTGTGCCATGGAGGAAAGTCTAATAACCACTTCCTGTGTGAGTACATGTATGAATGACAAAGCATTGGAGGGGAGTCCAGAGCAGCGGGGTTTGCAGTGATCTCATTCAGATGAAGAAAAAAAAAGAAAAACAACTTTGGATGTCTGGCCATGTAGCATAAAACACTAATCACATTTATGAACTGGAGGTTCTCTTACCAATTTGTCTTTAAGCCTTTCGCCTTTAATGTGGAACTCCACAGCGGTGGGACTAGGGCTTGGACTGGGACTAGGACTAGGGCTACAGGGGCTAAGGTTGCTGCTGCTTCCTCCACTGCCTCCACTGTGGGTGCTGTTGGTGTCCTCCGCCCGGGTGACCTTATAGACGGTGACACAGCTAAGTCCTCCACCGCCCAGGGGAAGCCACCCACCACTGGAGTCATCCCGAGTCATGACCACTGCTCTCACACGCGCATAACTGTCACTGTGGAGAAAAAAAGGAGGAAGAGAAAGAAGAAGGAAAACCCAGCGGTGTTAGTGAACATAATCTAGAATCATTAACATATTTTCAGTTGTCTCCTGGGTTCTTTTCTTTGCTTAAATCACCTTTATTACAAAAGCAGCACTACACAGCCTCAGCCTTGACCAGTAATACAGTTTAAGTGCAGAATAAACAAAATGTTGAGCAAAGAGAACATACACAAATGATAAAGTGAGAAAATTACAATTTAAACTAGGGATGCTGCAATTAGGAAATTCTGGGCCAATGTCTGTCTTTTGCTTTATTTGCCATTTACTTACTCGAAAAAACTGAACATAAGAGATTAAATTTTGCATTAAAGATACGTTTTTGGTTTTAGTACACAGCAAAACAACAGACTACGTCTGAAGCGCCCACTGTGTGTGTTTAACCCCAGGCCTAGGGTGACTGACCATGTGGCCAAGTTAAGTCTGGCCACAGCTGATTCCCAACCTTTCTCTTGAAACAGGTGGTTTTAAACTAGACAGCACATGACCTGGTTTCCAAACAACATCATCCACTTTCCTTTAAATCACAGTGTATTATGACCATTATGAGATAGCCCTTTAAGATAATTAACACTGTATGTAACAGAAGGCAAACACACTAATAAAAAGTTTAGTTTTTTTTAATGAAGCAGAAATAAAACATGGTGTTGATCATTTACTGTATTATAAAAGTTTCAGGGAATTTATAGAGAATTAACATGAAGCAGATGGTTGAAAAGTACCTAAAAAAAAAAATCATCTTCTTTGAAATATCAATAAGTCACACACTCTAAATTAACAAGAAATTTTAAATCAGAAATAAAACTCACAAGAACAAATTGCTATATTGTGCCAATGTATCAGTAATAAAGTAATAAGAGATTATTATCCCAATTACATAATGTAACTTTAAATCTGCTCGCCTCTCATTCCATGTCTTTTTCTGTCCCCTCACTTGGAGACAGATGTTCCGTGATTAGATAACACAGCACTGGGCCACCGGAAATGACAAAGGTCAGGGGGTGTTGAGGGCAGCGTTTTGCACAAACTGCTGGTAACATATTAAAGACTTGGAAAGATCAGAGCGCAGCCAGAAATAGTCAAAGAACTGAAGTATATAACTGCCGGATGTCTCCCTGTGACACATTGCTCTCTGGCCAACGTCCGGGTTAACCAATAAAGATGACATCAGAGTCTGAAACATTTGCAAAGAATGTATTTTCAATCAGCGGCCAAATCTCAAGCATTGACTGAGGCAGAGAAATGTCACTATGAAGAACATATAATATGAAAACAGTTAACATTTAGCTCTTGTTCTAAAAGAGGAATAGCATCATCCTGGCTTCCCTCTTGGCTAACTCAATGAGGCCAACCTTTGGTCTCATTCCTTCCCCACCCTTGGCAAATCTCAGTGTTCAGGATATTGGTTAGTAATTAATCTAAGAGCCAGTGAGCATTAAATCTGAAGCCATCTTTTTCTTCATGTGAAAGCTTTGACCTGCCACCATGTAATAATTGACCAAAGTTTCCTCAAAAGAGTGATGAGCATGTCAAATAAGAGAAACTCAAAACAAGAGACAAATACAGAAAGTGATTTGAGAGTGGGGTAATGGCTTTAAAGAAATAAATGCTATATAAAGAGCATACATTCAAGAGGTGATCAAAAACATTCCAAATACATGCGTGTTCTAAATCTGCAGGTTGTGTAGATAAGTGCCTGTCTGCCATCAGAAATAAAAAAGAAAACCAAAGAAAGAAATTTCTGACTAGCAGAAAAACAACAGAATTAGCTGCCAAATTAGTTGTCTTCCTTTTACACTTTTATGGTTCTACAACAGCTCATAGTGCATGAGGGGATGAGACATCTGCAATCAATAATTGTTGGTCGTCATCATCAGTGTGAGCCGAGCTGAGTCTTCTACTACTGCTTCAAATCTAAGGATTTGTCTTACTTCTCTGTTTGGACAAACATGTCACAGTCAAAGTCAATCAGACAAAAAATGAGGTTCACTTTGCAGAATACTGGTGGGTAAAAACAAAAATGAAAAAATAAATAAAATAACAACTTTGTGCGCACATGTTAGACTCCAAACACATGGTGTAGACCACAAGCAGCAGAACAGGCTTTAAACCTAAACAGGCTCAAAGCACTTTAAGTTAAACTGCTATTGTGGTACAAACATTTACTAGCCAGTGTGGTCAATGGCTTCCTGATATTCACTTGCCAAAAGGAAAATGTACCAGCATCTGGCAGGTGTTAATTTCTAGCCCTGTTAACGTTATAATCTATCAAATGCCCTTTATATCCTTAGCTTTTCAAATTTAGACCTTTCAATTACTACTCAAACAAACAATCTCTCCATCAAACTGAAAAAGTTACATCAAATTCTTCTGTGATATTAAATTAAGCACAGTCTGTCTGTATCTGACGTCAATTTTATTTTATTTTATTTATATAGCACTAAATCACAACAGCAGTCACCTCAAGGTGCTTTTTATTGTAAAGTAAATGCTCTACAATAATACAGAGAAAACCCCAACAATCAAAACAAATCCCCAATGAGCAAGCACTTGGCGACAGTGGAAAGGGAAAACTCCCTTTTAACAGGAAGAAACCTTCAGGAGAATCAGGTTCAAAAAGGGGCAGCCATCTGCTACGACCAGTTGGGGTTGGGGGAAGATTAAATGAAGAGCAGTGCATAAACACACAGCGAGTGAAAAATGGCAAGTATGAAGAAGCACCACCTAGGTCTGCTGCAGAAAAACTAAGGGAGGATACAGGGTCACCTGATCTTGCCCTAACTATATACTTTTATCAAAATGAAAACTTTAAAGCCCAATCTTAAAATTAGACAACTACATGTCTGTCTCTCGAATCCAAACTGGGAGCTCCTTCCACAGAAGAAAGGCCTGAAAGGCTTGGAATCTCCCAGTCTACTTTTAAATACCCTAGCAAGCCAGCTATCGGTGAGCAAAGAGCTCTATTGGGGGAGATATGGTATTATGAGGTCTTTAAGATAACATGGGGCCTGATAATTCAAGATCAAGGTGCAAAGCTTGATGTCAGGAAGACTTTTAGGTTTTACTGAAGTTATCTAATTTCCAAAGATATTTTTAAATATTATTTTGTCAAGTTTATGAATATTACTTTGTGAATTTGTGATTTTCCCCTCACCTGATGATTCAACCAAGCCAAAAAAAAAATGTGTTTTAGATATATTTGAATAAAATATGCATATACACTCACACACACCACTTGTCAGTTCTGTTCCTAACGCCCACCCCAGGCTTATTAGACAGTAACTGGCTGTGGGAGGACGCAGGGTGACAAAACGCAAACACAACTAATTTCCTCTTTGCAATCTGCTACAAACACCCTTTTCTGGCTTAACCTTAGTTTAACAGCAGTGTCACTAAATTTGTGCATGAGAACCCATGCCCCCCACACACACACACACACACACAATGTACTTCTGAGCAGCCAGTCAGAAGAATATGCTGCTGCTGTTATACCTCTCTACAGCCCCCAATAAAGAATATGGGTGATGGGTGCAGAAGGGACTGTCAGTCAGGAAGGGGTCCCTGGGGTGAACAGAAGGCAGGCGGTGGTGTCGCTCAGCCATGACCAGGGCACAATGACCAGGGCCTGACCCTTCAGACCTACCATCACACACATGCCAGCAACCATGACACTCACAGGGAGGGGGGCAAGGCTCAGAAAGGAAGTTAACTGAACTGAACTGCATACATGCATTTATGCATCTGGTCTAAAACACCCATGTCACCCAAGAGAGACTCCTGAACAAGAAGTATTGTTATTACTGCACTTACTTAACATTTATAATCAAATAGACACACCTACATCCTGGAGACCAAGAAAAAAAAAAAAGAAAAAGCAAAACTCAGCCAACAAGTTTTAGATCAGTTTTTCACAGCAGTTTCTGTTCATTCTTAAGAGGAACACTAGCCCCAAAACAAATGTCACGGCAACTTGCTGCAACACATAATGCGTATATGCAGGCGCACACACGTACAAAGTTCAGAGTAGGATGGCGGAGACAAAAGCTGGCCTCCACGCCCCTTGCTGGGAGCACACAGTCGACTGGACACACAATTGAGAGCGGAAGCAGATCAGCTGGCCTGGGCCTGCAGGGGAGGGGGCAAAAGAAAAGAGCCCCCAATTCTGAATTATTCCAAGTTGTTCTGCTGGATGACTGACTTCATTTCCGACCGAAGCAGGAGAGGAAAAAAAGAAGGAGGGGTGAGAGTGTAACAGAGGACTGCTGGTGGGGGTGATGAGCATGATTGCTGGAGACCAAGGTGACAATAAACAGCCCACAACCAACACATAAAGAGGAAGCCATAATCGAGTATCTCACTGTATCAAACCTCATTTGCGAAAAGAACACACAGAAGGTCTAAAATTATAACTTGACTTCCACTTGAAGCAAACTGTAGTTTCAGTACTGTAACAACACTGCACACAAAATGTATTCAAATACATATGTGTACTGTGTTTGTAGTTTGACAATAGATGGGCAATACAAAAACAAACAAACAAAAACAACAAAAAGACCCTTTTTTTGGCTGAATGACAATACAGTTATGTAATTGTATCACATTTTGCATTATTTTCGGAGGTAGCTTTTTCCATGTTTATAAGCATAATAAGCATGAAACAGCAACTTAAGTTAGTTTGCATGTTGCTACAGTGAAGTCAATGAATGTGCTCCTGTCGCTCACAGAACCTAGTAGATAGAGAGATGCAGCACTAGAAACTCTCTTCTTTGAAACTAGCCAAGGGTTTTTCAAAAAGCATGCTAAACGTATCGCAAAAAAATAAAAATAAAACTGGAAAAAAATAAGGAGATCTTTCGAGTGAGTGAGATAGGAATGTGGATGGGGCTGCACAGACTCAAGAGATCCAAATACTATAGCACAGACGTAGCTAAAGGGGAAGAATAAAAAAAAAAAGGGGCTATGTAAACAGTCTTTTTCCACATCTTCTCCAATCAGTTTGCTAGGGATGTGCATGACTAGTAGACTGGACAATGAAATGTTGCTGCTCCTGCTAGCTAGTACCCGAAATACTAGTAGTGCAAAACGACCTATTCATATTTATTAACATACAATAGCAGCTAACTGTTTGAAAAGTTACAGCGCCACTTGCTACTATTTGAGAGAAGACAACCGCAAACCTCTTTCTACTTGACAGGAAGGCCTACACAAGCAAGGTGGAAAATAAGACAGAAGATAGCCACATAAACCAACAGAGTTCTGCAGATGTAGAAGATGAACAACTGTGTCAGAGTAAAACAGAATGTAAACACCAAGATTAAGCAAGAACCACATACAACACAGACATGTGGACATTAGCTTGTGAGGAAGAGAGCTACTTGTGTTAACGCTGTTAATGATCACAATCTGATAGCCACTTCTGTCCGCGTGACAAGCGCTGCAGTGGCATTTGAAAAATGATTTGATTACTGAAGAATACAATTAACAGTTTCAAATATGCACAAAATATTTTGATTTTGCTTAATTTTCACTAATTTCTTACTTTTAGACTAGTCGGCTATTTGAACAACTAAAAATGAATCAGTCGGTCAGGAGCAAAGGAGTTGATATACAGTCCAGCCCTATTTTTTAGTGCATGAATATGTAAATGTGAGTGTATTTTGTTACTACATAAAGGAATAACCAAAGCGGTTTTCACACATCCGCATACACCTCTGAACTTTTCTAGACACGATCTGGCTGAGTTGTATGTGACAATGCAAAAGACCAAATCAGGCAGATTGGCCGTCCTACTCTCCATTAGAGAATAGAGCAAGTACTGTAACTGTCTGGACCACAGCAAGTAAATCTCTCTCTTGGATTCCTACTTGCTGAAAGAGAACCTCTATTTATGTACTACTGTGTGTGAGAACTAGAATATTGATAATTGCACTTTTTATTCATCTGCTATGTCTCACAGTTAAAACTATGTCACTCGTGATAAATGGCTATTTACATACTTTATACATTGTGTACAAAATTACAGATATCACTTGCTCACAGAGAAGAGAAGAGAAGAGAAGAGAACTGGGGAGCACGTGCAGTGCAGGCAGGCAGGCAGGCCTGGGCCTCGAGGCCGGCTGCTCCAGTGTGGTGGAGAAGGGGGATCTTGGGACAACCATTTCCTAAGTGGACAAAGTGGCCGTTTGTCTGCTCCTCTGGCCCATGGCTCGCTGGACTCCAGCATGCCATCATGCTTTGCTCCTGTCTCAGCTTTGGGCCTCCCACCCCAGAAGAGAGCAGGAGGATTGGGGATATTTTTTTTTTTTGGTGGGGGGGGGGGGGGGGGGGGGGGATCATGAAAGAAAGACAGGAGGGGGGGAGAAGAAGGGAAGGAGAAGAATGAAGACGAAAGCAATAGACGAGGGGAGAGAGAGAAAGGATGTGGCCTGAGCCCTGGGTGCTCTCCAAGTCGCCCTCCCTTTCCACTCCGTCTCCCCCTCCAGCCCAGCCCCTCCCTGGCCTGCCTCACTCTACACAATGGCCGCTTCTCTGCTGAAATTTCACGTTATTGGATCCCGGGCCTCGAGTTTTGTCCTCCCACAATGTCCAGGCAGCGGAGCATGCTGCAGGGGAGACACACTCTGCAAGCTAAAAGCTGGAAAACCATTCCTCCTTTCATTAGCATCAGAAAAGGGGAGAAAAGCCCCCTCGACACCACCTCTTTTATTTATTTCCCCAATCACCCCTTTTCCCTCACCATCTCTCCTCCATATCAAAACTGGAGGAAGGCTATCAAGCACAGTCAAGCTCCACTAGACCACTTTGGCTTGTAGGACTTTTTATATTATTTGGTGGGAGGTCATTAAAATACCATTGGGAAAATAAACACAAGCTACTTATGCCAATCCGATTCCATAGCTTATCCTCTGAGAAGAAAGTGATCGCTAGGAAAGTGGGTGGGACATGGAAGATTTAGCAAAAAGGAACTCTGAGCGTTTGAGTCGCTTGCTTTACTTCAGAGGCTGTTATCACAGGAAAATTGTGATATTTTGATATTTCCTTAAGTACTTGACCTAAAATATACCAAGTGTAGTAGTATTAAGAAGGGGGAAATATTTTACCTTTATTTAACAAGTTAAGGCGAGTCTTCAGAGTGTATATTGCAAGTTTCTACTAAAAATACCTCACAAATCATTCATTCTTCAATGCCAGTATATCCCACCTAATGCCATACTAAAGATCATTTCAGTACCTGTATCTTTGAAACCAGGTGGCCTGGCTCAGGCTACGTCCACACTAATGCGTTTTTGTTTGAAAACGCATCGTTTTCTCTCCGTTTTGTCACTCCATTTTTCCTCAAGGGAAAACGCAGCGTTTTGAAAACGCTCTCGAAAACATTTCAAAACTGAGCTGTCCCGTCGCAGTATGGACACTGGAAAACGCAGACTTTCTAAAACGATGACGCATTTTAGTCATGTGATGCAGTCATGTGACCAATTAAACAAAGATAGCGGAGGACATTATACAGCAGTTGTTTTGATTGCTCTCAATTTTGACAGCCCTACAAAAGATTAATACCAGTTTGTACATGCTCCACGTAGCTTTTCTTCCAATTCTTTAATTTTCACTCACATTTGCGCATGCGCAGGACTGGAACATAATTATTTTCGGCCGTTTCAATGTGGACGCACAACTCTGAAAATGACTGAAAACGCTAGTGTGGACGCGGCACGTTTTCAGACGAAAACGCAGTTTTCAAATCTATCCAGGCTAATGTGGACGTAGCCTTAGGTGAAGGCAGGCAGTCGACAAACACGAACAAGATATCTTCTTCCTTTCAAACATCTCTAAGTGTAATCATGTAATTATAACAGGAATTTGCAATGTCAGTTATAAAACTGAAGCAGTGTGTATTGTGATTCTGTCTGTCAGACAACAACATGGTTATAGAAATAATAATTAGAGCCGTGCCAAGAAGCAACTGGAATGGCATGAAGGGCTATGTTTCTGTTGTCATGCCATTGTCGTTCTGCTGTCTGACAACAGGAATACAAAAATATTTACATGGTAACAACTTTATTAGAATTCAGCTTTACTAAAACAAAGTAAAAGTGAGGACTGAGAATATATGAGAGGTACAAAGATGGAACAGAAACCTAGCATAGTTAAGACCACACCTAGTCCTTGTTTAGTCATTGGAAACTGGGTCTTCCTCAATTTATGCTCTTTAGCATTTCAAAGACATTCTGGCCAGTTTTTGGCCTTACATTCAAAATGAGTGAGTGACATTCGCTTTATGACCTTTGTAATGTGCCAATTTAAAGGTTCTTTTATGTGCTTTAACAACAGGCACTTGGTCTGCTTTGCTCGCAAATGAGACATTTCAGAGTTGGGAGTTTGCAGAAGCGACTCTAGCAAGGATATAACATTGGCCAACTGCAGATAGTCATTCAGAATTTATTAGGGTAGGTCTGTGCTACTCAGACGAATCTGTTCACCAGGCAGGGGTTTGCGCTTATCTCCTTTTAATGTGAGAGGGGGCTGCAAATCTGAGTGTTTTTTTAGAGAGCTTTTCTGATACATGCAGAAAAGGAAATAAAATAAAATAAAAAAATAAAGGATGGGAATCTCTCATGTTTCATGGTTCACTGAAGACACGAAAGTCTGTTAAAAGTTGATGAAAATCTAAATTGTACACATCTCCTTCACCATTTCATGAATGAGAGGCTCGTACATGCAATAAAACAAAAGAGTATGTTATTCCAAGACTGAAAAGACAAACTAATGGCACACATTCTTTCACTAGGATCATGCCTCATTGAAGAAATAAATAACATGCAATCTGGGACTCAGCCATTGATTCCAACAGTGCATCTAATCTGAATGGTGCAAACTAGCTAGCCAATTAGTGATGGTTCAAATCTCCCAAATAACCAGAGGCAAACTCAAGGGCACAGACTTACCCCAAAACAAACACCAACATGGCCAAACATGGATGCAGTGCAAATTATGACATAAGGTCAGAGCAAAACACTTTTAAACAGACCATCTTGTTACTCATTAACAGAAGTAACAATAGGACAATGCCTAGAGAAACACCAGCATCACAAGCCTGCTTACATTAACTGCAGTGAAAACCAATACGCTTGCTATAGAAAGAGAAGTGAAAGAGAAATTTGCCCTATCTCCTCTCAACACCTCAGGCTGCTGGTGAGTCATCTCGCTCACAAGAACATTCAGCTTAGCTACCAACTGACTCAGGGAAAAAAAAAAGAAAGAAAATTTAAAAAAAAAAAAAAAAAAAAAAAAACAGGCTTACTCTGCTGCTGCACCACACAGTGAATCTCGACTTCAAAATGTCTCACCATTCTTTTATACAAAAAAAAAAAAAAAAATACCTAATGCATACGACAATTTAACCACTCATTGTCATGTCTGTTGTTATGTGTCACATACAGCAGTTAGTGGCATGGATTACCCTGGAGTCTAAATCAAAGATAGACCAAACCAGTGCACGAATGTCAGATCTACTCACTCAGACGGCATTTCTAACACTGATTTTCAAACCAACCCCTCCATTACTGGATTGGGCCCGCAACCCCAACAGCAATGTTGTAGGTGCCGCTGAACTGTGGCACTATAAATCAAAAGATTCCCATATGTGTATCAAATGCCAAAAAAACTATTCTCAAACATCAATCAAAGCCACATATTGAGATGATCTTAATTTGAACCACAAGCATTTGGAAAATTAAAACCTCGTGCCTGCCATTACAACAAAAAGAGGAAAAAGAGGAACCACAAATTTCGACTGCTGCAGCGTCTCTGGGCTGCTTTGATGTAAGAGTAGTCCCCAAAGACCAACCATCTACTCGTCATAGCTACTTTGAAACTAATGGGGAAACAGGAAGCTAAGGGGACAAGGCAGCCATCTAGCTGTGGGAGAAACTATTGATATATCTCAGGAGGAACTTGGGAAGGTCAAACCACCAAACCAAGATGATGGCCCATGAAGGTTAAGAGAAACTGCAATGACAAGTTGTACATCATCGCAGCACGCCCAGTTGTTAGGAGTACTATAACATTATCATCATTATGAATCGTGCATTTTTCAAGCAGTTCTTACATGAACCTCTTCCTCTCAATAAAAGTCTGTTCCAAATTCTAAATATAGCCCCTAGACAGCACAAAATGTGATCAAAACTTTCCTGAGCAGATAAAAATACATATCCTTACAGGCCTCTAATTTTAATCCTATTTACAAATGTGAATCATTAAGCAATTTATTTGATAACACGTTATGTGCGCATAAATTCCCTCATCTAGGATCTGGCTCGATCTTTCCCAGAAACCCATATACACGCCAAATGTTTCCAGAGAAATACCGTAAACACTGCAGTGTGTCTACACAGACGCACACACAGAAACCCCTTCCTGTTTTCAAAGCGTTTGCAAACTCAATCAAAGACACAAGGTTTAGGATTTACATCTGTGCCCTTTTATGTCTGTGGCCTCACAGGAAAGAACCATCTTAGCCCAGCTGCAGCAGAGAGCTCACTACAAGGCTCAGCCTTCATGCTCCCGCATGCAGCATAACTAAACTAAAAACAATATCCACAATTCAGACACTTAGTGCTAAAAGCACTTCTTAGAGGCATTAGGATATGGTCTGTGAACATCAGAGGACCGTCCTGACAAAGAAATAAAGATAATCACTGCTATGTGGATGCTGTGATGGAGACACACACACACTCTTCTGGGGGCTTAGCAGTATATGTATATATCTACACATAGCATAATTTCACATCAGGTCTTTCTCTTAAAAATCTGTAAATTGGTTTGAAATATCCTCCAAATACACTGCTGACATTTATGGCAGTTTATGTGTGCTCCTAAAATACTTCAAGAGAAAATTAAAAAATTAAAAGAGGGAAGTGGCTTGGGTTTTAAATACACAGAATCCAGGACCAAATCTGGCCATGGGAATGGAACAGCCCAACACTATACAAGGCCTGTTCGTGTGTTAACATGTCTCGGTTACAGCCAAAGCCCACTGATTGTACAAAGGTTCATTGTCATTATTGAGACAAAGCAGCAGGTTCTAATAAAATAGGCAGACGTTCAGACATTGATACTCTCTACACAAGATAAGTTTTAGGATTACAAAACATTTTATTAGGTGGACACTGTGTCAAAGTCTGTAGAAAGACATTGTAAACTTCCCATTATATCCTAACATATAAGACATATATGTACGTCCTAAATCTGCCATGCATCTAATGAAATATGAGAATGCAACCATCAACCAGTCAAGTACAATACTTTTATAAGTGCCCTTACATATCTATATATACATATTTGTCAAATAACACCATTTCATTAGCCTCTTAACTACTGCAGCCACAACCATGACTTCCTCAAAAGAATACAGAAGCAAAACCAAAGACGTGGTTAGCTCAGCAGACTTTGTTAAAGGTAAGGTGTGTCTGCAAGCTTAGACTAGTAATACAAAGGTTTTGGAGGAGTAGGTGGTGGAGGTCACAACTAACAACTGGCAGTAACCCCAAATAATACTATCTATAAAAAGGTCCAGGAAATTGTTTAGCTTAACATGAGGGCCACAGGATATAGGCAATTACCCAGGCCATAAAGCACTAGCCCTAACAGCTGAAGTAGCTGTCTCCCTTTGTAGTTTCAGGACATGATGGGGGTTGTTTGGGAGGAATGTGTTTGGAAGGTTCCGCAACAGGAATGGGAGTGCAAACCAGCCCACAGGTGATAAGATCACAACAATGGCAGATAAAACGCTGAGCTGTCAAATCAATCACACAGATAGGAAGAGGACACAGGGAGAGGAATCACTAAAAGATCACACTGACAACAGACAATACCACAGCACTACAGGAATCTAAAACAATGAGCCTATACCCTAGACATGTTCGGTGAGGTACTGAGGCAACTGACCTTCACTGATGAGAAAAAAAAAAAAAAAAAAAAAAAAAAAAGAGTCCTTCATCCTTTAAGTAAAAAAAAAAGAATCAGACTATATACTTGGACCAGCTAAAATATATTAGCAATATTAGCATGTGTTTATTAAAAACTGGAGGAGGATAATGAAAAACGATAATTTGGAAAACAAGAGATATAAGCACAGTAGACCTCAAAAGGCAGCCGCTTTGGTAGAGATGAATATTTTAGATAAACGTGACATTCACAAAGAGACTGCTTGCACATACTGTGCTTGCATAAATCTCCCACGTCTCCCAGGAAGACCACAGTCCTCGTCTACAGAATTCACATTAGCCTTACATCACAGCACACATCCCAGACGAGACGCAAACCAAAATCTCACAAGGCTTTAAGTGCGTTCTTGTCATTTCAGCCATGTGAACATTGTTGCACCAAGGCCAAGTAACATGTTCTCAGCAAAGGGCGTGCTGTGTGTAAACCAGCTCGGCTTACCACCTATCATTTAGACTAAACCACCTCAGGGCTATCTGTTCACAAACCATGTGGATACTTTCACATTAAATGTTTAAAAATCGAGGCTGTGAGAGCAAAATGTAAAAGACATTAATAATAAAATAAATAATACATCCCTAGTTACATTTGTAAATGATCCTACACTTGTTCTACATATGAGAAAAAAGGCAGTTTGATTAAGAATTCAGAGGCTCAAAGACCAACATTTAATTTATCAGTGGAAAGTGGCTCAATTTCACAATGTAATATGGTGAAGATTACTATGAGGGGGGAATGATTATCCTTGACTCTTTAAAAAAAAATGTGGCACACCAAATCTTTTCTGGTCATGAAAAATATTTCATTAAAAAGACGCTTTTCAGCAAAAATAAATGGCTCAGGCAGCGCTCAGTATTCCGTTCACTCCATTACTATGAATCATACAAGAGGAAAGGTGGTGAAATCTTAGCAACAATGTTTGGATCGCTTCGCCATTTTAGCTGCTGCCATCATGCTGTGTGGAACTGAGGATTTTTATTTTTTAGCCTGTGGCAGTAGTTCTGAAAAATTGGGGATCTGGGGCATGGATGAGTTCCCGAGATTATTGAAGGGAGCCGCATCAAATTTAGGAGATGGAGGTTTCACCAATTCACACAATTCAAGCTGAATCAAGTTTTAGAGCAAATATAGCCTGGAATGAATTCATGTGTGAGCTCCTGTGCTTTGACATGAGGAAAGATAAATAAATCCATGACACATGTTACATAAAAACAAAACAGCAGTGTAGTTCAAGGACAAAACCTCCATGCATTAAATCAATCAGTCTCACAAAGGCCAGAAAGATTGAATGGGGGAAAACAACCACAACAACAAAAAACATGGGTGTGTTTCAGACATTAAACCGTGACACTGTAAATGGCTGAAAAGGGCATATGACTTCCTCTGTGACAAACGCATTGTGAAAGAAAAATCACGTCGAGATGGTTAAGAAAAAACATGTAAAATAAACGACTGGAAAAACGAGCACAGGCGCTTATATGCGACGTATTGTACCGCGAATGCAGAATATGTGATCACTGTGTGACCGTCGGTGCAATGCGAAACAGTGTACAGTGCTGTGAATGGGCAGGCAGGTACTTTATGAATGGAGGGGATCATGTGACCGCAGCACCTCCCGAAGCAGATATTTCTCACTGACTGTCAACAAGCGCACACAAGGGATCAGCCCATTAAAACAATACCAAAATGCGACCTGAAATGGGCGCGACGTGTACAAAAACACAGCATGTACATATTATAATCGATGCCCGTAGGTTGTGAGGCTCTGGACGTGAATGCGATGCCGTTTTTAAGCGTTTTTATGAATGGAGGATTGTGATATGTAAATGAGCATGATTGAGAAAAAAAATGGCATCTTCGGCTTTTCAATGCCGACTTTGCCGCATTAACCGCGAAGAGCCTTCATTAAAGAAAGGCTAGACTTAAAGACAAACACAATCCGCAATATTTTAATCGATGATTATGTTCCGAAATCATGGCGGACAGCAGTTAGACACAGATCTGGGCTGTCAATGCAGAGGACTCAGATCGTGATGTACTGAGAAAGCACTCACATAAAATTATATTTAGATTACTGCCATCTATGCGTCTGCTCCGAACGATCCTTCGTGAATGAATACATTTCCCGAACATAAATAATAATACACCAAGCAAGTGCCTCGTAAATGAGCAAAGATTAGTACACCTCAAATGTTGTGGCTTTAATTTGAATTCTCACAGCATATACTGGTTAGCAGTATCATAAGCCTGCAAAAAAGTAGCAACGAGATTAATATTTTACTACGGATCGATGCCACTGTTTCCCCGGCACGGTTCTGTTTAATCTCACAAGACAATCCTTTCTATTAGCTTGATAAACAAACAAACACGGGGGGAAAGTACAACGTGTTTCTTATTGTTGATATTAGTAAACCAAGACGATGAAATGGCAACGTTGCTCGGTTAGAAATGTCACCGGGAACTAACGTAGCTCGATGCTCGGTGTGTTAATATCTACACATATAAGCACATATTGAAGATTACCTGTGTGTTTAGATGTAAATAATAATAATAATAATAATAATAATAATAATAATAATGTGTGTGTAAAACAGGACTCACTCGTTGTTTGGATTTGTTGAATCTTCACTCATTTTTTTCCTCACGGGGATCCAAATCCTAGCAATAGCATCGACGACGCAGTGACGGCGGGATAAAATACCACATATATCACCATTTTCCTTCACATACAGAAATAACCCCTATTTCGGATAGTAAATAAACGGCGTACAAGGAGCATGCCTAACTCAGCGTCCCTATGAAAAGCAAGTGAAGCTAGCTGGACGTTAGCTTTTGCTGGCTGGGCTCTAACGTTAAATCGCGAGGAGGAATGACAATCGTTGATTCATTTTATCCTCCCTGGAAGTAAAATCCGACCACAACAAATGGGCCATCTGGACCATCCTCTTCAACTGACACAAATCCCCGGCTTGCAAAAATGTGCATAGATCCTCAAAAAATGTAGAAACCGTTGTAGGTTGTATCGTTTGGCAGGTTATTTATGGCTGGCTGTCGAGCATCCATTCGCCAACTTCAGGTCCAGGACAACACTTGAAAAAGCGCTGTGCAGCGTTGCTCCGTCAACGTGTCCGAGTAATTTTCAGTAAAGGCATCCAATGCCCCCCAAAATGGTCCGACTGTTTTCAGTATTAGCACCGACAGTTAAAGTAAAAACACATAGACTTGAAATTTCCTTGAGAACTTGATGGACATCTGCTTTAATCGAACTCCATTTTCAACTCGGGGGGGAATGAAACATCGGAAAAATGGGCGGATATGTCGACCCTCGCTTGAAAAAAGGATCCTTCCGCGACGTAGTAAAAACATAACACTTGTGATAGAAAAAATACCAACCCAGCTCACACTTTGCTCTTTATGCTTAAAGAGTAGCGTATATTATACTAAACCGCGTTCCCCCGTAAGCGTATGCAATAAGTTAGTAAGATTTCTTTCTAAAGTTGACCTAAAGTAGTCCCCCCACTTCCCAAAAGAAGTTTCCCTTCAATCACGCATTGAAACAAGAGGGAAACGTCTGTGTGATAGCACGCAAAGTAGGCTAGAAAATAATCTAGAGGAAGGACCTGAGCTGACACGGAGACTTGGTCATTAACAATTTCTGGTGTATTCTTTTTTCAATTGTATTATCGTGATCTACCTCCATCCGAACCGCTTTTAAAATCCTAATGCAAAATAGCGGGGAAGTGCTGCAAATATACACAACCGAGAGTGCTGCAGCACGTGGAATTATATCAGACCCTCTTCACGATTTATGTGTTTCAAATCAAGATGGTATTTCTATCTCTGAGCGTAGGCCAGGGTTATTTATTATTCAGTGATAGCAGAATGAAAAGTGAAAGACTGTAAAGACTAATTCAGAAAATGAGGGGTTTTTTTCCTCTAGAATGTAGAAACAAAAATCTGAATAGGGCACGGTGTGGGATTTTTGAGAACTGTAATTGGCCGTAAATGTAAATAAAAGGCATTAGGATTACACTATAAGCTACAAAAATGGGGTTTGGGTGATCACTAGAGAGTATGGCACTAAAACAACTGCTTGTGGCTCAAAGTTGTGCTGCTAAAACTGCCTTACCTAGCTTCTAAAACTGTACCAGGCAGCTAAAGCTCCCTCCAGAATAGAACAGTCAAAGAAGTTGCCAGAAAAATCCATGTGTGCTAGTATGAATCTTAGTTGCAAATGTGTTAAAATCCTTTCAGAGCAAATTGGCAGCCTGGTTGCATAAGACTTAAATGCTATTGGATTTCTGTGCTGTGTGGAAAAGGCAAGAGATCAGGCTAAATGATTCTGCCTGGTTGTCATAGTGACAACATGTTGTGTGAGAAGTTTCTTTGTATTTCTCTGGCTTTCATACAGCTTGTGCTACAGTATTATGCTGACGGCCATATGAAACATCCCTCTGTGTTGACTGTACATACACTACAAGTCAAAAGTTTGGACGCACCTTCTCATTTAATGGTTTTTCTTTATTTTCATGACTATTTACATTGTAGATTCTCACTGAAGACACCCAGACTATGAATGAACACACATGGAATTATGTAGTAAACCAAAAAATTTGAAATAACTCAAATTTTGTTTTAGATTTTAGATTGGTCAAAATAGCCACCCTTTGCTTTGATTACTGCTTTTGACCATCTTGGCATTCTTTTGATGAGCTTCATGAGGTCGTCACCTGAAATGGTTTTCCGACAGTCTTGAAGGAGTTCTCAGAGATTCTGAGTACTTTTTGGCCCTTTTGCGTTCACTCTGTGGTCCATCCCACTGTAGGATGTTGTGGTAGTTGTGCTGGTTCAGTATGCCTTCAGTTTTGAATAAATCCCGATCACATCTCCTTCTCCATTCTTCACTGTGGGACCCATGCATGTAGAGATCATCCGTTCACCCTTTTATGCGTCACACAAAGGCACGGCAGGTAGAACCAAAGAGCTCAAATTTGAACTTATCACCCCAAAGACAGATTTCCACTGGTCTAATGTCCATTTCTTGTGTTTCTTGGCCCAAACAAATCTCTTCTGCTTGTTGCTTTTCCTTAGTAGTGTTTTTTAGCAGCTATTTGACCATTAAGGCCTGATTTGCGCAGTCTACTCTGAACAGTTGATGTAGAGATGTGTCTGCTACTGGAACTCTATGTGGCATTTATCTGGGCTCTAATCTGAGGTGCTTTTAACTGGCGATTTCTGAGGCTGGTGACTCGGATTACTTTATCCTCAGCAGAAGTGGTGACACTCGGGCTTTTGTCAGTTTTGTCACAGCAATGGTCTTTGCGACTGCACTTCGGGGACAAATTTAAAGTTTTTGCAATTTTCCGGACCGACTGAGATTTGCTTCTTAAAGTAATGATAGACTATCATTTCTTTTCACTTAGCAGATTGGTTTAAAAGTCTTTGGACTTGCTGACAAAAATGTAAATATCCATCCATTCAACTACTTTTTTCTGCTTATCCAATTTGGGGGCGTGTAGTATTTGACAAGGCTAACACCAGAGAGACAGTTAACTATTCATGAATAGTTAACTATGTCTGATTTAGACTCACCCGTTAATCTAATCCAGGTATGTCACTGAACTGTGGGAAGAAGTAAAGATAACCTAGGATACAAGGATTGTTTTTAATACTTGAATTGAAATCCTGTAGAAATAGACTGTAGAACCCACGGACATCAAATCCTGTGTTTCTTCCCTTGAGATGTTCTGCCAGGCTTTTACTGCAGCCACCTTCAGTTTTGTCTTCAGTAACTAAAATTATGCCCTATTGGGCTGAGATCAGGTGACTGACTTGGCCACTAAGGAATATCCCATTTCTTTGCCTGGAAAGACTGCTTTTGCGGCATGTTTTGGGTCATTATCTATTTATACCCTGAAATACCGCCTGATCAGAGTATACCCCTATACACTTCAGAGTTCTTCCTTCTACTTCTATCAGCAGTCATATCGTCAATAAACACTAGTAACCCGATTCAGTGAGCAGCCATACATGTCCATGACATAACATCGCCTCCGCCATGTCTGATAGATGACGTGAAATACTTCATGAGCTATTTTATTTTTTCGCCATTATTCTAGCAGAAGTTAATCTTGGTTGCACCAGAGCTGGGCAGTCTTGTTTAAAAGTTTTCTATCAAAGTCTAATTTGGCTGTGCTGTTCTTGAGTGTAACCTTGTTATAAACTGTCTGTATTTACATCCATTAAAACTCCTTTTGATTTTAGACTATGACAAGGATACACCTACACTAAGAGTGTGCTTAACTTTTGAAGAGGTTTCTCTTAACCTAGAAATGAATTCTGTGATCTTCCAGGTGTATTGGCCAATATTTGTTTTACATATTGTTCCAATTATTAATCTGATTACTCCCAACGTTTTTGCTATCTCTCCAATTGGTTTATTTTGTCTTTTTTTCAGCCTTGTGTTGGCCTCATTCACTTGCATGGGCATGTCTTTGAACCTCATATAAAATGTCATGTCAAAAGCTATGAAATTCAAGTTCAAAATTCAGAATCAACTCTTTTATCTGCTTAATTTGTGGACTAGGCTTCTCTTTGTCATGAAACTGCTTGTCAGTCAGTTGTCCAGTGAGCCTCTGAAAATGAAGGATTTTATGTATAAAAATGGCCATAATTCCAAAACAGACTGCCTGAGAGCAAAAGCTCTCTTGGGATTGTTTTCTCAAAAAAAAAATATTTCAAGCTGACATGAATGTTTATACAAGCAGTCTGTATTATAAACGGGGTAATCAGGTTAGGATACTGCATCTTTGTTTTATTTAACATGGCCTCTTCACTTATTTCTGATTAAGTTACCATGATCAGGTCCAAATGAAGTGTCCCTTGATTCTTAAAGAGCAGAAAAGAACAATGAACATGATTTATTTTTCCTACTAGCATGCCTTTATCCTTTAGAGTATTTAGAGTTCAGGAAGTCAGCCTTCTTTCTCATCTCACAAATATGGATGACCCTAGTCCATTTCCTGTGTTTTTCACACTGAACATACCACACAATGTAGCATATTTAAACCGGCCAACAGGAAGTTTAGCTGATAGAAGCATCCTTAACTTTACTCACTAAATGCAATCAGACTCATCACAATATTCTTCAAGGCAGTAAACAAGATAACATTCCTGTATTGCCAACAAGGAACTACAGAATGGATATTTTTAGCCCGATACAATCCTCATTCATCAGAACTAAGCTGATGAGTGAAATGATTTACATACCGCAGTCTGATGTGACAGGTGTTAAGTCATGTTCCTTTATTTTTCAGTGACTTTGCAGCACAAATTTTTATTTACTTGAAGCGTCTGATGCATCTTGTAATGTGAAAAGAATGTGATAATTCAATGTGAACAAAAATGATAAAACTACCAGACAAACTTGTTTCCATTGCGTTTTTATTATTTTCGTGTTTGCACAAAAACTCAGAATCTAAACTTCAGTAGATAAACAAACTTGCTCATGACATGAAAGCGATTTTCTCTCCTTGAATGCCTTTATTTAAAATGCAGCATCAGAAAGCATTTGGACAGCAAAATGTGATCAACTGCACCTAGGATCACATGGGAACCTGTGATTCTGTACCATCCATCCGGTTCACAGTGAGCCCATCTGACACTGGGCGAGTGATTGGACATTTCCTGGACAAGTTGTTAATCCTTCACAGGGCAAAAGTAGATAGACACATAGGCTCACATTTGCACCTATATAGCTAATTTTGGAATGGCCACTTAACCTAATCCTGAAAACACTACAAAAAAGGGCTCCAGCAATACTAAGCACTGCACCACTGGGCATGGGAGATTCATCTATAGCAGACGTTTCCAACTCCAGGCCTAAGGGCCAGCATCCTGCAGGTTTTAGATGTGTCCTTGATTGAACACAGCTGTTTTAAATGGCTAAATGACCACCTCAACATGGCCTGGTAATGAACTAATCATTTGATTCACGTGTGTTGATCCAGGGTGATATCTAAAACCTGCAGGACACCAGGCCTTGAGGCCTGGAGTTGGAAACCACAGATCTATAGTTTCTGGCCTGGCCAAGAGAGAGAATCAGATGTCTATCCCCAAACATATTGCTCTGATCATCTCAGAAGCACAGCAGCTTCTAGAAATGGAGAACTATAACTGTGTAGCCATACAGTCTGCAGTAAACTCAGGCCAACGAATGACCCATGTAGGCTGGTGGTTTGGTGAATGAGTAATCTATTATTCATCCCTTTGTTTGTTATACAGATGTATATATATGTATAAATATATGTATGTATATATGTATTGTAACTGTAACTAATTGACAACACTAAACTTTTAACCTAATTTAGCCACATTTGTTATTGTGTAGTTTCCAGAAATGATCATCTCCAGCTTGTCTGTGAGGCACACTCGATAACTACAGTGGACTCTCAGTCATGTAGGCCAAGAGGTGTGGCTTACACAAGAGGTGTTGATTTTTTAAGGCCTGGCAGCTGAACACAACAATGCATACCTATGATTAGTGTGGGCCTGGCCTCGGAAGTCTACAACTTTTAGGCAAGCTAATTGCAGGGTGGTGAGTAGAAAAGGTGTAGTGGCTAGAGGGGAAGGAAGTATGAAGGCCTTCAGGCGTGTTTGATGTGCTTTGAACCATCTCTCTCTTTCACTCTTTCGGACTGTTTATGTGCATACGGTATGTACCAAAGATACAAACATTTATTATCTTGCCTAATCGCCCTCAAAATTCCAGTTTTGAAATCTCTGACTACATTCAAGCAGCATGAGGGGATTTTCAAGAATGCCTCCAAACAAATCCATCTCTCTTTTGAGAGAGATTTATGTGGATAAGTAGATGAGTAAAGTGTGTAAAGCTTAAAGAGCTGGTCTTGTGACCACGCACAAGGATGTTCATATGAAAGGTCAGTATGGATTCAAAGCCCTTGAGAGAAATACATCTCTAGAGTCATCAAAGTTCTGTAAATCACCAGAATTTGAACTATGTGGAGACCAACAAAACTTTCTTTCTGAAAGGCATGGCCACACTGTGTGCTTTATAGAAAGACTGTTATAATAAGTTATATGTCCCATGTGTGCAGAAAAAAATAAAAATAAATAGTAAGTGTGTTACTTCAAATAGTTTGTTTTGCTTTCTTAAATGTCTGTTTACATGTTATGCATTAAATCTTTTGCAGCTAGGACAGTTTTTCCATTCCATTTTAGACTGACTATTACATTTAAAACTACATCAGCTCTCAAAACTTGGTGCACCAGTTGGTAATGTCGCAGCTACAAAAATGGGAAACTAAATTAGTTTCAACCACAGTTCGCTTTTTCAGTATTTGAGACTCTGTCACTTCCTATTGTTTGCATGTTGTGTGTGGGCTTGACTGAAACTTGATCTTGCTGGGGAAGCTGTGTTTAGGGTGAGGTGGACAGGCCTTTGTTACTGCCTGAGGGGTGTTTATTTGGGCGGCTTCAGTTGGCTTCCCTGTAATCATCACCCAGCCCCACAGGATATAAGGGATTAATGAATATGTTGGAGGGGAAGTTACAGATGACTATTTATCATTCTCATGGGGATGAGAAGGAACGGCATGAGAGACAGTAGAAGAAGAAGTTGCAGAAGGTGCATTTGAGCAAGCGCACATATGTGGGCGTTTGTGCAAATACGATAAAAGACATAGGAAGGAAGGGTAAAAAGAGAAATCCTCTCTATCGTATCTTATTGGTCCTTCACTTTACAATAGTTAAATCGTTTAACATTTTTACAAATGCAATCATGTGAAAAAGTTTACACAGGACTCTGTGCATTCCTGTGAAAATTAAGTACACCCCATGATTCAGGAACTTGTATAACCACCTTTACCAGCAATAACTTGAAGTGATCATTATCTATATGACTTCATTAGACTCCCACATATTTGTGGAAGAATTTTCTTTGCAGTTTTGCTACAGTTCATTGAGCTTTGTAGTCATTTGTTTCGGCACAGCCCTCTTATGGTATGCCTTTGACTGGACCATTGCAACGCTTCAATTCTTGGGTGAACTTGGGATGTTGTTAAGAGAAAACAGCCCTTTCAAACAAGCCATATTTATTCAGTCTTTTTAAAATTGCACTGTCATAAGCTTTAACATTTAACGCTGACTGCTGCCTGAGGAGTGTGTAATATAGATCTTCAGAATTATGTCATTCTACTGAGCTTTTCTGGGCTTATCCTTGGGGGGAACTTGCTGAGACATCCACACCTGAGAAGATGGTTAGTGTTAGGCATTGTTTTAACACACGCATAAATGTTCCATATCAAAATTTCTGCTTTTATAGAATAGCCACACTTGCCAATGATAAGTTAATCAAGTGAATTTGATTAGCAGAAACTGCTACTTACCCCCTTGATTTCTATGTAAGCAATCAGGTGATGGTGAAAATTTTCACATGGCTACATTGAGTCCAGTAAAAACTGTCTTTTTCAAGTGACTTGCTTAACTGTACATATAGTTAACATACACTATACAATACAAAATCACAAGCCAAGAGCCTAAGCATTTTTTTTAAGACTCTACAATTAAGGTTTGAATCATTTGTAAATACTCTATTCTGTTTCTGTTTACATTTTAAATGGCTTCTTCAACTTTTTTAAACACTCCTGAACCATATAGCACAGCATAGAGGGAAACTGTAACCTGGTGACAAAAGGTCAGTCACATAGTGTGAAACAACAACTTGATGATTTTATGGTTGTCAAGCTTTAGAAGTGCTACTCGATGGACTGCGGTATCATCAGACAGAGCCAGACTACCCTCTAGTTTCCCATTGCACTATGGATGGATGCATTAAGGAGAACTGGTTAGTGGATTTCAAGATGGCACTTAACCAATTCGACTAATTCGACATTGATACATTTGCCAAAAACAAGGGTGGATGTACAGGGGGCCAACTGCCCCCTGCTGTAGAGCCTTGCCCCCTAGCTGCACCCCCTCCAACTTTTATGTCCTTAAAATCCCTTTCGTCTGTGCAAGATTGCTATTGTTTTGCCAGTGAGGACTGCACAGTGTGAGTTTTTCTAATTTAAAGCTTATAAAAATCACCTTGTCTTTATTTTCTTAGAAGAGATAATGATACAATAAATATTTTTTTCGTGGATATTTTGTTGACTCCATTTGCATATAGGGGATTTTCACATACTTCACTGAAGAGGCATGTGAAACCCTGCCTAGATCTTTTGCCCCTCATTTAAATTTTCTAGATCTGCCACAGGCCAAAAAACAAACAACAAAACACTTCCTCCACATTGTACCTGGATGTGCTGTACTGTTACCTGCTTGCATAGATGTAAGGTGGTAAAATGAAATAATCATATAGTGCATCGGGGTCTAAATATCACTGCACCTAAAGGATCAAATACTCAAAAGTTAAAGACAGATTTCATTGATAATTATTCTGCAGACCATCCCCTTTTTATTTTGTACAGACATTGCCCAGCTACATAAGATGATTATGTAAGTAATGTCACAGACTTTAAAAATGCACGTTGTAAACATTGTGTGTGTGGATGTGTGTGTCTGTCTCATGAGGGTGGGTGAGTAAAAAAGTAACGATTAGTTTTCAGTCTAATGTTTCCATACCACATCAAATCAGAAGAAATCGATGCCTGGAAAAACTCTGAGCCAGACATGACTCCTTATATTACTCTTCAGAAGTCTTCAGACATCTCGTCTTTTCCTAAAACATCCCTTCACTCAAAATATTTACGTGCACTCTCTCTTTTTCACACACACACTCACACGTGGATACACATGCGCACACACACATTTTGCTATGAAACTCTTGTAACAATAACTCCCCCCTGCCTCCCTCCCCTCCTCAGCTTTGTAGCCCCCATCCTTCTATTCCTCTCCCCTGTGGCCACCTCCTCTTAATCCTCAAGCTCATCTGGGAACCACCAGCACCCCTCTATAAAGAAATGTATTGTGCCCAGATTATTTGATTGTTTTCAGATGTTGGACCATTCCTACACAAAAGAGGAAGAACAGGGTTTGTCCAAAGCCGTCGGCTACTAGGCCCATGGATGGACACGCCAGGAGGAGGAGGGGGGAAAAAAGGGATCGGCGTGGGGCTCGGGGAGCGGACACACGAGTCAGGAAGTGACCCTTGCAATGCAAGATTACAAACAATGTGCTCTCTCAACTTCTGCAGTCCCTGCTGTGGAACATACCACTTCTGCGACAGCCAAGGGGGTGGCGCTTGAAGGAAGAAGGAAGGAAGGATCGTTTCAGCCTACTCTTTCTCCTTAATGCTGCATCCATTCAGCGAGTTTGCTAGAGGGAGTAGGCGGGTCTGGGGTAGTCGGGCCAGGAAGGCACTTCACTGATGAAAAGTCAGCACATGGAAATGGATGAGAAGTGGGCTTGCGGGTGGAAGGGTGGGTGGGGTGGTGGTGGTGGTGGGGGATTGGCTTGCAACCAGCAGACATGAACTGGGATGTAAAGGGGAAGAAAGGGAGGGAGGTGAAGGATGAAAGGCAGGGAATGAGAAAAAGGATAAGGGTAGTG
The DNA here is from genome assembly GCF_963576455.1 of Neolamprologus multifasciatus. Taxonomy (NCBI): domain Eukaryota; kingdom Metazoa; phylum Chordata; class Actinopteri; order Cichliformes; family Cichlidae; genus Neolamprologus; species Neolamprologus multifasciatus. The sequence continues at coordinate 14,757,366 of NC_140457.1, read as the reverse complement.
ATGGGGAATGTGAGAATCTGGAAAGTAAGCGTAACACTGAGGGAAGAATCACAAAGACTAATGGTCTGATTCAGGGCTTGTCGAGCACTGGAGTTCTCTGCCTGTCAAACAGCATGAAGCAAACAACCTTTTTCTTTGTCTGAGGGCGAAACATTGTATAAAGGAAGCAGCCCGTTGAAACTGAATAGAGCTTTTGTCCTGAGGTTGTTGTGCCTTTGCATTTGAACAAGCCTCTAGATGATTAAAATAATCCCCATCATAAGGCTCCATTTCCTCACATTAGTCTATTTATCACTTCATCCTATTTCTTAACAAGTAACTGGATTTAACTCTTTAACTTGCTGCGCATCCTTGACAGTAGAAGATTCTTGTCACATCCCCCCAATCTGTGCTGGAATTGTCCAATTAAAGACAAACTGACATATTCTGTTTGATTTCTCTCAAGTACAGAGAGGACAGAAATTAAGCAAATCTCTGATAAATAAAGAAAATACCCGGATGGACGAGCACACACACACACACACACACACACACACACACACACACACACACACACACACACACACACACACACACACACACACAGACACACACACACAGACACACACACGCACACACACACTCCACCCCCGTCTACACTGTCATGAGTGACTCACAGCGCATCGCAGCACCGTATGAACTTCAAAAAGAGGCTGGCTGTACATTCACAGTGTATTCAAACCCCTGCTCTTTAAATAGCTCAGCCTCCTCCAAACAGAAATATACATGCATTAAAAATGATTGACTCACATGAGAATTAAAGAAGCAGAGATAATGTCATCACATTGTGTAGCGCACGGCAGCAGTGCTGCACAGACAATGCTGGTTTGTCTTCGTCAAAGCCAACATTTGTTCATGTAGGCAAGGCAGCACATGTCTGTTCTAAACAGTTTTTCTTATTATTATTATCATATGCAGACAAAGTTCCATGACATTTGCGTTGTCACAGCTTTTATTTAATTTAATTTGAATTTTTTTTCATTAAATGTTAAGCTTTGTTATCACCTGTAAGCACTTACATGCACACATGCCTACGCATGCTGCGTTTGTGACTGAGCGTAATTGTGTGTTTTTAAGCCAGGTAGTGTTTGTCTAAATGTGAGTGTGTGTGTTCTGGAATGCACCTGCCCTGATGGGCAGGCAGTGGAATGCTGAATACTGTCTCTCACCCAGGGAGGCAGGGCTGGAATGTAGCCTAGGCCCTAATTCTTCTCTTCACTGCACAGGAGAGTTGCATGTTCAAATGCTCACACACACACACGGATACGCGTCCAATCCTTAGTCCTGGTTTTGCTCACGGTGAAGGTTGCGCGTGCACCTATGTGCCCGAGAGCGTGTGTTGTGGCTGGGTGAGGGGTGTTCCCGCGAATGTGTGCGTGTTTCACTTCAACAAACTTTCTTTAGCGTGCAACCTGAGAGCAATTAATTTTTCCTTTTGAGCGGGAGCTGTGTAATTTTCATTGCTTCACGCATTGTTATTAAGTCGTTCCATGGGGCTGCAAATTCCAACCAACAAAGCAAGCTTGCTGCTCCTTTTAAAACTTGCCAGATCCACTGCCCGTTTACTTCAACCCCCTCATATTCTTATACACTCCACTGAAGTTCAAGTACTTAACACTACCACAGTCAGTGTCATCTCATTTTATTACAGAGCAAAGAAATCTAGATGAAAAATCCAACCTAAATGCTGATTTTGCTGCAGAAACAATCAATTTCATTTTTATAATACATCCACTCATGTATAATACAGCAAATAGTGTAGCTCTCTGACAACTGTACAAGATTTACACAACTAAACATAAAAATGAAAGTAAGCAAAGATCTAAACTTTCAGTTTGGTCCAGACAGGAGTAACTTCATATACAGTGCACCTACATTGTTGTACTCTATATGAAATCCTACCCATTTACTTCCTGGCCCTCAACCATGCCTACAGGCAGATCCAACTTCATAGCACTCACATCAAAGAGTTAATTAAAGAGGTAGGAAGTATGGGGGAAGCTGGCTGTTATAGTTTATATGTCTTTCACACCCCAACACACGTGCAATCTGGAAAACTAGGTCTCTTTATTTATATTGATTGATTAGTGTTTCCTTAAGTGGTATGGGTCCTTACAGGGTCCTGACTATCACGTCGAAGTTCAGTCCTCTAAGTAGTCAAAATGTGTCAAAGGGGTTTGGAGTTGGCGTTTAGTTGGGCACAACGTTTTTCCCAGTACTGTTATCAAAAACCTCAGAGGCTTTGTTTCCAGTAAGGTTGGCTGCTGGGGAGAGACTATACCACAAAACCAGTCACATGCTTTCAGTCAAAAGTCCCTTGACATGATTTCAGAAAAAGGAAAACAACAGTCATCTACTCAAAATTAACTTAAGAGGAAATCTTAAAAAGAAGAAAAGAAAAAAAAAGATGGTCCACATAGTGCTGTCATTCAGAGCCAATTTACTGCATGGTAGTCTTGAGACTCGCAGGGCCAATTGATTTTTGCGTTGCTTTTTTATTTCTTCAAATGGGACAAATAAACAGGAAATGCGTGAGGGGGGACATTGATGAGGGTGAATGGAGGAAAACGGGAGGCGAAGGGGTGAAAGTGGTGGGGATAATTCTAGTATTAGAGAGTGTTGCATGGATTCTCACCACAGCCTGAAACCAAAATCAGAGCGTTTCCATTCAAAATGAAAGTTACTTTATGTGGGCAGTAACAATAGCCCAAGTGACAGGGCCCTGTGGTCACACGGACATAGCTTCTGCCATGTCTGCTTGTGTATTACGATTACTATGTTTACCTGTATACAACATAGATTTTTATTTTATGATAAATTCTGGCTTTTTGTACTGTGTTTATATCTTTATGCAGTTGATCCTAAGCTCATTTGATTGTATGCACTTGTGATGGATTGTTTCTACATGTGAGTAGATGTGGATGTGTAACCATGTAGGTGTGTGAATAAACAGGCAGCAATCTTGTTGCTAGGTGAGATTTAAACCGCTTCGCAGTGCTTTCTTTTGGCCTTTGCTGCCACCAAGTGGCTGCGCATAAAATTGCAAGTGTTGCTTATCATGCGCTACAAAACGCAACGATCAGTCCAAGTTTGTGAACCAGGCTGTTTAATTTCACTTCTTTTCTTAGATAACTTTATTTTCTCCTATCAGTTTACACTACATTGACATCGTTGTTTTTTTTAATCTACACATGGCAAATGGCCTGTATTTGTATAGCGCTTTACTTAGTCCCTGAGGACCCCAAAGCGCTTTACACTACATTCAGTCATACACCCATTCACACACTGGTGATGGCAAGCTACATTGTAGCCACAGCTGCCCTGGGGCGACCTGACAGAGGCGAGGCTACCGGACACTGGCCCTCTGACCACCACCAGTAGGCAATGGGTGAAGTATCTTGCCCAAGGACACAACGACCGAGACTGTCGGAGTCAGGGCTCGAACCGGCAACCTTCCGATCACAAGAGGATCTGCCAACTCTTGAGCCACGATCGCCTGAAAGGGCAAGTCTTCATCCGAGCACCGTAGAAAGAGTAAGAAACAAGCCCAGAGTGCTTAACAGTCTTAACAACTTTTTAGCAGTGGCACCCCCTTGTGGTTGAGTCTAAGAAGATATTTTGTTAATTTTATCCATCTGACAGATTTGGATATTTTCCCATATCCCATTGTAATTTTTAATCGGATTTTAAAAATTGAATTACATTATCCCATTACAAAAAACAAAATGCCTTTTATAAAATATGAAGCTAGTTTTGCAAAATAAAATACACAGGTTGGCCTGTATATTTTATTTGGCTGTCTTTGTGGGTTTTTTTTTTTTTTTTTTTTTTTTTTTTTTACAGAACAACAACAGCACAGGACATGGACTGAAACAGACAGAAGTGGGGTAGACTCTGTGGTATTAGGATGCAAATGAAACAAATGAGATCAGAATGAACAAGGTTTAACACCATCAATAATGTCATCTATGGTAAGGGGAAAAAATCATCATGACATATATAGATTTAGCAGATTTTTACAGTGGATGCTTTCCCTGATGCAACCCTAAATGGATTTGTGTCTAACCAAACACCTTTTGATGTAATACACTACACCATTGAGCCATTCGTGAAAAATAAAAAAACGAAATATCAGAATTACATAAGTGTTTAGACTTTGTCATACCAAGAATTTATTTTTAATTTTCTCTGATCCGCACCCGGTCAAAAGTATACATACAGGCTCAAATATTTACATACACTCACTTAAATCCTCTAACTTCTTGTTAGTAATCATGATTGACTACAACTCTGAGTTTCTCTTTGCCAGCATATAAGGATTTTGTAGTTACACTATGACAGAAAATCGCAGATCTTTGGATATAAAAGCCTCATATTACGCTTTAGGAAAATCTGATAGGCATTTTCTAGTGTTCTCTCACAGATTATACAACAGTAGATTAAAAAAAATATGGTAGCTTATATAGCATATGAATGTAGTTTCAACTTATTTAAAACATGGATAAATATGTGATCACATGATAAAATAAAATTTATATTATTCAAACCATATATTTTGAATGAGAAAACAAAAATAAACACCTCAAAGGAGTAATTTACAGTGAATACTATGTGAAAGCAACTACAAATAGCCTGAAATGTTCCATTACATTTTAATTCCATTTTTCTATTGAGAAAACAGCAATAATAACACTGGAGCCTTCATGATAAAGCTACCTACCAGAATACCAGTCATCAACTATAACAAACATTAAATATTGTTTTAGTTTCCTTTAACATTGTCTAAACACACCTCTTTACCGCTAATGTTAAATGTCTGATAACCTCGAATGACATTATTTAATGACATATGTCAGTTTTCAGAGCATGGCAGATGACAGTGATCCAAGTTCAGCTTCACAGTGATACAAGCACAAGAAGCTATTCAATCTGAAAGTAGCAAGGTGACGTGAAAATTTAAAAATTTACCTTTAAAAAATAAACTTTGCCAATATCTTGAGATTGGAGATGCTCACCTCCTTCAAATTTCCCATGATCAGAAAGGATCCTAACATGTGTGCTGGTCTACTCCTAGTTACTAGCTGCTTTATGAAGCAAAGCATCTATCTATCTATCTATCTATCTATCTATCTATCTATCTATCTATCTATCTATCTATCTATCTATCTATCTATCTATCTATCTATCTATCTATCTATCTATCTATCTATCTATCTATCTATCTATCTATCTATCTATCTATCTATCTATCTATAGACATACACAGATAATAAAACACACAACAAAACATTATCAGTCATGGATTGGCCTCAACAGAGCACCCATAGAAAAGCCTTCAGCTTTGTCCTCAAGAATTATTCCTGATGGTTGCTTGAAGAAATTACAAGAAAGTTCAAGCTGTGATGAAGAATAAAGTTGGTCATACCAAACATTGACTGTCAAGCTTGCTAGAATATTACTAACGTTTATAGGACCTTGCCCTATAAACTGTATTTACATCTATATTTGCACATATTTTGATAAATCACTGCACCTATTTCCCATTTTCCCAACAAAACATAAGGGAATGAGTGGTTGCTCAAGGTACTTGCGCATATAACATGCCAACTGTGAAAAGAAAAATAACAGTAAAATATTGGAAGTTTTCTCCTTTCTCTCTCCCTTTGTCATTCTTTCTTTCCATAAGGTTTCTTAACCACTTATCCCGTCCAGGATTGCAGTGTGGGCGGGGTTGGTGATGGTGGTGACTGGAGCCCATCTGAACTGTCACGGGGCAAGAGGTGGTGTACACCCTGGGCAAATTGTCAGACTATCACAGGTCCAAGGCTGACAGACCTACAGTCTACTTAGAATCACCAGTTAACCTAACAAACAGGTCTTTAAACTGAGGGAGTTTATAGAAAACCGTGCTGCTGTAGGGCAACAGTGCTAACCACTGCAACAGCCTATAGCCTATTATTATATTACAGTTTTTCTCCATTGGTTTGGCTCATTTCTTGAAACAGAAATTACATTCTCAAAATAACATGGACAAACCTCCAAACCTCTTGGCAAATGTTCAAAACAGAATGGCATTTCTCATTCATTTTATCAAATGGCAAATGCCTTAGTACATGTCTCAATTGTCTCAGTGCATCTTTGCAAATGATTAAGTACAAGTAGCCTACAGTTATACAGTTAGCCCACATTTAGCACATTTTCCAAATGAATAGATCTTGTAGATCTAAACTGATTAGTTGATTCTCAGTCTAATGATCATTCCCTCCAAAACATGTCAGCATGATTTCATTGTATAAGTACTCGCATGCACAACCGTCTGTTCAATTGTCAAAATTGGTCAAGAACATAATGCCATGAATACCAAATATGAATTTCTTTGAATATTTGATAAATTGATGACAGTCATTGACAGTCAGGTGAAACTAGGTGTCACACACAGGTGTCTTCCATGATTGTGTGCTGCCAAACACAGATATATAGAGCTTGACCAGAGCCAGTCCGATCTCTGAACATGGATAGACAAGGCCAAGCAAACGGACAAGGGGAAGTTCTTCCTTAAGGAAGAGGAGGAAGAAGAAGAAGAGGAGGACTGAGAGGAATAGGTGCTGTGCTGTCCCAAATGAAATTCGGGCCACAATTATAGACCATGTCATAAACCATGGCCTCACAATGGCAGAGGCAGGTCGTCGAGTGCAGCCTAATGTGCCTCGTTCTACAGTCTCCTCCATTATCCAAACCTTTCGCAGGGAAAACAGGTATGTACTCTATGTAATCTATGATGGAATTATATGTTGTATAGGACAGGGCACTGTGCGTGAGGCAAAAAATGTATAACTTACTGTAGAGATTTTGTGTGCATCTGCCTACAGTGGTAGGTCTATACTAGCAGGTGGAGAGGACTAGTGGAATGTTTTGATACTAAATATGACAAGAAATATATTGAACAAATTACTGTAAACTATGGAATTACATAATTTATACAGTTTAGAGAAGTATTCCAGTCACTGTGCAGCGGGAGAATGAGTACAGCGAACACTGAATAAGCCCTTGTTTTTTGATTTTGTGTTCATACAATTTACTACTGTAATGTACATTTTCTTTTTACATATGTATGAAACTTTCTTTGCGTGTGAATAAAAAATGGTTATCATTTCCTTGGTAGTGTGAGTGCAATCTGTGATGTCAAACCTTGGAGGCTACTCTTTTCTGTGGTATATTGTTGGTCCTCTGCCATAGTGACAAAACATCTAAACATTTTGTATGGCAGTACTCACACAGTGCCAAAGGGATGATGCATTTTGGGGGCACTGACTATTCAGATTAGAAAGAAATGTAGTTTTGACACATGAGTGAACTGTTTTAGGGGAGATATGAGCTTTTGCAGGTGGACCATGTTGTTGTGATCAACCATCCAGGTTTATTTTGACAAAAGCACCAAGAATGATGAGAATGTCCGATCTGTGTCGAGAAATGAGCCAAAGCTATTGAGAAGGATCTTTGCCATTTTGGAGACACTGACTGTTTAAATGAGAAAGGGATTTAGATTGAAGCCTGAGTGAACAGTTTTGGAAGAGATATGAGCTTTTGCAGGTGAGCTATAGTGTTGTGCTAAACTGTAAGAGCGTTTTGCCAAATGATCTTAGAGTTTTGAGAATGTAATTTCTGTTTAAAGAAATGAGCCAAACCAATGGAGGAAAACTGTAATAAAGTTCTCTTCCACCCCTGCCCTCTACAGTGTGCAGAGAACAGCTTTTCCATCCCTGCCACAGAAGACACATAGAGGGTGGATAGTGTCACATTAACTAAGTGCAACACTGAACACTGTAGCCTAGCTCACACCAGTTGTGACAGCTGCTGGTCTAGTGGGCTGAACAATTTTTCCATCATAAACCAGAATTAAGTGCAGACATGTTAAAGCTAATTTTCAAACTGACATGAAACAAGTATTTGATTTTTGATGGTTTATCTCCTTAAATTTACAGTAAAGTTAACTTTTTGAAAACGTATTCAACATTGGCTTTATTTTTTACGACAAACAGTTTTTCAGTCTCTAGATTAAGCAAAGAGAAGCAACACAAATAGACACGTAGTAAAGATTGTTAGAAAGAAACACAGTAAGATGACTTTATCAGAGACAAACAGATGTTTATGGATGGAGAGAAAACTTCGTATGAATTACTGTAAATATACTAAGCCCACACCCTACCACGTAAAACGCACATCTGTCTCCTCAAGGCGTGTCACTCGTGCTTTGATCACTGCGATCCGCTCATCCTGTCGCCGTGAAGGGATGAGTGTCACTGTCATTTAACACACCACCTTGGAAAGAAACACAGCAGTGTGTAGCTCAGATATTTATATGTGAATTCACACGCAGGAAATATGATTCCACCATCAATGCTGTCAGGTTGTGGCATCTTTTTGGCAGAATATTTATCAGTTGAATTAATATCTGGCATCAAAATTATGCTAAAGAATTTCCAAACTTCTCCTTTACTGTATCTATTTGTTCGAAGTGTACTTTGAAAGCTTGATGATTGAAACCTCTGTGAACTTCTTTGAGCTTGCTAACCATGATGTTGAAGAGGGTGTGAAGCATGCCAGCTGCGGAATAACCAATCAGTGGCGTTCGGTGAAAACATGCAGAGAAATGCAACCAGGTGAGCTATTTATAGAGGAGATGCAGACACGACTGTTGACTGTGAGACTGCCTTGATGTTTGAGTCATCACAAATCAACATCATTCTGTTTAGTTCTTTGGTTTCCCTTTGGTGTTTGCTTGAGCTAGAGGTTACAGAGGTTGGCACTGCACAATGCTTTAAGTAGTATTATATTCTCTACCTGGCTGACTGTAGGTGCCAAAAATAGAAATATTGTTTTTAGATTTTAGTAAAGAAAAAATGGAAAAACAAAGAACGCTGTGCTTCTTTATCTTTGCTGACTAATAATTCATTTCTTGTTCTGATGCTTTTCCTTGCTTCATTATCTTTTCTCTTTTAGAAAAACATTTTCAATACTATTCAATACATTGCTCTCACACTGGAAGTAGTGAGATGGTAGGGGAATAGGCTAGTTACCATTTTTATTAAAATCTGTCAGTTGAAGGGATTTTTTAAATTCTAAATAAACTGGAAACTCAAAATTATGGATTAAAGAATCCTTTTTTTTCTTCTTTTGCTGGTGTGGGATTAAAATTTATATATGTTATGAACAAACGGATTCATGGAGTCAAGCCATGAAGCTCCTGGCATACTATTTTGTTCTGATGTTAATGCAAGATGAAGTTTGGAACTCTGCATTTAGCAGAACTGAGTCAGCAGAGTGTTGGTGACTTTTAGGGATTTTTGTGCAATATGTGTGTGTTGGCATATTACACAGCAACCCTGCTCTGTAATGTCATGTAGTGGGCTACTTTGAGGATGATTTGTTGTGATTCCCAATGTGGGTATACATTTTTATGTGGTTATAAAACTTATCTCACAGTATATTGCAACACCATGCATTTATATTCCATCCATCCATCCATCCATTCGCTTCCGCTTATCCTTTTCAGGGTCGCGGGGGGCGCTGGAGCCTATCCCAGCTGTCATAGGGCAAGAGGCGGGGTACACCCTGGACAGGTCGCCAGTCTGTCGCAGGGCCAACACACAGGGACAGACAACCATTTGCACTCACATTCACACCTAATGGCAATTTGGATTTTTCCAATTAACCTATCCCCACAAGCTGCATGTCTTTGGACGGTGGGAGGAAGCCGGAGTACCCAGAGAGAACCCACGCAAACACGGGGAGAACATGCAAACTCCACACAGAAAGACCCCGGCCTGATGTTGGAATTGAACTCAGGACCTTCTTGCTGTGCGGCAACAGTGCTAACCACCGTGCCACCCTAAAGTGGATAACAATGACAAGCCCAAACATATCTGAGAGCGAGAGCTTCCTCCAATGATGATTTAATTGCTAAAGACAGAGCGGCTTCAACAGTAAGGAAGTAGTTTGACTCCAAGAGGTCTAAATGTTATGTTATACTTTTTCTTAATATTTCCAGGAAGAAGACTAACTTTCTGCTTGAATTTGACTTCTGCAGTATCACTGTATATAATGCTGTGTCACTACTATTACCTTAAAATACTGCTGCTTGCACTTTTTGGCAAAAGATCCACACTACAAATTAAGTAGATTGTCATCAGTGACTGTAACTCAAACTAAACATGCCCTTCACTTTATTTGCACTAATAGATGCTGTTTCCTGCGAGCTGGAATCACTGATAAAATGTTCAGTATCTTTTTCTATCTTCATAAATAACATTACTGCATATTTCTATGAAATATTGTGATATAATTTTGAAACTATATTGCTCACTTCTAAAGGCTTCCACTTTAAAATAATAGCACTTAGAGTTGATTTGGGGGACATCTAGGACGAGAAAAATATAGAGGCACTGCTAAAGTTAATTAGGTCAATATCAGTATTTATCATGAGATTTCAGATGCTGTGGACACTTTTAACTCTTTTAACTTTTAACTCTGTGGTCCTTGTCTCATAGAAGTAAAACATACAATCTGTAGGTGTTTCAGAAAGCTTGGTCAAGTGGAAAGCAGCACTTTGTGCCATCATTTATATTCTCATCACAAATGCGGATGAGTATTTTCCATTGTAGGACCAATGCTCCAGTGTGTATACACACAGAGGAAACTCCAGCCGTGATTTGGTTTAATGCTACCTTGAACAGTGGGCTGTTTTTTTTCTCTCAGGACCTCCAGCTTAAAGTAGAACTTTCAAGGATATTTTAATAGTCGAGGATGCGGTTCATGCTCTTAAACTGTAAAAACAATGGCAACTCTGAATTCTGGAGAGGGTATATCTGTTTTTTCAAAGGATTTCTTGTTTGTATAATTTTGTTACAGTCATTTGTTATATTTAACTCAACCTTTTATAGAGTTAGTCTAATAGTCATCATAGAGATGACTATAGGTTGATATATATATATATATATATATATATATATATATATATATATATATATATATATATATATATATATATAAATTTCTTGGATTTCTTAGCTGGGGGGGAAGCTACTAATAAAAATAATAGGTTGCTAGTTTTAGTTATTGTCATAGGTTGCCGACAAGTGAATCTTTATTTTAGTGAGATTTGCCTAATTTAATGGATTAGCAAAAGTAAATTCTTTGTGCATAACGTCTTCATAAATGGTTGCATTCAAAAATCAAAGATTAGCAAATAAATTATACCATACACTAAGTTACAAATAGCACAAAAAGAGCATGCTCATTGTCGCAAACGTGACATTTAGTCTCTCACAAAATAATTAGACCATTTTGCATTTCATGATGGCTTATTTCAGATCCCCCACAGGGTGCACATCGGCAGATTAATCCATGTATTCGGGTTTTATGCTAGATGCCTTTCCTGACACAACCCTCCCAGGGATTTGTGTCTATTTTTTGAGTCAGGGATATTTAATGTGTTAGCGAAATCTGGTAACCAATGCAAAAATAAATAATATAAAATATTTGGAAACTGGCCTTTTCCCTTTATGGATTGATGTAGGATTTCAGCTGCTCAGCTAGCTATCTGGTCAGCTGCTCATCTTAGCTAGCTAGCTAGCTAGCTAGCTATTATCAAGCATATTTTTGGTTTTACAGTTTTTGAAATATGTTGTCAATGGGTTATGGATCCATGTCAGTTTAGCAATAAGAATCATGGTGACTTAAAAAAGCTCCAGCTATGAATTTTTAAGAGAAGGAAGCAGCAGGGAGAATTTCATGGATCCAGGAGTTACGTGGGTCACAACTGCTTTCCTACATATTTCAAGATGTCAGTGGGACAGTTTGCCCTGTTGTTGGCAGAGATGGCACCACATCCGAGGAAGCAGAGAAATACTTTTAGAGAGCCCACTGATCCGGAGTAGCTTCTAGCTATGTGTCTGAGGTAAAACATTTTTTCTATTTACTATTTCCTATCCTTGTGTATTCAGTGTGTTTTGCGCTAAGTCCGCTGTTGCCAAATGCAGCGGTCTGATTGGTCAGATCTGTTCATTTGAATGTGAAAGCAATGATTTTACCGAATCATTGAGCATGATTCGGTAAAAATAAAAGCCCCAAAGTCATCCTGTGAAGTTTTCATGTTTGGTGAGATTTTATTTTTCACTGTATGATAGCTTTCACTGCGGATGTATCTGATAAGTTGACCTGGCCTGTATAGTATTATTGAAAATGCTCTGACTCTAAAATTTTCCAAATGTGCTATGTTGTTGTTTTCAACTACCATTATACTAATTGGACTTTGATGCTGATATCTTTAAAGGTTCATGTGGTTCAGATGATCAAGTCCTTCGTTAAAATATTAGTCATGTAAAAATAGTTATACTGGATAACAGTGTTTCATGGCATCTTTTTATATGTTTCTTTTTACTTTCTAAGGTTTTGATGAATTAAATGTAACATATTTGAGGATATTTAGTAGAAACTGTTCTGATTTCTATTGGGTTCTGGTGGAAAATGTGGTTGCCAAGAAAATATGCAAATACAGTTGGGTGGCAGTAGTTTGGCTTCACAGTTAATACAACTTTCGAATAGACAAGTATTTGTTTATCAAAAGAGAGATTTGGATTCATTTAACTGTTTTGTTTACCCCTGGGGCATCGAGACTTGCTGACATAGACTACTAGATAGGCGATTTAGCACTGAGCCATTCTTTTTGTTCTTTTTTTAAAGCTTTTAAAATTTGATTGGTAAGTTTTTTTTCAATATTTTCTGCATTTGTTTAAAACTTTAATATGCCAGCCTTTTCCTGTGTCTATAATTAAGGTTGTCATATTAAAGTTTAAATATTAAACACACATAATCAATGGCCACTTGATTAGCTATGTAAGCAAATATCTAATTAACTATACAAATGGCAACAGCTCAGTACATTTAGGCATTCAGACATAGTCAAGACAAAGTTCAAACTAAGCATCAGAACAGGGAAGGTGATTTAAATGAATTTGAATGTGGCATGGCTGTTGGTGCCAGACGTCTGTTTAGAGATAAATAAACTAACATAGACATACTTAAGTACACCTGTTCAACTGCTTGCTAATGCAAATATCTAATTTGCCAACCATATGGCAACAACTCAGTGCATTTAGGCATGTTGAAATGATCAAGACAACCTGCTCAAGTTCAAACTTCATCATCAGAATGGGGAAGAAATGTGTATGGCTATTGAATGAAATGTGTATGGCTAATCTAGGTTATGGTTGATCTCAGTATTTCCCAAGCTGCTGATCTACTTGTATTTTCACGCATAACACTCCCTAGGGTTTACAGAGAAGGGTCTGAAAAAGAGAAAATGGCACCAGTAACCCAAATAACTTATACTTTCAGCTGAAGTATGCAAAAGAGCTCCTCTGAATCCACAACATGTCAAACCTTGAAGCAGACGGGCTACAGCAGCAGAAGCCAACAACAGGTGCCACTCTTTTCAGCTAAGAACAGAAATGTGAAACTACAGTTTGCATGGGCTCACAATAGAAGATTGGAAAAACATTGTCTGATCTAATCACTGTTGATTTCTGCTGCGTCATTCAAATGGTAGGGTCAGAATTTGGTGTAAAACACATGAAAGCATTGATGATTCTTGCCTTGTTCAGGCTGCTAGTCATCTAATGGTGTGGGTGATATTTTCTTTGCACATTATGGACCCCTTCATACCAACTGGGCATTGTTAAAACCCCACAGCATATGTGAATACTGTTGCTTACCATGTCAAAGGTAGGCCAACCTGGTTGTGACTGTTGAAGTGACTGGTGAGACTACATTGAGGGTCTTTGTGTTGATAAGCTGGAGCTTTTACAGTACTCAGTCTGTGCTGGGAGGTTTGCCAGTGTGCTCATCTAACAGTTGGCCCTGTGGATTTTGATTATTGAAGACAATTTAAAAAAATCTTATAATAAAGAAATCAAAAAACATAGAAACAATAAATAAATAAACAAACAGTTTAACAAAAACTGAAAACTCCAAACTGATTTAGAATTACTTTTAATATTATAAATTAAAAGAAAATGGTAAGAATATGAATATAGTGTAGCATTATTCAGATCAAAGACCTAGAACATGCATGTGATTTATAAGTTATAATAATAATTATAATGAAAGCACAACACAAAGCCATGACAAATATTATACATTTTTTATAATATATGTGTTATATATATATATATATATATATATATATATATATATATATATATATATATATATATATATATATATAGCACTCTGGAGGTCTCGCATAGGGCACATAACACTACAGTGTTTCTCTTTGTGGATGTTGTTATTCACTGATCTCTCCCCAAAACTTACTTTCTATCACAAACCTTTATTATATAACTTACTTTGAATGCACTATATCAGCTTACGCAAGCTTGATGAGACTGTGGATTTGCATGGTAGCAGATACTAACATATAGCATATATTCATTGTTAATTAAGGATATTTATATGCAAAGCACTTAACTATTATAAAAAAATTTTTTTTAACAAAAGCAGCATTTTTGTTCTTGTAGCTGTTATAGCTACTCATAGTGATAACAAATTGATTGTTTATTAATATATGTTTAGATTACACAATTCTGAAAATACACAATAATGAAATCAACTGCAGGACAGAGACGGCTGACATTGATAATGCACACCATGGATTCTCAGTATGTAATAAGATTAGGTACATATCTTTGTACCTAATCTTATCTAATCAACTGAATTTTACTGTTAGATGGCACAAATCTGGCTTGATCAATTTATAATGACCAAAATATCCACAAATGGCTGTAAAAAGTCAGTTCACAAAAAGCTTACACATTTAATAGACTTGTCTAATTGTACACAAGTCTGTTAAACTGATAAAATAAATGCAGCAATGATACAAAGTGTCCACTAGAGCGCACCATTTAAATTGAATTGAACTGCACCCTTGTTGGGGTTTTTTTTCTCACAGTCATAGTTGTAGAAACGTAACATATTTTTGTACCGTGCATTCACATATTATTATGCCTTGATTCAAATAAAAAGTTTGGCAATATGAAGTTGATATGAGTTATGCAATAGTTCTTTAAAAAGTGACGGTATACAAGTAGTAACTTCAAAATCACATCTTGTTCTTTTTCATCCATTCACTGCTGCCTATGCAGTATAAAGGATAGTCATAAAAGTACTCAATATTGAGCAGTAAATTCAGATTTTAAATGCTTACATCATTTTGCAACATCACTGAGAGATTGTATAAATAACACAGAACAGTGTAGAAGGCATAGAGTGCACTATATAGCAGATACATTTACACTGAATCCGGGAACTTATAAACCGAGAGACAGTAAATGTAAAACACTACAGGCAACTGATGTGTGACCTGGCATGTGGGGTACTGTGCATCAAATCCAGCATTTTTAAAAGTCAAGCTATAAGCAAGAGGAGCTGCTGTACCACACGTATATATACAGACAATGCTGTCTCCTAAATATCCTCCACAGCAGTTTCACTCAGAGCTTCAGCGATTATCAGGCCCACCTACACTGAAGTAAATGTTGATAATGCAATTTGTTATCGACTTCCTTTATTTATTCCTGTATTTGGCAGAAAATATGAATCAGTTCAGTTAAATACTGTCCATGATGATGTTTAAAACAAATTATACATAACATTATTGTTCAGAGTGGAAGGTGGGAAATCCTTCAAAAATACATGCATGTGTACGGGAATATTACTTGTTTTAATTGTGCTATTTTTCCCACAATTATTTTTTTTGTTAATATATTTTATTTGAATTATGGTTGTAAAATCTTTTATATCCTTTTGCTTTTACTATTTGTCTCTGTGGCAACCCTTGAATTAGTTTCACTATGATAAACATATTATATAAATAAGATACGAGTCACTAACTGACAAAGTGTATTAATTTAATCTGAGTATGTGGACACGTGTGTGCAACCCAAATTGGTGACAGCACAAAGTCACAAGCATGCCTTTTATGCATATGCTAGCTGCTCTTTTTGTGTCCTTTATTCTCAACTATTTCTTCCCTTCATAAGGTCATAATTGTGTGTTTATATTTGAATTACATGTAAAAGAGCATCCATGGTCTCTATTCATGTCCACATATTCATATCCCATTATAAAAGGTTTATTTTTATTCTGTTTTAGTTGTCAAGCACATATGTTATATAGGCCACAGTTATATAAACTATATTCCAAGCATCCTACATTGTCACTCCTGTAAGTGTGCCACAGCATCTACACTAGGGCAAAACCCCTGAGCCCCCAAAGAGCAGAGCTTTGTGTGATTCAGGCGGCGGTTGCTCCTCTTGCTCTCTGAACTCTGGTGCTTCACCTTCAACTACAGTCTAACCGGAGTGGGAGGGAGGAGGGGGAGGAAGGAATAAGGAAAATGGGGGAGGAGATAATGGGGGCGGCGGTTATGCCACATTAAAAGTGGAAGTTCATTCTCTGATAAACACATAGCTACACATCCCACTGGACCCACTGTCTGAGATGGCAGCCAGTACTAAATGTGAGGTTGTCTGAGCTACAGCACTACAAGGAGAGAAACCACATGGAATTCATGTTTTGTCCCTAGGTTGTTCGTTTGAGAACGTTAGAGGATTTTAATGTGCCTCTCTGTACCTCACAGTTTCCATTCAGGAGGCTCTCCAGACGCACTGCAGCTCTTCACAGAAGACATGCATAATCATGGCAGAAGGGAGGGGATGAAACAAAGGAGAGATGTGTAAAGCATCATATACATACGGCTCTTTATATTGTACCCCTTTTAGGTATTCTTATGGGTGTTTTGGTTTTAGGTTTGATTTTTAGTGTTGTTACACACAAAGGAAACAGCCGCAACTCAGTACTTCAAAGGGGCCCTTGCAATCCCACATAGACAGACCACATTTCAATGGAGCATGCTGTGCTGTGCTTTGCTGCACTGTGCTACAGACAGACAAGCGCTGTTATGGAGAAGAGCAGACCGTGGCTTCTCATTAAAAGCACTACTGTTTCCTCCGCAGATTACATTGCTATGGGAAAACTACACAGGGAAGACACCCTTGCCACATCTACAGCTGAAAGATGCAATGTTACATGATTGGAACTGTCAAATAAAGCATACAGTTGGTGGAGTCTCAAAACAAGTGTTCAAAAAAAAAATGACAAAACATTTTTAATGGAAATGATTGACAGGTTGTTTACAAAGAAATGTGAGTTTTCTTGATGTTTAGAAATGTCTAGCTTTTGTATGAGGGCTGCCTACTTCAGCCTTGTTGTTGTTGTGCTTTACAACTGGTCAAGGCCTCTGAACAAATCCTGTTGCTTAAAAAGGTCAGAAAAGTGTTGTATGCAGTAGTTACACACATGTTCAGAACTAGCATCGCAAGATTGTATGATAACAAAAAAGAAAAGAAAAAAGGAAAACATGAATTGAATGAGTTTAATTTTACAACATTTTGTAATGTAAATTTCTGTTACCACATTTGTATTTAAAATAGTACTTACTAGAGGTAATATTGTATTGTAATATTGTATTGTAGTGAATGTGAGGCTTTTAAAATTAGATAGTTCTGTCTCAGCCTAGTTTTTCTTGTTTTAGGTCCTAGGCACGAGCAATCTCCCAATTTAATATTGTGGAAATTCTTAATTTCTGGATTGATCTGCTTTTTGTAGGACAGAATGCTTATTAATTAGAAATTAAATAACAGCACTGCCCAAACCTTCCTACTTGACTTAGATTAAGTAAAATGGAGACTTATTAATAATAGAAATTAGTACAATGCACTGAAACAAGCACTATTAGAATTAATCAGAACCAGTGCAGCCTCGTTGTAGACACAAGTTAAATGACACAAAATAAAGACATAATGTCTATATAATAAGATTCGGGCCCATTATATGACCAAGACCAGCTTCACTGAATCTCCATGTCAATGGAAAAATCCAAAGTGATAGAATCCAAAAAACTCAGCAGCGGGTCATAAAAACACAAGAGAAGTGTGGAAACCTTTCTTCCACCACCGAAAAACTTTTTTTTTTTGCCATACATTGGTCAAAAGTTTAAGTTTAAAATTTTAGATCCCAATTAACCCGATTTCAGTGGCATCAAAAAGCTTATACAGCGAGGACAACAGATATACGCACATAAACACAAAGACGCAAAGGGTTGCTAGGGGAAGTGGAAACAGCTGGGGAATGAGACACAGGTGAACTGAATCTAGGGAAGACATAGGAGACAGCTGTTAAATAAATAAAACAGGAAGTAAATTTATATTGCTTTATTTGATTCATTTCTTTTTAGATTGCTGAGAACCTACATTATGAAAGAATTAGCAGAAATTACACTTGCATTCATCGGCTCCAAATGGAGATGAAAATGAAGCGCTGGTCTGGCCTAACTGAGTTTTGGGAGCAGTTCTCAGCTCTGTGATGTAGGTTAATGACTAAATAGGGATGTGATTCAGTCTTAGAGTTAGCAGCAAAAAACATGCTGCTGTCTTCAGCTGTGAGTCAATTATAGTGCTGAGCAACCTGGATCAGAGAAAAAGAGAGCAATTTTCACATGCTTATTCAAACTTCTTTTTATTCTCTAAAACAAGGATATACCATTTATGATTAGACCTACCAAGCTGGAACTCTCAGTACTTTTACTTGTAACAACGTATTTATAAATTGCGGTTTTTGTGCATTTGCTGTTTAGTTCAGACACCCTACTTGTTTAAGGCTGGGTGTGTAACACTCTGAAGCCTGAGCAAGTTTACAGTTAGCTTACATTTATTCATCAAGGAAAACATTACGGAAAAGGACTTAATTCCCTAAAATGAAATGAGCAGAGTGTCTGAAGTAATTTCACACAAGCCGAATGAAACACTGTGTAGATGGACCTGTGGTTAAAGTAGTCAGTGCCTAACCTGTAGGTGTGATATAAAGGGAAGTAGATCTCCCCTGTTTGTGTATTATTCACTTATGTTGATGCTGAAAGTCCATGTTGTCACAGAAAGTGACTGTGGGAAAGGGTGACAAAACAAATCAACAAAAACCGATTGGAGAACCAACTTTGGTGATTTGCAGTGACCTTTACCTCTAAGCGTAGCAAAGTGAGATTCCAGCACTGTAGAGGTAAAGGGGTCCAGTTTTCTTTTACTTGAGATTGTCACCTGTAACAACTCTAACACAGCAGTATGAATTAATGAAAGGGGATCTGTCTCTGGTGCTTTTTCTTTCAGCCGTAATCCCTTTATTGATTCAAAAGTCAGAGACAATTAAAGTTTTCTGTCCCATATTTGAGGTAATTTTAAAATTGTTTCTATCATTTCTACTTTGATAACAAATTTTCTTTGATGTTTAATACATTTTTTGTTGTCGTTCTTGCTAAAGGTATCACTAGGTATCATTGGTGCAGTATGTGGGGTTAATTAGGACCACGCATTAGAAAGGAGTAATCTGCTAACATTGGGTAAAGTTGTCAGAGTTAGTATGTTTCTCCTTTAATGCTGCCGCTTGAGAGGAGGCGAGTTCCTCTTCTGGGTGTATTAAATTGAGAAACTACTACTGCTAACTCCTGAGTCAAGAACTTAAACTCTGGTGCTGTGTGATAGAGCTCTGTAGCAGTCAGTACTGATTATAAAGCTGCTCCTGTAGTCTGGAAACATAAGCATCAAACTAGCTGAGATGTGAAACACAGATTTTGAACTTTCAGGACAAAAAAAGTAGTAAACACAGATTAGGAAGTTAAATCCAGGCAAGCTTTGGGTCCTGGTAGCCATATGCACAGACAATAATACAATCACGAGCTCAGCAAAATTTTTAGTGGCAATTCAGATTGTGGAGTGTGTGATTCTTCCTCAGAAGATGGTCAAGCTGCCCACTGCATAAAGAGTTTCATGGCACAGTTTTCTTGCTGCTGAGTAACAAATCTGAGATTGTACTTACGATGAAGTAGCCTGCATATAAATAAGGCCATTTTATCTGACATATGCTATGTTAAACATTTTTTGTACCACTCTAGGGAAGATATCACACTGAGGATGGCAAGAGTGTGTAATATAGCAAGGGGTTCTTTGGAAAGTGCAGACATACATTAGTGGAGCCAGGGGGGGTGCGCTTTCATTTCCTGGTTTTAATGGAGAGAGTCTCTAGGTCCACACATGGGTCAAAATGAGAGTTCATTTCTTGTTTTGTTTTTTTATGCAGCTTTGGAGCCCCGGGCTCAGAAAGTATGGACTAAAATGCTTATTTTTTACAAAGCAAATTCTTAGTTAAGTTGGCAATTATTGGTTGGTACTAATGATTAAAGATGAAAACAGTGATTCAAATACCTATTGTATCACAGTACTCGTTCCTGTTACTGTAAATGTCTAGTCAAAACATAGTCTAGTGAAAGCTGTAGTGCTTAAAGATCTTTCAGTTGTTGTTTATAATCCATTCATGCATTTATTGCTATTCAACACCCCTTAAAAAGGTTATGAACTAAACTCTGGCTTTGGAGAACTGTTACCAACAGTTTGAAATACATACTTTTAAATTTCATAGTAAATTCTTGGATCAATTTTGGTGTTTTTTCCATTGATGCATTGTGATATGATGTGGCTTAACATATTTAAAAAAAATCTTTCTCTACGACTTAATAATTAACTTTAGTTAAGCGTGGGCTGTCAATATGTAATCAGGTTACTAATCGTGATTTTTCTCTCTGCTTTCACAAGTGAGCGAGGAAGGGTTTGGCTAAACCTCATGAAAACCTGTCAGTCGAGGAACGCTGTGTTTATCTCTTCAGGTGGGCATTTCTATATCCTAATACTGTTTACATTATGATTGTGTGGTTTAACTGATTGACTGTAAAGGTGGTTGCATCTGTTTTTTCCACACTTAAATGAAATCAAACTTTAACATAGAGTTGCACACATTTCTCTCTCCTCTCGTCTGCTCTCTGTGTAGCCATGTTTGCATGTGTTTGTTTCGCAGTGTGCTTGGGAAGTGGATTGGAGCAGAGGAGGGACGGGCAAAGGAAAATTACTTGAATGATGACACCGCCTTATGTTACTGTAAGTAAATGGTTCTTAACAGTCTCAAATAGGCTACTGGAGAAATCTCATGACAGTTACATTATCCAGGGCAACTTTATAGCCCAGGTGGCAGTCAAGTTCACAGGGGCATAAACTCACTGGTCACAATTTAGGCAGCTCAAACTTATAAAAGCACATAGTTCTGAAAGTCTTCATACTTTTTCACTGGTCAGTTGTAAAGAAGAAATCAGCAGCCATTTGTAGTTTCAATGCAATTTCTCAGATTATCTGAAAGACAGTGCAATTTGGTAGTGTACACTGTCAAAGAATCACAGAAGTGGAACAACTGTAAACATGGTATTTGACCGTGCTGTCCCATAGCTGCTTTACCAAGTGTGTCCTCTGGATGGCAGTGTCAGGCTGCGCTAATAACTGTCAGCCCCAGCTCTCTCATTAGTGAGGTCTAGCAGGCCCCCTCCGACATGTCTCATAAATGTCAACACCAATACAGCGGGGGACAGTGGGCCTAGATGTAACAAACACAGACGCATGAAAGTCCACTCTGTCTGTCAAATCAATCACCGTGGCGAGCCACAAGCTACATGTTCACACCTCACGAGGAAACTACCTGCAAGTTGGCATTTGGTTGGTTTAAAGCGACAAAGAATAAATCCTTCCAGATTGTTAGGGATTATTTTTGATCTTGAAGGTAACATGGAATGTGTAATGAGCAGTACAGCGCCTTTGTCATTTGTCTTATGAAAAAACTATTCATATGTATGGTATACATTTTTGGCATGTCTTTTAAAGTTATTCTCACCTTGCTGTGGTCAGGAAGTCTCCATTCTCCTTCACTATACTCGCCAGTCCACCATCCCATCTCTTTCCTTCTCCTCTTTCTATTCTCTCCCATTCTCTTCCCCTTTCTTCCCCATTATCAAGCCTCTTCTCACACTCCTTTCCATTCTCTTACAATCGGGCCACTGGAGCAGGTGGATTGGAGATAACTTGCGCTGTGCTTTGTTTTCGCCCTGACACTGTCATTAATCATTGCCCAAGCCACACTTCAACATATAATAATAAGGACTGGCTACTGTGTGGGGGCTGCTGCCCAATTGCCTTTCATTGTGCGGGTGCCAAATTGGAGGTGAACGGCCATAGCCAGACACTACTCCCCTGTCCCCTGACTGTCTCATCATTTAGGTATTTATCCATCTCAGCCCAGTCTGTGGAGCTTCTCCCTACCCTCCCAAGAGGCCCAAGATTGTTAGAGGGAGGATCAGATTTGTTGCTCAGGCTTTTTGGCTTTGATTCTGTGCCTATAAGTTAGGGATTAGAAGCAAATTTCCCACAGGGCAGTGCTGGATTTGCTGGTGTTTAACTGTTTAACCTGTCTTAGTCTTGTGTGGCAAAGGGGTGTGGGCGTTGGTGGGAGGGAGGACAAGGAAGCAGGGTTTAAAAAAGAGACTGGCCAACAGGCCCAGAGAGACCCAGGTGGGTTAAGCATTGATAAGTGAGGCTGACTTATCCATCACATTGCCAGTGGAGGTGGTATAGTCCAGCAGTGTATGTGTGAGACGATGAATGAGAAATACGTTTTTCACTTAGAACCCAGAGTTCTTGGGTATAATACCCGACATGTGATAATATGATGTAATAGGACTGTAGTACACATGGATGAGCTGGTTTGGTGTCAGAGGGGTGAGAAGTTAAAAATGAAAAGGTCCGTGTTTTCAAGAAGCTTACGGATGGAGGCAGGCTGGTTCTTGGTTTTGGTCTAGGGTCAGGGTTTTGACTGTTGCCTCCCTTTGTGGGCTGCACTCTGAACACACAGAGGTGTCCCGTCAAACACAATCCCCCTTAGAAGTGGATTCTAAGGGGGACGTTGGAGCATTTAGCACAAGAAGGCGTGCTCTTTGGGCCTCGCCATCTTTCCTTCTACAAACAAGGACTAAATCCTCAGGTGTACACGCAGAGAGAGTGCTGTGGACTTTGATCTCAACCCTCCGTTGCTTTGCTCAGTACACAGGTGTATTAATAAGTGGTGTTAGGCGTGCAAATATCAACAAAGGCTGTAAAGATTGCGTGGATATTGTTGCTAGTTTAATTAGTGTCGATCCTAATGGGTTCATTTTTTGGGGGCTGAATCCAGACCTGCCGAAAAATTACTGTATACATTTTTGTTACAAAACACAAGGAGGTGTTAATACATCATTTACACTATCACCTCAGCTGTTTTGACACGCTGTTCACTGTTCTATGCTCACAAATGGTTGCACTTTGCACTCTGATTCTCTGTCTATACATATCTTGTGAAGTTTTACATCATTTGGACATGTAGACATTAAAGAGCTTCATGTCTCTTTTGGAGCTGTAGAAATATACTGCAAAACCGTATTGATCTTTAATTAAAGAAGCTCTTAACCTTGGCTGAGCAGAGGACCCCCAGGCCAGCAAGTTAATTAATGTACTAATAGTCATAATATTTGTGCTGTGCACGGGAGGTACATAAAAGATTATCTATTGTATGAGCAGTTTATCAGTCCAATGATGCTAGAGCCCCGTGCTGTGCATATATCAATGTTATGGGTAAAAATCTGCAGTACAGACAGAAGAAGAGGGAGAGTCGGTCTTTTAATATCTCCCTCGGTTCATCAGCAGTTTAGCAAGGCCTCGTTTTACCTCCTGGGATTCTTCTCTGATCGTAACCAGGCGGCATCGATGGGCCTTTACAAGCACTAATGCTTCGCTACCTTGACAACACACAGCAGCTATAAGCCCTTTAAAAGATCCACTTTTCTCCAGATGAGTCAGGGATCCCACTCCACCATTTACCCCACACTCCCAAGGAGGGTGTCTCATCCCTGGATCAAAACCTCATACTACTGACCTTTCAGTTGCTCCCACCAACCACAAGAACCCCTCATAAACAGCTTCCACTGAGGAAGGAAGAGAGGGAGGGAGGAAGATGAGAAGAATGTGTGCGTGGGGGCCCAGACACTGTGATATCACCCTTTATAGCTTTATTGATTTCCTCTCAGGATGCAACTATTAACATTGAGCTGCTACGGTAGCTGCTGCTGTGTTGTTCTCTGCAGGTAAGAACATTGGCTCACACCCCCGGCCTTGTGGACTGTATACGGGGGAGGTGGGGGAAACACAGGGGAGGCACATGCTTTTATAATTAAGGTCAGCTGGGATGCATTACAGCATTTGGAGGTGTTAAAATGGGCCCTCCTCAGAGAGTATGTTGGCATTGCCCATGCTCGTAAATTAGCCACGCTCCCCGCTGATGTTAGGAACATGGGAACAGGAGATTGCTGAGGAGGGGATTAGGTAGATGACTAGATGTAGACATGAGGCTGGATTTGACTGTATTGGATTTTTATTTAACGTGAGTCCCCCGCCCCCCAAAATCATTGATTTTATGTGTCTGTGAGAGAGCATGTTAAAACACTGAAGTCCACTGAGGTCTCGTTTTTGTACACACCCTATTCAATTAATTATGTAATTAAGTTCTTGTTGTAATTTAGAAAATACTGAAATACCAAATGACAATATGTGTTTTACACAATTTTATATAAGATGTTCCAAATGATAATTTTTTCCCCTATATTTAATTGTATAATTAGTTGTATAGCAGATAAAATTTTCTCTTAAAATACATAAAACATAGATTTAAAATATAATGAGTTGATACTAGTGATGGAGCTTGACTGATGCTTATCACTCTCACCCGTTGTTCTCTCTCACTGTAGCTTTTCTCACACATTAACACCAGCAGCATAAATGTAATATTACACATTATACTTGAGTCACCAAACGCAGACTAGCAGCCGTGTAAAGTGAAATAATGGGCAGGTACGCAAATGATGCTTCGGCAGAATAAGCAGAGGTGGTGTGCGAGTTCTCTCTGGACCAACACCTTCTCCAATGAGGCACGGACAAAGCTAAGCAGAGGCCCCTCAGCCTCACAATGGAGACACTGTCAACAAGGGCAGGGTGGGGAGCGGGAACAAACAGACCACAAGAGTTTCACAAACAACCTGCCATAAGGTATTCAACAGGACAGGTCTGACTGGGACATCTAGCTCACACCCTGTGCCAAGGGTGAAGCAGGGGTCATATATCTTGTAGAGGGAAGAGCATGACAAGCAGACGTAGTGCGAGATGCGTAGAAAATACCAGGGCCTGGTTATGTGGCATCTTTGTGTAGCTGACACAAAGTCTGAATGTCAGGTTATGCAATGTTTTATTATAGACTAGAAGGGAGAAAGAAAAAGAGCGCTTACTTTTATGGTTTCTAACAAGGTGTTTTAAAGGTGATGTTTCATCCATATGTCATAAACTGTTATAAAGGATGTTTGGTTGTGGGCAAGCCATTTGTTTGCATAGCTCCTTAAATGAGATATATTTAAAGTTTTCTTCTGCTCTAAAATTTATTAGAAGACTAGAAGGCTCTCTGTGGCTGAAACCAACATGTCTATTAACCAGCATATCAATTATTTTCTTCATAATAAATCCATGAGTAAATATGAGAATGCAATGGCATATGTTTCCAGATTCCAAGTAACATCACCGCCCAGCATTAGAAAATCCACAATTAAGAATAAATTGCAGATATTCATTTGAGAAGGTTCAGTATAGTATTTTTAATTTAAAAAGAATTAATCAACTAATCGATAGGAAATTTTTTTTAACGTCACAGTCGTTCTTGCCATTTGGGTTTTTTATTGATTTCATTTTTTTAGTTGACAGTGCTGTCCAGCTTTGACAGCTTGTAGATACCCAGTCATTACTCCGACCCCCCCAAGACTAAACTAAGTGCCAAAAACCTGACAAAAACAGAGTAATCAGAGCCTGTGCCACTGACCATTGTTTGTGTGTTAACCAGTATACAAACCCAATGTGTGTATTTCTTTTCTGCAAAATTAAAGGAAATATCACAATCATGCTTAATGTTTGAAGAAAAAAATATTTATTTACATTATTCTGAAATATTAGATTGATCTTTGTTTTTGCTTCTTCCCATTGGTGCATACACGTTGTAATTTAATCTAGGACTTTGGTGTTTCCGCGATAGCTCTGACATCCATGACCTACAGAGAACATTGCAGCAGCGTGATCTCATTTAGTCACGTTTACTTTTCAAATTGTGACGTTGCTGAAAATTCACCAGAAGAGTGATTAGTGCGTAAAAATGGGAGCTAAAAACAAAAACAGTTCAGTCATTTTACTCAATAACAGGATCGCTTGTAGTGTCCTTTCCTCGCCGCATTTGGTGAGACGCGGTGCATTTATGATGCTCAACGTATAAAACCGAAATGCACCCTTGTACTTTGACAAAATGGAATGAAAACTGTTGTACACTGCTGAACTGTCACGCAAAAAATATAGTAATGGCATCAACCTGCCAGCACTGTTCACAGGTGTTTTTTTACACCAGTATTTATTTGACCATTATGTTAAATTGTCCCTATAAAGCCACTCTTGGCAGCACCATCCTCTGCATCTTTTTGTGAGCCACTTAAGTGTACCACTGGGGTTTAGTGTGTTCCATGGACCCATTATGGTCGCTTTAAACTGAATAAATAAGGGCAGTTTAGATAGGCTGCACCCTGTTTTGGGGGGAAGTTGCTCTCAGACTTTGTGGGTTTTCATGTTTTTAGTGTTGCTATGAAGTTGAGAATTGTACCTTTAGGACCTGGATGTGCTTTGGTGAAGTATTTGCATGTCTTTGTGCAGTCTGAAGATGCTGATTACATCTGACGGGTCAGGTAAAGTTTTTATGTTAAGAATTCATCATGCGTTTAATCTCAGCCACTCTTTGCTGCCAGCATTTTTGCTTATTTGTAATAAATATTGTACAAAACATCAGGTATTTGCATCTGTTCTACAACTCCATAAATGTATGTAACATACATGAAGAGTGGACCATGTGTTCGAACTTGCCCCTTTCTGTGGACTGCAGTGGTGCCGACCACAGGCAAGCAGCTCTAACTCTGTGTAGACCACCTCTGTTCAAGACATCGGGTGCTAAGTGGCAGCAAAAATATCACAGCTGTGCGATCAAACATGGCAACGCTACAGTTCAGCAGAAACAGAAGACCAAAGCAGAGATATTCTCTCTGATTTCTACAGGTTAAAATTAGGACTTAAAGGACTTGGGGCCACCACCCAGAAAAGATCTGTATATCCTTTTAGATTTGTCATGACAGCGTTTTTGGATATACTGTTATTGGACATGGTATATCAATTATTTGTATGCTGAAGGGTAAATAACTTCTACATATACGTGCCAAATAAGTTTCCCAAGTATTACTTTTCTGCTTACACAAAGAGACACATGGTTCTTCATTATGGCCTCTGGTCAAAGCGCTGCCTTTTATTTTCACTGAATTTCCAAGATGGGGCATTTTTCTGCAGCAATTTACACTCCTACAATTATAGCGCTCTGCGCAGATATGGTGTTAGCTCCTCCTCCTTGACCTCTGCCCTTTGCTAAGCAGTCGAAAGTGCGTTTCCTGATTAACGGCTGGCTGAGGTGCATGGCTCCAACTCCAGCACCTTGTGCTCCCACGCTGAGGTGACAGTCTCCTAGACTCTTTATGGAAATTGACTGCAAAACATACCCAATTAGACCTGCGTTATTTAGAACGACTCAGCTCTTCACCCCGAATAAAAGCAGGCCCAGATAAGACCTGTACACTCAGATACTGCAGCAAATTAATGTGAAGTTGGTGGCCTGCCAGTTAGCCAGTCCATCTAAAAATGGGGACATTAAAAGCATGAAGGCCAGTTTTTGTATAAGCAGTAAATTACTGCTGAACAGAGAACAGGATGATTAAAGTGTGGGGTTTCTGAATAACTTTCCACACAATTATAAATCCACTGTATTGCAAGTCAGGAAATATTCCTGCGAGGTTTGATTTGAGTAGCGGTAGCAACAGTTTCCTATCAGATGTTATTTAGAGATTTAAACATTTTTCAGGCTCTTGTTTTCAGCATAGTTCATTGGCAAAATTTTCCCAGGTTTAGTACCTTTCAGTCCAAATGTGTAACTGAGAATTAAGCATCTGTATAATGTCTTTTCACTCCACCAGCTAAAGATAGGGCTCTTAGCCTGATACGCTGTCTTAATTTTCCCTTTCTCAAGTCACTGCAGAGAGCAGCCGCATAAGAGTGAGGAGGAGGGTCCTTACTCTATGGGCAAGAATACACTGTGGAAGTTGCAAAGGGCAGAGTCTCTAGGAAATCTACTCTTTCTTTGAAAAAATGTCACAGGAGAGATAGGAGATTGGCACCACAAAGAGCCCAAAATAGCACTGGCTGCTACGCGTTGTCAGACAAGATTTAGGCTGAGACATTGACTTTTGTTCTGCAAAGTATTGGCCCCTGAAAGGGAGATGGGCGGTGTAAAAATTGTGATTTCTTCTCTTCCCCTACTTATGCGCAATACATTACCCTCCCGATAATGCACGCTGTTGGGACTAAGGTTTGTAACTTTACAATCATTTTTAAGTGAGTGGTATCTGTTGTTACAGAGGCAGTTTGTTTTTAATTAAATGTATAAGACCTGGTCTGGCAGATTAGAACTGCATCACAACCCTTCTGCTTTCCTGGAACTCCAGTTTGCCCTCATTCAACATTTGTCCCTACTGCCTTCCCCATGACAAAGCCTTTATATTTTTTATGCAGGTTTACCCCTTGGCCACATAATAGGATTATGAATAATTTCTACAAATTTTCCAAAAACAAATCACATGGCATGGCTTAGAGTTTGCTAATAATTTCACCATAGCTGATAGATCAAAGCAAGGCACTGGGACTGCAGAGCCAGGCAGAAGGTTGACCCTAGTCAGGCATTTTTAATGAAAGGGTTAATCTCCTCAGAGGTGACTATTCAGGAGCAAACAGTGTGACCAAATGAAGAATTCAGGTCTGGGATAAAAAGGAGAATAGTGGTCTTGAGGGTGCTGTTGGGTGACAGCGAGGAAGCCCTGAGGTAAAACTATGTGATGATGCATTTCAGTTCCCCGACTCATTGCTAAAATAAAGAGAAAGGTGGGGAAAAGGCAGTTTGAAAAGCCTGTGGCGTGTAGGCTCAAAGCTATTTTATGGATAATCACAAATGAACTATTGTCTCTGAAACCCTGTGGAAAAAAAACTCATGTAATTTGGACACAACAGCATGCAGGCGTTAACGTGCATAAACAAATACACTTTACCAGTAGGACAGCTGCTCTTCTCCAAAGTACCTGATTGTACTTTCAGTCTTAGCTGTTTGGGATAAACTTTGTTGACAAGCACCTCTTGTACTACTGTAAGCACACATGCCCTCTTGTGAGTAATTAGACTTGAATACCTTCCAAAAAGGAAAGAGGGGAAAAAAAGAAGAAGAGAGATGCTTTTATAAATGTATAAGGCTTGGCTGGTTAAGGAGGTTTAGAAATCTCATCGTGACAGTGGCAAAATGGGTCTCTTAGTAATTAGGAACAAATTAAATTGCTTATCACTTACCGAGTTACTGTGCCAGCCATTTGGCTGCGTTCAGAGGGATTAATCAGAAGGCTATTGACATTACATTGTTCCACAATTATCTTTCATACGTTTTATGGTAATTGGGTATTTTTTCACAGAGGAATTAAGGTGCTTACGTAATTCCAGACAAAATGAACATACACAAACACAAACATTAATCAAATCCCCCAAAATAATTCAGCAACTACTGCTGATTATCACGTGAAAAATGAGTATATCAGACTTCTCTTTGAGAGAAACTGAAATGCCATATTAATAATTCATTTATATGGATGATGACGTATTTATATGGAGGTGTGCTTAAATTAATCAGCAAGAAAAGGAATGGGTTTATTCACTGTGTGAAGCTAATTTATTGCATCTTGCGCTGCTTTAAAGGTATAAAAGTAATGTTTATCCAAGGTTTCTTTATAAGCTTGGCTGCACTGTTGCATCAAGCCTTCTTATTAGGATAAACCTAACCCCCAAATTGTCATCAACCCAATAAATGGCTTTGTTCTGAATGCAATCAAAACTTCAGGCCCAAAACTCCTCCTCCATGCTCTTTTTTCAATACTTTCCAATACTTTTCTGGTTCCTACATGTGAAAATTACATGTCATTGTCGTAATGGCCCTAGGGGGTTGATAAAAGAAGACTTTGCCTAATGCTTCCATAAATGTGTTAGGCAAAGTCCAGCAGGATGTAATTGCATCTAATATATTTACAGAGGATTGATTTCCCTCCCACCATCCACCTACAAGGCGGCAGCAAGCTGCGTTCAGGTCACTCTGGATGGGTTCCGTGTCCACTCTGTTCTCTTTACGCTAAGCAACACGGCCGGGCCGCAGAGACCATGAAAAGTATTGGAGTGCAGCTTAATGAGGTAATTAGTCAAAGGCCATGACGATCCTGGGAGGCTAATACCTGTGACCTCTTGATCCTGGATTCCTGACACACATCTCTGGAGACACTACAGGAAAGACTGCTGCAAAATCCAAATACTGTCTCCTTGGCCAGACAGTTTTTCACAGCGAACGTGTGATATTGCATATAATGCAAGTAGACTTGGAACTGAAGCTCAGCCAGCCCCCTGTTTCTCTTTCTTTAATTACTGCCATGGTGTAGCAATGGGCATGCCCCCTTTCATTCCCCGAAGAAAAATAAACCTCACCAAACTTAAACTACTTAACCTGTTTACTTTAAGAACCAAGTTGTGGAGAACTGACAAAGGCAGTGAAAAAGCACAAGAAAGGAAAAAGGATGAAGAACACAAAGCAGGTTGATATTTTTTCCCTTTCCTATCCCGTTCTTTTCTTTTTATCAGGTTACGTGACTGGAGGCTTCATTAATCACCACCTCGACAGCCTCTGCCAAGGGGAACTAACTGCATTTGGCCCAATTAGGCGCTGTAGAGACAATAGGAACAGCACAAGTTGTGCCTCTATGCCAGGAGCCAAGCGTTGCCTCCCTGTCATTACCTCCAGAAAGGGAAAAATTAACCCCTACCAGCTTCCCTGCTTTCCTCCATTGATCCAAGGCTTTTGTGGTGTCCCTGGAGCGTGGCAGACAATTACAGATATTATTACATCTGCATTGATTCTTTTAAAGAGAGCCGAGTGTCTCCAAGCAATTAAAAAAATTACACTTCGGAAGTGGGCCAATTAAAATGCCCCCAGCCCTAGAGGGTGGTGGTGGTGTCGGCGGGAGTGGAGGCACAGACCTGACTGTCAGAATGTTGCAGGATTTTTTATTTTTTTATTTCTTGAAAAAAAGTGGGCAAATTTACATACTTGACTGCTTGTGCAGTCATACAAGCCTATAGCACATTCATGCAACCTGCTCTTGGACAAGGCAAGGGGAGGTCTGCAGCTACCTACAAATAATAAATGACTTTTCAAAACAATATAGCAAAAATTGTAGTTGATTTAATTTAAACAAGTCTGTTTTTAATATCTGTTTTTAGGTTCCCAACACTTGTTAAGATGATATCAGGTTTACATTTTGAAAGCGCAGATGATTTATAGCCCAAACAGAAAACATATCCCTCCACTTTTACTTTCAAACAAAACCACACTGCTCAACATGTGCAAGCTGTTTACATCATTGTACAGATGTCGCTCTGTTAGGCATATGTCCAGTGACTGATTAATTATTTCAGCAATATGTATGAATGTACTAACACAACCGTCTCGTAAACAATCATCTGAAGTCTGATTCGCGTTCTCACTAGCACAGTCCTGCCTGTACGTCGGCCTTTCGCTTTGCTTTCTCTCTCCCCCATTCGCTCACAAACACGGTTCCTCTTTTCCATCTTTCACTTGGTCCTTGGTGTTGAGTTTCCCTGTGGAGCGAAGTTGGCCCTTACCTTAGCCATCTGACCAGATTTCCTGAAACCACAAAGAAAGGGACGGTGCTAATTGGAGTTGCGGGTAGACAGATGATAGACGACTGGCCGTGACGAGATAAGGAATCAGTGCGATGTAAATAAAGCCTTCCCATTGTTTTCTTCCCCTGCAGTTATGGCTAAGTATAGACTTACTGTGTGTTATTGCTACACACACATTTGCACACATCTTCCTGGTGGTTTTTTTTGGGTTGAGCAGGTGGGCTCTGGGATTATTCCGACCAGCTTTTTAGAAGGTAAACAATGTCTCCAAATAACAAAAGAAAAGCTATCTTTATAGAGACACCCAGGCACTTGGAAACCAAAAAATAAAGTGTACAGTTTAAATAAACATCATTTGGTGCATAAAGAAAAGGGACAATGAAACTCTGAGCTGCAGTCGTTTTATCACACGGTACACTGCATGTGTTTGAAGTGGAAAAATCACAGTTTCTTTAATCCATGGAGCATTCAAATAATTTTTTTTGCTTCTCGGATTAAAAACAGTAACAATAGCAGGCAGTTAAAAACAAACAGCTCCAAACAAATGGTGACAAGGCTGAGGCGCTTGGCTTACGGGTAAGCTCTCCATACATCGTGGTCGGTTTCATTAGCTGAAATGTATTATTATTGTTTATCTATAAGCTTCCTGATTTAAAAAAAAAAAAATACAAGCCATGCTTTCCCTTTGGATTACGGAAAGGTTCAGGGTTTGCTTTCCAGTGTGAATTATTTTCTAACAACAACAACCTCAGGAAGATGGGAGGGAAAAGGGCTTTTCAACACCTGAACACCATGGCGCATGTGATTAAAGAGAACTGATTTCAGAATATCATCAAAGGGGAAAATGTGACTGTGTGCATGTGTGTGTGTGTGTGTGTGTGCTTGTAAAGGACGTGTTAACTGCAAGGTTCTGGCAAGTTTTTAAAGGAAAAATTTCAGGGTAGTCTCACACAACCGTAAGTTTGGGAAATAAAAATACTGAACAATACATCCTCCGTGATTTGCCAGCATGGAGTTTTTAATAATTCTTTATCTAGGTGTTCATGTAGAACAGACAGCTGACATGCATTTTGGTGTGTTCATGTTAACATAACAATGCAAAATTAGGTGCCTTTTTTTAAGTGAAAAAACAAAATCCAACTATGAGAAAAACAAAATATCAACTGTGTCAAGTTATCTTTTTGTGAAGTCTCAGTAAAGCACAAAAATCCCATGATGCCTCATGGAGTAAGCAGCATCCAGTCCAGCTTCAGAACAAAATCCAACTTCATAGAAAACTGTTTACGTGGACGTCATCTTGAGTTGGTGTGAGTAAATGTCCATCTAAAGTTTACAAACTAGGGAACGACTTATCACAGAGAGAAATATGAAATTGTTTTAGCATGTGATTAATAGTATCATGTAAATGTTTTAAGCAACATCACATTTTTTCCCCTGAAACTTAAGCAAATAGTTACAGGAAATCTAAACAAGCAGGCTGAAAAAGAAAGAAACAACCCAATAAACTGTTTAATATGTGAACTATATTTAAAAACATCCTTCCTATGTAGGACACAAACCTTAATCTCACAGTTAAAAGTCCAGGCCTCATCCATCAAAATACATAATTTGAATGTATTTATAATGACAACTGGTTCTCTGCACACCTGAAATATTCAGTCTGACTGCATCATCAGGTACAAAACAATGCTCATATAATCACTCAGACACAATTATATAAATGTTCAATCAATTAGAGAATACTAACTTTCGGTCATTTGGGTGACAATGTCTATAAGGTAAATATTGAGAAAGGCTCTTTTCTCCTTAATAACAAATCATGAGCCTCTCCACTAGCTGGAGGTAAGCATACTACCTCAGCAGGGCCGCTTATCTTGTGCAAGTACTCACATCTTTTTGGTATTTGTTAGGAAATGACCTATTTTGCTGTTTGGGTGTGAAGATTGCTACAAGTATTAACTCATAGTCTTTACATGTAGAAGACTATGAGTGTACAAGTTTTTCATTTGGTTTAAGGCTTTAATTTGAATATAATTAAATGCTCTTCCATAGAAGAGTATGCAATTTAAGTTAGAATTGTAGTTATCCAAGTTACATTATAAACCTCAGTTTAATTCCCATAGATGCTAAGGAAGTGCCTTTCTTTAAACCACTTAAAAAAAAATATCGATATTATTTATCGATACGTAATAATTTATTATTTATGTAATAACTGTAGTATAACAATACTGCAGGAACAACTTTCCGCCATCAAGTATACAATTTATCTACTTAAATAAATTGACCAACCACTCTAGGTGTATTACCAGCAATGCCATGAACAATAACCATATAAAAAAATAATATCAGGAAGTACTGTCTAAGTAATTAGGAGGCTCTAAGAGGAACCTAACAGAGTCATTTAACTGTCAGAGTTTCAATTCATCATTGGTATTGAATGTGAAATACATAAAGACAGAAACCTATCAGCTGATAATCAGATGAGCGTGGGTTGGTTACAAGAAGATGAGACAAGACCTGCGGAAATGGAGGCACGGGGAGGGTTGCAATAATTCTTGCAAAGTGAATTTTGGGAGATAGAAATGAGACAGTTGGCTCATTTCATAATGAAATATCAAAAATTCACCTGAAATTGGCGCGCTGGGTCCTTTTTAGGTGGCAGACTATGAAAGCTATTGGTTACAATTCAGCAGTTATAAATTTATGATGAAGGAAGTGATTTTCAGAGAATGTTACTAATAACTTTGGAGTATTCCACTGTGGTTTTTCTCAGGCTGTAAGCTGTGATTCACATTTACACTTTGAGCCCACAATCATTCCAAACGGTTACCTCTGAGAAAGCCTCCTACCAAACTGAAACAGGAAAAAAAAAATAAAGAAGAAAAAAAAAAAACATGAAAATTTAAATGAAATTAAGGGACGTGCCTCTCCTGACAGTCAGTGTGATGACACGCTTTTGGATCTTATTTGGAAGGGTTTAAATGTGCTGAAATGTAAATGACTAGACGCATGGAAGCCCAAATGGGAAGCTAGATTCTACATGGGTCAAAGACAGGAAGACTATAGAACAGAGATAAATAGAGGGAAGAACGAGGGAGCGATTCTCATGTGAATCGTTTAACAGCGGACACACCATGCCACTTGCATTATAGTGACTGTTGCATCAAGGGGCCCTCTTTTTTTTCAATGAACCCCAGGGTTTTTGGTCTTTTCTAGGAAAAAACCCCCACACGAATCAACCAAAGTAAAGACTGAGCTAATAACTCATGTTATAGAATCAGAGAGCAGATTTCAATTGAAAATAACAATAAAGGCTGAAAAAGTAAAAAATGTAAGGCATTTTAGATTTTGTATTTTTTATGTTTAAGAAAACAAATACTGATAATAATAATAATAAGAATGATAGTAAAAAAAAATGCAGACTACACTTGTGTATCAGTGAGTTTGGTTTTGTATCCGATTCATGCCTGAAGCCGATGTTTAT
Source organism: Neolamprologus multifasciatus (assembly GCF_963576455.1). NCBI lineage: Eukaryota > Metazoa > Chordata > Actinopteri > Cichliformes > Cichlidae > Neolamprologus > Neolamprologus multifasciatus. Next base: position 14,721,879 of record NC_140457.1, on the reverse strand, counting down.
GTCATGCACTTCACCATTTTAATGCCTGTCAGTGTCGTTATATCTCCATGCGCGGTTCATTCATGGTGTCTGACGTGTTTGGGTGCTGAATACTATTTTTTCCCTGGAAGCTCAGCGCAGCCTTTTAATAGCAATGATGCATTCTTGTTAGCCGGAAAAAAAGGTCACACAGTTGGATTTCTGAGCCCTGGAAATCCCTGGATATTTACCTAAACACTGTGTGCACCTTGGCCTCTCAGCTCACCTTTCATATTCTCTAACTGCTCTGATGATGATTTCTCACCCATAAGATTTAGAGTGTTTCTGCAAACCCAGCACACTCCTAATGTCTCTTTATAGGTTTGTCAGATTATGCTGTGATTTCTGTAGATAGAAGCACATCGACTAACAGTGTTGTATTTTTGGAGAAATATACCTCATCTACATTTACTTTTAATCAAACAATAGCTCTTTTGTAAAAGGCTTTGCAAAAAATAGATAAATAAAGGTGCTTTAATTTGACAAAGATATTAATTAATCCAGTCATGCAACTGTGCATTTCATCCATTTTTTGCACCTGCAGTAAGAAAAAGCAAGTTTTACATTGTCTGCTTTCAGTATTCAGCACTGTGTTCTTATGTTTGAAAGGAAGCTTGTAAGATTGTGTTGTTTATTTCAATCTAGAAAGACAAGAGGAAGAAAAAGAAACAAATCAGTGATTCACTTCTTTTTCCTTTCTTCTTTTGAGTCAGGTATTCTTTCGAGCCAAAAGAGTCAGGTATTGTAGCAAGAGAATCAAGTTTCCCCTGCAGCCAGTAAGTGCCAAGCTGTGTCAAAAATGACATGCATCTCCTCTTTCCATGTCATGCCATGCATGTGATGTGATGGGCGAATGAAGGCAGTTCCTGCAGAGAATAGTAGGGGGTCATTATTAAGCCTCTTAAATTAGCGCCCCCTCCCACACAGCCCTTGCAATTTTCCAAGACCCACAACCGCACAACTCTGCACATTAGACTTGACAAAGAAAATCATTTCCAAAGTTTACTTGCAGCAAACTCATTTCATATGTGATTGAATTGTACCTGTATGGCATGACCCATTTAGGCTCAAAGTCACACATGGACGCATTGAAAAACCTATTTGTGCAGAACCATACTGTTAGGTAGCTATAGACTAGGCCAATTGCATGTGCTATGCAATGCAATTTACATGTCTTTCCATCACACTCACTTATATGGTTCAACTCACAAGAGCTACCATTTAGATCATTTTTAGGGGAGGGGAAAGGGTGAGTAGCACTGGTATAATACCATATGTACTGCAGTGGTATAGAGTATGTGGCAATAACAGGAGAAAGCGTGACCTCTATTGCCCCTGAACACCATCCGCAGTGAAATACTAAGAAATTGACAAACCCTGCTTGTACCCTAGCTGTGAAAATGGACTGTTTCTGATGCTTGTCCTCCTATTTTGATAGGCAGGCGCCACCACTTCAGCCTCTTTGGCCAATCTAAGGCTGCTAATATTCCCCAGATTAAAGACACCTCAGCCCCAAGGTCAGCCTCTGAGGGAAGTTGCTTCTTCTTCAGTGAACACAGTTTTTGTCCTTTGTCTCATTTTTATTCTACGCTCTTTCACTCCATTTCTCCCTCTTCTGTGTCTGCCTTTGCATCTGCGCATCACAGTAGCTTCCTCTCTTCTCCGTTCATTGTGTATATTTACAGTATATTTACAAGAGTGCACATAACTGCTGTCTGGGGAAGGGTAAGCAGCAGCGGGGAAGGGAAGCCATTAGAGGAATAAAGAGAGGTGCTGCCTCGCAGCCGAGCTTCACAGGCCAGTGGAGCAAATCAAATTGGGTCTTGTTCTGCAGCAGGATGCACCCACACACTAGAGCACACACGCACGCGCACACACCCACCCATACACACACACAAACACAGGAAATCAGTGACGGTAGTGGAGGCATACAGCTGACAGGAGGGCCTTTGGGATATAGCAGGGCTGGGCATGTCTAAGGCTGGCCCCCCTAAGGGATGCTGTCATGACCCCTAACTCTCCTGAGCCACAGGTGTGCTCATACAGGAAGAATGAGGGAAAACGATGTCGTGTGGCAAACGGTAAAGTGATTTTTTAAAAAAGTTTTCTAGTTTATCTTCCAGGTGCATCAGTGATAAATTCTTTAGCACCCAATTCTCAGTGCTGACCAAAATAATCAGGTTTCTGTTATTTTGCAGTTGTGCACCTCCTAACTTTGGGGCTTAGTCCATATTCCCTGCGATATTCTAAAAGTTTTAAAGCAAGATAAACAAATAGGACTGCGAGAAATCTACAGTAGAAAACCAACAGTGACAGTTTTTATGGAAGTAGCAATATCTATCTACCTTCTCTGCATTAATATCTCATGTATAACTGCTCAAATCCTCTGTTCCCTAATGGTCTGACTAAGTTATTAGCAGGCTTATAGCAAAGCTAAAGAACTAGAGGAAGACTTCAGGTAAAGGGCACTAAAGCTAATGAAAAATGAGATGGAGCTTCATTCTTTAGGGCTTTAGTTTTATTAGAAATACATGGTAATAGCAGGAAAACCTTAGTCAACATAATGTTCGCTGCCATCTATATGATACCCATGCCTATGGGGCACTATTAATCCCCAGAGAAATAAAGGGAGAAATAAAAAAAAAATACACCCAATGCTTACATTTCATTCAGTTTCTCTGAAGAATTACTGCCACACATCACTTTGGATCAATTCATTACATCCCTGAAGAGAGGGGGCAAATGTGTGATGGATAGTTGTCTGCAAATGTACTTGCCAGTAATAGAAAAATGCACACGCTTTAATTAAAGAGAGCTGGACCAGTGGATCCAAAGTAGGTTTAGGTGTCTCTCCGTATCTGTAAAGCAGCGTTATGTATCAGAATGCATCAGAGGGCACAGGGCAGTAAAAACAATCGTGTGCGCTCATTCATTGAACTTATTTGAGGAAAGCATATCTATTATGCTACTGCATGTGAATCATATAGACAAAAATGTAAACCAGACAGATGCACTTTATGAAATGATGGAAATAATATAACAGTTGTGTTTATAAGGTGTAAGGTGGAATAAGCAAACTTTTCCTGTTAAAAAATTCAGAAAACTCTTATGTCAAATTATTATGTGAGTAGTAGAGTGGGAGATGTCTGCACCTGAATACTATAGTGCTTGCTATATTAAGTGGCCAGTATAATACATGCCATTTGATTTTTTTTTTTGCTGCCTTTGACTCTCCTCTGTCTCCTGTAGTAACCTTGATATTATTAAGATTTAGGGTTTAATAGATGACCGGAGATTTGTCTCATTTCCACTATTTCATAATAGAATTTAATGAATATAAGTCTTCATGATATTTTGTATTTGTCTGTACTTGTTTCATTTGCATGGGCATGAGGACACTTACTTATATGCAAACATACACGGTGAAGAACATATAGCTTGGTCAATTCCGAATTTTAGAGGGTAATACTTATATTATAATGACCTAGCTGATTTATTGGTCTCACTCTGGTTTTATGATCTTTCAATAATATGCAGTGGCAGCAATGCAGTAAAAATGTAGTAAAGAGTCAGGAAAGACCGTGAAGAAAGCTGCTAGAAGACACACATATATATAAACTATAGAGGTTAAAAAAAGACACATTGTGCATTGAATTCACTGTGTAAAACTGTGTAAAATGTAAATACAGTACAGTGAATTCAATATGAGGTAAACCCTATATCTAAATAACATTTTTACGCAGAAAACACATTTTTATCAAATGTGGAATAAGTTAGTAAGTAACAGTGATATTGAATGGTTGTGATTATCTGCCCTGTGAGCAGCACTTTACTGAAAGTCACAATAATTTGGTGTTAATCACTCCCTACAGTCCAGATGTTCCAGATGTATCTCTCCATTCCTGTGTCAGGTCTTTTCTGGATTCCTTTTTTTTGGTGTGCCACTTCCCCTGTCCTCAACTTGTCCAGTTTCCTTAAAGTTTTTTTTAAGGAAAGCTAAGCTGAGCTCTTTAGAAATTCAATTAAGATGCCTCGAGGAGCTTTTATATTACAAAGTACAGACCCTACAGTAATACAGAGAAAATCCCAGCAATCAGACATTACCCTATGAGCAAGCACTTGGCAGTAGTGGGGAGGAAAATCTCCCTTTCAACAGGAAGAAACCTACAGCAGAAACAGGCTCAGTGACAGAGCCCGTTGGTGCAAAATGACTGTTTTATGCCTAATACTATTTATTTTTTGCCTGTGCTGTCATAGACTTTTTTCATGGAAATTGGAACAAATTGTTTGTTTTTGCAGAAATCTACACATAACAAAGTGCCTTTTTTAAAATGTTTTCTTTGCAAAGTTGTTATGTGTACACACAACACTGGTTCATCCCTTGAGTTTTTTCAGCTCCTAAATACTGAAGAAGAAAGGGGGATGCAACTTGGTGATAAAACAGTCCCTTCAAACTGAGCATATAGCTTCCTTAAAAAAAAAATCAGAAGTTTATTGATTTTTATTTACATTTTAGACAGCATCCTAACATGTATGACAAACATGATTGCGCGCACAATGTGTGTGCATTTGTGAAACCAGAAACCAGACTGTTTTCTGTACATTTTCTACAAGTTAAAGCATTTGACTCTTAGCATACTTAATCTGTAGTGTCACACTAATTATATATTTTTCGAGTAAACACGCCAGTACTAATGATGTAAAGACTGGTCGCCTCCTTTCCATCACACAGTCTTGTGCACGTCAGTCAAACGAAACAAATTCTACACTACTTTTGTTTAAAGGCAGGCCATTAATGAAGAGCTCTTCAGATAAATACATCTTTATTCTGCGATTAATGATGATGGTGCTTGAAGTAAGCACTGGTGTGAAAGGAGGCAGCGGCCCTTCAACATCCAACCCTTTACAGCCACTCTGCCATCAATCAGGCCTTGTGTCCAGTAAGTGCTGCTAACATTTATGAAATATTCATCAGCCTTTCACTTTTGCTTTCCACTCACCCTAATAATTACTTTTAGGCAGCATTGTGTCACCTCTCTTAAAAAAAAAGGCTACAATCATCTTACTGAGGGGAGGTGAATTAGGCAATGTGTTTCTGCTTTTATGTCAGCCATCCCATGGGTGGATGTTCTAGTATAAAAATGTCAGTCAAGAGTCTTCTCCCCGCTCCTATCATGTTCCTTCATGTTTTCAGGGATGGTTTCCCATGTGCTTTAAGTAACCAGCTGTGTTGACAAAAGCATATATTCTTAATTTACTTCAAATGCACCTTAAAATGCAACTTGGGTTTTATAAGTAAAACCTTTTGTACTTTTTAGCGTGTGCAGTTGATATGTATGAGCTTGTAATTTATCGATGCGGTGTTACAAAAAGTTGCAAAGAAAAACAGATTTTTTTGGTTCAGAGAAACTAATAATTTTCCCAGCTCTCCGTCCTTCATCTTTTAATGACTTTAATAATACAATGAGAATATTCCAATCACTGGTCTCATCACACATGTTCAACCTACGGAAGATCCAGACGATTTTGAAATTCATCAACATTCACTGACAGCAGTCAAACACGCTTTTCAGATGACAATAGCGGAGGGAAATTCCACCTCATTCTTCACCTATTTGCAATTCTTATTGCTGTAAGAAAGTTAATCTATCCCCAGCAATAACTCATTGGATGTTACAGCTTAAGCGTCCTCAGTTGCCTGTCTTGCATTTTAAAGAGGGGGCAAAGAGCTTTGGTACAATTTTCCAAATACAACTGAGCTAACACTGATTTATTGCTCCAGTTTATATAACTCATATTAGGAATTCATGGACCTGGCAAAAGGGATTAGAGCATTTATTTCAGGCAGGGAGATGATCCTGTCATTAATGGTCGATACTTTCATCATCGTTTAAACCAGAGGAATTTGCCCGGTGACGAATCGTGGCGGACATAGCTATCAGGGGTGTGCAGCTGTACTCGTTATCTTTCGACGACCCGCTCTGCTCGGTGAATGTGGACCCGCGCCCATCAAACTTGGATTAGGCTGTCAATCAAGCGTTGGCCGTGTATATTGTGTTACAATTTCTCCCAAATGTCACCAAGATCAGAGTAATTTCTTGGCTAATTGCATCTCGTCTCCTTTTAATGCTGCACATTTAATGGTTTTGTTACATTGCGTGACAAGATGGTGTTTCTCTCATATTGGCACGGTGATGAGCAGAAAGAGGCCCCGCTTTTGTTTAGAGAAGGAAATGAAAGAATAAATGGCTGTTAAAGTTCACAGGGCGTATTTCTGAAATGGCAGCAAACAAAGAGACGAAACTGAGAAATGATCCCAATCTTGCCATAGCGTGACATCAATTACACAAAATTCTCATTAGAAGGGGTTGCTCCAAAAGTCTGCGAGCTTTGCCTGGGTTGTTTTGTTCTGGAAGAGGCAGCATGTTATGCTGAAGATCTGTGTCAAAACCGGCTCAGAGCAATACTGAGGATTTTCTCTCCTCTGACACCTACTTTTTTTATGGCACTGACTTAGTTTAAACATGACAAATACAATTTCAAGCATTTTACTATGTCCGTGTGCTTCGCTACAGCTAACAATAGCTGCCACAATGCACCCATTAATTCCCTCCCCTCAAAAATCTCTACCAAGGAAAATACTATTAACCATGTTAAATAAAATACTGACGTACTAATTCCGCCGCACATCATCAGCAGGATTACATTAACAATGTACATGTCAAGTTATACTGGAAAGAGTCGCACAAATAATTACTAAAAGTCTGTTTCTCAAATTCCTCAAAGGCCAAAAATGCATAGGGTGGGAGGACTGGCTCTTAGCTGTAGTGTTATCAAAATGAAGGTAGCATGTAAAAAACAAAGGCCACTGACAAGCTGTCTTTGTACTGTGTGTGTGATATATACATAAAGTATTTGAATTTATGTGACATTAAAAATTCTCACAAAACCAAGGACAAAGTGACCGACAAGCAGTCAGATGCATTTAGCAACAACGGATGTTATGTTTGGATGATGAATTAAATCCGCACAGTTAAAACATATATAAATAAAAAATTTACATCTGTGATTGCAAACCATAAATGCAGACGAGAAAAGAAATAACAGAGCAACAATAACAAACACTTAACTGCTTTCCATTAGTGCACTTAACCTCCTCTTCATGGAGCGCAGTCCCACTTTACATTTCCTGTGGCTAAATGTGTGTCTCTAATTCAGAAATGAGGGGACGTTTTGAGTGGCCCTCTGTTTCCCCCGATGAGCAAATGCTGCAATTAACTTTTCCTGCTCTTTTTCTAGAGGGAGAAGGTGTTTTAAAGACACTCGCCTCGAGTCAACAGCATCTTATGGCTGCTGTGAAATTTAAGCCATTTTTTTTCCTGTGGTGCTTAACAGTTCAGCTGGAGATAATGGATCAAGGATGATTTAATGGCAAAGAATCTAAAGGATAATAGTCGTTAGAACTTATTACTGTCATCAGATAAAATGCATATGTGGCTTTCAGCAAGTTTCTTTTCAATTTTATGCCTAAAAATCCACCATTGCTCATTTTCCTTTTAAACAGATATCCGTTTTATGACTGTAGCAATTTATTATAATTGAATGCGTCTGAATGAATCTCAGGTGTATACAAAGCTTATAGGTGAGGACCTTGATAGGGATTAGTGACCAAAATAGCAATAATAAGCAACATCATGTGTTCTGGCTTTTACTGCTGACATGACACTCTGATAAATAATAAGCAGATGTCAAGATTAAACCTGATTTAGTCCTGTAATGATCTCCCTGTGTATGTGAGTGTGTGTGTGTTTGTACGTAGGCTTGGCTATGCATGCCCATCGGTGTGTGTGCGCGTCGTTACAACAAGAGCTGGTTGCATCCATGAGCAAGATTGCTGCATAATTGGTGATGTCCATGACACTGTGCTCTCTGTAGGTGTTTTTTTCTGCATGTTGCCCAGACTCTAATTACTGGGGTTTCAGCAGGGAGGTAAGGCAGGCGATGAGGAGAACTGCCGCCTGTTTCTATCAGCTGACGGGCTGTACGTCTGCGGTAAAGCCAGGCAGCCCAGAATCCCTGGAGTGAGTTTGGGAGAGACCCAGGGACTGGTCATATCAACAAATCTTAATCAAAAGCCTGAAATTGTCAGCTGTCATACACTTTTTGTGATCTTTGATACCTTGCACCTCCTCTGACCCAGACTGGCAAATAATACCTTGCACACACACACACACACACACACACACACACACATTCACAAATGGATTTCACACGCGCTCGCTGTCTCTCTCTCTGAAATATGTGCACAGACACAGTGCACCTGTGCTTCCTTACTGAGGTTTGTGCAGAAGAGGAAAAAACACCTGCAGTATCCTCTTTTGAAAAATGCAGACAGGCAGTCTGTGTTATTCACAGCATAATAGCACATATGGATAACCCTTTCGCTTTGTATCACAGTTATAAATGAGGTAAAAGTATTTTTTCCTCTGCTTAACTTACAAAATAACGGTGACTTTTAAATCAAGATGCTTGTTGAAAATCAAACATTTCAGCACTGTTGAACAAAAATAAGCACCTTTTCAACATGATGTGTGTAAGGGTACCACATTTTGGTTTACTGAGTCAGGTCAGTGGCAAACAATACCATTTCGGCTTGTCCCTTGTCCCTTTTCAGACAATCCTAAACTTGTGCTTCAGTTCAGGAGAGGATGGAAAGGCTGTGATGGCTTTGATCGACCGACTGTTACTAAGAAGCTTTAAAGGAGGGTTTTAAAGGACCTAAAATGTATAAAATAGACGGATCAAGAGCAAGCAGAAATTTGACGGTTCAGAGGCTGGTTAAAAAAGTGAGAACATTCCCATACAATATATATCCAGTTAGTGCATATTAGGGGACGGGAGATGACAAAAGTGGAATCTGAGAGCCGATTAGCACCGTAGTTAAAACCTTCAATGAAGTGAGGTTAAATCCAGCTTCAGGAAGGGCATGATGGAAGCCGATTTAGAAGTGAAGTCAAAGTAGAGGTAAAATAAGATAAAACCATATTGCACACTGTTTTTGTAAACAGAGGCTAAAAAGGCAGATTTTTGTGTGAAGCTTAACTATACCCTGAATCTTTAACTAAACCACCACTCACTACTCGAAGGAGGGAAGTGTGAACATGTAAAAATTAATTGAGTTTGATAAGTGTACCACGGAAAGCAAACCCCAGTAAACCCGGCTTACTGCCTTATATCTTCCACAGTAAGCACAGCTGCTTACTGGCCTCACTTCCATTTTAATTGACTTTTTTTCCACACTTTTAGATCTTTTTTCATGTCATGATTGAAAGAAAGACATTGTTTCTTATTAGAAATGCTTGCCCGTTTAATTAGTATTTAAAAAAAAAGCAACAAATATGAATGACAGTATGTTATTATTGTTGTCCAAAAACACTGTCATCACCTAATTTCTCTTTGGCTAATAAGGACGCATCAATAAAGGCCCTGCCCTCGGTAATGAAACAGGCTTGGACTGTTAATGATAACTGTTATTTATTCCTGTGCTACCCAGGTTTATTTGGGCCAATGTGGCACTATGAACCTCTCTCACTTTGGTAATTAAGCGTGTTGATACAGCAGGATGCTTACCTGCAATTATGCCATTTTAATGAGCAGCAGCGGATGGAAAAAGGGTGAGGCGAGGTCAGCCAGAGGCAGCAAAGCACTGGTGTTTTAATAGACACTTAAATGCTGTTAATTTAGCTCTGGGTAATGGAGAAGCCTGCTTGTTGGAAATATCTACAGTTCCAGGCATAGAAAGTCACAAAAGGCTGAGGGGCATTTTTGAGGAAAGATGAAAATTCGTAAGCTATTCACAGACCTCTGTTACTGCCCAGAGGAGCATCTCCACATCTTCTGCTTGTTATCGGAGGCAGCCTTGGCATGTTTTCAAGCTCTCAGGAAAAGTTGATGGGTGTAGGTAAAGGTTTGGCAGGCTCTCACCAGCTCTCACCTGCAAAATGTCAGTGCTGGCTGGATTTTTCGAGAGGACAATGGGATAAGGAAAGGGGGGAAAAACAGACCAAGAAAAAGGAAAAAACTTTGAATGTGCTGTACAATATAGATAAATATATTTCACATGTCATATCCTTAAAATAATCAAGGTAAACGATAATATGCTTCGCCTTTACGTGTGAATGTATAAAGACGATGCAACACCTGTTTGAGTATTTTTATGGCTCTCTTCTTGTTGATCTGCTGGTTTTCCCCTTTTCCACCCATTTTCATGAATCATGTATCACCTGTGTGAATGTGTAAGCACACACACATACACACACAAAGCATTGCTACGGTGCACAGTTTATTATAACTCCTGCGTTGGGCTCTGTGAAGGTGGTGTGATAACAGTCATTAGGGTAGCTGTAGGAGGACACTGAGTCTTATTAGAGGAACATGGAAATTCATTGGAAAAACAAGCACTTTCATTAACAGTTGTGAAGCTATGCAAATACATAAATACACCCTGGTAGTCCAGGGTCCTCACACCTGCGCGTGAAAAACATCTGCTTATTAACACAACAAGCCTGCAATTAGTTTAGATGAATTAGATTCAATTATAATGGACGTGATATTTTGCATAAATGTGCAGAAGGATGTATGGAGCTAAGCGTGAAGTAGGAAATACACTAAATATACATTATAGTGCATAGTTTTTTGTTGCTAATGTCACAGCCTAGACTTCACCTGATTTTTGTGTTGTTCTTTAAATAATTTTTGTTGTTAGGAAAGTGCTGCAGAACAGCACAGCAGAGTGTTCCTTAAATTTTAGTTAGATTTTCAAAGCTTAAGCTGCAAAATAACATTCAGAAAAATCTGTAATTAACCAGACAGTCCATGTGAAAAGCAGTTAATAGTTAATGAGCTTTATTTTAAATTCAAATTCATTGTTGTCATTATTTCATCGTGAGCCTTTGTTTACGCTGCTTGTTTGTTCTTTGTCTCGCTGTTTTGTTTTTTCCTCCTTTAATGAAACCAGCACAACTACATAGCATCAGCAATGAGGACTGGAATCAGATGGATCAGAAGACACTTTCCTGTGTGACACATTTAATGCATAACATGCTTCCAGTGAGAGCTCTTGAATGGGTGGATTTTTGAAATGTGCCAGAGTGGCTCCCCACTGAGCAGTAAGCTAGGTCTTTGATGCATCGTGCTGTAATGTGGTTGTTATCCATAATCGGCTTGAATTCAGGAGGGCCACGGCTGAAAAGAGTACAGTGGTAGCCTGTTCTTGTGGAACATTAAAATGCGACTGTCTTCCCATTAAAAAATATGCCACTTATGCCCACAGCGACCAGAACTAAACAGCCTGAATGCCACTATTGACAAAGCGTTTAAAATATGGACTGACAAAAACACTGCAAGATTTTAATAAAATCACTAAACCACAATTTTTTTTCTTAGTTGTTAATATATACGTAAGAGTTACGAAAATATATAAAAGAGAACATTTTAGGTCATATATAAATCCCACTGACCCGTGAGATGATGCTTTAAATTTAGTTTTTTGATGCTTATGCAAATTTCTTGTTTCTGCACATAAGTTTAAATGCAAAATAATCCTGATGTTATCACATTAAGCTGTGATTTGAAAGGTGGGAGGCGAACACGAGTTTTTTGATACACGCCACGGTAGGGTTTGCAAGGAATACGGAGCTTATATTTTGCATTGCATGAATAACAATCAACAGTTGAGGGAACAAAGAAATGTTTTGAAATATGAACCCTATCATGCACTAAAATGAGACCCCTAGTAATAGGTTTTTAATGTTGCACCACAAAGCAAAGAATTTTCTGACAAACAGCTAAGGAAGTGACTTAGACATAGCAACTGTAACATATAATAATCCAGGAAAATCAAGAGCCATTTCGCTGTCATACATCTTCCAAATAATATGGGTGCTCTACTACTACAAACTCAAAAGCCATAACACTACCACGCATTTGTGCTCATCCAAACGGTTCAACAGATACTAATCTACATTACCTTTATTGTGTATACCATAATAAAGACATTTTCATGAGGCCATTAGAGCCCCTAAAACACTCTGATAGGCTGACTACGGAAAAAAATAAGTAAACTTATGCACCCAGGTTGTGATTGCTCTGGAGATTTACTATATTATTACCATCTAGACTGTGCTTAGAGTTTTAATTTAGCAGTGATAATTTGCTTGTGCAGGTCTCTACTGTTAAGAGTTCTTTGTTGCGCCGCCAGTTTTTAATATAGTGTGAATTACCCACAGTGGTTGTTTATACCGAACAGGACTGGATATCAGCGTTAAGCCTAGATGACAATAAAGATGAAATCACAGAGACAAACTCAGAGAGGTCTGGTAAGAGACAGACAACCAGATAGAGGGAAATGGATGCCATTGTGGGTGTGATAGCGGTGGGGTGGTCTGTGTTTGTAAAGGAGAGTAATCAAACTGCAGAAAAGACCAAAATATAATATTGAATGCAGCTGACTCTCTGACATTAGCTAGACTATAATAGTTAGGTTTGAGAGGCCGTCCTCATTGAGGATTGCAAGAGTGAATGGAAGTGTGCTAGTTATGCATCATTACAGGGGGAAGAGCTGTCCACTTCCTGCTGGGACGAGATGCCCTCTGCTTTCACACTAAGCGGAGTAGTTCACAAAATAACAGCATACCAAGTGTCTGTCCCCATCTCTTTGACAGAGGGCTCATATGTAAGAGCCTGTGGGAAAGGATACGCCTCCATTTAAACTTAAAAGCAGGCATCTAATTCACAGCTTACAAGGGAGAAGTCATAATAGCGCACAGTTAAAAGATAGCAGAGGAGGAAAGGGTGTCAACGGTACATAAAAATGTGCAATTACAATGGTAAAACATGCAATTTGATATTTTTCAACACCAAATGGCATGCGTGCGAGACTTTTAATTCAGTCGCGAGTCGAGATTGATTGTTTAAAAAAAAGAAAAACAGAGCTGGTTTCTTTTTGATTGTGCGAGCAGGCTTAAGGTTACTCTACTCATCATCGGTGTGTGTTGTGAAGAGCTCCACAGGCTTTTTTCATCACGGTCTTATCCACTTCAGAGGTTCAACAGATTAGCGGTCCACTGAGGTGCAATGGCTTTTCAGCGGTGTGCTTTACGTCCAATTTGAAGTGTGTAAGAGCATTCTTGTCATTAGTGTTTACTCGAGACTATTTTTTAGAGAGCCCAGACTGAGTGTGACATTAAAGACAAATAAAACTCCATCAGCCGTGTTGATTTTTTCGAAGGCTCTGGAGTAGCAGGCCCAACGTTTTATCTTGGCAGACAGCGGTTTCAGGGGTTATAGATAGGCCAGCTTGCTGATGCTATTATTTACCAATGGAGCAGAATGTCAGCCCTCCTATATGCCTCTTTGCTTTTTTCCTCTGTATTGTTTGTTCCCTGTCTTTGTGAAAGGGGGCACTTTATGGCGGTGAGCGGCGAGAGAAAATATTTCTATCTTGCCATCAATGGATCAATGGAGATGTGTTTACCTGTCTTGAGGCACAATGTTCACTCCATAATACTGGATATTAAACAGCTTGTTGACTGAGTGCTTTTGTCCTGCTCTCTTGTCAATCCCTTAAATACGGCTGACCAGTGGAGAGGCCCACACTACCACTGTGGGGTTACCACTGACACCTCCAGCACCGAAAGGCGTTCTTAGGCTTAGCCAGTCATAAACACCCCTCCTTCACCTTGTTGGACAAAAAAAAGGACATGCCGGGTCAGTGAGATTCTCAGTAATTAAACTGAAAGGGGTCATTTTCAGTTCAAACTCTGAAGGAAGGCCTTCGGGGTTTAAGTGGTAGGTTGGTGTGCACTGCTTGAGCAGTCTTTCGAAAAGGAGATCTTGATCAGCGCAGAATGTATGTCTTTAAAACCATACATAACCTTCCCTGCAGAAGTTGTCTCATCGCTTTAGATTAGAACTTTTGATGAATGCTACTAAAATGGTGATCAGAGCATTAAGATTTCAGTAGCCACCAATTATTCCGCACATAAACTCAACTTTACAAATGTTGAGCTGTGGGGAAAGTATTAATATGTTGCCAGAATCATGATCAATGACAGATACCTGCTGAATATTAGTGCAGTCAGCTAAATCCCCCAACCCCCTCTAGTTAAACAGAGATCGGAATGAACCATCCCTTTGTTTTTAATCATAACTGCTTGCCTGCTCTATAATCCAAACTGCTCTTCACTGCGTAATAACTGCCTCTCATGTGGAGCGGATTTTTAGCTCATACCTCAATAAAAACAGAAGCCCATGGTCATTTTGTGGATGCTGGGCTGCTTTGGGGAATGCAGAGTCTGGCTTTCTAGCCACAGCAAAGTGGTGCGATGGGAGCAGCAGAATGAAAAGACTGGGTTTGTTTTACATAAAGGCTGCAGCCATCAGGACTCAGCAGGACAGGCGGAGAGTGGCTCTCTGGGCCTGATAAATCATGACCTGCATTCATTCATTCAGCACATTCAGACCCAGACATACATTTCTCTCCCAGCCAGCTCTGCTGACTCCACATTTCTGCTTCCTTTTAATATGTGACCTTATACTGGGATTTTAGTTTCAGTGTTCAGGTATAAAGAAAAAGTGAAGAACAGTGAGAGAGTACTTTCAGATTTGTGTGAGCAAACAGCCCTAGAGAAATCTTTACTTTTATCAAAAAAAAAAAGGACAAACTGCAGATTTAAAGTTCGGTGTTTCGCAAACTGACACAAACTGCTGGTGTATATTTTTCCTTTCTTTCAGGTAAATACACAGCACCCTTTTGGTTTAATGGAATTCATAGTAGTGACTGACAGGTTTTGAATAGGCCAGAGAAAATGGGGAGGTAAAAGGGGCATTAGGACTAGCTAAAGAGGTGGGGGTTGGCTAAGGACTGACACCATCTTCTGCCAGTGACACGAACAGACAAACACTCACACACATGCGCACACTCAGATATTCAATAAAGGGTCAAGGTACAATAATTTGAATACATCTGTTCTGTGTGTGTGCATGCGCATGCGTGTATATGGATGCAACGTGCAAAAAAAATCCTTTTCATTCTTTGTTTCAATGGCTGAAAAGATCTGCAACACTAAAGATGCAAAGCTGTTTTTCCCTCACTCTCTGTCTCTCTGTCTCTCTCTCTCACGCACACACACACGCACACACACACGCACACACTCGTGCAATTAAGTGCCTACAGAAAATAATTAAAACCCTAACTTAAATGTACTTCACTTCACTTAAGTAACCGTTTAAGATCACAGTACTTTCTTTTTTTGTGATAAAACATTTGTGTTTTATCACAAAAGCCGGGATAAGAAAAAATACACTAGTCAGGAACTTCTGGCAGGTGTTGACTTTAAAAAGGCGTTTCCTTGCATGGTACCAATAACTAAGATTGAGTCTTTAATAAAAGTGTTACACAGTATGCACAAGTGTTCAGGATTGGCAGACGTCTGGATTTTTAACACAGTAAACAGACAGCTGTCTGTGATAAGGAAACGCTTCAATTGTTATTAATTTGTTATTTCTGTTGTGTTTGGATCCTGGCTGGATTATCATGTTGAACACACAGTCCAAATTCCACTGTAAACATTTGCAATTAATCTTCTCACCAGCCCCCCTCTTCCTTCCTCAAATGACTGATTTACATAAAGCTGATCAAATTGAGTTGTTTGCAGTGGCTAAATTCTGTTGTCACGTTGTCTGGAAATGCTGCAACATTCATGTACGGGCAAATCGATGTAGATTTCTTTGTGACAGTAACCAACCATCACTAGAATTAGCATTATGAGTGCTTTTTCTCCTCTGCTTTGCATGTCGCAGGAATAGCAGACATTCTCAGCTGGAGCTCTGAACCTGAATCTCTGTGCAGAACAGCAAACAGCCAGTGTGATTTATATTAGAGTAATCCCTCAATTAATGTCTATACCATATTAAGTAATTCAGTACAGCCAGTTAATGGAAATGCAGGCAGAGATATCATGTTTTGCATAAAACCTTTAAAGCCACTGCTTCTCACCATGGTCTGCCTCTGTCATTTTGTTCACATGACATATTCACATCCAAGGTAATCCCCAATCTATTTTGGGGCCGTGGCTGAAAATGATCAGTCTGTCTAAGAGGTCTAGTGCATATTACTATATGAAATTACTATTACAATCACATTGTGTTACAAAATACAATTTCTGTTAGATTTGGCAGACAAACTAACAGGGGAATAATAGAAGAATAAAGAGCTATATCATCATCCAGTACTGTAAATGAAATTATATGCACATTAAAGAGTTCTGCATTTACTTTCATAGCACAGATGATCTCATAGCCTTGTGATACAGTCACACTAGAGAAAACAGTGGTTGGACACCAAGGCATGACCAAAATCACCGCAACTGTTTGCAATTAACTTGTGATTTTATTGCCTTTGAAATGGTTGCGTTAGAGATGTGGACCCAATCTGTGACCACTCGCAGTCAGTTCCTGTCTTTATAGTAAATTTAGTATGTCAAGATGGCAAAAAAACAGCAATAAAACAGAGACAGTTAACTATCAGCTTCAAACTAGTTTGCGATCAAATTTAATTGAAAATTGGACAACACCTCAAATATGTGGCTGTACATACACAGAAATTCACATTTTAAAAAAAATAATAAATTGCTTACATAGGAAATAGGAAACCACCAGTTTTCCTAGTCACATGGAGGTTGCCATTCTGTTTCTGTTCTACTGTGACTGAGCCAATTGGGTTGTCTCTGTACAGAAATGAGACAGAAATGTATCATTCTTATTATACAAAACTTAGGTATGAAGTTCCACAAAGTTATGAAAAGGTCATGTAGGTAAAAAAAAAAAAAATACATCAAAACCAACAACTCTGTTGGGGTAGAGAGACAAGCTGAGATGGTTTTCATTAAAAAAAAAAATGAAAACATAAAAAAAATCCCTACCAAGTGAATGAATACCCACATAGTCAAATACTTGGATACAACCCTAGTAATATTATAGTATTATTATTATTTTATATAATCATATAACTATGTATTATATAATAATATTACTATAATATTTTCATATTACTAGTTATAGACTATCTGTGTTTTATTTCATTTGTTCATCCTGATAATAATCCAGCATTTAATGTATCAAGTTACATTTAATCGTGTAAGTAGATAGAATTACAGTGACCCAATCACTGTTGAAATATTTTTGATACAATGTTAACTATTATGGCAACACAGCATGATATACTCATAGTTTCCATAGGAGGAAAACAAATCCATATCTTTAGTATTCTGCTATGGTTTAAACACACTAACTACAAAAAGGTGTAAGCCTTTTGTAACCCTCTTGTGATGGCCTGAGGGACACTGAGAATACATGAAGACATCAGGAATCCAAATGACTAACGCCTGGAGTCTTTACTGAGCAGTCATTTTTCATAGGATGACTGACAAAAATAATCTATGGGTGGAGTTTCTTAAAAAGCATCTGACCTGCATCTACATACTAAACCCCATCATGTCATAATGAAATTTTTTGACAGTATTCAAAGTGAACATAATGGAAAGCAGTAAACCATGAATGCTGTTTGAAGATGCATAATGCTCTCCTGGGAGAAAGCTGCCTTAGTGGTGAGCCTTTCTTTAATAACATCATTCAGATGATCTTAAATTGGTCTGAATGTTTTGGAATCAGCCTTAAAAATGTATGCGTATGCGGTGCATAATGAGGTCCAATTAAAAAAGTCTTTCTTCACTTAACATAGAAGCTGTTTCTTTTGTTGTACTGAGGGAGGATGAAAAAGTAATATGGAAATTGTTTTGTCTATTGACTGTGTAAGAAATCGTGTATACTCACCGGCCATTTTGTTAGAGAGAGTTTGCTAGTACCTGGTTGGATCCCATTTTGTCTTCAGAACTGCCTAGGTTCTTCATGGCATAAATTTAAAAAGGTGTTGGAAACATTCCTCTGAGATTTTGGTCCATATTGATATGATAGCATAACACAGTAGCTTTGGATTCATTGGCTGCAGAAATGAATGTAAATCTCCTATTCCACCACATCCCACAGGTACTCTATCGGAGGCCATTTGAGTGCAGTGAACTCATGTTCAACAAACCAGTTTGAGATGATTTGAACTCAAAAACATTGTGCTGTAAGCATCATCAGAAGATCAGATACTGTGGTCATAAAAGTAATCGGCGTCCTAGGCAAAAAAAAAACTCAGTGGTGTTTAAATTATTCTAGAGTTGTTATTAAGGAGCCCACAATCTGCCCAGAAGATACCTTCTAAGACATTAACACACCATCACCAGCGTGACGTGTTGATACAATGCAGGATGGTGTCATATCCAAAGGACGACTCATCAGATCAAGCAACATTTTTTTCAGTCTTCTATTGTCAAATTTCGGTGAGTCCATGTCAATTGTAGCTGCAATTTCATACCTTGGTTGTAATAAGTGGTTCTTTGAGTTACTGCTGCCTTCCCATTGACTCGAAGCAGTTTGGTCATTCTCCTCTGTTCTCTGACATCAACAAGGCATTTTTGCTTAGAGAACTGATGCTTATTGGATATTTTTCAGAATATTATTTGTAATCCCTACAGATGGTTGTGTGCAAAAGTCCTAATAGTTCAGTTATATATATATATATATATATATATATATATATATATATGCATGGTAAGGAGCTTTCTTGTCTTTATGTCAGTGGCTTCTATCTCCTCCTTTGGCCAGCCTATTACCCCAGCAGGGTACCTGATCACGGGCAGGGCGTACGTGTTGATGGCCCGGATCTTGTTCTTACCGTTCAACTGACTCCTCAGGACTTGCCTGACCCTCTGCAGGTACTTGGTGGTTGCAGCTTTTCTACCGGCCTCTTCATGGTTCCCATTCGCCTGCGGGATCCCCAGGTACTTGTAACTGTCCTCTATGTCTGCAATGTTGCCTTCTGGTAGTTCAATCCCCTCAGTTCTGACTACCTTCCCTCTCTTTGTTACCATCCGACTACACTTCTCCAGCCCGAACGACATTCCAATGTCATTGCTGTATAGCCTGGTAGTGTGGATCAGTGAATCGATGTCTCGTTCACTCTTGGCATACAGCTTGATGTCATCCATGTACAGGAGGTGGCTGACAACTGCTCCGTTCCGTAGTCGGTATCCGTAGCCAGTCTTGTTAATGATCTCACTGAGGGGGTTCAGGCCTATGCAGAACAGCATTGGGGACAGAGCATCTCCTTGGTAGATCCTGCACTTGATGGTGACTTGTGCTATGGGCTTGGAGTTGGCCTCTAGTGTTGTACACCACATCCCCATTGAGTTCCTGATGAAGGCTCTTAGGGTCCCATTGATCTTGTACAATTCTAGGCATTCCAGTATCCAGTATGTGGGGCATTGAGTCATAGGCCTTCTTTTAATCAATCCAGGCAGTGCACAGGTTGGTCAGTCTGGTCTTGCAGTCTCGGCTGACTGTTCTGTCTACCAGTAGCTGGTGTTTTGCGCCTCTGGTATTCTTGCCAATTCCTTTCTGTGTCCCGCTCATGTATTGACCCATGTGCCTGTTCATCTTAGCCGATATGATGCCTGACAGGAGCTTCCATGTAGTACTGAGGCAGGTTATTGGTCGGTAGTTGGAGGGGACTGGTCCCTTCATGGGGTCCTTGGGGATCAGGACCGTCCGACCTTCGGTTAGCCATTCCGGGTGTCCCTCGTTAACTAGCAGCTGGTTCATTTGTGCTGCCAGACGCTCGTGGAGTGCAGTCAGCTTCTTTAGCCAGTAGGCGTGAACCATGTCGGGCCCTGGTGCTGTCCAACTCTTCATACTGGAGACCCTTTCTTGGATATCTGCCACTGTGATGGTTACTGGACCCTGTTCAGGGATGTCACTATGGTCTGCCCTCAGATCCACTAGCCACTGAGCATTGCCGTTATGGGTTGCGTCCTTCTCCCATATGCTCTTCCAGTATTGCTCCGTCTCCAGCCTTGGTGGTGCTGTTCTCTTATTATTGTTCCCTTGCCTGAGAGTACAGAGTTCTGTGGAGAACAGCTGGTTTATTCTCCTGCCTTCTATCTCTCTGGTGTACCTCCTCAAGCGGCTGGCCAAGGCTGTGAGTCTTTGCTTGGCAGTTTCCAAGGCCTCAGGTATGGACAGCTTGCTGTATTTCTTATGCACCTTCTTTGTCGCACCTTTCTGCAACTCCGTTAGTTGGCTAACCTCCCTCTGTGCTACTTTGATCTTGCCCTCTAGCCTCCTTCTCCATGGAGGGTACTGCCCCTTGTGGCTGTTCAACTTGTAGCCAAGCATCTCACTGATCACTGCTGCCGTATTGTAGATCAGCTTGTTAGTGTCGGTAATCGTGGTTGTAGGTATTGTCCGTAGTGCTGCATTAACATCCTCTAGCAGACCTTCTGAGGGTACTTCACGTAATCTTGGTAACCGGCTACGGGGGGTCCAGGTTTCAAGCTTGGCCATGATCCTATCTTTCAGGTCAGTTCCTCTCGCACTCAATGATCCTTCTCCTGTCGCACTTGGGGCTATGTACCCAATCTCGGGTGGGGGTGATGATATCTCCCCCCTGACCTGGCGTCCTGACTCCTCCTTGCCGTAGCATTTATGTTGTACCTCGTCAATCTCTAGCTGTAAAAGCAGTCCCTTCTTTCGAATGTTGGAATACTGAGCTACTAGTTGTTTCGCCGTCATTGTGGATGTTGGGTATCGAAGAATCTATAGGTCCCTCATCCTATTCATGTAGCCCCTTCCGCCGGGGTTACTTGCGTAGTAGCATTCCAACAACGCCCTGTTTTCATCTCTTGCCCACCGATGCCTTCTTGTTCCAGTAGCCCACTTCTCGTCAGGGTGCCCTCAACACCTGACGCAGACCTTGTTGATCTGGGCGACGTCCGAGCCGGCATGCCTTCATATTTATCTGTCTCGCTCATGTCTGCGGTAGGCTCGCTTAGCATAGGGGGTCTAGCCTTAGGACCAGCTGGTTTATATATATGTATATATATATATATATATATATATATATATATATATATGCTAGTGTATTTATATTTAAAGTCACACATATAACTTTAGGCAGGTGTCGCCATATCTGCTGCTTTTAGGGCTGATATTCAAGTGCAGGACAAAGGCATGTTTGATCAAGGCTTTAGACAAAACCCAATGAGAAGAGGTTGACAATAGAGATTGAAAGAGCAGTGCGTTGTTGACACCATTTGACTGTTAGCATATAAACCATCCATTGTCAAGGCCAGCCATTGGCTCAACTGATTGCCATGTGAAACAAGCTTAGACTAAGCTTTTTCTTTTTTTTTTATCAATGGAACTGCATTGGGCCCTGCAAGTCTCAGGGTCTTGAGGGTCAGAACTCTAGGCACTGTGGACTAAAGCTAAGGTCGCAAGGCTGTCTTAGGATCATACGTCAACAAAAGGCTGTGGGTTAAGAAAGAGACTATGGGTCAGATGGATTACTAAAGAGATCTCTTACCATTTCTTGTTTAATCCTGACAAAAGAAAAAAATGGTCAACATTGCCTTCTATGTTGAAAGCAAACAAGAATACATTGCACATGGCTTAGTTAGAAGGAGTGACTTACATGAAAATCAATCAAATCAAATTGCCTGTAGCCGATAATTGTAGATAGTTCATACTTCACCAGCTGGATTTCAACCATCCATACTTGTGAAGATATAGATGATGACTTTGGGGATCAGCAGTGTTCAGACTAATTGCTAAATGGGCTTGACAATCAAGACAATACATTTTTAGTTTATTCATGTGAAATATATTATCAAAAAAAAAAAAAAATATATATATATAAATCTATATTTAAATCTATATTGCTAACACTTGCAACACTGAAGAATTTATGTGCGTCTATCTCTGGTTTGGGAGGTACTTAATGTCTAAAGCTTCCCAACTGCTAATCCATCTAAACACAAGCTAAATCTGCCTCACACACCCAACATAAATATAGTGACAACTATAAGCATGCTAGAGGCTCTCCTGATGAAATTTGGTGAAGAAGGCAACCCATGGCGAGTTTTTATAGTTTACATATACTGTTTCAGTTGCTGGTATAGCTCTATACATTTTTGAGGAGTTGCATGTAGTTTTTGCGATGTCACTGGGCAAATTTGTCCTGCAAGGGGATTAAAGCGGGGAGTAAGAGTATGTTCTTGTTTAGGTGAGTGGTACAAATTAAAGTAGCATCCATGTGAATGCCAGGGTCGAAGGATTCGCAAAAGAATATTGAGCAGCTCAATGTTATTCACTCTACTCGTGGTTTTAATGTTGTGAGAGATTCGTGTATATTGGTAAAATTTCTCTTCTTACCTACACCCAAGCACCCAAGGAATATGGAGTACACTGATTTGCTGATCTGGCTTGCACGGTTTTTAGCTTAAAGTCAAAAATCTCAAAAGATACGCAAGAACAGGGAAGGCCATGAAGACAATGGATACAGGCCAGGGGACAGGGATGTCATATTTAGCTCATGATTGCACTCAGGGTAGACAATAAGTAAGATTCATTAGGTCATTTTTTACTTTCGTCTGCCAAGATCTGGAATGAAATGTTAAATGTTTCATGGGCTAAGAAAAGGGCAGAATTTGTCTTTGTGTTTGCCATTAGAGAGAGAGAAAGGAAAGGTAAAGCGAGGGGATATTATAGGTAGACCTAAAAGAATGAAAATAAGGATGCAAGGGGAATACCGTAAAAGCAAAAGACAGTCTGTAAAGGAAGGAAATTGGCGGGAGTGTAAAAAAAGAAGAAGAAAAAAACAAAGGAAAGAGTAAAGAGGGAGAACAAGTGAGTAAGGGAGTGAGGGGGAGCAAAGAAAGGCGGGAGCATGGCTGGGTGTTTTGGGCTGTCTGATGGATGAGGGTGTAGTAGGGTTGGTGGGGGCGGTGTCTCCTGAATGATGATGGCCTAATATCATCATCCCCCTGTCAGGCCTAATAGGCTTTCCTTGGTAGAAATCACTCACACAGAGCCGCCATAATGCCCAGGCCCCTGACAGCATCATCCATCCACTCAAGCCAAGCGAATGTCTCCAAACTAATAAGGAAATATATGGTTCAAGGAGATCTGAAAAATTAAACAGGTATCTTATGAACAATTTGTTTCACAGGGATGTTTATTATATTTATCGAATGTTGCACTGGGTTGAGGTGTCTCTTGCACCGCAGCTTTATGTTTGAGACATTGGCTAGGAACCTGATATGCTGACAAGGCAGGTCTATAAAGTGTGAAATAAACACCTTCTCCTACAGCTTCTCTACTTCATGGATGGCCTTGTCCTCCAGTGTTGCCTGGCTTTACTTTTGTCATTCTTAAGCAAGACAGACCAGGTCTTCTATCTTGGTAAAGCTATATTGTCTACAGTCGTTGAATTAACAATAAACACATAGTGGAAAGGTCATTTTCAGATGGAATAAAAATACTTTTTTGAATCTTTATTCCCCAATCTCACTGTCCATTGTTCATATCTTCTAAAATATTCTAATTTTAGCGGCAGAGCTTTGGAGGAGTCACCCATTTCTGTTTTCCTCGCTGTAAGCCTATCTCCAATACACCTGTCATTGCTTTCCCTCATGCAATGGCTGATCACAGCACACTTTAAACATGGTTATTCTCCTCTTATCTCCTCTCCTACCCTACCGATCTCGCTATCTCCAATCGCTGCTTTAATCATGTGACATCTTCGCAACTAACCCCCCCCCCCCCCCCATCAACATCCACATGAGAATACTGCCGCCATCAATAACGACAAGAACTTTTTCAAAGTCTGCTCTTAAAAGCCCCAGTCCCATCAAAATGGTCAGATTTGATTATCGATTGTGCATTGTAAAGAAACTGTTTCACACATTTAGGGATGATTGTTTTGGTTTTGCTTGCAAAGCTTATGCATACATTCCAAACATTGCATTGACACATTTACATCACCGGTCCTCTGGTGTCTTTCTTATGCATATAAACTAATTACCTGAATGCGTATCCTCTGTTTGACAGTTAATATTTAAAATTGAAGGAGAATGGAGAGGCCCTACATATGCATTTATGTATTTCTTGCATTCTTTTCTTTTACATGCTATACTGTATATAGTTACGTTACATTGCTATTGCCAACTTTTCACTGTTGATGATAAAAAGTTAGAGATGAACTGGTCCATCAGTCAGACACTAAAACTGAGCTGTTCAGTCTCAGATGGTATACTTGATTCCAATGATATGAGCACTTTTAACCCAACATTGACATGCCGATGAATGCATCAGGGGGAACTCAATACCAATGTTCTGATGGGTAGATGACCTGTTCTACTTCCTGAGCGTTCACTTACAGTGCAGAGAAAAATAATTTGCCCCCTTCCTGAAGGGGCCATACAAGAATGTAGGGCCGGTTTAGGAACATGCCAAAGCATCTCAATTGGATTTAAGTCTGGACTGTTTTGCCTTTTTTTAGACTTGCTAGTGTGTTTTTGATCATTGTCCTGCTGCATAACCCAAGTGTGAAACTGAATGTTAGACATTCTCCTTTGCCAATTCCTGGTGGAGCCAAATTCATGGTTCCATCAGTTTTGGGATGTCGTCTTGTGAGAGATTTGTGTGTATTAGCAAAAGAAGCAACAAAGCAGCTTAGGACAATCACTACCACGTTTGACTGGTGTGATATTCTTTTTATGAAATGCTGCGGTAGTTTTACACCAGATGTAACGTGGCTTTCCAGAACATTCAACTTTTGTCTCGTCGGTCCACACAATTATTTCCCGCAAGTCTTGGGGATCATCAATCTGTTTTTTGACAATTATGAGACATTTTGTGTTCTTTGCTAGTATCTTTCTTATTGTTGAATCATGAACTCTGAACTTAACTTAGGAAAGTGAGCTCTACAGTTCTTTGGATGCTGTTCAGTCTTCTTTTGTTACCTCCTAAGTGAGGGGTTGATGCGCTCTTGGAGTAATTTTGGTAGGTCGTCCACTTCTAGGAAGGTTTGCCACTCTTCCAAGTTTCTAAATTTTTCCCATTTTTCCCCAGCTCTCATTGTGGTTTGCTGAAGTCCCAAGGCCTTAGAAATGGCTTTGTAACCCTTTCCAGACTAATAGATCAATGAAGGATGTGTTTCTTTTTGAGATATATCAGCCTACTTCTCGATCTCTTTAAGTGAATTCTTGATTCAACAGGTCTGGCAGTAATCAGGCCTGGGGGTGGCTAGTGAAATTGAACCCAGCTTTCCAAAAAAATTAAGTTAATTTATGATTTAACAAGGGGGAGGGCAATTACTTCCTCACATAGGGCCAGGTGGATTTGGATAGCTTTTTTCCGCTTAATATACAAAATCATTATGTAAAACCGAATTTTGTACATTGGTTATCTTTAATAATAACATTTTTTTAAAAATCTGAAACCGTTAAGTGTAAAAAATATGAAAAAACAAACAAACAAAGAAATTAAAAAAAATCTGAATCAGCCAAGCAATCTGCAGTCTGAAAGTGTCTCTAAAACTCTAAAAATGTTTTCTTCTCTCAGTTGTGGAAATCTCGCTCTGCTTTTTGTATTTCAGTTAAACTGATGTTCTTACAAACATATGGCCAAAGATGCATTTCCCTGCTTTTTGATTAACATCTCAGTTTAAATGAACCTCTGTGTATTCAGCTGCATCTCAATTGTGTTCAGCTTTAATGCTGACATATGCTCATCTGCAGCCATGTTATCATTGTGCTTGTGGCAGACAGTCCACCCTCTAAACGCCCCTTTCCAGTTGTAGGTTGAACCTGCAGCACCAAGAGTGTGTGTTAATAAGAGAGGGCTTGTTAGGTGTGTTTGAGGCCATTGTGGTCTCCACGCTCACTGGTTTTCTTTGTGCCATAAAAGCCTGGCGATACAGTAACAGCCAGAGGCAGAAAGGAGCTGTCTGTCGTCGAGACGGCTGGTAACACTTGCTTCACCCACCCTTCCAGGGGGCCATGGAGAATAGAGGAGAGGCAGCTGGTAGGCTTAACAGGAAATGCAATGGTAACAGTGTCAACAGCTGCCCCCATGGCCACGCAAGCCAAACGGCGGGCAACAACAGGCAATATGAAAAGCAACATGTTTGGATAGCTGGGGGGATTTGCTTCGTACTGTATCTCTGTGTAATGCTGCAATACCAAATGAGTGCCATTGTGTGTTTTCTCATTAGAGCTTTATACTCCAAGCTTAGTCATTTCACAGGTGATGACAACATGGACGCCGGTGAATGTTGAGTAAACAAGGCAAAAACAGCTGAAGGAGAGCAGACGGCAGTGCTTTGAGTGCTGCTTTTACACACTGGATTATCATTTCAGCTTGCTGTTTACTCATGTGAAGCTAAAACAGTATCCTGTTTCAAATTTTAAGTATCTTCTCTTCAGGATGCCTTTTTATGTAATAACTCTGATATAATAAAATGGAATTCTTATAGAGTCTGAACGTTATAGATATTAAAATTGTTCTGATTCCCCCTGTTTTAAATAATGGGTGTTTGTTTAAAGTGAAGATAAGGACAAGAAAATTCCCATTACTAGTGGTTGTTACAGTGACCTCAAACTTAGGTCAAGATGACCCCCTGAGGAGTCAATAAATCACCGTGTCACCTTTGCTGCCTGATCCCCTCATGCTATCAGTAACTTTGAGTGTCCTTAGCATTCTTTCACTTCCCCTGCTCCTTGCTTGACCCCCCATTCAAACAAACCGCCTGTCAGCACCGCAGCGACAGGTACGACAGCTCCAGCTCACTGTGAGGAGTGATCTCCCCCAAAAAGTAACACTCTCCCTGTGCTCGACTTTCTGTCTCCAGCACTCTGTATCCCCTCCCGCTACCTCCTCGATCTCCCTGGAAGAACTCAAGAACTCACTTTTCCTGCCACTTCCTTTCTCTATATCATCTTGGTCGTGCCATTTGCAATTACTCGGTGTACACTAAGCTGTTTGCAGATGGAATTTGTTTTTAGTCTTTATCCAAATTCCATGCGAGAGTTTTCAAATAAGGAACATAAGGGTAGCATTATAATTTTCTGTCTACAGAAACTGAGTCTTTAAGTCTCACATCCAATTTGTCAGGAGCTTTAATTCACCCTTACAGGATCATTGTTGGACATACATTTTAGAATCTTGTGGTATTATCTGCCATTTGCTAACTTTAATACCTTGCTGGGATTGCTTTGTGCTAGAGCTTATTTTATGTTAGACTTGAAGATTTTGAGCTGCTTTTTTATGTACAATTCATTACTTTAATATGTAAAAGACTCATTGGGGTCATCGTGAAATGAATGTAGCCATTAGTTTACATTCTTCGTCGTCATTAGATGAATAAATATCAATGAGATTACCTTGTAAGCCTTGGCAAGTTCCACCCCACGACCTCGCTGCTACCAAGTCTTCTCAGACATGAAGTAAGTATTAAAGGGCTATTTCAGTTTGCGTTTAAAATCCTCGCTGTAAAATAGCCCCCATTTTTGAGCCCGGGGAAATTATCTGAGATCTTTTTCATTTTGCAAGAGAGACCAAGGCGCTTTCTTATTGGTAGCAACACGGCTGTGATAATAGTAAAGAGGGAGGCCAACAGACAGTGGAATCTGCTTTCAATGACCTTAAATACTTTATCTGCACCTTTGAAGCTAGAGCGAGGTGATTGGCAGGTCAATTTGTGATTGTATCGGTCGATGTACTTGGCACTCTTAATGCTCTTTGCTTCAGATAAGTCTGCTTAATATGAAAACTGTCATAATTCATCCGCCTTTGCAGCAATATACATTTTCTCGTGGAATCATCAATCCGGTCACCTGTCAGAAGAGACGTGTAAGGATTCGTATTCCACCATCCGCCCTTCTGTGATTTCACTTTATGGAGATTATCCCGCACTATGAAGCAGTTAGGATTATTCCTCTGGTACGCTGAATCAAAGTTAGTTTTTCCCTCCCTGAACACTGTGTGTTGACAGAGATAGCGAGTTAGAGCTAGACATCCAGGCCCGCAATATGGATGTTTTCACTGTGTCCGCTCTTTGTCCAGTCTGCTGTCAAACCCATCACAGCCCCATCCCCTCTCAGTCGGTAGTTTCCTGCGTAAATTAACAGACTCAGTGGTGAACTAGATTCCAATTTTGAAGCTGAGTACAGTGTGCAAATTAGCCATGTTTTATAATTAAGTCCCGTGCACGGCACAAACGCAGAGGTCCATTCTTCCGGATGGGGCAGGTGCAAATTTATTCTCTGGGGAAGCGCTGCGATGTCCGTCCTCCAGCCGAGTCCCATCCTTAGCCTAATCAGTCCCCAGCTTGAAAAATGTCCACGTTTTGGCACACTCTTGCTGGGAGCCACCGCTGAGAGTGGTCACAAATTATTCATTATTTGAGGACCTAATTTGTAACATTTCTATCAAAGGTTGCCACCACGCAGACTAACTCAACATTTGATTTTTCATAATTATGGTTGCTGGACAAATTTATTGTTTATTTTTTCTTCCTTTTTTTTGTTTTTGCTGCATCTCTGTGGTAGTCCTCACCTCCATCTTACCACTTTCTGTGTGTTCCCTCAGGTATGCTGTCTTAGGATGCCTTCAGGTTATCTCAGTGGATGAAGGAATGCTGGAAATACTGTCATTTTTCATCTGGTTCTTCTTTATGTTTGGCTTGATTTTGTGAAGAGCTGAAATAGCACCTTAATCAATTAACTGTTTCAGTTATTTGCAAGCAGATTTAGTTTATATTTTGTTATTTTTTTCTTCTTCATTAAGCTCATACTGTAAATTATTAAGGTGTATGATTTAACTTCAGAAAACCTAATGCTTTAAGCTAATCTTTCAAATTGAACATCCAGTTTTAGAGTGGGAAGGACCTGAGATACAAAAAAGCAGATTACCTTTTGGGTGACAGGGACAATTGTGCTTTCTCTTTGGGTTGCTCTCATTCCTCTATGGGGGCTTGAATCAGACGGGGACTAGCCACAGATAATGAGCCGTCTTTAATCATGGCAACAGTACTTTGAGATGCTTTGCGTCGCAGTTTCTGGATGGGAAAAAAAAGGGGGGTCTAATTATTGTACTACAGAAAAATCACACAGCTTCCTGTCCATCGGAACTGATGCTGAGTCCTAACGAACCTTGACAGGAAGTGACAACAAACACTTTCTCTAGCCTGAGCACTGGAGAAAAAGAAAAGTAAAAGATAACAAAACTGAGGAGATTCATGATTGGAGAGTGTAGATTAATGAATATTTTTCTCATCAAAGCGAATCACTGATTCGCTCTCTTTTTTGGGGGAAAGTATAGATAACTATGAGTCTCGATAAAATACAGTATATTTCTTAGAGTTGACAGCATATACACCGCTATATGCTTTATTGATGTTTTTAAAAATGCAGTTCTTGACAGCTTTGTATGAATATTTCCAATGCTCATCAGCAATACGCCCTGCCTGCTGACAGAATAAAGATGAAACAGTGTACATCAAAATATAAATGCATCAGAAAGTAAGCTGAAGTTGACTTTGACTGCAAACAGGTTCTGACTGAAAATGACAAGATGATGTTTTTGTAAAAAAAAAAGAAAAAAAAAGGGAAAAATTCAAACACAGTATAGAAGCCGTGAATAAATTTATGGATCGGTGACAAAAACCCAAAACATGTATTCCTTCACTGTCTCAGACACTAATTGCAGTTGACACCTTATGATGTTTTAAAAAATGAAACATGACTCACATTGTACCTTTGAGATTTTGTTTTTAGTGAGTTCAAGAAAATCCAAATTTTCACCTAGCTACAGTGAAACCCATAAAATTATAAAATAATCTTAATGTTTAGATTCTCCTTACTTCATTCCATTAAATTAAAATTGTTGCCTGAGATAAGTCCTCCAATCCCTTTACTATTTCATCCTTGTCTATATCCATAAAATGCTAAACAAAAAAGAAGAAGAAGAAAAAAGATTTCTCCCATAACCCTGTTTGATCATTTGCATCTAAAACGATATTCAACATTTGTTATTCCATCAATCAATACCATCTCTTCTATTCTCTGTGTGCATAATCTCAGGGCTTGCATGCAAAATGCTTAACAATAACATGTATGTTATACACGAAGCCATATATCATCCCTGGACGCATTTACATCCTGTTAACAATTTCTCAGGGCAGATTAGAGGGCACTGAGACAGCAGCCCAGATCCCATGAGAGGTAGGCTTTGGGAGCTGATAAGGCCAACCATAGGAAGGCAGGATTAATACATATGACCAGGACACATGGAGGCTGTCTGATTATTCCAGCAGAAAAACGGCCCCATTGCCTCGGCCCCCGTGTGATTAAATACAGCCCGAGTGCGGACAGAGAAGCAAAGTGATGGGGAGATAACCGATTTTATTTATGCAAGCCGGTTAGCCTGGCAGATCACGTCTGAGGATTGTTCACGCTACAGGGGTGAAGAATCTCACCAGGGGAGCTCACCCCTGATCACACACAGGGCTGCTTTAGCTGTCACTTCACCACCTTGCCTTCTTTCCTCTGTAGAATATAGATCAAGCATTCCCAAAATATTTCATGTCAAGAATTTCCAAATAAAAATGCAGAATCTAACAGACCAAACTGCCGTAATAAATCACTGCAGCTGCTGACTTTGTGCTTAAGGTGCTGTGTAACTTGGTTAATTGCTTGATGGTTTTAATGTCAGCAGACAGATATATTGCCTAATAAATTTTCCTCAATTTCAAGTTGAGTCTAGAGTTGTCTGAGCAGCAGTCAAAAATACAAAAGTATTAACATTGCTTTAATATTTAAAGGTTATTTTTTAATTTGATTGGTCATTTATAATATCATTATAATAAATTAAAATATATGTCTTTGGGACAACAGACAAAACTTCATTCTGCTAAAGCTGAAGATGTTTTTTTAGGACCATAAGGACTGTGTGAAGCCAATTGCAAGAACCGCTAAATTTTATGTAAAACTTTACATGGTGGATGTGGATGTTGTTAATCATTCCCACACACACACACACACACACACACACACACACACACACACACACACACTTAAAACAAAAGTCAATTGCTATAACCACAGCAGTTTGAGGTTAAATGATCAGCCTGCAGGTAAATTTACATCAACAGCCAAGATTATTACGATTTGGGTTTTAAATTACTGACAAATGAAATCAATGCCTGTGCTGTCTCTTTTAAAATTACAGATTAAAGGTGCACGTTCACAGTGGTCATACAAACATTATGGTATTCTACTTAACGATCAAACCCAAGATTCACAGGTTATTTTTTTGTCTTTCAGACATGTTTCTATGTAGCTTGAAAAGAAGACAAATATATATCAGTTTTACATGTATATATCAATCTGTTGTATATAAATAACCAAGTATCTGTCGTTTGTCTATATACAGTGAATAAACAAAGATATTAAGAAGAACGGGATTAATCAACCATATATGCCTGTGTCCTTGATGAGTGAAGTGAAAAGGGTTAGTAATAACAATAAGTAATACTGTGCTTTTTAAAATGTTTACTAAACCAGCTACAGTTATAATTCTAAGTCGTTAACATTAGGCTACTAACATTAAAAAGGAAAAAGATAAACTGTGTTTGGCTGATTGAACATTTGTGTGGTACCTACATGTGATGTTCTTTTCTCCTCTTTAAAAGATCCAACTCTTAGGATTTCTTGCTCAACCATCCATGCTGGACTAAACAGCTAGTGGTCGCCACGTCCTCAACCAATCAAACAGTTTGATTAGGACTTTTCTCATCAGCTCATATTCAGTCAATTATCAGGAGCAGCCAAACATTCAATCAGCAGTGCCACATCTGTTTACCGAAAACACCCCACTTGCAATTCCAACCTGTCTCCAAGCTAGCAAGCTGGGCATTTTACCCATTTAAAGTTAAACACTATCTTACTAAATAGACCAAACTGTTTTTAAAATAGCTGATTCATTTTCAGTCGCACAATTAATTGGCTGACAATTGCACTTCTGTTATTTAGTTAACAAAACCTCTTATTCAGGGAACCCTAAGAAAAATCAGATATCCTTAAACTCCACTTTGTGAACTCAGCTGTGAAATCACCTTTGTCAGTGCCCCATGGAAATACAACGATGCACCATCTGGGTTGGAAAGTTCTTGAGCTGTTCATCACAAGTGGACAAACTCTCTTAATTTATTTAATTTATTGCTATAGAAAACACCCTTTTTTGTCTTTAGTCTAACTTCTTTGGCTACATTCTTGACAAAGACTTCAGCAAGTTTCAACAGTAACTGTAGTTCACATTAGACTCTGTTCACAAGACGTTATGTGAGCTGGGATTACCTAATTAACTTCTTCAAAAACGTGTACTCATTATAGATTGAATTCCTTTTAGGGTGCTTTATTAATTAATTGTGTTAATGACCCATTAATGGTGAGGCACCAGGAATTCTAATGAGCCACCTTAATTAAATATTATCTCACTGTTTAATCAATGCGTTTAATTATTCACATGATATTTTCTGTGGAATCAATTTGGTCCTGGGTCGTTAGAGCAAAATGCTGATTGTGGGCTCACTCACTGATTCATCACTGAATTGGTCATCCAGTTCAAAATCCTCTTTTAATCATTGGGAGTATAAGCCATTTGGCTCAGATCCATATGTTTTCATGTGAAAGAGTAATTCTGATCATTTTGATATCAATTTTAATTGACCCTGGGTCACATTTTACATCTGTTTGAGAGATGAGTTTTAATTAGAGATATGAAATGTTGCAATTGCTTGCCATGGTCGCAGTGAATTCCTAACAATTAAGGGAGATAAATGGTAGGATTTCCGAGGTTTTCATGTAATAATGGGCAATCTACCTGCAAGTTTTTTTTTCATTGTTCACTGTGCTGCCTTATGCGACAGACTTTATGTATTTTCTCTCAACAATGACGAGTGTGGCTCAACAGTTTGAAGCTACCAGGCTTCTTAACAGATCAGCCGAGGACAAATTCAGACGCTTGTCTCTGCACATTCACAGTAACATGTCGTTTTAGGCGGAAACACGTCCATGGGATTTGTAGCCATGTCATCGCCGAGTTTCTCTGCATCTCAAGGCCCTGAACTTCTGCTCTTCCTCTCTTCCCTGCTTCCCCCCCTCTTCTCTAGAACAAACTGGAAGACCTCAGTCATCATCCTCATTTTAGCTCAAAATTGGTGGGATCAAAGGTGGCCAGCTGGGTGGGGGCGGGGAGCAGATGGTTGCATGCTCAGGGGGACCAGGCAAAGGCCCTTCAGGTTTTAACACCTCCTCTCCCTTGGG
Source organism: Neolamprologus multifasciatus (assembly GCF_963576455.1). Lineage (NCBI taxonomy): Eukaryota > Metazoa > Chordata > Actinopteri > Cichliformes > Cichlidae > Neolamprologus > Neolamprologus multifasciatus. Next base: position 14,688,529 of record NC_140457.1, on the reverse strand, counting down.
TGCTCGGGTGGGGGGGATCCGGCTTGGGGAACCTACCTGAGCTCAGTGGCATGACCAGCAGGCTTCCACTGCACCACCCCCTGCTTTGCTCACATATGGCGCCAGCTATGGGGTCTTTTAGCTGGGGTTCTGACCTGAGGAAAATAAACTGTGGAAGGGCAAGGGAAGGTAAGCCTCACTCATTAGGATGAGTGCAAAAATAAAATCCATTCATTAGCAAACTGAGAGTAAACTTTGTAGGGATTTGACTTTGAGTGCCTAAAAAGTTAGATTGTTTAACAAATTCTTGTATGTTTTACAATAATTTACAATAATTAGGACATTTTATGAAAACATATAACAGGAAATAAATGGAATTTTCCAAGATATCAGAAGTTCTACTCCGTTTCTTTACCTCTGCTAACCCACTGTTTTGGGGTCTCTAGCTGGTTACAGAGACTGCAGGTGCTGGGGCTGATTAATCCCTTGCCAAATCAGCTCCGCCTCAGCAATCTCAAAGTTCCAGGAAAAAGAGCCTGCTGGGAACGTGAAGTGGTACTTGTGGTCTGGGATTATGACTTTCAGACTTGTTGGCCTTGAGAACACAAATGTAGCCTCTTGAATTGAATTTGCAGAGGGAATAAGTTCTGTGGCTGGGAGGGGGGTTGGATTTATCCACCGACCAATGTTTTTTGGGGGATAACTATTTTTCCATAAATCCATCTTAAGTAGTCACATTCTCCCTGTGGCTAATAGGATCATGATGGGAATAATCTTTGCAAATCTGACAGAAAAAAAGAATGTCCTGGCCTTCAACTTCTTCCTCTCGGTAAATGAACAATTTCAAGAGTCTTTCCTGTGGGACAAGGAGAGAAAAAAAAAAAACTGGCAACGAGACAAATAAGAGGAAAAACAGCATCATTTTCTCATAAGGTTCTGGTGCTATTACTGAAACCATATAGGTTATACAGTACCTAATGTCTGCATTTCCACTGGAAATGCAAGTGATTAATATGTCACTCTAGTACAGTTTAAAAACAAGTTTCAATCAAATATTACCCACATTTCTGTGGTAAACACACAATTTCACCTTTTCTCACTACTTGCGGAAACTATGAATACAGATAAGTTTGGATTTATTTTATACGTGTATAGTAAATTAGTCTGCAAATAATAGTGACCTTAAGGTGTCCAGTGAAGACAACAAAAATAAAACTGCCATCAGATTCACAGTGGACTGAAATGGAAATGTTACCTGATCAGACATTTGTTCCCCATTCTCACCTTGTCACTCACACCCAGTTTTAGTCCCACAATAGCCTCGGATGCTCACGATATGACCAAGCAAAACTCTTATTGTCATATCAAACTGTGACAGCGCTTGGATATGTTTTTGCTCTGCATTTACTCACCTGCTCCCCGTGTACAAACATATATTATTTTAGGCCCTCACACTCTCAGTGGACCTAGAAAATAGTGATTGCTGATATTTATGACTTACTCACACATGCCTGGCCTCACAAAATTAAAAACTGCGATACTATCACATATCAGTCTGACGTTCAGCAAAATCCAGTCTTACTGGAGCTCAAACAATCGAAAATTAATGAATCGTGTCCAAGTTATTCTTAAAGCTTAAAACACTATCTGGTTGAAGCTTCAAATATATGATTTGCTGCTTTTTAAAAAATTTTAAAAATATATAATGTTTTTATTTCTTATGGTTCTTTTCTTGATCAATAACTGGGTTATTAATCAGACATATAATGGATTATCAAAATAGCTGCCAGTAATTTCTCTATTGATTCTAAGTTCTTGAATAACGGTCAGATTAAGTGTGCAACTTCTAGACAACACATGGGGCTCTGGGTAATTCTGCCATTGCTTTTTTGTGCATATTGTACTCCAAAACAGAGCTATTAAAGAGTTAAGACATCCCTTGACATTAACTGGAATTGCATTCACAGTCTTTAATCTCTTGAGAGACAGTAACAGTATTGGCTATACTGAAACTGAAATCTACAACTTAACAAAGAGCTGCTAGGCCCATTGCATTCTGGGACAAAGGTGTCATCTAGGATCCATCTATCTTATAGCATCACAGTAAAAAGCAAGCAGTTGATTTAGCTTCCACCTTTGTTTTTTTTCCTCTATGCCTTTTCTTTGTGTACTTGTGTGTGTCTGTGTACGTATCTGTGAGTGACCCATTGTGACCAGACACCTGCCCACAGGCTTCTTGTCTGACTGATGAATCAGTGTCTTCAAGGTGTCTTTGAAGAAGTCTATTGTATGCCTTTGTTCTACAGTCTTAAGCGTCCTGTCCTGTGCCTCCCTCTGCACACTAAAGAGAAAATAAATCCACTGCTGACACTGCTACAATGAATGGCCCAGGCCACTGTCCCATCAACCATCTCCTCCAGCTCAGAACAGTAGGAGAAAAAGATAATGGATGTTGGATCAGAGACACAGAAAGGAGCATCTCTTTTCCATCTACCAATCTTTGCCATGAAGGAATAAATTAAACTGAAAAAAAAAAAAAACTTCCCCCAAAACTTTTTCTGTTTTTATTCAGTTTTCTCTTTACTCACTCCATTTGATTTCCTTCCTATTTGTGATGTCACACCTGCTATCATTCATGTGCTGCACGGTCTGTCAGGGCAGATTAGAAGCTGGGGCTTGTGCCTCGACAGCCATCGTACAGTATCAATATTGTGACGGCTGAGGAGCCACCCGTCCTCACATCTCCTCAGAGTGCAAAGACAATTGAAAAGAGGAAGCGTCACAAACCTGACACTCGAGTCACTTCAAGGAATCCCTTTCAAGAAGAAATAAAATCTCACCTGACAAAGCAAAGCTAGTCCAGGACAAGAGTAAATAGCATCAAACAGCAAGGGTATTTCCACTTTTAACAAAAGGAAATGCACCCGCTGGAATTAATTAAGATTCAGGAAGTGAAATTGATTATGTTCTTAAAAGTTCTGTTTTTGCCAAAGGAATTTTCATTAGGCATGTGTGCTGTTGTGCATGTTTATTTAAACAAATAAAACTAGACAAAAGGAATTCTGCGTGTGCAAATGCTGGAGGCAGTCGCAGTTAAAAGTTGAGGTGATTTCAATCAATAACAGTCTCATTATTGAAATGAGAGGTATTTTATCCTACGGTTAATGATTGTTGGTGCATTTTTCAAATCTTGTAACAGTAATAGTTGCTTTGGATTTTTTTTTATACGTCTGCCACTGAGATTTTTAGTTTGGCAAAATGTAATAATTTCCCCTTATACAGTACAGCTCATTAACCCCAATTACTCTTCCAGGAGGCTATCAAAATTACTCTTTCTTCCAGTGTTCTAATAACTCCAGCTGGTCTCCTCATCAACCAGTTTAATCTGGGTGAGTTAAACTGGGATGTAAGCCAAATGAAAAAATGTTACATGAGGTTAATCACCCTTAATACAGCCTCTAAGTAATGTAATGTGTCCTTTTTCTGCCTTTTCTCTTATGTTCCTCATATTCCCATCCTGCTGAATTTGTCATTAAAAGTTAGCCGTTTCTTTTTGTAGCGAGATTAGTGAAGTTTGTGACCCACTGACTTTTGGGAAATACATTCACATGAAGACAGGGAAAACTGTCCCACGTCTCCCCCCCCCCCCCCCCCCCCCCCCCCCGCTAATCTCTTAACTTGGTCCATGTTTTAACCAAATTCCCCTGTTTTCACTAGATGTTATTTGTTTTAGACCCTGTTTAACCCTGGTAGCTTTGACCCTGGATTAGACCTACCAGAGTCTACACAATGTGCAATCTGAGATGCCTACGGAAAGCAGCAAAGGTCCCAAAAAATAAGATGAGATGGAATAAACTGAGAAAGAAAACAAGAAAAAAAAACAAGCAGAAAAAAAAATCCCAGGGTGATTACAAGATCAGCACGCCACAGTACAATTACCATCACTTTGAATTTGAAATGGCCATTTAAAGGGCAGTAGAGCATCCTGGAAAATTAAACTGGAGCCTAATTAGCACACTCCAACCTGACAACAGTGCAGCTTTCAGCCTGGCTGAGCAAAGCAGTCAAGCAAGAGGAATTGAGTGACTGAAGGACTGAAGGACCAAGGAGGCCCTGCCGCTCCTCCTCTGAACCTATCATACACCCAGCTGGGAAAAACACTAATGCACATACATGCACAGGCACACACAAGTCCTCTCCTTTCCACCCTACCAATGATCAAGTTTAACTTATTTATTACATATCTGGCAGGTTCATGTTGTCATATGAGGCGAATTCATTACATATTGTTTAGAAATTTGTGTGCATTATGAGAGGCCAAAGTATTCTTTTTCAAAGTGTCTTTTGTTCTCCTCACTCTGCCAGTAGTGGTTAGGTCAGGACGTGATCCCCTGACTCTGTACTGTTAAATTAACTCAGCCCCCAGTTGTGTGTTGTGCCAAGTGTCAGGAGAGGTCTCTAATCCTGTCTCACTGTCCGGCTGGACAATCAGCACAAGACTACCTTCCCTTTACCCTTTCCCTTTCTACCTCCAAACCAGCCTTAGCGCAGCTGCTGTAGGCTCTGTTGCATGGAGTGAAGACCACCTCCTCACTCTGCTGGAATGCTAGTTCAACCAATTGGATAGTTTTATATAGCACTAACAGAATGATGCAGCAGCAGAGTTTTCGTTTTCAGATTAAACTTTTGACGGTCAAAGTGGGTGAAAAGTGGCATTGCAAAATCCTGCCGGAGGGATGGAAAAGTGCTGAGGGGAGGTGAAACAAGAAACTGTCAAGACAACTGTGTGTGTGTGTGTGTGTGTGATTCACCTCTGTCTTTCCTGAGCCCTGGGGTCTTTACTGAGTTCTGGTCAAAGACAAGGAAAGCCCCATGGCTATATCTGCCATAGAGCCCGAGAAGGCAACTTTAACTGAGAACTTTGCTAAGTTTGTGGATAAGGTTTGGAACAAGATGTGGAAAAAAATTCTAATTTCAACAAATATAATTAATGAGCAATATCAATGGTAGCATTACAAGTGTGCTGCTGTCGTAATATACTAGATCTTATTGCATTGATTGCTGCTTGAGCAAGAGCTCATTTCCTCTGGGCAGATCAATTCAAACCTGTTCCAGAGACCTACATGACCTCTCCATACTACAATCATGGTGCACTAGCATTGTCTGAAGGCACAACTAATTTGATTTAAACCAAATGTTGGGCTTAATCACTGCCTATTTAATTAACCCAAACTGTGTTATTGGGTCTGATGACAAAGGTTTTTTGTGCACGAACCTCATTGTCAGATCATTTTTCTGTTGTCTTTTTCAACTCAGTCAAAAAACAAATAAAAAACAGCTGCCAATATGCACAGCATATAGAAACATTAGCCTTTAATGAAGGATGTGCACCAGATACCAGAATAGGAAACAGTGCATTAGGGGTTAAAAAGCTTTCAATATAAGAATGCTTTTTAATTGAGTTCGTTCTTAAATTAGGTATTTAAACTGGTATAAAATAACTACAATACAGTAAATATATATAGAGAGATTTTTTGTGTCTTCGCTCCCGCTGTTAGGCAAAGTAAAGTAGCACAATATATATAGAGCAGTTATACAGTTTTAACTGGTCTTGTTAGCTTGTCACATAAGTGTCCTATATTCTAAATCAAATTTCCAGAGCAAGTCAAATTAACAGTGAAGTCTGACACATAAAGAATGAAAAGTGCAAGTCAATCACCTTCAAATAAAGTGACATAAATACCATGAAATTCCATAAGATCTTATTTCACCTCACTCTTCTATTAATGCCTTTCTCTCATTTGAAATGACATGATATTTTTCCCTGTGATACACACTATAATTGACAAAGCCTGGCTACACTTTGCCAAAGAGTATTGAGCTGCTGTCTGGTTGAAGAATACATATTCATCCTGAAATCGGAGGTGCTCAACAAAACTGCTGCCAATTATCTGAAGCCCTGTAAATGATAACTCTGTGGCCACTCGAGCATAAAACAAGAAGATGAAGATGAATCTTGCTCTTCCCCATCATTTCATTCTATTTAATTGACAAGCTCTCACTTGCTGTTAAATTTAGAAGATTACAAATATGAGCTGAATCTCGAGCACTCAGTCCTTCTGCTCTAATCATATGCAGAACCAGTCGCAAATTAATCTACATATTTTAATAAGGTGCCAGTAGCGGGGAAGGTGTGTGCAGACATTTAACGGATTATCATCCGCCGTCCCTCGAGTTCAGAAATTGAATAAATATCTTTCACATAAATACATGGGAACCTCGGCTGATAGTGAGGAGCTTTTCTCTTACCAACTTGCTTATAGTCTTTTCTCTCTTCCCCCTCTCTTCTTCTCTCGCACACGAAAATGTGGACAAGGCTTTCAGAGGCTTTCACTTCACTTGTGGACCATAGTCTTACACTCAGACCGATTAACAGTCCCAAGCACTTATTGAACAGAGAAGATGTAATTTCCCCGGCTTGCTAATACCAACAGCTCCTGTATTTTTGTACTTTCAATGTAATCTTTGTGAGCACAGGAGTGAAATATCGAGAATTAAACCTGCTTTGGAGATGATGAAGCCTTGTGAGTATAAAAATGGCCACGACTAAAGCACTACTATGAGTTTAAAAAGTTAAGTAGGCATACTCATACCAAGAACTGTAGAAAAACTTAGGAGAAGCAACTTTGTGATTAAGCTGATTTTATTCTTATTTTACCCCCAAACTTTTACTTTGGACTCTAAACTATTTAATAAATCGTCTATACTCCGGTATACAGTCTAAACAATTAAATGTAACTACAAGACTATTGGAAAGTATCAATTATGTGTTAGTTTAAATTTAACGATCAAAAGCATCTCTTTCCAGCTATATGTGACCCACCATTTATATTTTGACAATCTCTTTCTCCTGCTTTTTTGCATCTGCCTCCTCAACCACTGCTCTCTTCTTCTTCACCCCTACCTCATCCTCTTCCTCACATGGAACCTTATCTCCTGAATAGAAATCGGGGTTCTAACATAAGAAAACATGCAAAAACATGCTTATTTATGACACATAGACTAGCTAACATTAGGCTCGAGTGTCCTAAAAATCAAACTTTGCCTCTGATAAACAGTTTGTCTCACATCATATGAGAGTTTATTCACTAACTGTGTAAGTCTCACCATGTTAAATCCAATACAAATAAATTTCCAGTAAATGCGGCTAACAGTTGCAAAAACAACAGCCCTTACTGACAGAAAAGTTCAGGATATCCTCGGGAACTTTATTGACTTTATTGAACCGTATCGGATTCCTTTCAGTTTTCCAGTGTAAATAGATGTGGACATTTCACAAATAGCACTGGACACTTACTACAGATTAATATCGATCAAAGCATTTGAGGTGAATCTGAGATAAAAATAAAATATCACAAAATATTTAAGTGGCACACGTCCCTGTTTTACTCCCAGTGTATTGTTTAGTATGTATGTATTTAGTATAGTATGTACAAAAATGGTAAATGGACTGTACCTTTAACTTTATTTTCAGTAATCAAAGTGCTTTTTTACTACAAGCCTCATTCTCCAGTTCAGACATGTTTTTTTCGATGCTTAAGGGCTTTGCCTAACATTCACACACCGATGGGGCAATGCATCTTGCCCGAGGATACTTTGGCATGCAGACTAGAGGAGCCAGGGATCGAACCACTGACCTTCCAATTAGTATATATTGGTTTTACATAGACAGTAGTGAAAATGTGCTGCTGGTGTTACAGAGAAATGTAGAATGGCTGGCCACAGCCATTATGGGGTCAAGAGGGATAAAGCATAATACTGAGTAATCATACCCAGAACAAGGAAAGACTCCTAATTTGCTTAAGTTTCTACCTACACAGTGCACAGTTCTTTCATACGATGGCCTTGACATTTCCAAAATTAACCATTTATTTTTCATGTGCACTGGGAACACAAACAATGATGAAAAGTGAGGTTAGCTTGAACTGAAGCACAAACGGTAACCTAATAACCCATTTGCAGGACTTTCGTCATTGTTTGAAATTGAATCCAAAGTTTCTAAAAATTTCAGAAAATTCCCCACTGTTAACATTTTGACATGGTTCTGGCCTGTGGGAGTATGGGCCAAGCAAATGATAACGCCACATTAGCTGGAAAGCATGTTAATAATAGGCAATTTCCTGCTGTGATGACATTGCAGGTGAAAATAAAAGAACTCCTCCGGGACATGCAAAAATACTTGCGTTTGCAGCAGCTGCAGAAGATTTGGCTTATTGGAGAGACGTTTTTGATGGGAATCTGCTGATTTAGAATTTAAAAAGACAGAGCTGTTTGCCATTGTGGACAGTGCTTATATATTTTGGATGTCACAAGGACTTTAAAACTAGAACAGGTCTGAACAGGTCAGTGATTTTCTAAACTGTACATTAAGGCATATTTTGGTGCACTTCCAACTACTTACGGTGGTAGGAGGGTACACATTATGTTGACTAAAAATGAACTACGCTTGCCATACACACATATATAATACGTTAACGTAAAGAAAACAATTATTTTATTCATTTTAAGGTAAATTATTGTCTTAAAAGTCATGCTCACATTTGTGTGTCATATGTGTCTGCTGTGTATCCACGTGTTTTAATCCCTGCTCTAAACACATGCCCTCCAAACCCATAAAAAAACACCAGCACTGAACTTGCAACTTAACCTGTTATTCACCTCACTAAACATACCTATTTTCCCTATGAAACACTGAAAATTAAAGGCTTCCTCATTCACTGCAAATAAACTGGTGGTGAAAGTCCTTAAGTGGCAGTACAAGGAGTTATAAATTGTTTTTGTCTCACCTTTTCACAATGCCAGAAGGAATATAGCCCCATTACACTCTTGAGGGTCACTTTTAGTGTCTGAAGGCAGTGCTTACACAGACTTTACAGCATTTGTCATTATAGCTTGCCATATAAGGAAGCAGCTAGGATGGGAAAGGGAAAGAAAGAGGATGTCACTGAGGCTGTCAGCTTCCGAGAGGGGGTGATCAACGATCACTGCTAAATTATCACTACTTAAGTAAAGTGAATCCTTTCATTCCTGCTATACCACCTGTTTGTGAAATCAGCATTTTGAACATGTGGCTCGTCATATAAAGGCCTAATATCTTTTCTTTGTTTCCATGTAGCTAAAGATCTCTTTCTGTGGCGATATTCGAACCCCTCTGAAAATCTGAAATATCACACTCAAACAAGTGTATTTATCTTCAATCAGTAAGAGACATATCTCAGGACTAAGACAAAACGGTGATAAACCACCACCGCGACAGTGATTTGTCATTTAGAAGTGATTCGTCTTGTGTTGTCCCATCTCCTGGCTGAGTAAGACATCACATGTCAGCACTGATTGACAGTTCCCAGTTCTGTCAGTTAGCTGCAGGGGAGCTGCAGGGAGAGATAAGGACATCTATCTGTGTAGTCCCTAATGGCAGGCTGGGGTCACATGAAGGTCCCCTCCAACCATGATGATATCTGAATCTAGTAGACCTGGATTGACTCCTACTTTAACATCTGTCCTCGGCTGACCTTTCAACTCTACCTGACACTGTTTATCTGGATAAATTCACATGATCAGTTGTTAAATAAAAAACGTGACTAAATATAACCCAAAAAAAGAGATTGCAGAAAATTTCAGAATGAATGCCTCTCGTTAGCTCCACAGATTCTGTTGGTTAACACGTCATCAGCTTTAGAAGAATCAACGATTATTCTCATATTTTTATCTCAACCGTGGACATTTGTAGTTATTTTAGTAGTATAAATAGGTGATCATGCTAACAGTACATTGGGCTTTATTCTGGCAATCAGGGCTTCCAGGACTCATAATTCTGTAATCTGTAAATAAGTACTGAATAATGTTCAAAAGACATCATACTTTTATTTTCTGACTGTTCAAAAAGGTAAAAATTTTCATTGAACAATTCACTTTAATGGGAACTTTAAGCTATCAGCTGCAGAAACTAAGGCTCTTGATAGACCTAACCTTACCAGACTGAACAATACCATAAGTGTGTTAGTAGATTTAAGTGCCCTTTATTTTTATCTCTTCAAATCTCCTTATTTGGGTTTATACAAAAGCAAATGGGGAATCAGGCATTGCAGGGGGTAGAGTGGGAGTGGTGGTGGCAGGGATGGTAGATGGGCTGGGGGGACGGGAGGCACTTAACCCTAAAGTACCTTGTATTTAAATCCCTCAACATATGTAGTCTGGATCTCAGATCTGTGTCAAAGTTTGTTTGAGTGTGTTTAACTGAATTGCTGTTTTGTAATGTTATTAGCTCAGCATTACCATGTTGATGTTACAGTTAAGAGGTCTGGGTGCCCCGGTGTGCCCTGGTGGTTGAGTATATTCTATCCATACCCACGTGGAGCCATCTGAACTCCAATTACTTTACCGACGTATTAAAGGACGGATGAGTTTAGAACAAAACAGGACAAACACTTAAACAGAAAGACCTTTTAATTACAGTTTAGGTTTCACTGTCCATCTGTCACTGCGATATCACGAAAAGCCTCTTGAGTGATCTGATTGGGGTAACATGTGCATCTGCGTATATGTGGTGGCATGCCGACTGTTTGTTATCAAAAATGAAGACCATATGAAGTCACCTGGGGTACTTTAGTTAGCGTACTTACCCAGATCTTCCATGTAGGTCACTCTGTCCACATGGCCTTGTGGTATTACTCTTTATTATATATGAAATCAAGTTTAGCAACACAATTATCATATAAAAAGTACCAAAAGGCACTAATGCAAAACAAAAACAAAAATAGCCGCTCCAAATTCATAAACGACCTTGTCTGTGAAGGGAGCGAAGAAAAAATTCAAATAGCAACGGGAAATGACAGCGTGGAACAACAGGGCATTTAAAGGAGAAACGAGACAGGAAAGAATCGGGGGGTGTAAAGGGTACGAGAGAAAGGCTTGCCTATTATCCCAATCATTGAGCGGAATAATAGGACAACAAAAAGCCTGAGTGTGCCTGAACCTAGCAGCCTCTCTGCCTGCCAGTTGGGCCTGATGTGGTTAAAAAGAGTTTGGCTAATCGACTAAGCTCTAGCCGTCCCCACCCCAGTGACCCAGAACAGCCATCTTCCTCTCCCTGCGAGACCCCTACAGAGCAAACACTGCAGGGACATTAAACACTCATACACATTTTTAACCATTATCCTAAATGGCAAGGACTGTTCTTTTCTCCTTCCATAAGGTTTGAGCCATTGAATAAACTCAAATGATAATCCATCAATTTATTTCTACTTAGGCTGGTGAATAATGGTGCAATATGAAGCCAGGAAGAAGCATTGGGGAGTACAGATAAGTTCTTGAAAAATTGACATGATGTGTTTCAGTAGGAATTTCTATTTAAAACTTTGCAGGGAAAAAGTGCTGCCAGTTCTAACTTCTGCACATTGACTGTCATTATTTTTCTACAGCCCCATTTCGCCCTCCTGTAAAGACTCACATATGGCTATGTGGCACTAACATGGGCATCGTGCCAGACCCATTGTTAGTGTAAATACTCCAGGGCTAGTGTTTCCCCAGAGAAATATAGTTTGAATAGTAGCTCTATCATAACCACCTGTAACATGTGAACTAAATTTGTTCCCTCAAACATTTCCTGTCCCAGTAGAGAACATAAGGCTCTGTGGTGAAAGGTGGGTAAAATCCCCATGTGTGGATTTCCTGCAATTACAATAACATTTGAAGTTAATTATGTACAAAGCATTTTAACACCACGGGTTGCCTGATCTTCTGTGTCATAAATTATTTAAAAACAAGAGGCAAGTTAATTTTGTAAAGGGAGATAAAAGAGAAGTCGATCTACTAAAAAAATAAAAATAGAAAATGAATATAGTGAAATATAGTAAAGCAGCCCCAGTATAACATCACTCAGCGGCTACTGTTACTGTCTTGATTATTTTTAGTTTACATTTTAGAGAAAACTGCCCGACTTTAGTACAGTTAGCTATGGTATTATTATAATATTTAGTTCCATTTTTTGCTAAGACGTTTTTCTTTGTCTACTATTTTTAAATTGTGGTATTAATAATTTTTCTCTTACCTTTTCCAAAACAGTTGAAACCTTTCAACTACAACTACTGCTGTGAACGGATGTCCACACATGTCAATACAGTATAGATAGAGTAGTAGTCCCACAGCCTGTTAGAAGTACATTTTACTTCATCTGTGGCATGGTAAACTGGTAAGGAATGGTGTTATTCATACCAGTGTGGACATAAAAGCATGAGATTGCAAGTTTGAATCATCAGTCAGGTGACTATTTTATTATTATATATATTTTTGTCTGTGTTATTTTATTCAAATCGACAAAGAAAACAGACTTTCTCCTCCTCGATGTCTAGGCGAGATGTTGAAGGCATACCTTGAGCGAAGCTGGGGTAACTTCTGTGCTGTCAAATAAACTTCAGTGACTTCATTTTGGAGCTATTTGTCAACAAGAAAAGACGGCCAGCTGATGGTTACTACTCATCAAAATGTTTGCTGGCAATTCACCCTCTGGATTCCTGACTACTAATAGTGTTGTGCAGTCTTTATTTTTTTCTTCAAAGGAGGTTATTGCATGTAGGCCCCTGGACAAGTAATTTTGGTGACAAATGCAGACACAACTTTTGTTTACTTTGAAAAAAAATCTCATTGCACTTGTTTAGTCCACCACTGGTTTGAAAGTCACGTTAAACAGCTCCTTTCACGTGGCACTAACTTATAAAGGCTTCCAGGCAGATAAGAAAACAATAGCCCACTCTTATCAGATGCTCCCCTAATTTGCTATTTGCTTGAAGGACGCGAGCAAGTTGGCATGCTGACTTCCTCTGTGCATGTGTGTGATAAAGTACGTGTGTACGAGTTTGTTATAGCGAGGTGATTGTTAATTTACATTCGTTCATTGGCATCCCCTGGTTTTAATTCTGCCATTAGAGCATTAAAGGCGCTGCTGCCAGAGGCCCCATTACTCTGTAACGGGGGGATGTTGGAATGAAACAGTGTTATTATATAAATACCATTGCACTTTTGACTCCAGGAAGCTACTTCCTGAGGTGTAACCCTTAGTCATTCAGGGACCTGATTTACAGTAACTGGCCAGGGGTGGACGTGCTTCTCTAACACTTTATTTCACCCCTCCGCGCTCCTTCCCTCCCCTCACTCCTTCTTCTTCCCACTCTTCACAGACACCCAGGTTTCTCATCTAATTTTAGGACTGGAAATCTCACTCTTTGACATGTCCTGGGGTTTATTTTCACCTCGACCACCGGCACAGCTGTCCATCCATGTGACGTCCAGAGGCGAGATGTTCTGCTTTATTAAAAAGTGTGAATATAAAAAAAGACTGGAGCGGGAAAGAGAGTGAGACACGCATGCACAAAAAAGAGGTACAATAGCACAGACTGTTAACATACATCTGTCCAATTTGTGCATGCACAGATACAGCCTTGCACAAGCTGGGGCTGAGGTGTGTTTGTTTGAAATATAACTGGCCGCCGTGCGTGTTATGTAGCCTACAAATCCTTAGAAGAAAGCGCAGCATTGCGAATCCATTCATCTGACAAACTTCTCAGGCAATTTGAGGTAAAAGACAATAACAATTTACATGACAGAGACAGGAGGGGTGGGGTGGGGGTGGTGGTGGAAAAAAGATGCAAACTCCCCGCCAATCAAACTTTCTTTTGTGTACACCACAGCTGATAAAAAAGAACCTGACTTTGGAATCAAAAGATTAAAACAAAAGCTCCCTCGTTGAGAGTCGGTAATAACACAGACTCTCTGGCTACTGATTATATAGAAAACAAGTGCAATTACATTTCTGGGCTCAGAAGACAGAGGCGAAGAGGCAAAACCAGGCCCAGGAGAAATGATTAATATTCGTACTTTTATTCAGACACAGCCAATGCACTGACAGCCGCACCGTCTCACCATTTTCTCATCAGCCAAACGCTAGGCATGGCCACCAGGAAACAAAAAAGGCTGTGTTTTTCTGGCACAGAGAACACATAGGCATCCCACTCTTTTTCTTGCAGTCTCACATTTGATGAGAGAGCAACAGTAGCGTTTTAATTTAAATGTGAAAATCCCAGTTCTCTGAAGGAGAATGATGCTATTTCCCCCCTAGTGAGTCTTTGGAGAAATCCTCAGCTCCCCTGCGCCTCTGTAACTCCTAATTTATTTCAAGAGTGAGTGTGATGAGAACCCCCCCCCCCCCAACCCCAGCCCTCCTCAAATTACTGTATCACAAAAAATGGTATAATTAAATTAATATTGGATGTAATAATTACTTTGTGGATTCTCATTTTTCATACACACGGCTGCTTTGTTGCCCAAACCATTAGCATTTGTCTACTGCAATTAACAAAGGCTCTAATGAGATTTCTGTGTACGCCCGTGTGTGTGTATATGTGAGTGTGAGTGTATGGAGCCTCGTTTCAGCGTGTGCTTTCGTGTGCGAGTGCTTATGCATGCAGATTTCGCTGTATAGGAGTGCAGGTTAGCAGGCGTGCACCTCACACGTACAAATATATAACCGCTCTGTATTTCATGACATGCTAAAAGGGTTTTGTCATCGCAGGTTTTTTACGAGTATCTTAGGACAGAGTAATTTAGCTTCAATGAGAACATGAACTTTAAGGAAAAGGTGGAAAAGTTCCCACTTTTTAATGACTAAAGGTTGAAGAATCTCTGTGGTGCCAAGAAAGGTACATTACTCTCAATCTCATCTGTAATGTATTCCACTACTCGTGAAAAATAGCTACATTTGTCTAATGCATGTCATGGAACTGACTTAATTCTGAATGATGACCCTGTCCACCGATTTCATTCACATTCTCACACTTACCAAGGACATGAGTCATTTTGTTTCAGCTTGGAATTAGAGTTTTCCGTTCATGGTGTACAAAGAGTTCAACACGGATGTTTGGACTCAGGGAAATCTCATCCAGATACACTTTCTGAGTTTCATGTCAGCAATAAATAAATTCCATGACATAAATAAAAGTGCTAAATATGTCAGTTAGTCAATAACTGTCACATCCTGTTGGCAGGTTGTGACCCGCTCAACCACCTCCAGTGCTCCTTGAGATAACTGTCCATTTGTAATGACTACAGTGGGTGTCACAGTTGTGTTTTCTGACTGGCAGGTGAACCTCTCTTTTCTTCAAACAGGACAACAGTCTTCTTCCCTCTCCCTCTGTCTCCCTCTCTTCTTCTGTCTACAACAGACACACTTCTGTGCCAGCACTGTCACCACGGATGAAAATGTCCCCTAGTTATCTGCCTGTGTAATTGCTGTCTTGTTTGGTTAGGAGATTAGAGGGCTGAAACTCTTTGTGTGGTCTTGCAGATTGAACAAACAGGCTGCAGTAGGAACCCCTGTCCAAAAACCACAAGACAGACTCTTGTCTGTGTGACGATAGCGAGCCAGATGGACTGGCGCAGGTGATAATTGTGGTGGTTGGCGTGTTGATGGGCCATGTTAGGATTTGATGATGTAGCCTCATTTGAAAGCCATTCCACGCTGCGCTATAATGTTTCCAGATGAGAGCTGAAGTTTTCCTGCAGAGTGTGGAAGAGTATTTGGACAACCCTGCTCACAAATGCATACACATTACACCTGCTGATTTCGATCTAGTTAGCAACAGCAGAAAAAAACTGTTGTGAAATGAGGCAAAACTCTTTTGAGCTCAGAACTAAAGTTTGCCTCCATTAACTGACCTGCTGTCTTTAGCATACTGTATACAACTGGTTCACCTCTTCAAGCAGTGAAGTCTGGTTAGGTCTTTTGTGCACTGTCGCTAGTCAGAAGTGACAGCCTATATTTCAGCAGTCTGCACTTTCCTCCCCATCTCTGAGGGTGGTATCCCATCACTAGCACAGCCTCAGCCCCCACACAATACCGCACTCAGGTCTTCACTATTAAGACGAATTTCCATCCCAAGCCCTTCTTTGGCTCACATGCTTTTATTTCCTCTCGTCTCACTTCTTTTCCCTTTTTCTTTCTGCTGTCCTCCCTCCCGTGAAAAGCGAAGGGAACGTCAGGCTCCTCTTGTCACGGTGGTTCCAATCAGTGGGGCAAAGCTCAGGGATCATGTTTGATACTGTCAGATGGCCTGGAAAATTAAAAACCCAATTAAAGTGGCAGTCCAGAGGTCAGCTCTTCTGCATATCAAAAGCTCTCCTCTGGCTATTCTACACAAATTATATCCGTTAACAGCTCACTTTGCTTAGACTGCAGCAGCACAGCACTTAGGGAGTAATAAGTGCTTTCCCTCTCTCTGTTCCATTTTAAATGTAAACCTATGTGCCTGCTCAGCCAGAGGAAATAAAGATGAACAACTCATTACCAAATAATTTTTTTGTTGTTTCGTTCTTGAGCAAGACACAAAGGTCTGTCGTGGGTGTGTTATTAATGTAGCGGGAGGGAAAGAACTACAACCTGGAGTTTATTTTTAGATATGTTGCCACCTTACTCTTTTTTCCCCCTTTGTCCACACATGACATGTTACATTTTCGCCCGTATTTATCTTTCGCTTTTGAGAAATAGCCACCAACCACGCTCCTCATTTCTCTTTCACTTTCTCTATCTCTCTTGTTCTTTTGTGTACCCTGTTTTAGCCACGATTCATTAATTCCTGTACAGTGGTAGGGAAAGGACAGAGAGAAATGGCTAACCAAGCTTAATGGCATGCGTCTCGAGCCAGGCCATTAATATTCAGCTTAATGTTTCTGATAACAGGGCTGGGGGCCATGAGGAGCTGCTGGCCCAGACAGCCTTATTAAGCAGCTGGAGTGGAATGATGCTCGCTCACGTCGGGGATCAAATGCAAGAGTAAACACATATGCACGCACACACTCGTGCACACACCCACTCACAATCAAGACAGTTATCTTTGGGACTTCAGACAGCATCAGGATCTTCCCACTAAATCGCTCTCACCATCCGCCCTCTCTTTATCTGCGTGTCAGTAGCAGCCTCAAAGGTTTGGTAAGTTCGGTAGCTGTTTGTAAATGCATCACAGTTCGTTGTCATGGGTTGGTCAGCTTATTAAATGTTTACGTCCCCACAAATGAACATAGCCTTGACATTTTTTCCTCCATTTTTTTATGGAGTTGTCCCCCCCCCCCCCCCCCTTTCCTCTCTTTGTGGAGCATGCCACAAGTCCTTCGCTTTGGGTCTTTTAGCTCCATCTCATTTACATTTAATGACATGATAATACACATTAGCAGACTATTTCAAATAATTACAGCCTTTCAATTGCATTTTACCCTCACCTCTCTCCCCCAAATGTTGTTCTACATCCTGCAAGCGCTTTTCTCCCACCCCCCCCAAAACTTTCATATTTCTAATGGAAATAATAGAAAATGCTTTTCCTGGAAACAATATATAATAATATGTCACGGGGACAGAAAAAAAGGAATTGAGCAATTTTCAGGGCGGACATTAAGTTCTTTTCTCTAGTAGAAGTCGTGAGGGTTTTTTTTTTTTCTCCGTGTCACAGTGACAGGGTTTTACGTTGAAACAGCAGCCAGGTTGACAGGAAGGTGACAGCTCTCCTGTCAGGTTAGCCATGGCTGATGTTGAATAAGAGCTGCTGTAATTCTCCTGTAAGTTCAAAGAAAACAGGCTGAAGATGCATTGTTTTATGTTCCCTCCTAGATTTCCTTGTTTCAGAACTGCATTTAATTGAAGGAGTTTGGAAATATATTAGTTATATCTAAACTGAATCTGACTGAATTAGACTTCAGCTATATTCTTTTTATTCGGCATTTATTTATTTATTCATTTATTGCCTTATGGTCTTGCTCTGTTACTGTAGCTAGTCTCTAGCTAGCCGTGAATCAATAGTAAGGGAAATACTGTATCTTCAACATACTTCAGCATTCACAGTTCCTATTTGTAGTGCATTTACACTACATCCTTTACATACAGTGTGCAAAAAGCAAGCGATCACCAACCAGTTTTCAACCAGCTGAAGCAGGATATCATAAGCACAGACTAAATGCTAATGCTAGCTAGCTAGGTAAAGGCAGCAGATTTTTATGTGCTAATGTGTGTTGTGGGGTTTTTGTGTGTGTCTGTGTGTGTAAATATTGGTTATCAATAAAGTACATTTAAAAAAACAAGTTTAAAGCATTACCAGAAGCTAAAACCTGTGGTTTAAGTAAGTGTATTGTAAGTGTCTTGCTGTGCTTGAAAATTCATGCACTACACAAGAAAATGAGTGTGCACAGTCTACTTCATGGGATTGTACCTGCAAAAAACACAAGTTGAAACACAGAGAAAGTTAGCTTCTTGTCCAAATTTCTATTTTATTTGATGCATATGTTCACATTACATTATGTTTAGCGTGTTTTAAGATTTGTTTTTGGCATCTTCGCCTTTATTAGACAGGACAATATATATAGAGAGAGGACAAGAAAAAGAAAAAGCTGCTCAACCAGCACCCTACTGCCATGTTCAGGATCAGCGGTAGAGATCATTTTAATACTTTGTTACACACAGTAGAGAGGTATTTCAAAATTGCATACATATCAGAGAAAACTGAATCAATAACACAGGAAGAAGAACCTGAAAATTGTATCTTTCATTTCAGTTTTTATTCTTTTAAATTATCTTTAAAACCTGCCAGTAACACAAACACAGTACAAACCAAAGTTTAGTGTAAAGATCAATGATCAGTTTCTGTGATGTTTTTCACCCTTGTTTTCAATTCATTAAAATTCTCGTATGAAGCCTTATTGGGTCTGGAAACAGTGAGGAAATAGTGCTGGCACCCACTGTTCCCTCTAGTCTACAAATGGCTTCCAATTCCTTTGCAGTTATGGTCCCCTGCAGAGTGATCACTGAACCTAATGACTCTGAAATGTTGGCTGACCGTACCGTTCTAGCACTACACCTTGTTTAACAGATGACAACAGATATTGTGGGCTGAGCCTAAAACCATTTGAATTTAGGCAAAGCCGTTAAAGATAAATCACCATCAGACCATTATATTTCTTTGTTATTGTGCTTTTCATACCAAGTAATGCCAGTGCTGGCTAGTACCTATACACACAATACAAGTCGCTTAAGGAAATGGCAGTTTTGTTTAGCATATTTTGAAAGAGCTTTCGAGGTTGCTTGTTGTCACAGTCAGTTTATTTTGAGGATTTTTAAATGGTTTTCATTCATTTTAAATGTGTCAATCAAAAGGACAATTTGCTTTGACTTTTTCTATAACTGACACATCAGTAACTGACAATGTCCCACTTGTGAAACTGCCTTTGTGAATTTTAAAGAAGTTTTATTCAGGGCTATTCAAGTGTTACGCCAGGTCACTGTAACCTGAGGCCTCTCTACAAGTCTGCGCATGAAACACATCAGCATCTAATTATTCATATTGCAATGCAAGTTGTCCAGTGGATACTCTGGCGTTGATGCGGAACTACAGCATCAACTACATTTGCACATGAATGTCAGTTCGCGCATGTGAGCGTGTGCCTGGGAAGGAATGGAGGGAGTTGTAAATTAAATGGGGTTTTCTAAAGTGTCTATTTTTTTAAATAACATTTTGTGATAGAATTAGTCATGTGGAAGAGTAAGCAGAGCTCCCTCGTGGTGCCTGCATGAATCTATTCCTCACAGTTGCACTGTACTGGTCAAACAAATTAAATTACTACACCAGTATGTAAGTAATTTTATGTAAATTATGGTGTTAATGTTCTGTGTCGTGCTGTTGATGATGAGCTGGTGTGTTCCTTGTCTGGTGGCTCTTGTCTACAGGCCTGCCTGAAAATGAACAAGTACATTTGCCAAGATTGGTCAACAGTCTGTCCTATTTCTTTCTATTGACTGTCTGCTCTTGTAAAAGAATTTAACATGCCTTTGTTGGCTGGAGGCTAGAACACTAGTGGGACTTTGTTAGAACAGTGGCTGCACTGCACATGTTGGTCTGTTGCTGTGAATAAAGATCCTGCGTCTGCGTCCTGTTTTGTAGATATTTTAGACTTACAATGTCTGAGATATAAGTCAGTATATCTCCATGCCATGTGCTTCCAAAACATTGTTTTATCCAACTTTCAATCCAGGAAAGTAACCATCGCAAAACAAATTTGGACTTTATAGGCACATCTTCTTTCTCCCTCACCTCAAGTCTCTTCCACTGCCTCTCCCTCTCTCTTCCTCCCTCCTCTGTCTGCTACAATTTATACAGCCACAGAGGAGTGCAGGATTTACACTGGATTTTTGTTTCAGCCATCTACGGAATTAAGAAGTGTATCCTTGCATTTCATTAAATCCTGCCTAATGAGATGACTGTCTCTCCCCAAAGAGCAGATGATAAAGTACCCTATGCCATGGTGCATAAATTAGTATGGTGAGGTTAAATGCTGGAACTGACTCATGTTTCACAAGAGGACCCTATCCAGCAGTTAAATCAACTTGCATAAATACTGCCAACTGCACGCAGGCTGAATTCACCTGCCTACTAGAGTCTCCATCCAAACTAATGGATCATTTGTTGGAGCGTAATGAAATGAAAATGTGAAGCAATGAAGTTAAGTAGGAATTAGTAATATTCCCTATGCACTAGTTCTCAATGTGACACAGTATTGTAAGGGATTTCATGTAGCTGTGTACTGTAAGAAAAGTAAAATATTAGCAGCTTGAAATGCTTGAAATTGAGGCATGTTGGTGCTCAGCTTGTCTTTGTCTGCACTTTCAAACAGGACTGGTAGTGTAGCTCATTTTTAGCTTTAACTTTAACATTATGAGAAAAGTCACTCATCTAGTGCCACCAGATTGACTCTGGCGGTTGTTTTCTGTTGGGTACAAATTGAAATGATCTCAGAGGTCTGATAGATCTTGTCAGCTGTCTTTAGAAAATAAAAGTTTTAAAAGGTAATGACAGACAAGATTATTTGACAACATATGCAGTTTTGCAGTGTGTGCTGTAAGTAGTAGCTTCTAGGTCCATCAGTTTAACAATGCATGATTTGCCTTTGAAATGCAAGAATATTATGTGGCATAATTCCTCTGATACATTTGTGTAGTATAGTACAATATGCATGTATATTTTGTGTATACTAATTCAGTTGATCATATTTTTCATTGTTATATCCCAGCTGCTTTTTTCTGTTGATGTGGGGTTGAGATTACTAAATGAGCAGTGATAATCAGTTTGATATCTTTCACCCTAAATTGTATTACTACAATGAGGAGCCGCACATGACTCCTGCACTTTGATAGAGGCATTTCCAGTGTATTAGTACTAGAGATGGCACGATACCACTTTTTTATGTCCGATACCGATACCGATATCATAAATTTGGATATCTGCCGATACCGATATGAATCCGATATAGTGTGTTTTTTAATCAATAAAACGTTTTTTTTAATATCTTGCTGCATTTTGTATAAGTTTATACTCAAGTTTAAATAAATAACAACACTAAAGCTATTCTGTTATACCTGTATGTAAAAAATACAACAAAATATTTCATAGTTCAGCAATACTGATCAATCTAATAAACGTAAACCTGCTCCATCCTCCCTATTCTGGTATTTTAAAGAGTACTTAGCAGAAATATCAAGCAACCTAACTAATAGGGTTGCAAACTCCCAGCAAAAAAAAAAAAAAAATAGGGAACCACCCTCTTCCTCATGATGCTTAATTGATGTAATCAAATTTAATTTGATGCAGGGGGAAAAATGCACAGAAAGAAATTATTTTTCAAGAATAATTAAATAGATTCAACATCTTTCTTCAACAGAATTGCAGACTGCACAGATGGTATCTTCCCAAAGGAAAAAGTAGTATAGCTTACTAGGGTATATTAGACTTAACAGTTACTATATACAGTAATGGACTTCTATATATTTTACATCAGATTAAAACTTTGGGTGTAAGAGTCAGATAATTATTTATTAAAAGCTAGATATTTTAAATGAGAACAAGAAAGAAAAGTATGTCTTTGTGCCCCCTTTTCCCTGTTCATGCCCTATCGGCCCCCCTGGCTAAACTTTGCTAGATCCGCCCCTGCACAGTTACAGCCGTCAGCTACGTAGAAAAAGATCCTGGTGTAGAAAGTAATATTAAATAAATTCTAACAACAGCTTATCAAGGTTAAACGTGCTGCTGTTGTTCAGCCGCTGGTTTCCTCTTTCTGGTGAGAAGTGGGCCAAAAACTAAGAAGAGAGACGGACTCTCGACAGAAAACCCGATCAGCTGATCATTAAGCAGTTTCATGATTGAAGCAGCAGGAGAGAGAGAGAGAGAGAGAGAGAGGCAGTCGCTCCATATATCTGTTGTTAAGCTTAAGGTGGGAATGCTTTACAAACATTCAGAGATGAACTTACACACTTGCTTTACTTCTCTCTGGGAAAACTTCCTGGAGATGAAATGCTGGTTTGCTAGCAAGGCTACAAATACACACAGCGGCTCTATCACGTGACGCATACTGCAGCGACGTGCTACGGTTATGAGCCGAGTTACGCCATGTAGCAAGCTTTGTGAGGTGCTTTTTTGATATTTAATGGATCGGATTACATTTTTTATTTCTCCCCGATATCCGATCCAGTAATTTGGGTCAGTATTGGACCGATACCGATACGTAATATCGGATCGGTCCATCTCTAATTAGTACAAATACCACTGATGAGAAAACGAACAAAATTTTCTTCATTCATCTGAAGCTGGATCCACATCACACACACTCATTTACTCACAGGTTAAGACTGAGAGCGTAAAAGGAGACAGAAATTGCTGAGAATTCACGAGTGGGGTTCGTGTATGATTTGATCATCGCTTCTAATTGGAAGATAATTTTCATAAAGCCTCTCAAACAGCCGACAGCTTCCTCCCTCCATTCCTGCCTACCTCTACGATGCTTTGGTCGTATTTTTCCATGCTTTAAAAGATGCCCTCAGCCAGATTGAGAGTGATTAGAGGAGATATTGTGAGTTTGCTGATATTCCAGGTATTTTAAGCTTTTGGGTCCACATGGGTGTAATGGACTTATTCTCAAGCAGTTTTTGTCTCTCTAATTAGTGGTCCCCCCTCGAGCCGTAACAAGGGCACTGACGAGAGAGGCTTTTTCCCAATGATAATGTGAATGAATACCTGCAGGGGGAGATTTCTGCACTGTTCCTCATCCTGTCAGCCACTCTGGGTAACACTGGGGCTTAATGAACCTGAAAACAAGACACTGTGTGTGGTGACTGGTGTGTGTGTGTGTTCTCATAAATTCAGATAGATACATTATAGTATCTTTTAGAGGTGGCTCTAGTACAGTATATCTTGAAAAAAAAATACAGATATATCTCTGAAAAACAAAAACAAAAAAATGGACCCCCTGTATTGTGATGATGAAGTCAATTATTTGTCTGTCTGCTTTGTATTTGGGAGTTTACTACCTGTAAGGGTGAAACAGGCTCTGGCGAGATTCACAGAGACACAGTTGATCTTATGTAAAATCGTCAGAGAATCGGAGTCAGGCTGCATACAGCTTCCCTGCTGGAGCTGCTGAACATGTATTGTGATATGTATGTCCTGTCTGTGAGATGGTTTGACTGATAAGTTGACACCGCGGAGATGCATATCTAGGATGCCTGCAGTGTCACAAATGTCACGTGTGATCGATCGAACGCCGCACTATCAGAGTGAGAGGTCATTGCTCTCCATATACAGCCGGGGGTGAGGACTGGGACAGAATGCCTGGTCAGCACATGGTCACATTTTGGATGCACCATTTTCCCTCCATGCCGTCCTGGGTGTGTAATGAGCTGAGTTGTTGTTGGTGGAGCACACGTCACTCCTGCTGACATTAGACTCAGTCAGTGCAGAGCAGACCCTGCGCTTTATCTTGGACACTCGGCCCTTTACTGAGGGGCTGCACCTACCTTCTCGAGCCAACTGACATGAATGATGTGTTTGTTTATTATGGCAGATAGGTGTCATGTTAGACATGCATTAAGTCGTTGCGAAGTGAGCTTTGCAATTTTTTCCCCCCCCAGTAATAGTGCTGTTGACTAAAGTGAGGCTGAAGTGAGTGGGTAAATGCATGACAGACCAGAGAAAGCAGAAGACTTGTGGACAGGTTGCATGTTAGGGAGGTCGAAAGACAAAGAGAGAGAAAAACAGAGACAGAAAGAGGTAAAGACTGAGAGACAAAGATGGAGGAAGGGAGCCACAGATGTGGTGGGGCCTCGGGCAGTACAAGTCATTATGGTGTAAACTGCTCCAGTGGTGATGTTGTTGAGAGAGCATGGAGGTCACCATCTTGGGGTGTGTCTAGCAATACATGCACGCATACACATAGCAGACACACACACGGAGGAAATTGAGAGAACATCTGGATATGTGCCACCTGCCTAGAGGAAGTCATCTAGTTTACACGCAGTACAGGAGGGGGTTTGTCCCTTCCTGGATGTGCAACCTTCATGCTAGTCTGCACCACTGGGAGAGGATGGAGGACAAAGTGGAGAGTGAAGAGCGTGCAAACCGAGTGACACACTTTAGGGGTATTAAATGTTAAAGTAAACACGGATATTGTGAGTCAGGACAGGAAATGGGGAGAAATGCACACCACGGTCTCCACCACGGACCCCTATCATGTCCTCGTTGATGCTTGTTTTACTCAGCTGCAAGTCCCTGGTCAACCGTGTCGGAAGGACACATACCTAAAAGGTATTCATGCAAACCGTGTCAGAGGTAGTAAACTAAGATAGAAGCAAAATGTAATATAACAGAAGGAAGAAATTGTTTGTTTTGTTTTTGTTTTTTTAGCAGAAAAGCAAGAAAAGAGGAAAAGTAAGATAAGCGCCACAAAACTCTGCACTAAGTATTGACCATCTGGCTCCAGCCCAAGCTAGCGTGCCACAAAACAATTGCATTCATTAGCTTAATTTATCATGGTGGTAAGCTCAATTTACTTTTGCTTGTGCGAGTGTGGCTCATTAAGATTCAGTCTGCTGTTTCCTCAGGCCGTCTTGTGATCACTCACACAGGGTTCAAGCATTCTGGACCAGATAGGAAGCACTCCAGGGTTATCTGCCAGACCTAAACTGTTTAAATAAAGGCAGCGTAAAAAGAGGTGGAGAGAGGGATTGTAAAGGCAAGTCACAGAATGAGAGAGAGCGATGGGGGGAGTATCAGTGGAGGAGTGATCTAAAGAAGAATGCTGTTGAAGAGGACTGGCTGGAAAGAAAGGCTCAGTTCTCAGTTGACAGAATGGATGTTGCATGGCTTTGGTGGAAGAGGAATGGAGAAAGAGCACGGGAAGGGAGGCACGTGACTAAATGTATTCTGATAACTGAACAGCAGATGTCTCGCATGGAGCTCCTTTGTTGCCTGAACAGCAGGACCCTGCACTTCAGTGGGCTCACTTCACACTGCATTCATTTGCCTGCCAGCTGCCAATTTAGGGTAGAGAGTGAAAAAGAAGGAGAAAGAGAGGGAGTGAGAGAGAAAGGAGGGTGGCTCACACCAGTCCGTCCCTCCCCTCCCTCGCTATGTCTTGCAGAGAGGCTGCCATTCCGTTCTCTCTTTCCCCGGTGGCCTGTACAATTAGTGATCTGCATAACCACCCACACCTCCACGCACTGTTCTCGCAGAGCAGAGGGGGAGCTGCCTTTGTCTTTTGGCTGCTGTACAATGAGTCGCTTTGGACTTGGCTGGAAGCCAGAAGCTGTGGTACAAAACTGCATGTTCTTGATGGATGACGAATACTCCCGGAGTCTTGTTTCCTTGCGCAGCTGATTTGCCAGGTCAGAGATGAACTGCATCAGCGGCCATCAACAGCTCTTTTGTTAAAACACCATATAAGCGGTAGCGAGGGATACGTTTGTGAATTGTGAACTCTTATTATCCTCCCAGGTACCTTTGCTCAATAGAGGCACACTCTCATTAAGGCCGCAAAGCCCACAGTTCATTAACGCCTCCGTAAAAACAAATTCACACCCCTCTGCTAAGTGATGCGGGCCGACTAAGGCACGATGGCATCGAGGCTTTGGTGAGCTTAGCTGTGTGAGGAAAGAGACAGGTAACTACAACCGCAACTTCACAGCTCACCTGATGCTTGATCTCACTGAGAGCCAAATCACATCTCACTTTGTGCCTCACATTTCCAACTTGTGAGCATGAGGAAAAGATGATTGTGATTGTTCCATTTTAGTTAAAATAATTGGCTCTAGACACTCCTCATATAGAATAGGTTTTCAGAAAATTAGATTTAAAATGATGTTATTAGGCTTTATTTCTATATATCCATGCCTTATTGCCTTCTCCACTATTACAGCACAGTACCACGAACTTTGCCAGCATGTTATTTCAAATGTGGTTGCCCTGTTCATAAATGGTAAATGGCCTGTATTTGTATAGCACTTTACTTAGTCTCTAAGGACCCAAAGCACTTTCCACTACATTCAGTCATTCACCCATTGGTGATGGGAAGCTACACTGTAGCCACAGCTGCCTTGAGGCGCACTGACAGAGGCGAGGCTTCTGGACATTGGCGCCACCGGGTCCTCTGACCACCACCAGTAGGCAACGGGTGAAGTGTCTCGCCCAAGGACACAATGACCGAGACTGTCCAAGCCGGGGCTCGAACCGGAAACATGCCAACTCTTGAGCCACGATCGCCCCTTAAGACCTGTATGTAAATAATAAAGATTTTAATTTCCAACCTTAGTTTACAAAACATTATTCCTAACATTGGAAAAAGTTGGACAGGCCAATGCTTTCCACTGTGTAGCATCCACTCTATTTTTAATAATAGTCTGTAAATGTCTGGTAACCGCAGAGATCCCTTGCTGGACATTTGGGAAAGAAAACGGTCCTATTCTCATCAGATGTAAGATTCTAGCTGCTCAGCTGGTTCGGCTTTGTCATGTGTTTTCTTTCATAATGTGGCAGATGTTTACAGCTGGAAATTGGTGGTCTGGACTGCAGGCAGGCCAGTTCAACCCCCGAACCTTTCTACTATGAAGTCATGCTGTTTATGCAGAATGTGGTTTAACATTGTCTTGCTGAAAAATGCCAAGCCTTCCCTCAAAAAGACGTCTGGATGGGAGCATATGGTGGTCTAAAACCTGTATATACAGTCCCAAACGTGCAACAGGACGAGATAGGAGTGAGACAAAACATT
This sequence comes from Neolamprologus multifasciatus, assembly GCF_963576455.1. Lineage (NCBI taxonomy): Eukaryota > Metazoa > Chordata > Actinopteri > Cichliformes > Cichlidae > Neolamprologus > Neolamprologus multifasciatus. The sequence goes on along the minus strand of NC_140457.1, from coordinate 14,661,373 downwards.
TCTTTTGAGCATACAATTTATTGAGAACAACACTTAAAGTAAAACAGGCTGTTTTACAGCTGATGCCTTTAAAAGGGCAAATCTGTGAAAAAATGTGGATTCATTGTCATTTTCTGTCAGGTAGTCACACTGTCATGACGTTCTGATGGAAAAGGCAAACAAGCGTTCCCTTTTTGAACGTGGTCGTGTTGTTGAACTGCATAAGGAGGGTCTCTCGCAGCGAGCCATTGCTGCTGAGGTGGGACGCAGTAAGACAGTCATTTGGAATTTCTTAAATGATCCTGAGGGTTATGGAAAAAAGTCAAGTGGAAGACCCAAAAAAATTTCACCAGCACCGAGCCAGAGGATCCAATTAGCTGAACGTTAAGACACTGAACAATCCTCTACCCAAATTAGGGCCGTTACTGGTGTCGACTTTTCATGAAATAGTAAATTATGTTAGTTTAAACATGTTTTAGCGTGAGGATGTGGGTTCATGAGATTTTTGTAAATCATGGCAATCTATTTTTATTTACATGTTACACAGCATCCTAACTTTTTTAGGATTGGGGCTGTGCTTTCTTGTCACAGTACAAAAGACAGCACTAGCAGATCCCTCTCATCACCCACTACAGTGTCAATTCAGGGGATGAGCAATGGAACAAGCATTATGCCCACTTCCACTTCCAGGTTGGGGTGCGGGTGGGGGGGTGATAAAAACTTTTTGATTAAGGGAAGGGAATTTTCTATTTCATTCTGATTCAGAAAGCAGGAGAAAGAGGGGAGGATTAATCTTAAGGCCGTCGTTTTACTGCCTATCCCCACTCCTGTCTCAGAGCTGAAGAAGCGCAAGTGAATAATGGGGTGTCCATCAGCTGTGGGCTCAAGCCCAGATTGGGATTTTCTCTGGAGATAATACAAAGCAGGGCGACAATTGATGATTCATAATGTGCAGTTTTAGCCTTGTGTTACCGCTGGCTATCGTGGTGGGGTTGGCATTAGTGTTAGTGTATCTGCCATAGAGGTGTTTCGCTCTGACAGCAATCTTTGCTGAGGATTGTAGAATCATGAGTTTATAAATATGGATATGTAGAGAATCTTGTATTCTGTAACTCAGATGATAAATTGCTCCTTTTGAAAAAAAATTCTCATTCAGTCATACATGCACTGTATAATATTTACGAATCCTCTGAAAGAAAGGGAGGATCTAACTGGCAGAAACCAGAAACGAATAATGGCATCTTGTTATGTTCACTTGCTTCATTTTGTACACAGGGGCTTTTACACTGAACCAAGAATAATCCCACTAACAAAGTTGTCTGGCTCTCCAGTCATGTGAGCAGCACCTGTCGTGGCAGGGAGTGGAGGCTGAGGCGGGGCTGGGGATCCATGGAAGGGACGCTATCCATCAGTGGTTCCATTTGATATTTAATTTAGACTTTTATGAGCCTTAGAGGATGGGCCATGTCATTTTCCTCTCGCAAGCTCTCTCTATAGGGATGGAGGATAAATTCCTTCCATCCGTGCAGCAGCCTTACCAAGGCTCCTGCAGATTTATAACTGTATTGTGTGCTGGCGATGCTAGTGGCGGTCAGTGAGTGGCCTACAAACTGCGTGTAGCTCACAGGTGTCTGTCCAGGTCGTATCTCTGAGAAAAGCTTCTGCAATTTGGATCGAAGTTGCACTTCATGGAAGGTTCTAATAGTTCCCTTAGAAGTTGACCTTGGACATTATTGTAAGACATTATATTTGCAAGGAGAAACTACTGTGATGGTAATTTTGGAAAGACCAATATTCCCATTTTAAAGCAGCACAAAATCAATTAATTTTGCATCAGTCAGCTGAGTTAGTGATATTATACATACATGTTTTTCTCCACGAGTAATGGATGAAGTAAAATAGCCGCTATTCTGAAAAGGTAATTTTAAGGAACAGCAATGGGTTTTATAAACTATTTCTCTCCTAATGGTCTGTTTTAATGTAATTTATAGCTTCATTCATTACCTCTTTTGTATTAGTAATTATTTCTAAAATACCAAAGAGCCATCTTTTCTTTCCTGGTTCTTCTCCGGCTTTGATTTATCGCCACGGCTCTGGCCTGATGCTGTCTTCCCAAGGTGTGACATTTCAAAATATTTATAGCTCTGGCACATTAAAGGCCTTCCTTTGAAGGTGACCGACCACTCTTCCACACCAGCGTAATTAATAGAATCTCAGCTTGTTCGCCTTGTGTTATTTATCTGCTGTTCTGCTATTCTGTTGAAATTCTATGGAAAACAGCAAGGTGTTGGCTCAGCTACTTCATCTCATAAACAGACTTTTTATACACGCCATTCGGCAGGATGCATTGCACCGAGGGCGACAGGGAAACCATTCCACTTCAAAGCCCCAAAAGTTTAATATTTTATTGATTAGATCTAAACCTTCTGTCCAAAGTGGCAATTAAAATTCAATTAAACTGACTGAAAGCATCATATTAAATTTCATCCCTTTATGAGCTCCAAGATAATGCTGGAGGACAGGAGTTGAATATAATCACAGCCTTTTTAGATTATATTATCTGGTTCATTCACTATAAAAGTGACACTTTTAGGTATACTTTCAATATTTCTTAACTATAACCTTCTAATGAACACATTTTATAGCCATTAAATCAACTGTTATTGGGCATTGCAATAAAGAGAGATGGCTGCTTTTTTGTTCTGCTCTCCACCTTAGAAAAGAATGAAGCGTTCCCAGTCTTCATACAGGTAAATGAAAAGTCTACCTGTTATGCAGAAACAGACTGATTTAACTAATTTATTAAAAACTTCCATAATTGTTAGTAACAGTGCATAAAACTAGTGACAAACCGTTCTAGCTAATCAGTGCTATTTTATTTTTATTTGCACAAATATTTTAAATGTTATGCTTTGTTTTAAAACTATAGTCAGGGTATTAATCCAGTACTTTTTTTTCTTACTGGGCTTCACTCTCCAGCCCTGACAGTGAATTAAAGTTGCAAAGGAGAAAATAAGGAAGTAAACAGATGACAGCTAAGCTAACGCTTTTCTGCAGTAAAGACCCGCTGTATGTGGACTTTGATCAAATAAATTGGGATATAACCCAAACAACCAAGTGATGTGTAACTGCATTCTGCAGTGAAATGTGGTCACTAGCATGAAAAAACAAAGGCTACTTTTGCTAGCACCGCTACGGTTAGCCAAACACTGCAAACAAATCTGATAATGTGTATGCCTGCAGAGGCGTTCATGGCACAATTAACGAGAAACGCAATTATTGGGTTCATATAGATACAAAAAATACACATATACAAAATATTTGTATATTTAATGTACGACCAATCTTTAACTTCTTAAATGCTTCCTGTAGATTTTACATTAAGCTTCAGCTATGGTTTTCAAATCCTGGCTACTGCTACTCCTACTATTGTTGTGACACTAGTTGAGTTGTACAGCTCCAGTGGAAAAGTCAGAGGATCCCTAAAGTAATCTTTAGGTGTCATCCATAAGGAACCATGAGTGTCTGGGTAAATTTAAACTGCAATCTGTACAATAGTTGCATATTTTACTGGAAAAAATTACAAAATGATTGTCACACCAATTGAAAATGTACTAATGTGAGTAGGATTATTCATCTTTGGATGATATATTTGCTTGGCAGCAGCTGCCGAAAAATTATGTCAGGACCAGAGTGGTGAACTGAGTGATTGAGTACTACCAGAGTGGCCAAAAATATGACCAATATGTCTCAATTATTAAAAGAAAAAAGGCACTTCTCTTAAACTTGTATATCAAATATTGTGTCATGGCTCGTGTTGTACTATCACTACATCCTTTCATCCTTTTTTTTCCCTGTAGGCTCCTCCAAGGTGTCAGGTCAGCGGTAAGCCACAGCAAAGCCATTGATCCCACAGCATCCACCACAGTAAGCAGGCTATTTAGATGTACACAGAGAGCAGTGTCAGAGACTGAGAGAGGTTGTTATTACTGAGTGCCTCTCTGTTTCTCCCTAGACTGTTTGCTCTGTGTGATTATTCTCTCCAGCTCCCCGAGCATCCCAGCTTCTGCCTCTGTGATAAAGATATTCATTTACCTGATATGAAAATCTTGTTCATGGTGATCCCAAATGACTCTAGATAGAAGAGGAAGAACGCGGGGAGGTGAGATGCAGTGAAGGTGGGTAGGGTAGGTGATAGAATGGGAGTGCATGAGGGAAAGGAGAAAGAATGACATGAAATATTAATACGCCGTGAGACACCGTGACGCCTTGAATTTGTGTGATAGCAAAATAATACTTTTGTATAAAAAGTGGGAACTGATTTCTTTTTCTTTTTTTAATGATTTGTGAAGAAGGCATCACATAGTCATACAAATCAGTTAAAGTGAAAAACATAAATATCTGCTAGTGATTCTGGGAAATGAATGAATGGATGGTGTGTATTACTGTGCGTGCACAAGCTTATATTATAGGTATAAATGCGTGTGGCTGTTTCTGTTTTGGCTGGCCTGGAGTGTCTCAGTACACATCCTCCCCTTTGTGCTAATGATGAGACTCGTATCATTTTTACTACGTCTGAATGAGGAGGGTTTGCACGCAGTTCTTGCGTCTCTGCACTAGGTCTTCCTCCTGGATGAAGCATGGAGAGATTGATATTATAGAGGAAGAGAATTAAACGTGTCTTCTCAAATGCATCCTTGTGGTTAAAAGGGTAAAATGAGATGAAGGGGTATGATAGTCACTTCTCCTCGTCTTGTAGCCAGCCCCATCCTCTCTTCCTTTATTTTGTTTGAGTATATGGCTCACTCATCTCAGGTTTTATTGTCTCTATCTTGGGAGTGCTGCTTTCCCCTATAACACGGTCACCATGCGCAGCACATCAGGCAAGTTCTTGATTCTGTACTCAGTAATTTAAAGCCTTTATAGAATTGCAATTTCAGGGCTCAGTGCTTGTTTTTCTAAAATGTACTCAAGGAATTAGCTACTCCAGCCACAAATCAGTTGAATTTATGCCCAGTTGTAATACACTTTATGGGCTCATGGTACATTGCTTCAAAAACAGCAGATGTGAAATTATGATAAATATAATGAGGTTTTTTTTTTCCTTCTCACTCGCCTCTTGCCTGTCCCTCACCCTCCTTCCTCCAGTCTCTCTCTACTGTGAGAGAGAAGGATGTGAAGCGTGTTTACTCACCCCATACAATACATTTAATGTCTTAGTAAGGGCCGCCAACAAAACCTGATTAATGTCCTCATCTCTTTTATTAAAGATAAGAGTGGCACTGCAGTCAGGAGATAGAGCGAGTGCCATAAATCTTAGGCAAAATGAGCAGTCAAATAATCACTCATCAGAAATGAAATCTACATACATTAACACTCGCAGACATTCTGCTGTGAATATAAACACGGGGCTACGGGCGATGAAGCCGGCTCCATTTATCCACATATTCGCAGTCGGGGGGAGGTAAAGGTGTCTGAAGAGGGTAAGCTCTCAGCTGGTGATGATGTTTAAGGGGGTCCTGTCCTGCTAAGCTACAGTCCGCCAGACTACCCATGTGTCCAGAGGAGCAGACGCACAATCATTAGGGCAATGGATGAGTTGGATAGCAGAGGCAATTAAGCATCTCCCTGAATAGGACATAATGTTGATCCATCCCTACGATTAATCAAGGCATGCACTAGACAGTGATGGGCGACCCTGTGCCTTTGTGACAAAATGATTCTTCATTGCGTGTTTGGGGATTGGGATCCTGAGGTCCCTAATGCGCCTTAGAGGTGCCCCAATGAAATCCTGTCATCTATTTTGCTTCTGTCCCTGACAGCTATCAACCTGTCTTCTGTCAGCCACGGAACATTATCTGAACTCCCAAGGCGGTTAGCGACAGGGACTAAGCTTATGAGTGGTGGTCGCAGGCAGGCAGATATGTTAAGTAATGATAATGCTACCTTGCTTTTGTCCTATCAGCGTCAACTCACGTGCATGTTTCCTATATGCACATGCAGACAAAGAAGGACTGCATATAGATGCATGCAAGCTTGTCTTTACTGCAGATATTTTTATGCACACATGCAGAAAGCATCATATATAAACACTCCGTTGTGCCTCCGCCGCAAATGTGCCTTTTCCGTCAGTCACATCACAGAGGCCTCCCGGTGACAGATGTCATACATTGTGATTAAAAACTTGTGGAAAATTAAAAACAAATGCACAATGCACTATGACTGCTCTTTGTTTTGATGTCAATCATATCTTAATAATCAAAATGAGCTGTTTTTTTTTCTTTCACTCATTCGCCACTACTTTGGCATCTGGCAGGGACAGGCTGACAAGGTGTCTTTGCAGCGGAAATTACAAGAAATGAATTTTCAATGCTTGATAAAAGTCACACACAATTAGTGGGAGTGTCAAACCCCTTCATATAGAGTTGTGCAAAGTACTGAAGCTCCACTCATAATATTGACAGCGATGCGTAACAACGTCAGTGGTCTCACTGTGATAATGACTTGTTTGCAAGCTGATACTTTACATGCGCTCCATAGACACAATGCCATAGTTATTTTTTATTAGTACCTCATGATCTAATCATGATCTCTTATGAGTTTGTTATGTTTAACTCTGTTGTTATTTAACTGCTCTCACCCTGTGAGTCTTAAAAAATATTTAACAATATAATGATATGATGCAATAATCTCCCTTCGTTGAATTTATCTTTACACATTTTTCAATGTGTAGGGTGTCCACTTGTTCTACTATGCAATTCTTCTCCTTTATAGTCCCCATTGCCTATGCAGTTATCTATTCACCTGTATTGCTGGATCATGAGATCATTACCTCCATCATTGAGCCCAGGCATCTGAAAGCCTGTTAACCTGGAACAGGCCTGGCTGTGCAACCCTGTGCTGATGGTACAATATGCTCCTTGTTATTCTAGGATCATTGACGCTAAATCCCTGGCAATCAAGTCAGTTTTGTTGAAGCTCATTGGCTCAGTGGGGTCTCATCTCATCTGCAAGCTTGGAATGAAGAAAGGAGTGTTCGGGTTAGTTGGGTCGTTAGGTAGAAATTCTTCGATAATGGTGCATGTTACATTAGACCCTTACAAACCAAGGATAAGTGTTTCAGACTCTGTGTAATGTAATTTGGGGAATGGTTATGGTAGATAAGAAATTCTCTTGAAGTGTGAAGTGTGGAGATGAATAGTTCCTTATTAATCTAAACTCATCATATGCTATTGAGCCAATACAGTTAAAAAGTGAAAAGATTGAAATGTATCATGGACATTTTTATTGCAGATGATATATGGCTTACAGTAACTTTTTAAACTGCAGCTCCAACACAGCAAGCAGAAGGGTGTGCTTGTTGCTGCTATCATATTACTTGTTTAAAACAGTTGTCCAAATAAATGGCTAATTTCATGTAGCATTAATAAGACATTCAGAAACGGTCATTAGTTGTGAGCAATCTCTCAGCATTAACAGGAGCCGGATGAAATGTACACGCATGATGGAATGGAAACAGCTGAGCAGCTGAAGCAGGAGGGCTGAACTCCAGCCACTGGATTCCCCTCATGTGTAATAATGTGTCATGTGACACTTCTTAATTTGAGCTCAGTAAGACCACCATCGCATCACAAGTGATGGACCAAGGTTGTGTTCTATATAACACTATCATGAGGATTCAGTCCTACATTACTGTATGTGTAGCTATGCGGCTGTGCAGGTAAAAGCAGCGAGTCCATCCATGCATCCATAGTGTCCCATGGACACTATGCTTAAGAAATTGGTACAAACCGAGCAGAACTTGGTGGAGCAAAGACAAAAACCAAAGTCAATGTGACCTTGCGCAACACTTTTTTTGGCCAAAACGTAAGAATTCACACTAATAATGGCAAAACTGTACAGAAGAAGAAGTGATTACATTTCACTGTGAAATCATAATGTTCTGCAAATAAACCTTTCTGGCCACGTTTCAGTGCAGTCATTTAGGAACTGAGGGGGGAGTTTGTAACCTAAGTTTCACTCTATACTAGTTTAGGGATAGTAATTAATGTCCTGCTTGAAAGTTTCTGTATAGTTTACACTACATATGTATTAGTTTGGACAGATACTCTTTCACTCTTGAAAAGAAGTCATTTTTTACACTACAAGCCACATTCACCAGTTCATAGACATATCTGTGCAGGGCTTTTTTTCTACACACTTCTACCATCTATTCATTGAAAGGTTGATGGTTTGATCTCCGCCTCAGTCGGTCTTCATGTCAAAGCTTAGACAATCCACTCTACCTCCTGAGCCACAGCTGCCCCGTGTAAAAAGCAACTGAAATGTTTTGCAGAGGCAAACAACAACAAGGCAGTAATTCTAGATTTATATCATGACATGGATAATATCTGTTTTTCAACTCGTGGATGTAATACAGGAAAAATCTAAGCGCTCTGTGAGAGAAAAAAAAGCACATTTGAACTCCATTAAAATCAGGTCTTCAAACAAACACAGAATACTTGCCCTTTCTTATTATTTCTAATCTGTACACTTATATAAATAAGAATAAAAATGTTGTCATACCATAATACTATACTATAATATATATATAGTATATATATAAAATGATTGATTCATGAAACTTGTTCGCATTGGAAGTTTAAGTGTAGGTGTAAAACCGGATCTGCTTCGTACACCTTGTAGCAAATTACCACCTTCAAGTTGCCTGTAGTGTTACCTTCCAACCACAACTCAGCATATTATGAGGTTCAGGTCGCATCACTCACACTATAATTACAAGCAACTCCACTGGAGAAAGAAATATTCTTGCCAGCCAATGAGATGTCATTTTGAGCTGGAGATATGTGGAATTTCTGACTTCAAGCGCCAACAACCGGCATCCTTGGCGGTTATTCTAAATAAAAGTCAAACAGTAACATGATGCATTCAGCCAGTTTACGTGTATCCAATTTCACTGTAACTATATAAACCATTAAAAATACTGCATGGTTAGGTAACCGAAGTACTCCACAAGAGTAACAGTCTCGACAATCTGCACCAGTTCCAAGTTGGATCAGTGGGCTTTTGTGCCCACTGATCCAACTTGGAACTGGTGCAGATTGTCGAGACTGTTACTCTTGTGGAGTACTTCGGTTGCTGTGTCAGTGCAGCGTGTACGTACGTTTTTACATGGATATCATAACTTCGAGAAAACCAAAGTGTGATTGTGATCATTAATATATTAATACTATTTTATCACTCTTCAGTCCTGGGCTGTCCTGAACACTTGAGCTTACGTAATTTCAACAGAAGCATTTCCAGTTAATCCCTCTCCCTTTGAATGTCGGCCTTTCAGAGGAAGAGCAGACCATCTTTGAGGAGGTGGCGTCACACATCTGCCACAGCCTAGCAAAGCTCCTTGAGGAAAGACATGTTGTCAGTGCACATTAATCATCGGGCCCGCCATCGGAAACAGATTCCCCTCATAAGCAATTTCACTCATTAGAGTTACTGTGCTGATTTGCTGATTGGAGTTACGCTGAGGCTACTGCACTGCGAGGGAAGGAGAGGAGAAACGACAGCGAGAGGAGAGAAGGAGGGAGGAGAGTTGGGGGGGGGGATGGGGGAGAGAGGGGAGAGAGGGTCTGACACATTTACAGTGACGTGAAAGCTGAGATGTTGATTAATGTGCATTGTTCCTGTCACATAAACTGAATAAATAAATATCAAACAAAAGCAGAGGGAGAGACTCATTTACAAACCAGGAAATGAAAGTTCCATTTAGTTACGGAGTAAGACAGACTGGGGTGACAGTCTGTAGACATGGCTGTAAACAAGAAACCACCACAGTGTAAGTCAAGCCTGTGTGCCCACATGCTCAAAGCACCTGGTGCGCCTGATTCAGGCATTCCTTAAACTAATGCAGTTCACTTCTCGTGTCATAGACAAAACATTAAGTGGAGAGCCCCAAAGCCCTGCCAGCTCCTCTGGAGTCGGCCACTGTGATAAGTGGCCTTCCTGGTAAGAATGACACGTCGCAATCAGCTCTTGAAAGCCCTCCGGCTGCATTTGGTCTCAAAACAATCTAACAGCTCACAGTTCAAGCAAGTTCTAAAATAAACACTTTTTGGCAAATTGAAAAACCATCCTCCATGCTGCAAGTGATGCATGATGATAACAGAACATTCTACAACAGCACAACCCCATTCAGGTCATTTAGGGTAGGCTGTTTATATTGATCTTCATATCCCATCCACAAACACCCTTGTTTACATAAATAAACAATATTATGTTTGCTGCCATGGAAACAGAGTTTACGCAGGCCACAAAATCACCATTTAATGGACTAAGATGTTTACATGCCTGAGAATGCTGGCTAATAATGGCATATCTCAGCTGTCATATTCTGAATTCTCATAACTGGGAAATGTGTTTATCCAGGCTGTTGGGAGTGGAATGTAGCATTTGCAAACTGCAACTCTTAAACTTTACACTGCTTAATACCAGCTATTTTCAGCAGATTTATGTGAACATTGCCCCTCTGATAATTCTCTGGCAGGAACAGATTTAGAGATTTAAAAAACCAAATTGTTGATCGTTACGATGAATTTTATTTCCGTTTATTTTCACACTCGCAGTTATTGCAGCTGCAGGATTTAATTACTACAAATTTGTTCCCCAAGACAAATTAAATCCACTTGTTTAACACCGCCAGCACTGCACTGTGTTTTGCTTTCGATCTTATCTATTACATCCTCTCAGTCAGGTCTCATGACCCCTTTGCCAGTCATTTGATGATTACTCTGTTTTAGGGAGCGGCAAATGTCTCAGGCTGCTTCAGCAACCAAATGGCTTAATAATTAGTCACAAACATAAGCCAGCACTCACGTCAACAACAGACATGAGGTTTGGCCAAATACCATGATTTAGTGTAGTTACATGCATATTATGAGGGCATGTTAACTAGCACAATCCATTTGATATTTTTCATGTAGCAGTTTGCGCATGATTTTTACCAAACTGTGTGCAGATACACTCTGCATGCTAATTAGCTGTTATTTTGGCAGGTTAGCGATGGCTCCATTCCTCTGCCATTTTCTCGATGGGAAAATGCACTCCTGCACAAATTCCTCCGCTTGCTTCCCTCAGCTCCTTTTTTCTCCACGGTTTTGCAGATTCCTCCTTCTGCTCGGGCATCTTGGGAGAAGTCGTTTTACAGTTCAATCAGGAATTCTAATAAACTGACCTGTGCTTTAATGACTAATTCATTGTCTCCTTTACTACCTTCATGGGTATAAAGCAGATTAATGACTTGAGCAAGGTTAAAAACAGTACCACTGTGCTTTTCCTTCATCTGTTATCAATCATCCTTTAGATTCTTAAGAGAGCAACGGAAATTGAAGGAAAATTAGTAATCCTTTTGATGGATGATACCATAGGTAGGAGTGTACACTTAAGATGAGAGTATGGCTATAGCATTAAAGGGAAGTTGGCTGATAAGAAGCATCACGCGAGGAGCTTGCATTTCATTAGATGGCACATATGCTGTATATGGAACAAACTATAATGCTGTATGACAGGAGAATTATCGTTGTGTGACAACAAAGCCGTCACAGTTTAAGTTATAATTTTGATTATCCTCTCAACGCTGGACCTCCAAATACGGTTATCAAAATGGCCCAGAGACATAATCGCACTGCACATATTTTTTTTAACAATGTTTACAAAGAAGAGTTTTAAGAAAAAACTCTTCAGGAAAAATTCACAGCAGTTTCGAGAGTGGAGGCTAACAATTTCACGTGAGTTGTTAAACTTCTTTGACAGTTTCTTTACTTTTCCTCATACTGTACTCCTCTCTCTTGTTCGGAAATCCCATGAAAGGGGAAAGCAAAAAAAAAAAAAACAATACAAAGAGGAGGCAAAGGGGAACAGCAAGGAAAAGGAAGACTGGGTATAAGGCTGTGTCTTTGTTTACCATTCTATATTCCCATCACATGCACGTACGCCTTTGCTGCATCTCTGGGCTCTTCCCACTCTTGGCCCAGTCATTTCTGACAATGTTAATGATTTAGTGGAGAGCCCTCCACAACGGATGATTTGTGACATGTAGGAAGGCTCGAAACGAGGGAGGACTAGGCAGGTTTCTGTGGGGAGTGTTTGGGATCCAGGGATGCCTTGAAGATAGTGATTCATTATATTTAAGACAAGTGTGACATCCTACTTCAAGGAAACAGCACACATATGTATGGAGGGGGAGATTTTTCGGGTGGCCAAAGTGGGGAGGGGTAGGTAAGTACAAAGGAATGCCTCTGTGTTTTTGGAGATGACATAGGGAAAGGAGGCAGGCATATGGAGACGGCAGACTGGAAAATAATGGGTAATGGAAGAATTTAGCCTGAGGCTATATGCCTGCTTTGCCTACTTCTGTATAACTAGTATATTTATAATTCAAATACATACCTTTAATAATTAACCACCAGTGAATATTAAAGGAGAATGTGGGATATCTCTTCTACAGATGGAGTCAGGTGAAAACAGGATTAAATTTCAAATTTGACAACAGCACAGAACAAAGGACCGGAGAGCAAAAACAAAAAGTTGTCTGGCGTTTTTGGGCCAATTCCTTATTTTGTGTTGGTGTAAACAAATAGCAGTTTTGTATAAACGTGACATTTATTATACATACATTTATTTTATACACAATAGTGAGTTTCAAATAAAATAAATAAAATAAATTCAAATAAAATTTGAAGTAATAGTGTTCCTGGGTTAAAAGATATGTTTATTCACTGTACTTTCATTTCTGTTAAAGGGCAGTTAGTCACCATCTGTACTGTAATCTAGCCAAGGGCTACTCCCTGGAAACATACGTCTAGAGTTACACAAGCAAACATCTCACTGATTTTCTCCGAGTGTCTCATTCACTGTTTGTCACTGTGAACTTTTTGCTCTGCTCTAATCTCATCAGCCTCACTGTACCAGAAACGTTGACAACCTTTTGTCTAACCGCAGCGTGGCGAATCCACATCACCTACGACATCCGTGCGACTGAGTGATAGCGATCAGCTCGCGTTAAACTCGAATCCTGCTTTACATTCAATTACATAATTTCAGCCACATTTAGGCAGCTGCAATTTGGAAATAAGAGCGCATTGAAATTCAGTGTATTCGTGCCGCGCTCCGAGTGTGCCTTTTTAAATAAAATATCCCAGAGGACAGTGTGTTTTGTAGTCTGTACACAAGTGGCACAGAAGAGCTCTCACAGAGTGTGTCATTCGATGTTATGCAAACACCAGAGTTCAACAAGAATCGATGTATTTGCATATTCTGGATCTTAAATGTGTTCCGCTTTTTTTTTTGCATCTGTGCGAGCCCCATTTCTATCTCGGCTCTTTGATGTAGCTCATACATATTGACGAACCCATTCAAGAAACCAACCGTGTTAACTAAAGCATGAGCTCAATTTGTGTATCCTCTTTTTTTTTTAAAATGGAGCATTAGTTTGTCCCATTTATATTTCCTGGGTTAATTAGCAAGTGAGAGATTGGACAATTAGTTCATCCATGCTAATTGATTATAATATTACAACCCAGTGATGATAAGATGAACATAGTCTTCGTTCTATATTCCTCTAAGGGATTGAATAATATATACAATGCTTTTGCGTAATGAGGGTTTTAAAAGGACGCAGCAACTAGGGAAATTGTTAATTCATTTCCGCTCAGAGTTTTTCAGGACACAAATGACTTGAATGGCAGGGATGCAAGCATCTTATGGTCCTTTTTGCTTTTGAGTCACGTCAACGCAAATGATGTGCATCACTGGTTCACTTTTTTTTTTCTTTTTCGGAGGGGCCAATCTGCATTTTGAATCTATATAAAGCTTCTACTTGAGTGAAGCTTTTTCTACTCAAGCAAATGTTATGAGTGTAAAATTACACTTTATTTAACTCTTCACTGCTCCTCTCTTGTTCTTTACCCAACCATACAGACCCAGCTCTCTTCTTAGTTGTCAAATATCTGCAATTTGAAGATCAGGTATGGCCCTCTAACCACCTCTCACTGGTGGCCCCACTCGAGCTCCATCACAGTGTGACAGTTTGTCATGAGGCCGCAAAGCTGAGCAGAGGGGAAAAAAAAACAAAAAACGCTTCAGGAATGTGTGCCAATGGAGTTCACCTGGAGAGTTAAACAGGAAGCGCTCAGACTTTCATGTTATTCGTTTTAGAGTGGCCATGCCCCTGATTTTGATGTAAGAGAAACGTTTCTGCGCTCCGCTGTTATCATCAACTTTCTTTGCCTTTTAGCTATGATGTTAATTATGTATATTCATACATATTTTGCATGTTCTGCTTGATAATTATTGCTCTCTATTTCTTAACAGCTTTTCTTCAATTTCTTCAGCCTCACCGGAAGGACGTTTTTTTGAAATATGACCCATTTCACCTCAAAATGTTCATCCTCGGGTACAGCAAATAAAAAAACAAGATTCAAGTATTACAGTTCTATGCTGTGCTTAATAATTAATCGCCCATCCCATCACACTATGAATATTTACATGCAAAGCGTCCCTGGGAGCCATCCATATGCCAGAGGGAGGGAAGTCTGTGTGTTTATAGCATTAAACGCTCAAATATCGTCACAAACCCCATTTCGCCTCCAACCATGAAAAACACTCACTAAAGCATTGCGAGCATTTTATTTGGTGTTGCACAATGTAACCTATTCAACTCCCATTTAGACGTGGAGAGTCAGATTACAGGTACTCTCTCTATGCTGAACAGAAATCCCAGGATGCCGCTTGTCTAGTTCGAATGTGAAGGGATCAGAAATGAGGTTTTTTTTTTCTTTAGGTGCTGTTTCCAGAGCAATGACATTGTTCGCTGAGGCCGACCTCCACTTAATGTGTCAAAATGTCAAAGGTCCCGTTGTCAGTGCTGATTGAATTGAGGTGTAGAAGAAATTACACAGTATATTAAATTATGTAGTGAAAGCAGAAACGTGCGGTGGGAGCAAAAAGCGTGTGTGCTGATTTAAAAAAGGGGGAAAAAAAAGTTTTAGACTGTAATACTTTGAGCAAGAAGAAAATCAAAAACAAATATTGCTCATTATAAATGATTATGTGGTTCTGCAGCTGAGCACTTGCACTGCCAAACATTAATGCACTATTCAGTTTTAATCCTGGTGACTACCTTCTCTTTATTCCTCCCTTTGTATGTGATCCAGAGATATAGAAAAAGTGCTGCTGCAGAACATTGGAAACATGGCGTAACCGTGCTGTCTGTGACTGTTGCTTCAGAGTACAATATCATTCATAAATTTCCAACCTTTGACCTCTGAGGGAGACTCAGCAGGATGCACATCAGGAGGGTCCGGGGATATAGCAAAATTCATCTTGTTAAAGTTGCACTGTGGCCACTTTAAAGGATACACAAGCTAATAATGGATAAGTGGGATATGTTATACAAATAAATATGCTGTTACTAGTGAACCTGGGCATGTTTGGCTCTGTTGCTCCCATTGGTGATATTTATCCAGGAAGGGAAGGCTGAATGTTGTTGTTGCCTCCCTGCAGGTCCCCGAGCTCTCAGATCTCCTCTCTGTCTCCTGTGCGGATAAGTAGTGGCTGCAAAGGCAATGCCGGTCTTTGATATTTCACTCCTCATTTGAATCAGTGGTCGCTTTATTTGACAATGCCAGGTAATTACTCGGGTACCTTGCTTGATCATGTGAACTCCTGCAGAACCAGAGCAGAGGGAGGGAGCGAGGAATGGAGGGAGTTTTGGGAAGGAGGGGGGTGTACTGGGCTGTGAGAGAAGATGAAAATGGCAATGCATAAACAGGAAAAAAAAGCAAGGGGACCAAAACAAAACACACAAACACAAACAAACCAACTGCATTTGTTTACCTGCACTGTTTCACAAGAGGGGGGGGGGGGGGGCATGCGTAAGAGCTGAACTGTGTTGTGTTAAGCAAGTCCGATTTGGTTTTAAATTGTCCAGCAGTTCTTTTTGTAGTGGGGCTGTCCCATACTGTAAAGGGAGTAAGCAAAAGGTCAGACCGTGCAGGTTACAAACAGATGCACTTAAGTGCATGCTTACCACCATTCAAATCAATAGGGGCTGTCTCATGGGTTGAGTCATTTGATTAGTTATAGTCGCTGTGGCATAGGGGGAAGAGTGGGGTGTCAGCTAATCCTGGGGTTGGAGGGTCGATCTCTGGCCCCTCCACGTGCTTTGGGCAACAGAGCAAAACTCAACTTGTGCAAGCCATTTGCTATATGTACGAGACAGGGGAGTGAGTCAATGGAAACTTACTGAAAGTATGTTTTTTTAAAAAAAAAGAGAGAATCAAATGAGAGTTTTGAAACATTTTAATTGCATTTAGATTCAAGAATTTATAATTAAGTCATAAGAATCACAAAATACACAATACATTTATTTTCAGAGAAAAAAACAAAACATTTTTTAATGAAGGCTATTTATGATACAGGCTAAAATATATGTGTAAACAACAATAAATGCAATGTCTTCATTAACAAAGTAAAAAAATAAGTGCTGATGCTTAGTTTTTGTATTTCAAATGGCTTTGATATGGGGTCCTTATCAATGATGTTTATTGAATAAGAGAGCAGTGTTTACTCTGTTGTGTGACTGGAATATCAAACCCCGTCGCACCACGTGAATGCAGCTGCGTTCAGGCTGACTAACTGAGCTCTCCTCAGAGGAAACCAGCAGACAACTGAGGCATGGACCTGAAGTTTAACTGAAAGCCTGTGCCAGCAATAAATAAAAATAAATAAAAATAAAATAATAAATTCCTTTCCTATAGGGATGCCGGAATATTAAAGAGGATTTTTATCGGTAGAATTTAAGTAATAAATGCATTTTTTTTCTACACACACGCGCGCACACAAATCTCAAGAAAAGCCGTGACCGGATAAAGGGAGCGGGTATTGTAATGGTCTGCCTGTGTACTAATTCATTAAAGCTCGCTATAAATAAAGAAGAATGACGGAAGTCACGTGAGCCTCTAAATATATCTTGTCTTGGGGAAGTTTTTTTTTTTTTTTTTGCCTTTTTCTCACCTTTAATTAATTTTTCCAATAAAGCAGCTGCCACCTGTGTACACACACACATATATACATTTATATTTGTGATATTTTATATTTTGACATCTAAATTTAAAAATGGGAAAGAAAAAAATCTGCCTCACTCGAGTTTTAACGTCGTGCGCGTTATATCCGCTCTGGGCAGGTTTGCAGGCGCTTGGAGTCTGCATTTACAGTTTTATTCGCCTCCTAATCTTGAACCGTGGCGGACGTCCGCACTCACGTTTCCTCTCTTCCGCGCCGGACAAACAACAGAAGAGCCGCATTTATATTCGTTTCAAAGTGGAGAGGGGAATTAAGATAATTTAATAAAGACTTAAACCGCTGGGGTGTCTCTGTGGCGCCTAAAGACACGTTTCCTCTGATCAGCGGAGGAGGGCGACTTTATTGGACGTGTTTCTATTTCCAAATCCGCATAACGGCCAACGATGCATGTATTTCCTATAATGCAGATAAGGGAGAGAGGGTTTGATATGTAATAAAAGGTGGGTCTGCGTCGCCTGTTTAAGCCCCTTAAGCCTGATAAATGATGAGCGACAGAGGCACAGCAAGAGGGTCACCGCTATTAACTCCTCGGTTTCCCGGCCTCCACTTAAACTTCTCTCAATTACATGTGGTAATGTGGCTAGATACGGGACTTAGAGGCTTCGACCTGTTCAGGAAGACTGAAATAAAATAAAATGAAAGAAATGAAAAAGAAATCATAGTCAAATCTTTGCAGTGTTTTTAGGTTGCCCCTATAAGCCACGTGTTCAGGGGAAAACACAGGGATTACGGTCTGTGGCGTTACTAACGCATGCACACCAGGTATTCTGGGACAAACACCCAATGCAAGCTCATTAAATCAGCATTTGGTGTATCCGAGCAGGCGTTAACGACGGGCTCTAATCTCGGCAGTGACCTGCTCAAACTGTGTCACAGCCGAGCAGAGCTGAGACTCTCTCTGCAGAGCGGCTGCACGCACTGAGGAGGGGAAATATTAGTAGTTTGGGTAGTTTGACCAGGGGGGGAAAGAAAAAAAAAAGATTTATACATGTATGGGGAAAATGCGTTGGGGAAATACGTCAATATATATTTTTATACGTGAAAGATTTTTTTTCCTGTAAAAAGAAGAATAAAAAAATTAATTACTTTCCAGCATTAATATTTTATAAATAGTTTTTTAGGTGCTGAGGTTGTTTCCAGAATCGTGATGTGAATCGATTTGCTTACTTTTTTGTGCCTTTCTTGCGTAAAAGCCTGTAAAATGTTGAATTTGTTTGTTAGTTTATTTCAAAATCGCTTATAACAGAAAAAACCTGGATTTTCAGATTCTATTATTATTATTATTAAAATAAGCACGTGAGCGTTCTTATTAAGTGCTGTTGGTTTTCTTTGTCCAGTTTATTTGGATTTATGTGGCTGCAGAATTGATTTCAAAATTGGCTAAAAAAAGAAACAAATAAAAAATCAGATAAACTCAATAACACAAAATATACGTGGTGCCTTAAATTAAATGCAGACTAGGGCTGATAAAGGCCAACTTTTTTTTTTCCTCTTTTGTGTCACACAGTGACCGTCTTATAATAGAATCAAATATAAAGGAGGCAGACATTTGAACTTAATTTATTTTTGAAGCACCACAAGAAAACAAATGGCAGATTATAAAATAAATGCGTGCACTATTTAGATTAAATCAGTAAAACAAAAACAAGGCATTTTATAAAGTTCAGTTTTTGATTTATGACCTCCGGTACCTCAAGAATAAACAGTTTAACGGAGCTACCTTTAATTTTAATTTTAAAACACATTTGCGTGGTCATTTTTCTAGGGATTTATTTCGTGTTAATGTGCTTAATTAAGTTTGGCGTATTTTGTGGGCCTTCTCGCCTTTGTGGCAAACCTTCCGACGGCTCGGAATTCGCTGTGGCCGCCAGGTGTCGCTAGAGGGCAGCATATTTCATACCGAGCCCGTGAGGAGGGGGGGAAAGCCGCGGTTACGTTTTGTCTTGGTCTCCTCGCTCTCTCTCTCTCGCTCTCTCTCCCCTCCACCCTTTACTAACCCTCTGACACCAGGCTCCGAGAATCGGTGGAGGGGAAAATGAGGCTTTGGAGCTGAAGAATTTACAGTTAGTCTCGAAACTTTTACAAGTATTTGAGTTGCTCACTCCGCTTTCTGAAACCCTATAGTCACATTTCACTCCGGGGTCAAAAAGAGTTCAGACGCAGAGGACTGAGGTAATGCTTTGTGAAAGAAGGAAACAAAAAAAAGGGGGGGGGGGGGGCAAAATATCCTAAACAAATGATGAATAAAATAATATAAAATATGTAATAAATAAATAAATAAACGTATAGTATATGGAGCTGGTAATTATCGATTAATTAACAGTCTTCTGTGGAATTGGAGACATCAAGAAAATGTCGAACTGACTTGTTTTTATTGAGCGCAAAATTAAATGCTGAAGTAAAATTCTGTCAAACTACGTGATCTTTTATTATTATTATAATAATTTTTAGGAACTGGTGCAAACAAACAAAAAGACACTGCAAGGTTTTTATTTTCCGCGCTCCTCCTGCAGTCAGTCCATGAGCCTGTCTTATCTCAACCTCTCTATACATTAGCTTTCCTAATTTGCATAATCTCAAATACTGAAGTGGGCCAAAGAAAGAACAAAGTTACAAACAAGATTAGGGCGATTTTATTTGTTCCTGCGGTTGAGGGCCAATTGTTTCTTCAGGAGTGTTTAAGGTCACTAAGAGGATTTGAAGCTCGTTTCATATCAGTGATCTTTTTGAGGGAATTAAATCAACAATGCATTTCTCTCCATATTTAGCAACAGGCTTGTGTGTGTGAACAACCGAGCCCTGCAGGGCAGGAGAGGGGGAGAGGGATTGTAAGTCCCGCAAAGAGTAAACAGAGGAGTGGGACTTGGAGTGCTGGTGCTCGGGTGGCGCGCAGGCGGTCCTGGTGCACCTTAGGATGTGACATGCAGTGGATCTTTAGCCTGGTGACTGTCCCAGTAGTGTTTTCCTTGAAATGGATCCTCTCCCCCCCCTAATGAATCCAAACGCAGCTGGCCATGTCCCACACGGACACCGAGAGCTTTAACCCTAAACTGACCTCAATTTGACACCACCAGATGAAATTTTACCGCCTGTTAATGCCATCTACTGATTTTCTTTTCTCCCTCAAACGCGCGGGAGTTGTGCACCTGAAAAGAGCCTTAACGTGAAGAAACATAAAACTACTTTAAAAAGTCTAATTGTCTGTGTTAGGTGTCCTCCTGGAGGTATCTTCCTTGTAAACGCCGTCAGGTTATAAGCTGGGGAGTTTAGGTTGGCACATGTCTTGTTTATGAGGAAAATTAATTTTAATTAACCATTGAGTGAATGATGATTAAAATGAAATTGGAAAATTAAACACCGACTTGTGTAATGCCACATAAAAAAAAGTTGTTATTAAGCAGATTTAATAACCTAAATATTGTCACTTATGAAGTCTCGTGTTTATAGCTTTCATTAATTACTCGAGTAAATTTATCACAGAAGAAAAGAGCTTAAAATTTCACGTCGTTGGGAGTCATTGCCGCAAGTTTTATAGGGAAGGATGTGTGTCTGTGGAGCCGTACATTGGACACGCATAATTAGCTTCTCCTATTTTCACACGCTCTTCGGGTGTTTACATCACTCTCCTCCGGGGCAAATCACATATTTTCCTGAATAAATGTGGGGGGAAAAAAACAACAAAAAACATGAAATTCGCAAAATCTAAAAGTATGCAAATAGGAAAAAAACCCGATAAGATTCGGATTTGCTAAGCAGTATAGTGCAAACGTCACCTAAGCTTAAAAAGAAAGAATTTTGTCTGCATTTGTATAGTCCAGCCGCACAACTTTCCCCATGCTGCGCCCCGAAAGGACGCGCGCTCACAACAAAGCAGTAGATACAATAAGGTTTATGCTACTTACCATGGTTGTCCAAAGAAGGAGGATGAAAAAAAAAGTCAAGCGTTAGTGCACAAATCAATGTGAACGACAATATTTAGCTTATGAAAATATTAGTCTTCAATAGCAGAGTCTGCCGGGCTGGTTGTGTTTACAGAGTGTGAGAGAGACTTGGAGACGGTGAATGCCTTGGCTCTCTGCGCACTGCTCTGCTGCTCCTTCCCGGGGTATTGCACGTTGAAATGTCCACACAGCCGTTTGTCAAAGCCTGCAGTCCTACACTTCCCACCCCCCTTTATGCCAACAAACATAACTGTTGTCACGCTTTCATGTATTAAATCTTTTTCATTTTTTTTAAAAACCCTTCTATTTCTGTAATCGACCCTGAACAGCTCTGCTTTGTATTTTGTTTGTTGGGAGAGTTTTTTGACCCTCCAGCAGTAGCCACAGCCTATCTCCCTGAGCGTGTGTCTACCTTAATCCTAACCTGTGAATAATTAATTCCCACCATCAAAAAATGTCACGGAGCAATAAATGGAGCCTTTATGTGAGAACCTATCAATACAGCCATGATGCCATATTAGCACTGATGGAGGTAAATATTAAAGGGGATAGATGGCCTGCTTCTGTTTTGAGCGTAAAAGTGCTCAGGCTCCAAAGAGGGCTTCACTGCAATCGATGGCCGGAGCGTTGCTCCTCCTCTAAACTTCAATCTCCTCACATGATTGATGATCTCGGGGAGCTTTGATAATTGACTACTCTGAGGTAAGGAACGAGTTTCTATCAAGAGACGGGATTGGACGAAAGAAACACACAAAATTACTTTCTCCACAAAAGCTTTTTTTCCGCTTGGAAAAGTTCATTCTGGGCTTAGAGGGGTGCTGCGCGCCGTTTAATTGCTAAAAAGACCAGAGCAATAATTAGCAGTGAGATTAGGAGGTATTACTGAGATACTGAGTATGCACACCGGCTTATAACCACAAAACAGAAAACAAGTAAGCGTCATGCTCATATATTAAAGTCAGCATTCATAAGATCTCGTTGTAATAGCTTTCTATCAATGAAAATAAAGACGTAAAATATTTATTTTGCCGTGCGTAAAAGTTTGGACTCGTAGTGCGCAATTCTGCTCTAAATGTAGCATTTTATTGTTGTTATTATTACTTTCATAATTCATACAGATACATTCAGTCGGTGTTATGTTTAGTTCAGCTCGGAGCATTTGTAGCCGAAGTGTTTAAAAGTGCCCGCTCTGGTAAACCTCTCTCATTCAACCTTTTTCTGCTGTTTCTTTAGGACGCTTATCGGCGAAGAAGAATTGGGTGGGAGTTGGAGCTGTTCTGCGTTGGCTTTTTACCCCCAGTGTGGAGTTGAAGTCGTCCCTGTGCCTCGCATATACTCTGCATATCACAAGATTTGGTCTCTCCTCTCTCTTTTCTGGAGCTGCTGTAGGACTGGCTATGGCCACCACTACTTCCGGGATCCGTCATTTCATTCGCCCACCGCTCAGCGCTGCGAACTGACTCTGTTTCTATAAGCAAGCTAGCAGCCAACCTGCCAACACTCGCTGACACTCACTCATCTCAGTCTCGCCAGATAGACGAAATACCTACGGGGGAAAGAAAGGAGAGATCTGAATCGCAATCTCTTAATTTCGACTGCTTTTTTCTTTTTTTCTTCTTTTTTTACAGTGATAATAAAACAAGATAGCGATCTGGAGGCATTAAAGGAGACGCGGACTTGCGGGATGAAAACGGACTAAAAAGATTCGTCCTTCTCTTGAACATCATCACCAACCGTCATTCATTCATTACCTTGACAACCTCTGGCTTTGATTGACAGCTGGAGTGGCAAAAAGCCATGAGACACGACAGTTTAGTTACATGCAGGTTGTTGATGGGCCGATTGTAACCTTCACTTTGGCGCATTTTTTATTTTTTTTTTCCAGGAAAGAGGGTAAACAAGAAAAATTGCAAAACTCCCTGATGCTACGCTTTCAACTGAACCACACTGGCGAATAGGAGAGTTCGCAAAGTTGGTTGAAAAAGGAATCTTGCCACTAAATCACTTTCTAACCGGGACTGGGATATTAAATATACGACAGATTCAGGAGTTTATTGGAGCGCAGCCTGATGGCGCAAAGGGTAGGTTTTTTAAATCTGCTACACTTACCTGTTCAAATCCACTGTAGGGAGGCCCTCGTATCGCTAACCTCTTGTCGGGTGGTGGCAAATTTACAAAGTATTCCCATCAAAGCAGTTATATTTGACATTTTTGCAGCGCTCTCACTCTTCGAGCAAAGTGACAGCCTCTACTTTTACCGACAGCCTCCACGACAGCCGTGGAGCAGTTTCACAGAGGACTCCAAACTAATTCGATCTATTCGCCCACCAAACTCTGTTCCGCGGAGCTCCTAACTTATTATGTTTTTGGTAATGACACACCGAGTAGCAGATATAATATATCACACTTTTCTGCCCTGGCTGCAGCGTAATTTTCCACTGCAAACGCTTTTTTTTTTTTTAAACTTTCTTCTTTGAGTTTGTTCAGAATGACACGGCATGCTTTACTTTATACAATTGTTAAGAAAAGAAAAAGTAGCTTAACCGGAAAGTCGGCTGACTTTTGTTCTAATTTTAATTCCTAGTACGATGAGCTGGCCCATTATGGTGGGATGGACGGAGTCCCGGCGTCGATGTACGGGGACCCGCATGCTCCCCGGCCGCTTCCCCAGGTCCACCACCTGAACCATGGACCGCCGCTGCACGCCAGCCAGCACTACGGAGCCCACGCTCCTCATCCGAACGTTATGCCCACCAGCATGGGCTCCGCTGTCAACGACGCTTTAAAGAGGGATAAAGATCAAATTTATGGGTAAGGTTTACACACGGATCTAATACGCGCTCACGCACCTTTCCCCCCCTCAACTTTGCAGCTTTTCTTTAAGTTTGCTTTGTTGGAGTTTCTCTCCCACTACCAAATTTAAATAGTGTTTTGTGCAGGTTTGACCGCAATTTTGGACCTCTATTGTTGGTTAGGGGAGTTTTGTTGATGTGTAATTTTACACTCATTGTACAAGGCATCGAGCAGCCTGCAGTAAGTAAGAGTATGAGCCTTAAGCTTGAAATACAAGCTGTAGAATAACATGGAAGCTCGCTGTTCATAGTCCAACCTCCAAATACAGAGACTGCAAAGAATTATGATAAAAAATATTTTTAACATCATTGCCATTGTACCATAGTGCAAAGTGTGCCTTGTAATATCGCTGCACACTAATATTCCTCCATCGTAAACACAGGCTATACTTATTAAAACGTTCTTGTTCCTGCATGCAAATATATTGTAAAGGGTTTCAGAAATAGTTTGCAGTGACACACACACATACATACACACACATACACAGCCAGCGCGTTACAACACATTAAATGTCTTTATAATTTTATCACATTAATCTACAATAATGTAAGAACTGGCAGGCTACTTAAAAAAATGATTACAGATAATGCTCACTAATACGTACACAGTAAGTGCTATAATCCCGATATAATCTGGGATGTGGTGTAGAGTAAATCTAGCTCATCATTTCTATTTTTCTTGCGTTTTCATATGGGAAATTGACTCTATTCTCTTTAATACCTAAATATATACTTATCACAATTAATTAAAAAGCCAGTGTCAGGTTTATTCAGTTATCGCTGGTGATAGAAATAAGGAGTTTGCTGAAATTATAATCCGCATTTTAAAATGATTTGGGCGATTGCCTCAAGATGTTGGATGACTGTAACTGGAAGATAGAGTTTACACATTTCACCTCTGTGAAACGATGAAGATGTAGGCTTGTGTTAAAACAGCAGTAATAATAATATTAGAGTCTTCGGTGACGACGTCTTAAGTGTAACTCTGTGTTTTTGTTTTTATCCCTGGCGACCGTATAATTTCTTAAAATTCCACTGAAATCTGTCGACAGTCAGCTTTGTGTTTTGTTTGAAGTTTTGTTCACTTCTCAGTCTTTTGTCTTTCGCACTGCAAGAAATGTCTGTCTCGAGTCGATTAATAACATATGAGACCTCAATTGCTAAAAGAAAATGTACCAAACGGGGTTGTCCACATGCATGTGTTACTAGAAAACTACTAAGAAGACTTTTCTAAAATCAGACACACTGTTTTAATTGTCGCCGTCCATTTTTAACATATTTTAAGATATGTTTTGATAGTAGAGTAATAAAAAAAACAAAGAAACAACTAGACAGCGGGATACAAGTAAAAAAAAAATAATCTAGATAAAATATTTGTTTTAATTATGAGTATTGTTATTATTAGTTGCAGTAAGAATTTGAAGAGCAGGGAGCCGACTAATACGCAGGTAGACTGGACATTTTTTACAGTGGGCATTGTAGAGCCGGTGTGCTGTTTGTACTCAGGCCGTGTTTCCCCTCTTGCAGTCACCCTTTATTTCCACTCCTCGCACTGGTTTTTGAGAAGTGCGAGTTGGCGACGTGTACTCCGAGGGAGCCCGGCGTAGCAGGCGGCGATGTCTGCTCTTCAGACTCCTTCAATGAGGACATTGCAGTCTTTGCCAAACAGGTCAATTTTGCAGTTTAAAAAATATTTTTGGATGGTGTGTCTGCGTCACGGCAAATAGTTTTCCGCTTGCTTTATTTTCTTTTTACAATAAAAAGTTCCCTTTTTAATGATTTGTGACTGTTGTTAATTACAGAATTTTCACTTAAAACACACAAGTTTTTGCTTCTTTTTTTTTTTTTGGCTTTTTGTTGTTGTTTTTTTTAATTTAAAGTTGTAGCTGTGGGCCACATTCCACACATTTCATGCTAAACTAACTTTGACATTTGGTGTATTGTTTTAGGTCCGAGCAGAAAAACCTTTATTTTCATCAAATCCAGAGTTGGACAATTTGGTAAGCGCACTTCTTTGTCTCCCAGTTCCAGTTCCCTCCGTCGGTATACTGAAATGTCCACAGCTCGAAGTAAATATGTGAACATATGATTTAGACTTCCGCACTGATGTCAGATCAGTTTAGAATTGAGGCTGTGTGACCACATTTGCCGCTGTCATTGTTCAATCTTCCCATCTAACTTACCCAGCTGACCACTGTGTAATCACATATTAGAAGTGTAAGAAGTTAAAAAATATATAATATATGCATGCTCTCGCTGACTGTCGTGCACTCATAACTGGAAGGTTTTATTTTATGACACAACAGCCCGTTCTCACTCCCGAGGAGAAAAATGTACATATACATTAATCTTGTCAGTTTTGTAATTTTAATTGTTATTTTTGCTCTTTTTCCCCTCAGATGATACAAGCCATACAAGTATTACGGTTTCACCTCTTGGAATTAGAAAAGGTAAATTTTTTATATATCTTTACACTCTCTAAACTTCACCTGCCACACGCACAATATGACTGCAGTGTAAGCGATATCAGTATATGTGCTCCAGAGGTAATCACTGCTGTACATATATCACGGATATGAAAAAGAACAAGAAAATAAATGCACCGAGAGACGTTCTGAGGATGCTCATTTTCATAAAATATGCTGCTTTATTTAGCCAACTATCGATGCAGATGAAGTGGATATTGATAAAATATGTTAGAACCTCTTTGCCCACGTTGCTGATTGTTATTGATCTGCAGATTTGGTTTCAGCTACTCATTATTTCGCCAGCTTACGGCGTGCTGTTTATTATTATTTTTTTCGTCGTTCAACTTGTTGCTCCGGCCTCAGGAGAATAATAAGCTCTGCAACAATTTCACTATTGTTTCCTCGCCGCCGATAATGCCTCTTAATTGAAGTTATTCTTGGACCTGGCTGAAGCGTTTCCCCATCCTGAGAAAAGGTGTTTTGTTCCCCTTTCTAGGTGCACGAGCTCTGCGACAATTTTTGCCACCGGTACATCAGTTGTTTGAAAGGAAAAATGCCAATAGATCTAGTTATTGACGAACGGGATGGCAGCTCAAAATCAGATCACGAAGAACTTTCGGGATCATCGACCAATCTTGCAGATCACGTGAGTAGCACGAGCTTTTTTGTATTCGTAATTTGTTATGTGCTGTTTTTGTCTGTCTGCATGCGCATCTGCTGCTGATAAAGACCAGGGACGCATGAGCCCTTAGTTTTCAGCAAACAATGCATTTGAGTAGCAATCGACCATATTCAAATATATATATTTAAAACAATAATTTTATAATAATCACATTGTTTGATTTATCTAATAGAGCCAACTTTGGGGGCTACTTAGCTTCTGCTCAGTGTGTGTGACCCTGCTGTGCCATCAGTAAATAGAGCATGCTCTGTTCTGCAAGGAAAATCTGCCGATCGATGTTCTAAGGTCAAAAGCTACATGTGATACAATAGAGTGAGTTATTGTTTTAGTCTTTTGATTAGGGGCAGTCATGTGTGCATAACGCGTCCGTGCTTGCTTGCGTGCTGGAGGCTTGAGTGGGTGTGTGCGTGCGCGTGATAAAGGGTGCGCGTGCGCGTGTGCAAATCGCTGCCCTGCGTTCGTGGAGAGTGGCACGCTGGAAAAAAAAAGACGTAAAAAAAACGCGAGGCAATTATCTGTTACGCAGGTTTAACGTTAAAGCAGGGTATCAACGGTAAGCTTTAGCTTTAGGCCAATATTTAAAAAGAAAAAGGCTTTATATTTGGGGGCTGTGGGAGCTGAATATGGCCTGCGCGTAAAGCTGTGGATTTTGCTGCAGAGGTGGAGAAAGTGGTAGCCTATTGAAAGAGATCTCAGAGCTAAAGGCTTACCATCAATGTCAAGTTCACAAGGCATATGATGGTTCGTCTGGAGGCCTTCCATTGCTGTTGATGTTAATGTGTTTAATTGTTTCGTATTGATTGCTGTGTGGTTTGCTCTGCAGTTGCTTTCTCCTCTGCGACCCCCCCCCCCCCCCCCCCCTTATGGCTGGAGGCTCCATAATGCTAAATTCAATTATATGCACCTGAAGTACAGTAGCTTTAAATTTGAAGATCGATTGTCTGCTTTAAATTGTACATTTTCGGCGTAATAAACACAGATTCTAACTCCCCCCTCCGCAATATGGATCGAGCTGACAGTGTAGTACTAAGTTCATATTTGTGAATTACTGCGTCTTCTATGTCTGCGATAAAGCTAATGTTTTAGTGGGGGTGGCGGGCTGGGAGGGAAATCGGCTAGTGTAACAAAGTGACTAGTTAATATCTGCGCAGCACAAGGACAAGCCTATTAGGAATTAAAGCAGATTTAAGTGTTATGCAAAGTCTCTGCGCTGCATCTGTTGGGTCTGGCTATAGGCCTAGTGGATTCCCTTTGAAAGCCCGTCGCCTGTGCAGGGCCACGCAGCGCGTCACACAAGGTGAAGCGAAGCGTGTTTAGCCCGAAGATGCCGATGCTGGTTTGAGAAACGGTCAAAACGGCAACATTGTGGCCTTCCAACACAAGTGTAGAAATGAGGCATGCTGTTGTTTATAGTGCAGAGATTAGATAAACTAGCCTGTTTAGTTTCATGGCAGATGGTTGGCACTCAAGCCAATTTCCAATGGTGCCTCCAGTGCTCAGACACCAGCTTTGTCATCAGTCCACTTGTAAGAAATATTTTGATAATTAGAAAATTAAATATGCCAATAAAGCAAATCAGGAGCAGCAATAAACAAAGAAGGTTGCATGACAAGCCATTTATCTCCAGGTTGTTTGAAATGACCACCTCATTAGCTATTTAAGTTTGAGGGATTTATTTCACTTTTGTGGCACCAATGAACTTTTTATTATACCTAACTGCTGGGCTGGATTTTACTAAAGCAGGAGAAAGTCTTTTTTTTTTTTTTCCCTTTTCCTCTCTCTCCTTATTTGCTTTCAGAGCTGTGTCTGGGCAGAGTAGGGATTTTTTTTTAAAATAATGGCTACAATTTATGGAAGCATACATACTCCAGCTTATTGTTTTTAATAAATAGAGGCGCAGGGCAGCGTGTGAGAACATGTGTGCACCTCATGATGCTTAAGTGGGAATAATATTTGCAGAAAGGGAAAGAAAGCGAAACTACAGTATAGTGCAGCCATGATCTAAAAACCTTGTAATAAATAGTTAACTGCTCTAGCAGTCATTGCCACATCTATTTGAAAAGCGTCCAGCTTTGCATGCCGAAAATGTGTTTTCAGTATTTGGACACAATACACCCCCCACCCTCCCCCAAAAAAGGCATTTGGCTGCCAAACTGTGCCGATGGATGGGAAACAATTTCTGTCACTCTTGTCCTGATTTATTTATTCTATCTATTCACTTCTATTATTTGGCTCTATTTTATTATTCACTTCTGTCCTCGCATCTCATTGAGGAGAGGAAGGCGGCTTGATAGTTAGATATGCTAATTTATTTAGTTAGAATCTCACACGTCCATTTTTCTTTGCTTTGATATGCATTTTTAATATATAGCCTTGGGCTACATCTCATTTGGTGAAAGTCGGTTTTTCTGGAGAAGATCAGGCTCTTCAGTGAGGAGGCAGCCTGTTGAGCTTGTTTTTTATGTGTGCATGTTTGTGTTACCCCTTCCTTTCTATCGCTTTCTTTTTCGTTCCCGTCCCTTCCTCATACCTTACTGCGGAGCTTTAAAGTGTAGTTGTATTTACATTTGAATGCAGCGTGGTCTTAGAGATGATTGGCTTACAGCATAGATCAGGATAAGGCCTCACTGACACTGTTGATTTCCCTCATTCGCTTGCGGTGACTATCTCAAGCATGTAGCCCACCCAGTGTTTCCTAACTCATTGCCCCTCCTCAGATTGACTCAATCATATTTAAATTAAAGGAAAAATAGAATTTGTATTACACATGAAGGGTGATAGGGAAAAAAAACCCACACACACACAGTGGTGTAGTTTTGCAAATGGTTGGTGTGTGTATGTATGTGTGTGCACTTGTCACTGGTTTGCTCTCGTCTTTTAATTAATGAATAAAATTTCTGTCTCTTCTATGCTACATCCAATTAGGGAGACAAATAGAATTAACAGTGTCTGAGTATTATCTGTTCTAATGAATTAGCCTTTGTGTCTTCTTGTGCTATTGTGCCGCTTCCTTAGTCAAGCTATTAGCAGAAGGGTTCTCATTTCTTTTATGCATATGCATTATAATGTTGCGATTGCAGTAGAATTTCTGCATAGTTTAAGATTTGCCAGACAGAAACTCTGTTGCATTCAAAGATCCCACTGCTTTGTTTTGGAAATCTTTCCTCAAGGAGTGAAAGTGCTCATAGTTATGGTGTAGCTTATTTTGCAATTTGCTTGGCTGTAGAAAACAGGAGGAAAAGCCTTTTCTGCTTAGGTCTCGATCTCTGATAAAGGCTCTGGGCGCTGTAGACCAATGGTCAAATGCACTGATGTCACAGGTTTAATCAAGTAATGCAATAGCTCATCTTGAGCCTGTGCATAAGTGTGTGTGTGTGTATTTGTGGAGGTGCGTGCCCAGGAAGATCCTGTCCTATTTTTGTACGTCACTATGCATAGTGCAGCGCATACGCAGCCCTCTGCCTGTGGACAGTGAGCCCTCAGGCCAAGCTTGCCTGCTGAACCATGCAATTTCTCAGTTTTGGAGGTGTTCTAATTCTACTAGTTTTGTCCTCCTCGAGGGCCGACTACATTTGGATATCATGAAAACAGTGCATTGTTGACTTGGGACGCTCTGTCTGTGCCACGCAATTGTTTTGTGATGGTGGGATGTCTGGCCTTACATTTCCTATTTGAATTGTGTTCAGTGGCAGGGCCTTGTTGGCAGGCATATCTAATCATCGGTATGGCGGCTGAAGAGAGGCTATGCTAACTTGTTGCATCTTCCGCACTCCCCTATATTTGGCTGAAAGCATGGTGTAAATGACTGCAGTGATCAGGAGATTCACATTAACTTGTACATTGTTATTTTAAAGGAATGAATGAAAGCACAAGTGTTTATAACATTTTTTTTTTTTGCCATTTGATTTTTTCGGGATATATCATATTAAGCTGTGCCAAACCCATGAATCACTTAAAAAAAAAAAAAAAACTTAATCTCTTCTTTCTTTGCACACATAATGTACTACAGCGAGTAAAACAGCTTTTGCCTCAGAGAAAGTTTTCAGGCATAAATACAATCAGACAATCCTCCTTGTCTGTTAAAACATGCTGTGGTGAATTATTAGCTGCTAAATTAAGGACTTTTTATATTGTGGGTAATTGAGGGGGTTGTAAATGCTTAGCCGTTCAATGGAAGTGCACCTACACTTTTCTGAAGTGGCTGTATATAATTACGAGCTCAACGCAACAGAAACGTGTGAGAAGTTTTTCTCTTTCTTTGTTTATGCCATGTGGCAAGATGTGTCTTGAAATGTCACATCGCCTCGTGATTTACGGCCCCGTGTGTTTCTGGTGCGTCAGCGATTCCTTACATGTTCAGCACAGGATCTCTGTAGCTGCTCCGCGCACTGATAGCTCAACATACGCGCACACGCACGCACACACACGCACGCACACACACGCACGGACTCACAAGGTTAGTCGTTCTCAGCCTGTGTTACACTGCTGCTACTGCACCAGATTCCCCCCTTTCCCTCCAGGTTTCTGGGGAATCTTTGAGGGAAATTCAATGATGCTGCTAAATCAATTTTATTTGAAATTCCTAGGGATGTAGGCAGAGTGCAGTGAGGGAAGTGAAATTGTGCCAGGCAGGTGTTTGTAAATGAGAAACAGGGGACAGTGGCAGAGGAGACGGCAGCATTCTCCCACTCTCCTGCGGCCTGGCTGCACTACGAGCCTTCCTTCCCATATTGTCTCCTGCTTTTATATTAATTACAACTTGTATTAGCAGCCGCCAGTTGCTAACCCCAGCAAATAGAAAAGGCAGCCTCTAGAGACCCCTCTTCTTTTGTATCTTATTCTCTATCTAGTCCTGCTGTGTACATTTGTGTGCGCGTTTCCTCCTGCACATGTATGTGTGTTTGCTTGCTGGCATTCTCCTCCTCCTCCTGGTAACACTGCTCTTTAACACAATTAGCGAGGAGCATGGAGTGAACCGTGTTTGACTCCTAATTATGCCCAGCTTTAGGGAATAGTCACACGGGCTGGAGGCCCTTTTTGTCTCTTTTGCATCTTCCCCTGTTTTATTCGAGCACTTCTTGTGTTGAAGACTGTTTGTGTGACATGATTTTTTTTCCTGCAACTTGTTTGAACTTTATCAGACCCACAGGGGTTGTGGCAAAATGGTTGTGTGTGTTTGTGTTGCACGGCGCAGTGTCTGATGATGCACCCGCCATAGCTTAGAGAGACCCACTAAATTATTCATAGGGAGGAAAGGCTGTTGCTTTTGTCGCCTTGTTGAGTGTGGAAAGTTAACACTGTTGTTTTGATATTCGTTGTCTTGTTTTGCACACACGCTTATGAATGAGCGGTGACTTACAGGTACTAAAAGAGAAGTGTGCGCTCCACTGCATATGCATTGGTCTTGTGTGCACTCTATTATTATTATTAGGTCATATAAAGTGCTGCAGTCTTCTTTTTCCACTGTAAGAGCCAAACTAACAAAGCTTTATCTACATCCCCACATAAAGGCCCATTAAATCCACAGGGTAGCAAATCACAGCAAAATATCATTCCCTTTTACACCATTAGATGAGGTGTCTTTGAATTTAATTTAGTGCCAGCGCCATTAAAAATGACACATTACTCTGCAATGATAGCTAAATTAAGTCCTATCGATTCCACTGTTGCATTAAAACCATAGCTGGCTGTGGCCGTAGCTGGCAAGTGTTAAAGGGAGAGATAGAATGAGAGAGCAGGCATGTGTGAGAGCAGTGAGCACAGTTTTTCAGGTCTGTCTTGTGTCTCGCCGGCAGTGGGTGTCTCATTGTGAGGAAGTAGAACCCAGTCATTTTCTTCTCTTGGAACAACAACAGCCCGTTCTGAGAGCCCAGAGCCCAGCTCTGCTTAAACACACTATTCACTCTGGGAGTCTGGGATTTTTACCTCTCCTTTCTTCCTTCCCTCTGTGTTGAACACGACAAAGACAAAATTAGACTGCTTTCAGGGGGTTGATGGGCTTTTCCCACATTAGGGATTTTACTTAGCCTGCGCTGTGTTGAGAATAACAGAGAATTACTATAACAACAGACCTCGTTCCCATGAAGTGTTCCATGTGTTGATCAGTGGCCCAGAGAGTGAACACATCGTAATCATCCATCGCTCTCAGTACGGGGACACTTTCCCCTTCACTCACTCTGGAGGGCTAAAACCCACGCACGGGCTATTGTTCACGTTGTCTTCTTACCCCTCTTCTGAGTAATTCTCTGAGCTCTTTATCTGATTGCCATCCGGTGAACAGCTGACGCTGAGAGGGCCTTGAGTGGAGCGCGGGGTCTGAAGGGTCTTGTGTGTTTCTGTCTGCTGTTTTCAGCTCCGAGCTGTTTGAGAAAACAGCCCGCCTTCCCCAAAAAACTTAGCAGATAAAAGGGCCTCGCTTACAGGCATAGCAGCAGCCTCGCCTCCGCAGCAGAACAAGCAGCAGCACATCAGGACTGTGTGCCCAGGGGACCTCGGCAGCGGCGTGTCTTTAGTCTCTGTTTCCCTGCGAACCTCGATTAGTCTCCAGGCTCTATCCTGTCTGTCCTCTTCGAGTACAGCTTACTCTGACTGGGGCACAAAGGCAAGCAGGCAGGCTCCTCTCTGGTGGGGACTGAGAGAAAAGTTCATCAGGAACTCTGCTCAAGTTGGACAAAATGGTAAAAACGGTCTGTTTCTAGGAATATACTGTGGCATGTACATTTTCCCTCTACTTTCATATGTATGTATATGTGTTTATGTGTGTTTGAGGGAGAAAGAAACACGTAGCGGGAACTGAGAAGTGGGTTGAGGTTTGTGGGAAGCCTTGGTGCAGGCCTGTGTTTGTTTGGCTTGGGCTCTGCTCAAGGGGCTGCTTCTCTCGGGCCCCAGACAACGTTAGGCTCAAGTTTGCCAACATTTTGTCATCATACTCAGGTGACATGTTAAACTGGGAAAGACTAGCGAGGGCTGCGTGAGCTAGGATGTCGTATCAACTCTGTGCGAGAGGCTGTTTGGAGTGCGTAGCTGATTGAGTCTGTGTTTGTGGGCACAGATGTAGTATATGACGTGATCAGTCTGTCCCTCTATTGCCTGAATGGCAGAGGAAATTCCAGCTCTAGTCTGCCTTCATGTGGCTCTGATAAAGCCTTTCCTGTACAGTAGAAAATCCTGTTTCCCTGTGTGTACTGACAGGGGAGTAGGAATGACCAGGAAAGAGAAGAGGAGCCGAGAAATTGAGCTGGACGTAGGGCAGGAGAGAATAAAGTCAACTTAAAAGCTATGAATTTGTTTATGGTTATTTCTTTGAAGTTAGCCAGCAGGGATTTTAACACTTCTTTTCACGATGCCTTTGTATATATGAAAGTGAGTGTGCGTGCATCTGTGTTTATACTTCTTGCTCTATTATGTCATTAGCATGTGTGCATAAGTGCATTTCAGCAAGCCTCTGTGGGCGTGTGTGTATGTCAGTGTGGGCGTGTACACATTTTTGGCAGATTAGCAGGAGAATCACTGTCATATCTTATTTTCATTTCTGACAGTGGTAATGATTAATGGTGGCTGTGGTGTGTTTGGACTTTTTACCTCTATATTTCTCACTTGACACGGAAGTCTCAATTGGTTATGGTACAAATGAACTGCACTGGGCTCCTCCATATGTGATTAGACTATTACTCACAAGCGCTCTACTTGCAATGTTCAAAATCAAATGCCACATTAATGGTGCTTTGTTTTGCCCTCATACATTAATGAAACACTTTGATTACAGCGTTTTGACTTATAGCCAGTTGCGTTGGTGCATTTGTTTGTTTCTATTCAATCACTGTAGCTACTTTGATTATCTGCTAGCTGAAAAAAAAGGAGAAAAAAAGCTGCGGAAACAAACAGGCCAAGGACCTTCACAATGCATTTAGACTCTTACAGATGTCACTTTCACATTTCCAGCATTCTCATATGAACTCTCTCTCTCTCTCTGTGTTCCTTTCCTCTCTATCTTCTTCTCCTCCAACTTCTCCCCCTCCCTGCTCTCTCTCTGCTCCTGGTTTGTGGTTTGGATGGGGAATGTGGTTGGATGCACGGATGGATGGATGGATCCCACGCTCGCTTTCTCCTTTTTCAAACCTCAGAACCCAGCTTCCTGGAGAGACCACGATGACGCCACCTCCACACACTCAGCCGGCACACCGGGGCCCTCCAGCGGGGGACATGCTTCACAAAGCGGTGACAACAGCAGTGAGCAAGGTGAGTCAGTACAGAAATGGGCATGCACATGCATGCGCATTCGTAACACATGCGCACACATTGGTCTAGTTTTGCGCTCAAGCCCTAGCACATAAACATACATAGATTTATGCAGGACATATTAATCATCACGCATGGATTTGCCAACTCTTCACTTTAACCCTGTCTAATGTGAGCTCTATAGTGAATAGGTGGCACATCTCTCTTTACACATGTCCCAGTCCTTTTCCTTTTGCACTTTGGATTATCCAATTTTTTGACTGGCATCCATGTAAACACAGTCACACCTAAAAATGAACATGCTTATCCACTGTTGTACTCGCACTGAAATACCAGCAAGAGCCACTGGAATACCATACCAACCTAGTAAAAGGCTTTCCAAAGTGTTGCTATTTAGAGAGCTGAAAAAAAGCTGGTGATTAATAGTATATTTCTGCCAGTTCTTTCTTGAATTTAAACCATATTAACTTTGCCTGCACAACAGCCCCTAATTATGTCTCACTGAGCCTTGTGTTATCTACTACACGACCTGCCAAACACTTATAATGCATTTCAAAACAAATGCATTTGAATTTAATACAGATAGTGTCTTTGAGTCACAGCGACCTGCCTCGTATTTTTGTCACGGTCGGTATCAGTTTTGACATGAAAATTGTCAACCGTACGTGCTGTTAGGTAAGTTTCTATATGAAAGCGAGCGTTAAATTTGTGTAAAATTAAAGTAGATTAAAAGTGAAATCTGCTGCCTGAACCGAGAGAGCAGATGAAGAGTTCCTGACCCCACTTCTCTTGTCTTCATCTTGTTTTGAATGCACCAGAGATGTGTGCTTTTGTGGGTCTCTTTCTGTATCCATGGGTGCCCTCTGGCAGTGTCCAGAGTTTTTCATGAAATTTCATCACGCTGTCTAAACACAGAAGCAGACTCAGATACACACCGATACCAGCTCGCTCACAGAGCAAAGCTGCTCGGTCTGCCTGTTCTGTGCTATCATTTTGCCAATACGCAGTCAAACGTATTGATGATGTGTACTTTGTGGTGGGGCTATTTAAATCATCTCCTGCTCCTTAGACGGAAGCCCCTGAAACATTACTGACCACAGCAGACATCTGTGGTCAGTTGTGTCAGAACTAGTTCAATCACAGCCTGGTTGGAAAGATAACTAAGACTGGTAAAGTAATAGGATATGTCTCAGTAACATTGTTCAAGGAAAGAATTCTTGATCATAATGCGACCCTTAATAAATCTACTTAGGCATTGTTTTTCCTCTTCCTGTGACAGATGCAGAACTATCTGTTGGTTAAAGAAACTACAGAGTGCCCTGCATGCTCACAGACAGCATAAACAGGACATTTTTGTTAAATGCAACAAATGTCTTAAAACTAGGACCCGATTGATACTGGATCTAGCATACTGTACGTATACACGTAGGTATACGTACAGTATGCTAGGGTTATATTGAAAATGATGACATTGTTGTTTATTTATTTAACCGCAAACTAGGTGGAAACTTACTCTGCAAAACCGTCTGCTCAGCTCTAATGCTAATCTGCTACATGTGCTCCGCAGACAGTGCTGAGAGCATTAGCAATGCAGACAGAGCTGCTCTGTCAACAAACTATGTGATGACATTTTCTGCATTATGTTATGCAAAAAATATACGTATATATCAGACAGTACTGATATATTCGGCATCGACCAATATGGGCCGATTTTACTGGCCAAGTGATGTATGAGTTGAACTATACTTAAAACTTTAGAAAAAAAACATCCAAGAAATTGCTGTGATTTAAATGGATTTTCTGCTTTGAAGTCATAGTATTAGTTAAAAACGCAGCATGACAGATCAGAGGACAGAGCACACGTAGAGTTTTTGCACTTCTCTTTGTAATTGCAAAAGAAGCACGGGAGATGAAGAGCAACCGAAAGAGGAAGGGGATGAGAGAAAGAAATGCACTGCCTATTGATTATCTTACACACATAAGTACAAGTGACCTGTAATCCACAGAGCACTTATCGACTCCTTTCCCTACCGTATCCAGTAACAGCCAATCAATACGGGCCAAAGACAGTTACGGTATAGCACCGCGTTCTGGGCCAAGATAGACCTAGACTAGATCAGGTCCACAGCCTGACCTGCACTCAGTGTTAAATGCAAGATCCACCAGCTCAAAAATATTTAGCTGCTAGAAAAAACACAAACTAAGCAGCTTAGAAGAGAAGTGGAGATTTGAACAAAGCTGAAGAACCACAGAAGTACAAAGGTTAAAGAGCAGAGAAGGTGAAAAAGTAGGATCAGGGAGGAAAAATGACTAAGAGAGTAAAAGGGAAAAAGACCAAGGGCAGCTGATTTAATGGTCTAATGAGGCCGTCCTCTAGCCAGTTGTTTTGTGTGAGGCATGCTCTGACCTTTCGCTTCGCTCGGGAGCCCCGCCGCCTCATTTTTCACATTCTTGCAATTACGTTAACGCTTGAAGCGCTCGCTGACTCCCGACTCTGGCCCTTCCATTCTGACAGAGCCTTCCCTCTCCAACCTCTCCACCTTTCCCTCCTCGCCTCTCTTCTCCTTCACTCCGCTCCATGCATGATCTCGCCTCCTACCTCGATACATTTCAACATAAAATTTGTAGTCCGCACTCTCAAGTCCACAGAGAAAATGTGAAATGTGGGCTTCACTTCAGTAATGGGGTCTTTAACAGCTTGGCCCCTCTTAAAAGGGGTGACAATGTGGATCGGTTGAGGAAGACAGAATAGATGGGAGAAAGTGAGAGAGGAGCACAGTAAAAGAGCGCGTGAGATCCACGCCGCTTTTAGGTTTCGGCTGCCAAGAAAAACATCAACATTTTTTTTTCTGCCGTCTTTCCTTTTAAAAGGTGTGTTCTATCCGTGCTTGAGAAACACTGAAATCAAATTTTAATCTAGAAACATCCTTGCATGAAATATGACACCAGTCCATTTGTCCCAGAAATATCAAAGGATCTCTGACAGTGACCAAGTCCACTTTTACTTTAAAGACTAGCTTTTTTCTACCTTTCCCTGTTAGGGGATGTACACGAGAATAAACGTCTGTATCACTCGCTTACCGTTTCTTTTTCTTTCTTTTTTTAAAGTGCTGTAAGCACCGTCATACAGGACTCAAGAGGGTCGCTTTGAACACAGTCCTCTTCTAAAGTCTTTGGCTTGTATCTCAGTGCTGAGCGTTGTTCTGAACCTGCGCCAAAAAGCAATTTAACAAGTGCGCAAATATGTATTATCCCTCGTGTGGAATAATTTATTGTCAAGCAGAAAACCAAGGTGAAGCATGTTCGTAGCTGTCAGTAAAGATTGCCAGCTAAGGTTCTGACACATATTAAAAAAAAAAAGTTTTCTGTACAATTCTCAGATCTGCATCCTTAACCTAATCCCTCCGCTTAACAGACTTAAAAAAAAAGACTTTTCTCAGAATTTTCCTCCAAAAAAGAAAATATGAGTTATCGCCCTCGGGGCAAAATCAACGCTCTGACTCTCAGAGAGTGACTCCCTATGTTCTAGCTAGATAAGTAAATACAAGGGGAGCCAGTTCAGAAGGTAACACACAATAACTACACTGGCTCTGCATTCACATCATTTTGATTAACAGTCCTTTGGAGCTTTTCCAAGCTTATCTTGAAACATCATAGACATCAGTTGCAGGGAGGTAAACTTGATGAATGTGCGTGCCTTAAGATAGCACTCGTTTCCAAGCAGGTGTCTGTTATATGGTAAGCATCCAAAGTGTGATGGAGCAGTGTGATGAAATACTCTACACGTTTGCCCACACCAAACACAGTAAAGTCAAATGCACTCAGTCATGAACAGTAAATCCCCAACACTGATTCAGCATGGTAGGTAATGCGTTTGCCCTCCTTCTGTATGTGCATATGTGTGTGTGTGTGTGTGTGTGTGTGTGTGTGTGCGCGTTTGAGCATGCCCCAGCTCCAGTCCACACTTGTAATTATTAGCTATGCATGAAGACCAAATCCACGTTGACATCTTGAGTGCCGAGCAAAGGGGCTTTCTGTACTGTTCCAAGCTTCTACTGTAGATGGACAAGGCTCAACAGAAGAGAGGAGAAAGCATTTTGTACATTTTCTCAGCAATTGAACAATCCCCACGCTCTGCGGATAGACCGACTCCCCAGAGAGACTGAGAGAGGCAGAGATGGAGAGAAAGGGAGTAAAGAGAGGGAGAGCTTGAGTGTTCAGCTCCAAGGGAGCACGTTGCGCTTGATGGTGTTGTGGTATGATTGTGTTTGTGTGTGTATATGTGTATGCGTAGGGAGTGTGGTGAGTTCCTTTGGCCCTGGCTAGGGGCCCCAATCAGCAAGGTCTTTGTGGTTGAGCTCACTAGAAAGAGGTCATTTCTGTTGGGGACTCAGCTCCTTGTGTCCCAGCATGAACAAGCCCTGTTGGATCTTATAGTTTCCAGACCTTTGGCTTTGCTTTTTTTTTATACAGTATTTCTCAGGGCTCAAGAAGATGCAAATGTGCAGGTAGAAAAAGAAAGAACATGTAATCACATTAGAACAAAAACACAGCAATCTTTGGTAAACACAAGATGGAAACCTTGTTGCATTTTAGTAGCCTATACTCCAGCTCTGGAGTGATTGTTGAGGTGTGTCTGTGTATTTACAATGCATAATTTGCGTGTGTGT
This sequence comes from Neolamprologus multifasciatus, assembly GCF_963576455.1. Taxonomy (NCBI): domain Eukaryota; kingdom Metazoa; phylum Chordata; class Actinopteri; order Cichliformes; family Cichlidae; genus Neolamprologus; species Neolamprologus multifasciatus. The sequence continues at coordinate 14,621,407 of NC_140457.1, read as the reverse complement.
GTATTTGGTTGGGGGGTGGAGGTTGTATGCATGTGCATGTGTTAGCTGGTTTCTTCTAAGTGCCTGTTAGAGTTTAATTTAGTGTAGTAATTAAACCTGAACACTGGCCCATAAACAACAGATAAACAATAAAGCAGGCCCAAGCCCTGCTGTTTCATGGCTCTCACTCCCAGCTGTTGGAGCACTGATAATTTTTTACACAGTTGCCCCCACCTCACCACAACACAATACTGAAGCAACAAGGTTTTCGCATGTGCGCATGGGTGTTTTTTAGTGTGCGATGGCAGAGGCTGAACAAAAAGGGCTGAAAAGGCACATAAACACACAGGATATGTCCACTTCCTCTCTCAAAAGAAAACAGAGAACCACAGAAAAAGCAAAGAAAGTTTAAGAGTAATATGGCTCTGTGGCCATTTACAAAACCAGATCAGCAGGGAGATAACTTAAACATGAGTATGTGCAGCCATGACGCGCATACAGCTTGCTGTATCTCAGTCAGTAGCCCGCACTTAACATAAACCAAAGGTATACTTGCTTAATGACAAAACAAACAATGCTACAATGTTTCTCAATGAGCTATGGTGCTCAGCTTTAGCCATGCCACTGCATGTCAGTCACATGTTAGTCAGGTGTCTGTTATGGAAAGAGTGCAATATGTCTGTCTGATGGTTTGTTGGGAAGGGGCAGGGCCATTGTTGAAAGCTGAGAAGTGTTGCTGTGCGGGGGGAGAAAACATGGTACAGAGGGGATACTTTCATGATCCCATTAGCATAAAAGAGACTAAATTATTCATGTGGAGTGCTTAATCTATGGGGAAAAGTATAGTTAATGCACATAGTTTTAAAATGGATCTCTCCTAGCCTCGGCTCTAACACCAGATTCTTGCTGGATTCAGCATTCGCGGGCATTTACGGGAATGGCTGTCACTCTCTCTTGCACACACAAACACACATAGACATAGACTGTGCGGGCATATGTGCACACTTGCCTAAGCATTGCTGCACTTCAAGCTGTTTCAAGGGTCTCTGCTCTCAGGCTCATCCCCTCTCTCCATAAGTCCCTTTCCCATCCTCTCTCTCCCCCCTTTCTTTCCATTTGTTCCTCCATCTCTCTCCTCTTCTCTTTCTCTCACCCCCTCCCTCACTTACTGACTCCCTCGTACTCCTCTCCTCACTCACCCTTCTCTGTCTCGCTCTCAGTTCCGCAGACTACCTGGCCCTCATCCAAAATGTGATTAAAGAGAATGATCAGCTCCCTCAGCTCCCACTTTCCTTCCTCCCTTCCGCTCTCTCTTCGTTCTTTTTTTTTTTTGGGTTTCTCTGTCTTTCTTCTGACCCTGTGCTATAGCTTAAAAGACTGGAAAAAAGATAATGTAAAAGAATAAAAACTGTCAATACAGCCAGTTTCCAGTAACATAGGCTTCCCACAGTATTACCACCATCACCACCTTTTGGTCTTCCATCCACGCTCCCTTTTTCTCTTAGCATCTCCTTTCTCCTTCTGGTTTTTCCCCTCTATCCACTGACCTCTGCCTCAGTACTGTGCTGGCTCCTTTCACTCTGATCCATAATCACAAACAGGCCTCTGGTGTGACTTGGCCCAGCCCAACCTGGCCAGGTACTGAGCCTACGCCACAGGAAAAACGTCTTTACTGTGTCAGCCTAATGTGCAAACTAATGTTTGGAGAACATAGGGAAAAAATTATCCAGATTATTCTGACAGCAGCTGAGGAGAATTTCTGTTTCACGCCATTAAGGGGAAACTTAGGGGAGATTTTTCTTTCTCTCTTTCTTTTCCTCTGTTTCTCTGAGAAGTAGATGAAGACCAGCTTAACTGGGAGTGAGCTGAGCATAGCTAAAAAGCACAGAGGAAACGGTGTTGCAGGGAAGTAATCAGGATTGAACTCCAGTAAAAGGAGGGGAGTGGCTTTTAAATTCTTTTACCCAAAGGCTTTAGGCAAAAACAAAGACAGTGCAATGCTGTTGTATCAGTTCATTATACAGTGGGTTTACACACCCTTGTTCCATTGCTGATTACACCAGTGCATGTGGTGATGATGAGAAGTGCACAGGGGTCTGATGTAATATGGCTAAAAGGGATTTGAGCGCATGCCCCAAAGGGCATTTCCATGTCCATTAATGCTGCCACTGCTGCATTTTCACGAGGACGACAGTGCTTCGTTTCTTTAAAGGGAGAGAGTGTTTTCCCAGGAAATTTTCAGTCTTGTTTCAGCAGGCTAGCCTGAAGGGGGTCAGCCAAGAAGTCACCCTTAAGAGGTGATAATCCAATTGCTTTAGTCCTCACCAGATTTGTTTTCCCCTTGTCTGGCGGTGTGTTGGTGTGTGCGTGTGTGTTTATAGAGAATGTAAGCATGTGTGTGTATGTGAGAGAGAGAGAGACAGCAAGATGCCACTAGTTTCTGTGTCCAACCCCATGCCCCGTTCTAGATCAGAGAGAGGTTATGGGGGCCAAGTCTGTCAAAGGCACACCTGCAGGGAAACTCCAAAAACCTTGACTGCTAGCTTACATGAGCCAGTTTAAGGTGTGCTTATTTGGAGTTTAACCCCGACTTCAAATGTCCTTTCCCTCTCTTCCCCTTTGTGTTTGACCAATGGGCCTTGCGCTCTTTTACTTTCATTTCTTTCTTCTGCCTCCCTTGGCTCTTTAATCTCTTTCACCACCCCCACCCTCCCAGTTCTCCCCCCCCTGATGTCAAAACTGCACATCACAGCAAAGGTCCCTCCAAAAGACAGCACATGGTTGAGTAGAGTGGCTTAGCAAGGCTAGCTAAAGCTTGTTCACTTGCTGTGTGGTTTTTTTTTCTCTTGCGTAAACCAGGGTTTAGACACTAAAGCATATTTGGAACCGAGCAAAGCAGCTATACCCTACAGGTAGTGCTTTAACCATGCTGCCACCATCCAAAAGAGTGGGAGGACGATAAAGGAAGTGTGTTACAATCCGAGTTCTTCCTCTCTGCTGCTGATTTTCACGCACACATCTTTCACGTTTATGCAAAGCTTTTGAGGGCTTTATGCAAGATAAGCTCATTTTCTAGTCTGATTCCCACTCTAGTACATGCTTTAATGACTCTTAAAGCCAAGGGCTGCTTTTTTTAGGCATAATAGCAGTCCTGCGGTCTCTCAGTTTCCGTGTAGCCAGGGTGCTTTTTCCACACCTGATCACTTTTGTTCACCCATTTTATGGCTATTGGGGAGCAGGCGGAGGTGAGTGATTTGACAGTGGTTAGTGCCATGAGCCCTAATGTTTATTGGAAGCAAGCGTCTAATAATTTTTGATTACCCCAGAGGAGGTATTAGCCATGTTAGTCAGCAAGGATAATTTCTTATTTACATGCCCCAAGCAGTGAACACTCCGAAGGAACACTGGGGCTAAATGCGCAACAAAACGAATCAAACATGCCAAACGAGATGCTCCATCCTGGCTGGCTGCAGGGCTGAAGCTGAGAAAACCTTCATTATGCATTTACCATAATTCATTTAGAGGGTTATCAATTTGCAGAATACAGAGGAGATGTTTGGAGGGGGAAGCAAGAACATCATATCAAACGAAGGAACAGAAAAAGAAACAAGGGAAAGCGAGATGAAAAGGAGTGAGATATTCAAGGATAGCTCAGTGCCTGTATTTTTAAAATGTTGTTCCAATTACACACATTTCCATGTTCTGAGGCAGAACTTGCATGGTAAATGGTGCAATCGCTTCCCTTTTACCAGTGTCACGCTCCACCCCCTAAAAAAAGCACAAGCTGATTTGACTTTAATGAAAGCTGTTTAGCTCAGGAATTTTCTTTTTTTCTTGCAAGATTGAGGCTACACAGAGATGTTCTAGTTCAAATATTGTCATTCTGTTCATTTAGGGTTTCTCTTTGTTTGCCTTCAACGCTGCTTACTCAAGGGTTTTTTTTGTATCTGTCTATCAGTGTGTATTTTAGGACAGTTACTACATGTTTTCATTTTTCTCTCCTGGCAACACATACGAACAGAAGAAAAAGACTTTTAAAAGCATCTTTCCCTCTGCCATCAGGCAAGGATGACTAAGGCCCCATTAGAACAATTGGAGGAAACTTAGGGAGACGGGGAGTATTTAAAGGAATGAAAGCAGCAAGAAAACACCACTATCTTGTGATAACCAGTGCTTTCGTTCATTATCTCGAGACAGAAACCCCCACCTTGGAAAAAATTGCACTCACTTTGGTGTTTCATTCAAAAATAAAACAATGAAAACAAGAAAGGCAAGAAAAAGCAAGACAAAAAGGAAAGAACTGTAATATTTTCCAAAGTGAAGGGAAAGCTGCATTGTTTAGCACAAATGCTTACTCCCAGGGATACAGTCCGTAGACAACTGAGTGTCTGCAGGAGACATCTGTGAAGCCTGACCTTGTGACCTTGGAAAAAATGCTCTTAAGGTGGGGGGAAAACTGCTTTTTCCACTGCATCTTGGCCTACAGGACAGCCCAGGAGCAGCACAACAAACACAACCACCACAGAAAAAGAACAACCCAACATACAGTCAATAAAGAAAGAAAATGAGGCAGAAAAAAAGTGTGATTTATATTGAGGCAAGTTAACAAGTAAGGAAGCGATGGATGCTGGAAAAAAAAGGAACTGAATACGAGAAAGAGAGGGAGGGAAAGAAACAAGAGGCAGAGAAGATGTTAGAGAAAACACAGATGGACTTGGTCTGAATAGTGCCTCACAGGCCTGGCTGTCTCTTACTCCTTTGGCCCCCCATGAGATCATTTTCATCCTTTATGAGTCAAAAGGAAGCCTGGTTGAAAATGAAAGGTTACACAAGCCAGAGCCCAAGCCCTCGGAGTGAGAGAGGAGAAGATCCCCGCTGCAAGGGCCCTGCTGCTATTCAAAGCACCTGCCATTGTGTGGGCGCTCATCCAGCCCTATTGTTGTGCAGAAATTAGTCGTGCTCCCTTTGGCTCCCTTCGGCTCCAGAGGCATGCGGCAGACCCCCTTGTTGTTTCGGGTTCAGATACATGGTTGGATAGATGCGTGGCCCCAGCTACCATCACCACTGGCTGTGGCCCTTTGCCCTCTCTCCAACAGCACACTATTGCGTCGTGTTTTCCCCCCCCTCATCCTCTCACTGCTGTTCACTTCTCAAGAACACTTGCGAGCCAACATTCCTATAGTTTTCTCCATCTTTCTTTTGTACTCCTACTCTCATTTTTCCTTTGGTGTATATGCTTATTGTTCTTTGGAGCACCCTCATTATACCCATGGTTATATTTTAAGGGCCTCTCTCTTTGATTTTGGTCTCATGGGGAGTGAGTGGTGGGCTGGTGGGAGCTGTAGGCCTGGCCCGGCTCTCAGGGCTCCCCAGCCAGCGTCTCGGAGAGTAGGCTTGGGGGTATTGTTGGGTTGGCTACCACACTAGAAGCACTGGCGCTACTGCTATTGCAGTGGGTGGATGTGAGGGGAAAATTGAAAAGTCAATAGCGAGGCCCCACAAAAAAAAAGAAGAAAAGAAAAAAAGAGTGCAAAACAAAAGGAGATGGAGAGCTTCAAAAAGCTGAGAGCTATAGAACACTGCTAATTAATAGCATCAGACGAAGAGCTTTTTTCCTTCCTTCTGGAGCTCTAATGCTGCATATTAACTTGCGAGGCAAGGCAATTAGGAGCTCAAAGCATGTGTCACGTCCATCTGTTGACCATGCTATGTGAGGGGAAATTGATAGGTAAACAAAAAGTATGCACTGAGCTTCAAGGAAAATAGAAAGCGCGTAAACACTGTAGTACAACCCTACCTTTATGAAACTGCTGAATCAGCAATAATTGTGATAGTAGTTCATTTCAGTAATTCCTGCAGCTATAGTTTGTGACAGTTCCTATATGTCAAAATTGTGGGACACACATTCAATAAATACATATGTTGATGCCTTTCTTATTCCTATTACTAAACAAAGGAAAACATTACTGTTGAAAAGTATATGTAAGTTTTTGTTTGTTTGTTTGTTTGTTTGTTTGTTTTTTGGGGGGGTGTTCTTCAAAAAAACAGTAATTGGCTCTTATTCTGTCTTTACACGCAGCTAACATCACGTAGATTGTGATGAAGTGCGACTTTTGGTGGGTCAGCGTTGAAGATTGGCACCAATTTGAAGTGGCTTTGCAATTTGTATTTTTCACTGGCGTAATAGGCTCCTCTCTCAACCATCGTACCATCGCAATTTCCACTTCCAACAGCTGTCAAGCCCCTAAAATCAAAATTAGCGCCATGGAATTGGGCCTTAATGAAATGACCTGCTGGATTTACCTTAAGGAGCAGGGCGGACAGTCAGTACTAGCCTCATCAAAAGCCTCTCTGCGCGTGCTGCGGTCCCATTAACAAAAGGAAATAGTCTGTAAATGTATTAAGCACTACTTCCATTTTCTAATTATCTTTCCCTTCTCCCTACATAATTCATTCACTCATTCATTAGTTCTTAATATTAAAAAAAGGATTCTGTCTGTTCTTTTTTCGTGAGATCACCAATTATTTGTCACTATTTATTACGCCGTTGTCGGGGGGGGGGGGGGGGGGGGGGGGGGGGGGGGGGGCGGGGGGGGCGTCTATATTTTATGTTCCACCACAGCATCTGTCTGTATGAGTTTCAAATTGAAAATCTAGCATTATTCATATAAAATTAGCAAAAAATAAAGAATAAAAAAAGGCTCTGAAACTACCCCTCTACCCCTCCCCACTTTGCTTCCTATAGGATGAGGTGAATGTGTGCCAAGGCCCAGTGGAGGACACTAGGCCCTGGTTATTGACTTGTAAAGAAGCCGTTAGGTGAGGGGTCTTGACAAGACATGAGCGGCTGAGTCTCTTGTAAAGCTGTATCTGATTTCTCTGCTAGTTGACTCCCTGGAGAGATCCGTTCTACCCTCTGTTGATCACACTCTCACTCACAGCCGTATGGAAAATGCAGCGATGAAAAAAAAAAATGAAAGAGTAGTTTTGTGAAAAAACGAAAAAGTGAAAAACAAAACAAAAAAATACTTACATTCAGTATGCCACGAGTGCCTCGCTTGGTGAGAGTGCGAGCCAAGGAAGGAGGGCAAATGAACCTAAGGAATCAATAGACAGGTGTTGTCTCTCAGTACGGCACAAGATAACTCTCAAATTAACGTTTTGGTGAGCTGTGTAATATATACTTGTCGGTAAGGGCATCTGCATTTGTGTTGGTGTGATTGGATAATAACAAGAGTGAAGTATCAGCAAGAGGCAGACAAAGCAAGTATCAACTTAGCGAGATCTTCACTCCACAAAGATCTGACTAATTTATGAGGGTAAACTGCTCTGACAGAAAGAGAGATGCAGGTGAAGGGAGGAAGTTTTCATTGGCTCTCTAGAGCAGGCCAACCCAAAACCCTGGAGGGATCTCTCTCGGTTTGAACTTTATCAGGGGCTACGCTTAATCAATATACTATCGGAAAAAGAATTAATTACTAAAGCAGAATAAAACAGCTGCATTTTAAACCAAGGATTCATCAATTCTGTAATCTCTTGGTTACAGCTCAGGTGTCAGGAGGATCATTTCAGCTCCATGTAATGAGGAACTGTGGGAGTTTACCCCAGCCCTGTGCTGCTCTCCTCCTCCTCCACCTTTCTCTTTCTGACCCCTCCTTCCAACCAAAACGCTTCCTTATTATCCCATTCCTTACCTTCTCAGCTTTTTGTCATATACCTACAATATTCATCTCACTCCTTTCTTCCTGCCCTTAATACACTGACTGTATTGCACTCTTTTATACCCCCACCCCTACCCCACTACATTCCCTTCCCACCAAATTCCTGTCTTTGCAGGGATGGGACGAAAGGGTATTAAATTTGAAATCTCTGGTGCGAAAGCCGACTAGAACGGGACATTCCCGCTGTTGCAGCCATCAAGCCGGACATTCCTCTACTAAGACTGAGACACCACTGGTATTGTGAAATGGGGAGGGGGGAATAAGAGATGGGGGAAGTTGGTGTAAGACTTGAAAAACAGCATACCACATTCTTGTTGTATATTTTAAAAAATATATTTTTGGTGTATAACATTAGAATAAAAATCAAAGGAGAAGGTGAATTAGAATGAAATGAATGGTGTATGGAAAGAGGAGCCATGCAGGAAGTATCCCCTGTTTCAAAATAATCTTGGCAGCTCTGCCGTCGCTGCCACTGACATCCACCCGTCGCAGCCCTTGACCCTGGCCCAAAGCCTGTAAACGGACTGTCCTTGACGCCCCATAATGGGAGATTTCAAGGCAGGTTGAGAAGGGGTTATGGGTGATGAATTGGGTTTTTAGTGAGCTCATTAGGAAGCCAAACAGAGTTTAGACTGTCGGAGCGGAGCAACAGTGCAGTAATCAGTTCTGCTCGCTTTGTTCCCTGCCTCCAGGACATTTGTGTGGAAAAAAAGAGAGCGAGGAGGAAAGAAAAAAAAACTTGGCATTTGGCTGATGAGAGGGCTGCTGAGCAGAGGCTACAATCTGATGGTTGACTTGTTGATTTATAAACCTTTTAATTCATTTACTCTACCAACCCCTCCACCCTCCATCCCCACCCCCACCCCCAGCTCTATATAGACAACCCCCCCCCCCCCCCCCCCCAATCTTTGTTGAATTCTTTGATGCCACTGTCCATCAGGTGTGGCTAGGACTTGACCTCCTCTTCAGCTTAAAAACAGCAAGTTTGTTTGGTTTTAAGTTGTAATTGAGGGTAAAGAATCACTGCTCATGCTGTTATCATGCATTGCCTGAAACGATGTAAGCTCCTCTGAATGAAAAACAAAAAGAAAGGAAGAAAGAAAAACACTCAGTTAAATTGGCAACCAGCATACAGCTGCTCTTTGCGGTTTATGTAGAAGACTTTGATATACAATAGTTCCTAGAGGGGATTAGAAATCTATTTACTAGCATTTACTCATTTACTCTTTACTAGCAGATAGAGCCATGTGATGTATCGGCACTGTCTCCACCTCCTTTTTTCATTTTGCTCTTTCTCATTTTTTCCCCTGTTTTTCAATTTTTTTAATTCCAAAATAGAGCAAGTTAGTAATTTTTTAGGAAGCATATGGTGTGAGGGCACCTCATTTTACTACTGTTCATGTTTGTTTCTATTCACTGTACCCTAATTACTTTTGGTAAACACTTCTTCTTTAATATTTAATGCTGCATCAAATCTCGAGATGCAGGTATGCTTCTCTGGGTGCATCCTATTGTATAAATGATAAATTATTGAGCACTGTCAATATATACAATCCCAACACTAACAATAGCTTCAGTGTACCATAATAAGAGAAGAAAATAAGACAGAAGCAGTCTGGTTAGACATAAGCGAGAATTGGACTCATGCAGTGGCAGGTTTGTAAATTTGTTTATGAAGAAACGAGTGATCAACCGAGATTACCTGTGAGACCAATTAGCCCCATTCAAGTCAGAATGTAAGGGAAGAGCAGCGGCAGTTTCTTCTGCAGTGTTAGAGTGCAGAGGGGGGGGGGGGGGGGGGGGGGAGCAGGGTGGAGTTGTCAGAGAAGCAGAGAGTGTGAAATATCTGGTGGAGGCCCAAAGCCCTTCATTAGCCACTGATCCCTGTCTGCTGAGTGAGGGGCAGTCATGGGCATCACAACTCCCTTTTAGTCCCCCCCCCCCAAAAAAAAAAGCAGGGTGAAGGGGTGGAGGGTAGATCCCCCCCATCCCCTGCAATTTAGCCCTTTGCCATTCATGCAAATTGGGTCTTGACATCTGCAACAGCCTGCCTCCTTTCTTTTATACATCTTTATTCCATCTCTTTTCTTCAGATCTTTTTTCCTCCTCAAAGCCCCATTTGGATGGCAGAGCCAGCTGACATGCGTTCTTTTATATATAACTCACATCTATGTAAAGGCAGCATGTTTGCTGTGTGTTCATATAGACATAAATATGCAGAGAACTTGAAGAGTTTAGGAGGGAGGCTTAATTTGTTTGTGGGATTCTCAGTCCCAGTTTATGAGGGAAAAAGTTAATTGTTGTTGCGGGTATCAGGTTGTATTGTACATTCTCAACAGATTGGAATTTTATGAAATGATAAAAAACTGTTGGAAGCAGCGAATATAGACAAAAAAAAGCTGTAATCAGGCAGCTTGGCCCACCTCCTACCTCTTGCTTCTGGACAAACTATGATTCCTTGGCTACAGAAGTAAGGCTGAAAAGGCTTTGGAATGGCTTTGCTCCAGCCCATATTTTGGGTTAAAATGTAAAATAGTCTAACTGGCTGTTAAAAACAAGTTTTACCTCCCAACCTACACCTCCCCTCCTTTTCAGCCTTCACCCTCTATGGTAGGGATGTGCAGAGTAGGGTCAACTCTCTGCCTGTGAGAGGAGAGAGGCCTTCTATCGGTGGAGAGGCGATAGTTATCTCCAGCATTCCAGGGATGACAGAGAGATATCTGCCTGATGGCAGGGTTAGGGGGCTTAGAGAAGGGGGCAGAGATGGGAGGGAGGGAGGGGAAGAGGTACAGGAGTTGTTGAGCAACCGCTCCCCGACATCCCTCCTCCCGCCCCCACCTCCCTCCTTCCTTCTCTCCATGCCTTTCTTACTGCCTGACTGCCTCGCTTCCCCACACATAGAAAAAAAAACATCTAATTAGAAGCTCTTATTCCACTTCATTTAAGGGAACACTTAATGATGTGTTTTTCAGGGGAGACAACTACACATTATTTCTCATGCAAAAGGAACCACTCAGTTGTAGCCCCCAGGATGCAGATACAGCTGTGTTTGAGATGGAGGTTTGTCCTCATTTCTCTGGGGTGTCATGGCTGTTGGAGAAGAAGAGAGGGGAAAAATGGTAGTGCTTTCTAATTCACCTTTAGCCAGTGTCCTGGCAGTAACGGGGGGTGGTAAAGAGGAGGTGGATGGTGACATCTGAGTTTGGCAGGGGGACTTGCTGAAGGAGAGAGTTTGTTGTAATTGCTCTGACAGGTTTTAAGGCTGTTAATGACTCCGGCCTGAGCGCTACCAATTTGTCAGCATGCTTGCTGTTTACTAAGCTGTTGTTTTATGGTCCAGTGCAAGGGCTGCTGCTTGTTTAAGCACAGATCAGGAAATAATCAGCGTAAAACACTGGCTGCAGTGGTGCAGCCACACTAAAACAGTTCAGTTTAGAGCCCTCATCTACTGTATGGATCTGAATGAGTGCAGTAAACCATATGGCGTCTGTGGTGTGTGGTCACACGAAGACACAAATTCACAGATGCTTTACTTTTATCTAAAAGTTGGAAGTTTGAGTGTGTGTGTTTAACCGGTATGGCAATCGTGTTTTACTTGTTAGCACTTGCGTTGTGTTTCACATGAATGTAAACCATATTCCTAGCTTGCAGTTATAGCAAGATGATCTGTAATCCCTAGTCGGCACAGAGAAGCAGAGAAATAGCCATTCCACTAGTGTGAATAGAGCTTCTATGTGTTTGTGTATGTGCCTATGTGAGAGATTGTGTGTGCGTCAAGAGCATGTGGTCCCAGAGCCAGCAAAGACCCCTCCGTAAATCCAGAGTAAATAAAAGGGGTAACCAGACGAACAAAAGAGGAGCCCCCACTGCTTCTCTCATTCGCTGCCATTTGGGGGACTGAATGTGCTAAACGCCGCTTATGTTGGCTGAAAAGTTGAGGAGAAAAAGGGGGAAAAGGGAGGCTCTAAATCCCCCTTCTTCTTTTCACTTCATTCTCTGCGACCAAGCCTTCATGGATAGAGGTGGTGGTAATAGGAGGGTGTTGGAGGGAGAGGTGTAGGGCCCGGTCACTATGGTGTGCTAAGACCAGCGAAGCTCCTAAAGCAGCAAAACTCCAAGCTTCTGGTATCCATCTGCTCCTTTTTCCATCTAACTCTCCTCATGAGTTTTTCTCTCTCTCTCTCCCCCCCCCCCCCCTTTTTTTTTTCTTTTTTTTTTTTTTGGGTGAGCTTGGGTGAACACGCTTCACTAGTTTGGGCTGACAGGGGGCGTGGGGGGTCTGTTGTAATTAGTCACTTTAACCACAGCTTCCATAAGCCACTGCTTCTACACTCTTGCTTCATTACCCTGAAATAAACGCCCAGACTTCCTAGTGCAAAATCACTGCACAGCCTTTACAATGATACACACACACAACATCTAAAGCTTGTCTAGTGGCTCCACGGTTTGATTATTAATGGTATATGGACCACTCTGGAGTGTTATGTGATAACTAAACATGGCTGGAATTGAATGTGTTTTCCAGCTATTGACAAGTCATTATTTATTCACGCATATGAGAATGGCAAAGCAGCAGAGGGAGGGCATTCTTGTTATACTGATAGCTGCAGTATATGTTACTCATGGTCATATACACAAGACAGACTAGACCTTAGTGGGTCCCTAAGGGGCAGGATACCTACTAGACCCAATACAACTTTTGCTCTAAAGTCATTAAGAGTCCACTGAAGTCTGCCCTATTCTAAGCAGAGACTGTAGGACACTTTGTACTTTACAATTTCCCATGCAAGAAATCCTGAAGTGACCCTGAATGTGCCAGCATTAGATAAGCCGAGTTGCAGTGTGTTTACAGTCCTATCCCGACCCGTTAATGAGCTCAGCCCTGAGACCAATTTACTCACAAGGAGATATATCTGAATGCATTTTTAATAACCACCCACTGGTGATGAGAGAGGGAATGTGTGCGAGCGTAATGTGCTTTGGACTTGTGCTTGTTTGTTTGCTAGTGCGCTCACTCATTCACTCTCTCGCCCTGATCGCGTCCGGTCATTGTCTTCCATCTTGCCTGATTACACCTTCTCCACTTGCGTGCATCTGAGAATCTGCACAGAAACTTTCATTGCAAACACTTTAAGTCAAGATCTTGATAGTGTGAGCGAGGGAAAAGGAGGGAGGAGGAAAGGTTGAGGGAAGACAGAGAGAGAGTGGGAGAGAGAGAGGGGGGGGGGGGGGGGGGGGCTGTCTTTTTTCTGTCTCCAAGGGCGCTGCTTTTCCAAAAGTGCCTGGGGCTACACTCCAGCACCTCAGCTCCCCTAGGCCTTTCGACTGCCTCCTAATAGCCAACCCCCATCTGTGTCACATGGCCAGATGATGGGACACTCATCCCCCTGCTCTGCACTTTTTTTTTTCTTTCCTGATTTTTTTTTTCCAGAGTGCACATCCACACAGGTTAGAATGGCAGAGTTGCCAGGGAACAGTCAGAAGCCATTAGCGTTTGGGACAATTTGCCCTGCAGCGTTCCTTCTCTCGCTCATAAGAAAGGAGTGGGGGTGGATGCAAAGCACCAGCCCTCCTTTAGATGTAATGAGGTTGTGCAAGTTGGATCTTCTTTATTCTATTTCTACTCCTTTTTTTCTTGCGTCTTCTTGTTTCTCTTCTTTCTTTGCTCTTTCTTTTCATGTTCTGTCCACATTTGATTTTTCTTTATTCTTTATTTACTGTGTGCACATTTTCACATATTTGAAGTCATACAAAAGCTCTACACAGTTTGTATTTAAACTGCACACAGAATGAATGCTCGAATGCCACATGCCTGATCTGTGGACACATGTCAGCATCCGTGCACATGTAAGAGAGAGAGAGGAGCTGAAAAGCACCGGAGTCTGGTTTCATCCTTGCGGGCTAGGGCAGGAGGCAGCGAGCATGCTGGGTAATGAAGTGACAGGTCAGTCTGTAAATACGCACGGGTCGCTCTGGCCCTGGCCGGGGGGGAGGCTATCGCATTGCAGTGAAAATGGAAACGTCAATAAAATTAATCTGCCAGCCTTTTGGCCACTGTGTGGTTCTATTGGATGAGCCTGACTGCTCACAGCAGGAGAGGGATTTGGAGAGTAGCTCAAAAATCAACACAAAACCTAGCGGCATACAAACAAACAGCAAACTGTGTATCAACATTATTCAGTGAAGCTCAAAAGCAGTGAAACAAAAGGGAGTTGGTTAAAATTCACAGCTCACTAGTTGTGTTTTTATTGAAGTTTGGAAGCAAACTCAGGGAGTTAGACTTAGCTTCCGTCTGGGTCACATTTCTCAGGAAGCCCCTCACAGTCAGAGTAGGGCTATGGCCAGACCAAAGTTTATTGTTTTAAGCTTTCCTGAACAAGGATTCGTACTTAGTCTGGGATTTATGGCATTTGCCACTAATGAATGCCCATTCTACAATTACAACACCCCTAGCCTGTGTCCCCATTCCCATGTGTCCTTCAGAAGGACTGTTGCTTCTTTAACTTCACACAGGGAGCGCAAAGTCGGCACTTCTCTGTTTTCCTCTTTCGTGTGGCTCTCTACTAATGATCTGGAAGGAAAACACTGTGCAAGACAGAGAAGAAAAAGAGAGGCAAAAACAAGGGGAAGAAAAAAAACTGGGAAAAGTAGTTAGTACGGGCCCCCGCTGTCCTTGTATTCTTCATTTATTTTGCATTAGATTACGCTACTAGTCGGATCCTTTTTCTTTCCCCCTTTTTAATGTTATTAGTTCAAATATTTATGCGAGATTAAGGCTTGTATAGGTGGCTGTGATTGATGCCTCTCCAAAAACAGGAGGACATATGAGTCTGAATTTTGAGAATGTCAGGGTCCTTCTCTTCCTTAGTGGAGGAGTTTTTCAGATACATAATTTAGATGCCCTCAAGGAAGGCTTTCAAGGCATTTGTGCCCGGGGGCAAGAAAAAATAACTATGACTGTTAAAAGTAAATCATTTTTGCTAATGCACAATTAATGCCGAGGAAGACGAACAAGGAAAAGGCAAGGGACAAAGATGGAAACTTCAATTTAAAGGAGAAATCGTGCCCGGGTATGTGCACACTTCCCTTGTGAAATCAAACGCTGATGGACATTAATGCAGGCAAAGCCGCCGCTGGCCGGTCATGCTAATCTCGTGGCGGAAGCTTGGGGGTGGGGTTGTTCAGGGTTTCGGGAAGCCGATGAAGAGTCCATTATGTGCATCGAAGTGCAACAATGAACCACCCCAAATAACATTTACTTCCACGCACTTTAACTGGATGTCCTAAATTCATGAATTTCTGTGTGTTACAGTACATATCTGCATAACTCCATCCTGTCCCCTTTGGCCCTCATCAAAAGATGGGAAAAAATGCTCTACATTATGTCAAGCATGCAAATTTAATTGAATTAATGACATGAGTCCATGTCTCTTCTGTACTTGAAGGCTCTGTGTCCATTTTTTTTCCTTTCCATCTCCTCCTACTGTAAAAATGGAATGAGGAACCCAGTGTTTCAGCGTCCAACCATAACATTAGAGTCATTAACCCCTATTCCCCTCCCGTGCTCTGGGGTATAGAGCAGCTCTGCGAGGCTTCCATGTAAACCCCTCAGTCTCTGTACAGTCCCTTCGTCTAAGGCCATCTAAATCCCCCTACCTCCATATATTCACTACACAACACTGGCTTTGCTGTGGAAATTCTTTTGGCCTTAGTGCAGCACTTTCCAGTTCTTTCAAAGTTATCTGTGGTATTTGTCCCTTTATCCATCTTTCATGAGCCTTAAACTCAGCTTTGACTGTATACCTCTGTTCCATTTTTTTTTGCTATTGTATTCTGAGCCTGTGGTGTGATCGGGGATGTTATTTAACCCTGGGTTTGGTTTCCGTCCAGGAGATGGCTTAGACAACAGCGTTGCATCGCCTGGCACAGGGGATGACGATGATCCAGACAAGGATAAGAAGAGGCAGAAAAAGCGTGGCATTTTCCCTAAAGTGGCCACAAACATCATGAGGGCGTGGCTGTTCCAGCATCTCACGGTAAGCACAACCATTCTAATTTGGAGATATGTCTATATTATTTAAAAAAAACACAACAAACCAAATAAACAGTTAGAGACGCTCACATTCAAGACACATACTCACACGCACCTGTCACACAGTAGCTACTGAGGCAGTGGGGAGAGAGTGATGGTGCTGCTGCGGTGCTCACTTGTCAGCCACCTGTCAAAGGGACACAGTGACCAGGTCAATCTAATCAGTTTGGGCTGTTTACTCTGCTCAGCACACTTTCTGTAAAAAGAAAGAAAGAAAGAAAGAAAGAAAGAAAGAAAGAAAGAAAGAAAGAAAGAAAGAAAAGACCCAACAATCCAAGACATTTATTCTAGTACGAGATGCACTGCGGCGCTGGCCTGAACAAGTAGCATGATAAAAAAAACAACTGGGGAATAAAAGAGAACGACTGTGACTGTGTAGCTGTGTAAAGAAGTAGGATGTGGAATCGAAGGCCTCTTTACATAATCAGTCTTTCTGTGGAATAAGGGAACCTTAATCTACTTATCTCTCGATAAAATTGACATGTGTTAGTTTATTTCTTCTCCATGGCTCCATAGGAAAGTGTTTACCGTACAATTCTGGCAGAAATCTCTGACAATGACTGATCAGAGTCTTGGATCATATGTCTAAATGTCACAGTAATTTAAATGTAAACTGTAAAATCACAAACATTATTTTCCCGTGAGTATGTTTCTTAGTGAAACGGGGTGGTCCACATGTCCCCTCTCCCTTTCTAATGTCAGGACATTATCAGAACATCAGGCTGTATTGATTTTGCAACACAGGTCAGATTTCAGAAGGAGGTGGCCACGCCGGGACACATAAGCTGCTTGAGCTTGTGGTTCCCTGTTCCAGGGATGGATGGACAGTTTAGGGGGATGGGCAAAATAAAAAAAAGAAATGAGAGAGAGAATGTGAAAGTAAAGGAGCCTTAGTTTAGAGTCTTTTAGAACATCCGCACATTTAAGAGGGTCATGTGCCCTTTGTGCACTCTGTAGCCCCCACCACCACCACAGTGCCCACTCCCAGCTCAAAGCCCCGTACCCTGATTACCTAACCAAAAGCCCAAGTAATAAGCAGCCAGCAAATACAGCCTAATTGAAAGGGCTGTAAATCCATTACATATTGGTCAGGGATAATCAGGAGTGCTTTAATCACTTTTATCTATTCAGGAGCAGTGAAGCTGCAACAGCAAAGCCCTGAGCCTCGCAGGCCTTAGCGGCTCCACCACGCCAGTCTGCACGCTTATTATTCTCATCATTATCAAAATGACTTCACAGCTGTTCGCGGCTCCCATCGCTCTCTGACTGGAGACCTCTCACCAAATGCTACAGACCAGGCTTCAATCAGACATTAAACTTTTGAGTACCACTAACTGTTAGTTGAAAGAAAAATGTTCAAATACCGTTAAGATTACCTGTTTTTTTGTCATTAAAACACAACAAAATAACAAATTATATACATAGGCTTTATGGTAAGGCTAGAAATTTTCTGATGAAAGCCCCATACAGCTTCTGCACAGACCTTTTGGAAGAGCCCCTGCCAATTATCTTTAGAATTGTTTTAAATTTGAATTGAAATAGCGGTGAGCAAAGGAGGGGCACATTTTTTTTCAGAACGCTGGTTAATTCAGACCCTCTTTTTTCCCCTTTCCCTCTCACCCCTTTATCACAAACCCTGCTTGTAGATGTTATCCAATCTTTATTTGTTTCTTTTGTGCAAAGCCTTGGCCAGTCTTGTACAAATAATAATCCCTCCCTTTTAACCTGCCTTCATTTCTCTGCTGAGGAAGACGGCTAATTGAATTATCCCCCTTCTCTTCTCACCATCCACTTCTCCCACCCATAAACTCTCTCGCTCTTTTTCTCTTGCTCACACACACATACACACACACAAACACACACACTCACACCCATTAACCATTCTTCTTTCTTTTAATTTGTTAAGCAAATGTATTTGCCATAGCTGGATGCATTTGTGCAAGGGTGAATTCTTGGGGACTTTGGCCCCTGAATGGCCTATAGCGGCATTCTGCCATTCACGCATTCATTAACTGAGGGGTGAGGAGTGAAAGGAGCGGGCTTGTATTTTCTCAAACTGAGGGGCCAGCATGGAGCTCCTCTTCCATGAGCCGCAGGGGTCTCTCTACATATGTTCTCAACATCCAGCCATTGTCACATCTTCTGAAAAGCTCAAAAGGACAGGACCCCCTTCAAACACAAAAAAACAACACAGGCCAGTAGTAACAACTGTTGGCTTTTAGATTCAGTATAACAAAATTGCCCTTTGCCTCTCCCCTCCCACCCTCCCTTGCTTTACTCTGACCTCACACTCTCATGGGAGAACTCACAAGATTGTTTCCTTCATGACGGTCATATATAGCAAGTAACCTCACTTGAAGTCATATTTACCGCTAATCTCAGTATGCCAATTTCCCAGGCAAGGGGAAAGTACAGTTTTTGCACCATATTGATCTCAGAGACAGTTCTTCACAATTGCACAATCAGAGAAGGCGGCGATAACCCTGATCTCTTTTATGTCGAGGCCATATGCGTATTGACTGCAGAGCTGGCAACCTTAAATGCTCCATATGCAATTGGCAGAGTGTTGGACAGATCAGCTGGTGTTAGCTGGCAGAAGAGGGTCAGACTGTCTCTCCACTCCCTTCTTCTATCTTCCCTCCCACTCTTTTTCTCTAATACCCACCCTCCCTCACCATGAGGTTCTGGATGTCTTCCAGCCACATTAGGGGAAGGGAAATCCCAGACTGTTGGTATAAGCTTTTCAATACTACAGGGAGATTATGTTATCAGAAAGGTAAACTTCACTGTTAGGGGTAAAATGTTCTGCTGCACTTCAAAAGCATGGACCACAGAATTCAGGATAGGAAGAGAGAGTCAGATAAGTAGATAGAGAAACATTTCAGAAAACGTGTCAGATTTGTAAAATTGCAGTGATGGGAGTTTTTTCCTACCTTTGCAAAAGTAATGCCCTTCTGTGCTCAGCAAAAGCAAACTTTAAATTTTACAATTAGCCCCTTGGCGCCCCTGGTCTTCCTTCTTTCTCAACCCCTGCTAACCCCCCGCTAACCCTTACTAACCCCTGTAAAGACAAGGGTTGGCCTAGCAATGAAAACAGGAAGCACTCAGATGCAAAGATACCTCTCTGGGATCTGGCCTTGTCTTTTTGACTAGTGTAAAGTCTCCAACACCTATGAAAATAAATAAGGAACCTCAGGAGCAATCGGGGCCAAATTGAAAGTTTTCCTTAAGTGTGTGCACTCAAACAAGGGAGTGAGGGATCGTAGGAGAGAGGGAGAGCGGTCAGTCAGACGAGCAAGTAGGTAGCCAACTAGAGCATCAAGCGTCTCAAGTTCTGTGCTGGGCCACCCTTTGGCCTGGGTGTTTTGGGAAATGCTGTTAAGCTGCTAAGCCAGGTGTATTGGTCCCCTGGGCTCCTTGAAAGGGAAGTGATATATCCTTTAGTCATTTAGAGAGTCCTTGGACTGTGAAGTAGAACTAAATGTTCAGCTCTGAAATGTTTATGTATGGGTAGATGGCATTTAAATGTAGCTATTAGTATAATTGGCTTTTATCATCCTAAATGTAACACCAGTACGAGTATTGACTAATGAGCTATGTTTTGACTGAAAAGTGAAATGTACCTACGAGAACAGTAAAGATACCAGTGCAGATAATACAGGTGTTCACCAGAGCGAGGAGCGTCTTAGAGTTAAGAGCATTGTGCTGAAAACATCATTAGATACACTAGTGACAGTAGCTATCCCCCCTGCCCCACCCACACATACGCACACTCCCGATCCAAGCCCAACATAGCATTAGTCTCCATGGCGACAGGGTGTCATCGTCAGGTCGAGCCCTCCTATGGGAGCTGCTCTCTCTGCCACCCTTTATAGACGCACATAAAAGAGTCGGCTAGGGTCATTCACAAGACATGGACGCAGGCACGGCCAAACCTGGCAACGGATGTTTGTTCCATACGATAAACAAGTGTACAAGTCCATTCCTCAAAAGGAGAGGACATGTTGTTTGAGTAGACTAAACAGTCAGCCCTGTAGTATCCCCAGTTTTGTTTAAGCTCCTCTAGTCCTTCTAATCCTTGTGTGTTGTTCCAGTACAAGCAGCATTTAGCTGGTGCAGACACACATCTGCAAACAGTTTGAAATAGCCCTTCCTCCTTTTACATCGAACTGCCAAAAGCTATTTATTCCATATTTGTTGATGCCTACTTTTTCTTTCCCATATACATGGCACAGTACTTTTTTTTCAATAAACAAATAGTCGACTTACTTATAATTTCATTTAACTGAGCGGTTAGATAAAAAAAAAAAAAAAATGTGTTTGATAATCGATCAGACAAAAAGGTTTTACTTTGAAAATATTATTCAAAGTAACTTTAGCCTCTTTTTGTTGACTGCAAAACATAAAAATCTGTTTGCTTGTCCATCTCTCTAGGTTGTTGATAGTTTGGATGAACAAAGGAGAGGCAGGGGTTGGCTTTAGGGGTAAGAGCAGGGGGTGTAAGGAGGGGACTCCTAAGGGTCACAGAGGTGGACGCCTGGAGGAGGCCCACACACTAATCTGTCATGTGCTTGTTTGCCTCAGGAGCTCAAAAGTCAGTCCTTCAGTCACCCGTAGCAACCCGGGCGACAATTTGGTTCACTGCCACTGCCCGAATGTGTGATCATCAGTGGAAAACGCAGGAAAAAGAGTCATCACATGGTTACTTTTGTGACAAGACCCGCTGCTCCGTGTGTGTTTGCAAAACAGATGTTAGTGACAATATGACAGGATAGTTTGGTGATGTTTGGCACAGGGGTAATTGAAAGTCATTGATAATGAGTGTGGAAGAGACCTTTGGTGGGGGTGGGGGGTTCGAGGTTTGGTGCCTAGCTATTGTCTAGCCTCTGTGTTCTAATGCTGGCTGCTCAGCGACCCTGGAAAACAGACACAAGCCACCTCAGTCTGCCATCTGTTCTTCCCCAGCCAGTACACCACAGAGGGCCTAACGCAGCAGTGGCAGACCCTCACAGAGAAATGAGGCTTATTTTACTCAAGAATTTCAATCTGCAAAGAAGAAAACAGAATGAGTAAATGAGTAAAATAAATCAAGTTTTTGTTTTCATTGCAGAGCAACTATGGCATTGTTTTCAAATGCTAGTGTGTCACAGCTCTTATGACTGACAAAAGCTTTGTTTACAGTGCTTTGGCATAGATGGTAGGTGTTTCTAGAGATTTAGTGCTGTATTAGAATGTAATAAACCCTAATTCGTTTCATGCTCCAACATCAGACCTTTACACTTTGCCCTCTAATCCAGATCTGTCACAGTTCCACTTCAAAGCCAACTAACCCCACTTGGAATCTACTGACATATAAAGCGTGGCACATTAGCCTCGCGTTCACTATACGCTGAAAAAAATTGTTGGCATGTTTTTTTGTAGTTTTTTTTTTTTCTCCCTCTTAATCCCATACGCTTGCTTATCCTCAAAATGAGCATCATATTATATTGTGTATCTTTTAATGCTGGGATACCTGCACAAACACACCACTTCTCCTCCTCCGTGTTTCCTCTCATTTCCATCCCTTCCAGTTAATTTTCACTCCTGCTGCTTGCATCTTAATGCAGGTTGTTTAATGAAGTAGCAGAAATGAGTGCTTTCGCTGAGGGACTGTTTACGGTACATTCCCACTGCACGGAGGTGATTAAGTTGCGTGAAATTCCACGGTGTTTGCAAAAGAAAAAAGAGAGAGCAACCTACAAATTATCCTCCAGCAAAAATAAAATAATAATAGTAATAATAACACGTTTCACGAAAGGTGATATTATATGCATTTCTTTAAATAATGGCTTTAAATAAGGTGTCCCGGGCGAAGAGCTCCAGCACTGCATGACTTTGACTGGCCCCTGTGGAGGTGACTGCACATGCCCTGACCACAGCAGACTACAAACAGAACTCAGCCTGTCAAGGCCGCTCAGATTTATAAACTTACAGCTCACAACAGTTGAGAGACTTCCAAGAACACACGTGCAGAGAAAGGAGGTGCTTCTTTACGCCTGTGTGCTCCACTGAGAATTGACCCCAGTTCAGTAACGTTTCCCTGCCTTCAGCACTGCTGTCCATTGCTTATGTAGTAATAACACTGATCCAAGCTAGGACCTGGCTGAGCCAGCTCAGCGGGACATGGGACCGAATGACATCATATGCAGTGAGGGAGCCCAGCATCTGCGATAGTGAACATGCCCCTGGTTAAAAAACAGGGTTATTAAGATGGTCGGAGCTGATTGTGTAGGATTTTCCTCCCTTTGACACTTTTCGGGTTATCTTATTCAAAACAAAATATATAAGAGGATTTTGGTTTGACGTCTTAAAACTAGTTCCCTTAAATTACCCCTTACCCTTCCAGAATATCCACCCGGCAGGCTGGTCTCATTGCCCCCGTGGTTGATTGCAGGGTTGTGGCAAGAGCTGTTAGAGCAGTGGCGGCTGCTTGCTGGGGACCATGGAGGCCAATGAGATTCTGCTGCAGGCCTCCAAGCTGCCCCACTATTGCTTTGATATTCATCTCACACCAAGAGGAGAAAATGCAAAAGGGAAAAGGAGCAGCACAGGCATGTAAATGGCAAGCCAGGCTAAAAAATGGGAGGGAGGCAAGGAAAGAGAGATGGATGGAGGCACGGAGTATAAATCAAAAACAGACTATGTGTTTCACTGTTTGGTTTGTCATGGGAGCCTAGCTGCACCAAATCCCACTCCTGCCATTTTGTGTGATTTTTCTCCCCTCCCGTCCAACTCTTCTCAAATGCATGCTTTTGTTTTGCCCGGCTCTTAGTCCAGGGGTAGGCAGTGGGATTCCTGCACAGTGGGGTCCTTATAACTGGGAGCCATGCCTCTTGTTCTCACCTCTTCCCCCCACTTCCTCACCTTTTCATTTTCCCCCATTGATATCCTATCTCTATTCCCTCTCTGAACATATGGACTGTTTTGTTTTTTTTTAAGAGAGAGCTCAGTCCACATCAAAGACCCAGGCTGAGCAGGTCAATTTGTTGCTCCTTTCCCCGACTCTTCCCCCTCCACTAGCCACAGTAGACCTTCCCTGCACTGCAACCATTTACCCAGAATGCTTCATTGCTCAAGCATTTCTGCTCAGCGCTTATACTGAGCCATGTGTTGTGTCTGCTCTCCACACAGAGCAGATGTAGTTCACTCCAGAACTCTGGATTTCTCTGTAGCCAAGTCCCTCCAAGATCAGGCTGAGCAAATGAGCATGTGTGATAGATAACAGTCTCTCTATCAAAAGTAGGCTTTATCACACACTGATAAGAAAAAGCAGATGGATAGAGAAAGAAGGGAACCAATGAAAAATCACATAGGAAAAAAACCCCAAATATATAAATCCAAATCTAAGCAGAACAGGCCTTGGCTCCAGATGTGAATCTCTCTTAATATTGATCTTGGGGAAAGCCAGTCCCCTACATCCCCAGGGCTGCACCAACTGACACACAAAGCACCTCTCTAAAGCCAATAAACCCGCTTGTACAATTATTTAGATAAAGAGGGTAACAACAGGAGTATATGCCTCCCAAACCAGCACCTCCTCCTTGGCTCTCATGCTCCTTCTTCAACTCCTGCTCCTCCTTTTCCTCTTTCTTCTCCAGCAATAGGATGAAGAAATGTAAAAGAGTGCAAGTGTGTGTGTGTGGAGGGGGCAAATGTGTAATTAGCCACACATTTCTGAATCCTCCTTAATGTTCATTACTGAAACCAGGGGCAATTACAAGTTCAAAGAGGTTTAGGGCACCCGCAGCCTGCATAATCAGTCACAAATTAGGCACCGCTCATTTGTCATAGCACAGCATGCACACTTTTACATGCACACAGAAACACACATGCATGCATATTGTCAGAGTTGAGTCATAGATAGGCTGACAGGCATCAATTTCCACAGAGGCACAAATCTCAGCTACCCGAAGGCAGTAAGTTAGGCCGCCCAATCCTCTTATGCTCTGAAGCTTTGTTGTCTTTACACAACAGCAAACACCACTGACACCTTCACCCTAACTTGCTTTACGTTACACTGTATCCTGCTTGCAATCATCCTCTTATAAGCGTCCTGTTTACATCTACAATCCCTCCCACCACCTGTCCTATCTTGTCTCCCTTTTACAGCTTTTTTTTTTTTAAACGGCTGTTTTCGTCTGTGTCAGTCTCTACCCACCTGGCTGCGTCTCTGCAACACGTGACAGTGTGCGTTTCATGTCTGTCCCCGGAGGTGTATCTCAGTTACCTCTGGGGCTGGGTCACAATAGCTAATCCTGTCTTCAGGTGGCTGTTTAGCACACTGAGAGGAGAGCTCGCAGAACCGGAGGTGAGCTCCTGTTACAGGACTCCCTGACCAGGGGTCACCTCCAACACTGTCAGAATGCGCACTGATACATGCACAAACAGACATACACTCGTATACTGGCAGATGCATGCACACAGGCATGCTTACAATCTAGAATACACACACACATTGAGCCTGCTTATCTAGCCCAGGTGGTTCAGCCTTCATCTCCCCTCTTTCTTGTTCTTCTTTATCTTCCTACTGTAATACCATTCATCTAGTCTTTCCGTGACTTCTCTCATTCCCAGATCACTCTGAGTCTTGTTCACATTAGGATTCCCTGATATGATCTCCATGAAGACTTGCTCGAGTGGCCATGCGTTGCCTGTCCAGCCCGACAAGCTGCTCTCACACAGGGGCACAGTTAGGTCTCTAGTGAATTGAATGGAGTCCTATCATGTGTGGCTCTGCCTCAGCATAGTAGGAGAGAGAACTCATTTTTCACTGAGGGAATGACATCCATCTCAGCAGCCAAACGCTGGCTGTTTCATTAAGTAACCCATCCAGGCAGACAGATGTGTTCACCACACAGCCATGTTTGCCTATGCAAGAGCGTGTATTAACCCACAATCCTTTGGGGGAGATTAATAGGGTACCAGCCCCTTTCCATTGATTATCTCCATGCCATTTTCCCCTCCTTTTCTTGGCTAGATATTAAAAACTAATGAAGCCTATTGAAATCAGGAACCGCAAGTCTCTTCACGGATCATTTTAGGTTATTTGGACTCAAACAGAGAAGGATCTCTTTAAGGCACAGTTTGAGTCGAATTAAGAAAATAAATGTGGAGAGCAGTGTTGAAGAAACAAGAGGGAAAAAAGAGGGGAGAGTGTGACTGTAAAAAGATGTGTGTTTAAGAAACGACAACTCCACTCCGACACATGGAGCAGAGACATGGCAGATGTTTGCAATTCCAGAAGATAGCAAAGCATTCCTAGTGTTAGAGCCATGTCCTAATTGCCATAATGGAGGTGGTAAGCACTGACAGTAATGGAATCGTGGGGATCTATCCCCAGCAACCTGAATTAGGGGCTGCCTGGCAGATCCACTTCAAGATGGCCTGTGCTTTTATGTCGAGATGACTTGTTTTCACTGATCCCGTTCTCATCCTTGCCATGGTCTTAGAACTTGAGGTCTTTGGGTTGGGGGTTGGTAGAAGGTGGTGCAGAGATGAGGGGTGTGAAGTAGATCAGTATGAAAGATTGGGCCAGTGAGTGAGGAAAGAGTTAACAGCGTCTATGTGATGGGCTCACCTCTGCACCAGGCCTGTTGAAAGGCGGCGGGGTGCTGTCGGGGAAAATGACTTCCTGAGACATTACCATCAATCACCAGACAGGTCAGGCCCCCCAATCCCGCCATGAGGATGGAAGAGAGAAGAGGGGGATGGGGATGCAGGATTAGACTAGAGGGTACGAAAACAGGGAAGAAGACCGTTGAGGAACAGACTATTAACAATCTCTTCCTCTCGCTGTTGGACTGTTTTATATCCTTCTCTTCCTCTGCCTATCTGTCTCTTCATGTCTTTCTCTGTTTCTATTTTCCGGTCCTCCATAAAACGGCTACCCGGGCATTCAGGAATGGCCCCTGCTGGTCAGAGTCCTCTCCTCAGCTCAATTGCATCATTAATTATTCCACAGGCAGTGGGCTAGAAGCAAATCTAAAGAGAGGAAGAGAAATAGAGAGTGAGCAAGAGTTAGATGGGGAGATGGGGGACAGCTGTCTAACACCCCCAGTTGGTCTCGGTCTCACTCTCTGTCTCTCTCTTTCTCTTTCCGCAAGTGAAGGATGGGAGAGGGGAGGGGCTTGGGTTACCTCAGTGAGCGGTTGTGTTACATTCCTGAGAAGGGAGGTGGGGTTGGGAGGGAGGTTCAACGAGTTGTTGAAAAGAACACAGTCGCTTGTCAACAGCCTCAGAGCTGAGGAGCCATGATGCCTTGCATCAGGCCTGCAGGTCAGTGACCTTCTGCTGTGCCCAGATAGAGAGAGGTAGAGGAAAACAGTGAAAAGAAAAAAACAAAACAACCGCATGGATGGTATGTGTCACTGCTTGTCTGTGACAGAGGTCAGTGAAAAGTCTCAAAATTTCCTAAGCCTTCTCTTTGCATCCTCAGCCACATACCACTGTACGTGTGCAGTGCCTGAGTGCCTGCGGATTATCCTTCTTCAAAGTACTAATAGAATAGAAGGGAGAGAAGAGGCAGACGGAAAAGGAAAGAGAAAACGGCAAGCGCTGGCAGTCGTGCTAAAATGGCCCATTAGATTTAAGGAGTAAAAGTTCATCAGCTTTATTAATGGGAAGGTATATAAATGAAGTATGAATTACCTGACTTTTATGGAGTGGCGAGAGTGAAACTAGAGTGTCTTATGATATAATGTTTTAGTGAGCTGTTCTGAGCGCTCTGATGAGCAGGCTGCAGAGAGGAGGAGGGTGAGGAAAGAAAAAGTGGAGAGAGAGAGAGAGAAAGTGTGCTGGGGTCCCCTGAGTCCAGCGACTGGAAGGTTGCCTGATTGTTGCAAACATGTATAGCTGATCTGGTTAACTTGGAGACATGACCTATTCTATGGAAACATTTCCTGCACAAAAACCTTCAGTTAAACATGTCTGCATATGCACATGCACATTTCTAAACATGCATGCATGCAAACATGCAATAAATGCATAAGACATAAGCATAAGGACAAACACATATGCCAACACACACACAGACACACATGCTCCCCAGCATCCTGTAATAAGCAGTAAGCTGAGCTAGCTGATGGTCATCCTCCCATGGGGCTGCTGGGTGGCTGCCAACTTCCTGCCTGCTTTGTCAGTGGATAAAGCGCCTAACAAACGAGAGGGCTGTAGCTAGGCAGGCCAGCCAGGGCAAAGGTCACCTCGGCCTGCGGGCAGGATTGAGCCTAAGAGCACTACAAGCAGGGAGAAAATGGGATGGAAGAATGCACCTAAAGATTGGCTGCTATTGACCAGACTAAAAGCAACACAAGCCTCGCCTCTTCTCTTCTCTTCTCTTCTCTTTTCTTCTCTTCTCTTCTCTTCTCTTCTCTTCTCTTCTCTTCTCCTCTCCTCTCTTCTCCTCTCGGCAGCACTTCATAAAGGCATTTTAACTACTGTCACATGCCGACTCTCCTTTGAGAAACATTAAGAAAGTGAAAGATCCTGAGGGCATTTGTCAGTCCACACAGCCCCATGCAGCCAGCCGCCCCTGGGTGTTGAGCAATGACAGGAGATATCTCCTTGACTCATACACTCCTAGATGAAAGGGGAGCTCAGAAGACTTGCATTTCTGAAAGGCAAAAATTGTAGTCAGTAAAAGAGAACAGACACAACAGGTAGGGGCAAGGTGGTGACTGATCAGGGCTTGGCTGACTTTATTCCCTGGAAGTACTTGTGATCTCAGATGAATGCACCTATGCTTACTAGCGGCTATGTTCGTCCGGCTCACTGACGGATATGTGATCTGAAGTGTCTGCCTGCCATGGACCTTCTTTTACTGGCAGAGGGTAGAGACAAAGGGAGGCAGAGAAGGAAAAGAGATAAAATGTTTCTTTCCACCCCAGCTGTCCATTTGGAGGGGGAGAAAATTTGACATGGTTGACTTGAACACATTTAGCATCATTAGCAAACAGGAAGTGTCCCCCGCAGCTGTTTTTTGGTAGGGGAGGGGTTGTTCCTGACTGCAATGTAATGGACAAATGTTACCGACCGTGTTTGCCTTTGATTCTTGACCTGAAAACAAAAATTGACATTACAAATGTCCTATGATATCTTCCAAATTGGCTTGACATTCCACAGTGGGCCCTGGGGGTTTCTTGTTTGTCCTCTGTAAGTGGTTGTGCTCTCGTTGTTGTGTCCCGAGGCTTACTATTAGAACGCACTGGCCTTTCTCTTGAGAATGTGGAGTCTTAAAGAAACAGAGGGAGAGAGTAGAAAGAGAGAGGGATAGAGCTGAAGGAGGTGCTGGATGTGTATTTGAATACTTATTCTCATTAAGTTAATTCACAGTGAAAGGGAGATCCGTCAAGTGGAAACTCTCAGAAGCTTCTATTTGAAGAGCGAACACCCCCCCCCCCCTTTTTTTTTCTGTAGCTCAATCTGTCCATCTTACCAAATGAATCTGTTTCTATTTCAATTGAAGATCAGCCCCACTTTACTTTGACTTAGGAAGTTAAACAAAGTGTAAGGAACATAATAGAGTAAGAGGGTAAACTTAGAGCGACTCTGTATGTTAATATTAAGTACTTTTTCCAACAAGCTCTTAGTTGTAAGTGCTTTACTGTCTTGACACCAGCCCCTGTTTTCCTGACATTTCTATGGGATGGTTTCCAACACTCTGTATTCCTGTAGTATACATTCATCTCAAATGTACTTTGATACAATGTATTTTTAATTGATTACAAATTACTTTTTAAATCAGTTGCTCATAGCTTCTAAAAAAATGTAATGTTTCAGCCCAAGAAAACGGCTGCTTCCTTTGTAACATGTGCACACTGCGTGTTACTCTACCAGTGCCGATGTTTATTCAGAGATTCATGTTGCCATGACTTTGTGACTGGCAACAATAACGCGTGGTGCGAATATGGAGCTGTCTCATGCAGGCAAAGTGACTGGATCAACTGCTATGACCAACCCAGCAAACCTCTAATGATCTCTTCATAGGTTTGAAAAGTACCGTGCAAAGGCAAAACACCAGTCATTTCACAATTCTAACAAGCAACATCATAGCACAAAATGGAACAGGAGAGTCATTACCAAGAATTATTTTTTTAAAAATCCACCAAAGGTTGGAAAATGTATACCAATAAAGTTTTAATAGGAACAAATCCCTCTGTAGGATGATCCTTTGGCTCGGCTGTAGTCATTGCAAGAACATGTTTTAAAGATTTCTTGAGAGCAAGTAGTGAGCGTGGCTATGTGTTGACATCATGCAAGCTAGAAAGGAGAGCAGAACAGAGCTGGGTGCCCCTGAGCAGGCAGTTACCACAACAAAGCCAGCAGCCTGGACTGAAAAACCAGGCCAAATTCCTGCCCTCTAGGACCTGGCTTAAAGCTTGAGCGGAAACTTTGAAAAAGGGGGACGAGACGAGATGAGAGGAAAGGAGAAGCGATGAGGTGAACTAAAGAGGGTATGAGATGAGGGCAAAGGGGTTAGTGAGTATAGCAAGAGAAGTATTGCTGTTGGGACCTATAGAGTACAGTGGGAGAAGGAGAGATTGAAGGAAACAAGAGAGAGATAGAAAACCAGGGCCCACACTGCAAGGATGGAAGGATCGCGTTCCTCCTCTTGAAAGCACAGGGTCAGCCATGCGGTGAAAAAATAAGCCATGATCTCAATCTGACGATTAGACAGGCGCATTTCTGTGTTATGTCTCCGGGCCACAAGTGGACCGGGGTCTGCAACACAGCACACATGCAGTTTGTAGATATAACTGTTGGCAACGACTAATAGATTTGTGGTTGAGCTCAACAGAAACTCATTTGGGAGTTTCATTTTGATTTCTGTGTACATAATGAGCAGGGGGTTTTTTTAATTTATTTTTTAAAAACATTTTTATCTCCTCTATTGGATAAAATGATATCTTTCATTTCATTATGCATGATAGAATTTGGAGGTGTTACCCTAAAACATCGCGCTCTTTTTGTTGGTCGATCGCTAAGTCTGGAGGTGCATTGGGATTGTGTGGGAGTGATTGCTATTTAGCCTCATGGAGCTTGGTACAATCAGATGCCTATATCTTTCACATCCTCCAGGGTTATTTCCTCACCCTCTCTTCCATTCATTTCTCCCTCCTTCTGACTCCCCGCACCCGCTCTTACTCTTGCTGGAGCTTGGCAGGCAAACGGGGCAGTTATGCCGTAGAGCTTCTCTACAACCTTGCACTGTCTCCAGTGAACATAAATTAATGGTGTAGAGCAAACAGGCTGCTGGCAGAGGTCCAGGAGCTGGCTTCAGGAGCCCAGCCAGCGATTGTTGTGGGGGGCCATGGCAGCAACAGCAGTAGTAGTACTGATACACTGCCAACCAGCCAGCCAGTCAGAGAGGCAGACAGACAGACTGGGGGCCCTTTTGCTCTATAATAGATGCCGCAGGCCTCACCAGTCCACCTTGTATTTGCAGTCATCACTGTTTTACTGTCAGAGGGCAGTCCACTGAGAGCCCTTATACTTACTGTGGAAGCTTTGGAGTTTGCAGCGAGAGCAAGACAAGTGTAGTGGTATGTTCTGAATGCAGATCGTATGAGGTGTAGATATGGATGTACTTTTATTTGCTGTTATCAGAGGTTGGCATGCAGTGCGTGCGGTTTGTTGTTTGGCGTCATGTGAGTTCTGTTTATAAGCTGGCAGTATCCCTGTGTGTGTAGTCGAGTGAGAGCAAGAGCGAGAGAGAAAGGGAAACCAGCAGGGTTGAGTCACTGAGTCATGTGGCATTCTTGCCTGTTTTCAGACTGTTGTCAGGAAGCAGTGTAGTTCCCAGTGAAATAAAGCAAACACCCAAATAACCCTCAACTGCCTCCCACCTCCATTTCCCCCAAATCACACAAAGACAGGGAGAAAGAGAGAACAGAGTAGAGAAAGTTGGAGATGAGCTTGAACGTAGGGAAGGACAACAGCATTTTTTTAACTTTCAAAAGTCCCACATATGTATACCCAAGTTTGCCATTCTTACTTCAGAGTCCATTAAAAACATCACAGTTATTTAGAATCAGTTACATAAATAAAACTGATCTTTTAAATAGTAAAGCTGGATTATTTACCAATTGCAAATTTCTTGCAAATTTCTACTCACTGTTACCAAATTCAACCACAAATATTTTTTTTGCATTTATTCAGACAAATTTGAAAAGTTGATTTCTCAGAAATAGAACACACTTCTCTTTTTAATTGTCATGTGCCCGTCCATTTGATGTCTACAGATGGACGTAATTAACTGTATTTTTCAATATAAATCACAAAACCTGTCAGAAACCTACGACTAAAAAGCCAAACATTAGGTAGGCTGTGTGCATAGTAAACACTCGCGAGGATTCAAAAACTCCAACTGGATTTATTTGTCATATCTGTTTGATCTCTCAGTAATGCTGATATGCATTCAATCTCATTGTCATTTGTCAAAGAAGCCAATTGTAACATTATTAACAGCGCCAACTTGATATTTAAAATGTGCCAATCTTACCCCAGCTCAATGCCGAATCCATATTAAAATGTCATTCCTATATTTGATTGCGTTTATTTCTGACAGTGAATATTATTAACATCCTCCAGTCACTTTGATTAAAAACAAATATGATTCCAATCAGTGTGTGGAAGGCGTATATGAAAGGAAATATTGAGATGCAATATTTCCGTAAATTTAGATACAGAAGAGTCACAATAAAGTCCACCAGTGGCTCCAACACATGAAAAAGTTCTGTATCTGTGTAGCAAATGCTTTTTTTAAAATTAATTAAAGTTACCATGAAAATCAAAAAGAGGTTAAGCTAAATCACCCCATTGATCCCGAGTATATTCTTTGTGTTGTCATTGCACTGAGGGTAAACAGCCAATGGCCTTTGATTTCCTGTGAGTCATTAGCATGGAATTGGTTTGCAAGCCACTGTAACCTTGTGACCTGCCTCTATAACTCATGTCACACACTGATGATGTAATTCATCAATGGGGTCCAACTGCAGCTCATGCAAGGAGCTGCAGGTTCAGGGGGAAGAGTGGAAGCCGCAGAGCAGGAAAAGTGGTGGGGGTTGTACGGAACAGCCGGGATAATGACCGGGCCGCGGGATTTGATGATGGGTGCATATAGGTGTCAGGAGAGCACAAAAGTGATATATGACAAACTGGATGTTGGATGAGTAGATAGGTGTGCAAAAGGTGTGGTGTCAAGTTAAGACAGGTCCAGCAGTAGATGTGGTTATTGCATGCAATGAAATGGCAAGCTGCTAAGCTGGATTCAGGTGGGTGGTGGTGGTGGTGGGGGGGGGGTGAGGGTGGGGTGGGGTCAAGGACCGTACGCAGCAGATGCTAGAGCTACCTCAGCTTGTAATGTTCAGCAACCACAGGGGCCATTACATCCAGCACTATCAGAGAGCACAGAGCACATCAAACCCTGTAATTTAGCCAGCAGTCGGTCACACACACACACACACACACACACACACACACACACACACACACACACACACACACACACACACACACAGAAGTACAGGCACAGCACAATTCTTAGCAAAAGACAGAATGTGCTCCACCTGCGTATGCATCGGTGTTTGTGTTGATGTTTGTCTGAGTGGGTTTTTTTTTTAAGGTCAGACTGCAGGAGCTAGACAACATGTGCCCATCAGGATAATGTGCCCTGTTCCATTAACAGGTTTCAGAATAATTAACGGGGTTGTTTCGATCCGAGACTCGCGCTGCCGGGACAACAAATTGAAACTGCTCATGTCTGCCTCTAATTATTTATAGACTGCTTTACATTTTGTGGTCAATCTTCTTTTAAGGATATTGGCTGTGGTGTTTGTAACTGAACATATTGAGTGGTTCCAAAGCCAGTGGGGAGGTTATCAATACCATCTTTGATCTTCCACTGTGTTTGTGTTTCTTCCATTAAATACTCATGTCATACGTCCCCTGATGGTAGAGAGGGACATCTCCAGGAAGATACACATTGGACTTTTTTATTTTCCAATCAATTTGCATTCAAGATTTTGCCATATATATATATATACATATATGTATTTTTTTGTGGCGGTTAACAATCAACCATTCTCCAATTTCACAGCTGCTCCAGACTTGTAACCACTAGGCCCACCATGTCAGCTTGTTTCTCATGTCTGTGTGTGTATGTTTGTGTGTGTATCTGTGTGTGTGTGTCGCCAGGTCTGGTTTGCATTCTAATTCATAAAAAAATCACACATATGTCGGGCATGGAGGGTCAGCAACAAATGGAAGACAAAGAATGCCGAGCAGAGATGAAGAGAAGAGACTGATTATGTACTCACGCTGTTTGTATGTTGCAGTCTGTTTGCGTTTAGATTTGTTTCTCTGTGTGCACGCTCAGCAGTGCCTATGGGCGAATGCTTACAAGTATTAAGATTGCAGGGGGTGATCATCTGACACAGGGAGGTATAAGTAAGGAAGGGAAGAGGTATGAGCTGAACGAAATAGGATTTTTTTTTTCTTGTCTATGCGGTCAGAGTAAATCTCCTTACTCAGGGGTTTTGTGTGCGAGGGGGGCTTTAACATCCCCACTCTCCTTGATGAGACATCTTTCTTGTTTGTTCAAACCATTCATTACGTGGTGGCTGTTGGACGAGCCGTGCCGCTGGCCAGCGTATTTATCACCAGGCTAGAGCGCGCTCTGGCTGACAGTAGGCGATTGATGACCGGGTCTGGGGCTGAGAGGCTGAGGAAGCCTTAATACAATGTAAATGACCCACTCCCATTTCCAATTTAGGCTGCTCCTATCTCCACACTTCCATACAACATCATCTTTAGCCAGCTCTCTACTTGTGTAGGTTTTTGGGCGCATTTGCATACTCGAGGTTTATATAGTATATACTTAAAAGGAAAAATGGATTAAAAAAAAGGATATATATATATATATATATATATATATATATATATATATATATATATATATATATATATATAAACTAGAGCTTGTATCTTGTGCACCCTGTGGCTTCTATTGAAAATGTTTACACAGAGACACACGCAAATGTGCATACACATACACACACACACACACAATACCTTAGCAACTCTGTCTCCGGTAGCCAAGGAAATGTCAACACCTGGCAATCAAAAAATGTATTTCTATGCAAGCATTATCATCTTTCCTTTGTTAATGATTTTAGCATATTAAAAGGGACTAAGTACACAAGTACAAATCAGATTAATCCCCCTCTGCAGCCGGGAGTCATTATTTGTCCAATCTCAGCCTTGTTTGTTATTAATTGTGCACATTCCTCAAACCATTTTTTCATCCCTTCTTTAATTAAAACAGACTACATTTAAACAGGCAGGGCTACCTGAAAGGAGGAATCTCCTTCTCTGCTGATATGACTTCTCATATAAATTATTACAGCGGTAAATGAGAAAATGCTTCTTGAGCAACTGCTATCATTTCAAGTTAAAATTCAATTCAATTAACACGAGCTGGGCATACATTGCCAGCTGTGAAATGTGCTCAATGAGCATATACCCGGAAAGGAACTGAAACAATCAAATTAAAGTTTTGAAGATTTAAGGTATTTTTCTTTTTTTGGGGAGGGGGAGTTATAAACATCACCTCAAAAAGGATTTGTGTGTGTGTGTTTTGATTTGTAGGTGTCAGGTCTATGAATAATTTTCATCTGTCTATTTGCATTTCTGTTTGCACGTGCCTGTGTGCATGCATGCTTTCTGTTTACAGCGGCTGAATGAAACACATAGTGTCTCATTTGTTTCGTTTGCGTGCGCCCCGACTCCTAATCTGGCCCTTAAAGACATCTGTCACCAGCGATCACTGTTGTTTTGTCATGCTTCATAGCAGGCCCAGGGGGAGCAAGGCAGCCCAAGGTCTGCCATTTATATCAGCCAATGTTCTCTAGATTGGACCTGACACAAATAGTATCATTGCAGACCTTGTTGGAGAATTACATTTTCAGGTAAAAATCTTGGCATATCTGTGGAGCACATTTCACAGCATTCTCTTCTTTTAGCATTAGTCTCTTTTCAGCTGCTCTCTATGAAAGAGCCACCACCGGGATACATGTCAGACATTCAAGGAAAGATAAATGTATTCTCCACAAATCTTCACCCACTCAATCTGTTGCTGTGCTGGTATGTTATAAAAGGATTCTCAGACACCACAATATATGGCTTAGGCCTACTGGAAAGTCATGTTTGTCAAAGTGTGTATGGTCATAAGTGTCTTTTCTTTCTGGAGGTGTGCTATATGTTGTTTTTGTGTAGGCAGGGTGGGGATAAAGAATGGGGGTTATCACTGGTGACAGTGTTGACAAACTTGTTTGGCCAGCTCCTACAGGTTTTGCACTAAACTCTGTGTGTGTGTGTGTATGCGTGGGTGTGGACACGTGTATGGTGTGAATGTCTATAATGTGCAAGAGGCGGCATTAGGTGGAGGTCATGAGAAGGTCCAGTCTTAAGTTACACAATGCAACAAACACAGGAACATATTGAATAGATACAATAATAAGCAACAGCCATGAACTTGACTCGAAGCACGTGTTCGTTTTCTAGCGCTTCGCTATACGAGTGCTTACATGCATGGATATTTATGCTAATCTGTATGTCAAAGAGGCTCATGTATGTGTTTGTTTCTCTCTCTCTGCTTGCTCCTGCAGCACCCATACCCTTCTGAAGAGCAGAAGAAGCAGCTAGCCCAAGACACGGGCCTCACCATCTTGCAAGTAAACAACTGGTGAGTCAAGATTTCCGCTTGCCCTATCTCCACCACCAGCATCGCTCTGCCTTTTATTTTCAAAAGCCTTCGCCTCCCTCTCCCCATCAGCCAAGACGGCTAATGCTCCTAAAGTGTGAAAACCGTTTATGTACATCCCTCCCCATCTCGTACAGACACATGCAGAGGTTCACACATAGACATACACACAGACAACCTTTGTAACATTATTATATGTAAGCTACCAGGATGTTCCGGTGTTATCTGTAAAGTGTTCCGCGGCTAAGTCAGTGGTCTTTGTGGTTTGATGCACATGTATTCACTGGGATATATTTAAGGGAGACAGGCGCTGATCATAAGCTACCCCTACAGCCCCCACACCCACCCCACCCCTTCATCCAAAACCATACCTACCACCGCCACTGGTGCCCCCACAAAAGGCAAAACTGCCTTTCCACCCCCTCCCCATTTTACACCAGCTATATGGTGGATTAAGGTTTTGGTGGCCTGGCCAGCAGGGCCTTTGTAGATGGCTTAGCACATAACTGGGGGTGGTGGATTAAATAAAATGATCACAGAAGCAAAGAAATGATACAGGAATTACTTATCAAAATACTAGCCCAGGTTTTATCTGCAGCTTAATTTTGTTCAGTACATTCTCAGGGTGATGTTCAGATTAATTGAACTGACAGCTTCCTTTCAAAATTCCGGGAAGGTATTTGCACGGATTTCAGGTCTTACACAAACTTAATTATATGGAACCCCATTTTATCATTCTAATTCCATGTAGCGGGGGTTCTATTTACAAATGACAAGTCTGTGCCTTTTATTCACAGCTTTCCTTAATATATTTATCAAAGCGGGTTCATTTACAAAGTGCTCTATCTGTTGGGTACAGGCAGGCTGACATTAACGAAGCTTTTAGGTTTATCAGACTCGCAGCCTGACAAGCCACCCGAGGGTCAATTGATTTTTTGGTTCTGTGATTCATTTTTTTCTCATTTTTCCTGGATCACAATGAGAAACATGCCTGGAGAATTAGCCTGGTTTGTCAGCCTTATCTATCAGCCCCCTCCCTCGTGCTCCCCCCCACTATCTGACATACTCTGTCTCCTTCGTTTCTCTCTCTCTCGCTCACTCCCTCTCTCTTTCTCTCCCCTTCTTTCTCACCCTTTGCTTTATTCCCTTCTAGCCAGGGGAAGTCAAGCTACTTAAATTGGCCACAGGAACCGGTGTTATCAGACTTTAATGCACCCTACAGTGTGGATAGCATTTCAATTACACTAGTAACCAAAGATTAGCCCCCGCTTGCCTGTTTCATGCCTCGTGCCACCGTTTCGGGACGCCATGCACCTTACCTACAGGAGCAGAAAATTGAGTTGCCTTGCCTGTGTCATGGTGATTAATGCAGAAATACTCTGCTAACCTGGGAGGAGAGAGAAATAGACAGAGACATAGACAGAGATAGATCTGAGACGAGTCCCTGCCTTCTCATTGGCCATGAAATTCAAGCCATCCATTTGGTCTGAAAGCATCTTGCACTGTGTAACATCCTTGAGCATACGCACACAGATGCATAATCACAGATGATCACAGAGCTGTATTAACTTTACACCAGGCCTCTTATAAAATACATACCAGTTACTGAAGAGGCTTGGAGTCCATTAGTGTATCCGGTGCATCCCGGCTGATGTCAGGAGGCCTGGGTGACTCTGCCACGTTACTGGCTATGTTACAGTAAGGGAAAGGTGAGAAGAGGGTGCAGAAGTTTTCCACTTTTTACTATCTAGGCTAGGTAGCGAGTTATAGTTAAATGTCTGACCTTTTTGTTTTTCCCTTTGATATTTGGTCCAGTGGCTGCTCAGATCATTCACCCCAGATATGACAGAACTTAGCCATATGAAATTCCTGTTTCAAAAAAAACCCCTCAAATTCCTGGCTGGTCCCTTGCATTGTTCTGTTATTCCCTTTGATGCGTGGTTACTGCCATGTTACTGACCAGAGAGAGGGAGAGAGAGAGAGATAGCGACAGACAGGGGGGGAAAGAAGCAAAGGATGATTGGGGGGAATAGGGAGGGGATGGCCGCCGTCTTCGGTTTCCAGAGCTCTCCCTCGGGGAAAGGATGTGCTGAATCAGGGCTTTGTCCGCCGGCACAATCGCAGCCCAGCGAGGGCACAACGGTGCACTGTGTGATAGTCAATAGACAGTGCATCTCACTCTCTCCCCTTTTGCCCCATCAAACCTCCCAGCACCATCCCCTCCAAATGACACCTAGCTTTACATTTACCTGGAGCTCACCTGTGCAGGTAGAAAGCAAAACTCAACTGGTTTAAACCCTTTTGTCTCAGCGCCACACTCTGATACTCCGGCGGAGTCTAACTCTAGAATATATAATTAGAAAACAGCCTCACCTGTTTGTAGCCCACACGCCATCAGCTGTTTGATGTTAATAAGGGCAAAGGAAAGGGTTAAAGTCCACAATCTCATTGCGCTGGTGTTGAGCTTATGAGAGGAAAGACTTGATTATCCTGTTAATAGTTTCCCCTGCGTTCAAAGGTGTGTTTGTATGTGCATTATTACTAATGGGAACTTCAGAGATGTGTATGAGTATACAGTGTGTCAGGACACCATTAGTTGACCATTAGATAGTGTGGGGTTTTGTTTGCCCTGCTTACATTTGAGACAGCAGGCGTCATGCTAAGAGAACGTGGGAGTGGTCTGATATGTAATTGCATTTGTTTAAGATTGCAGGAAAAGGTGAGGGCCATGTCACACATGGCATTCTGGGATAGCGAAGTAGGTGAAATGGCAGACAGGTGTTCATAAGCTAAAGAAGCATTTAGAGTTTACAGTGTCTGGCGG
The DNA here is from genome assembly GCF_963576455.1 of Neolamprologus multifasciatus. Lineage (NCBI taxonomy): Eukaryota > Metazoa > Chordata > Actinopteri > Cichliformes > Cichlidae > Neolamprologus > Neolamprologus multifasciatus. The sequence continues at coordinate 14,582,993 of NC_140457.1, read as the reverse complement.
CAGATTTGCCTTCCTCAGCAGCTCCCAGTGTCCTGCTATCATTCTGAACTAAATGGAGCCTGACCGAATCCTTTCATGTCTCAGCATCACACCCAGCACGATGTGCCCTCGCTCTCTGCCATAAACACACACACACGGACTATCCTGCCGTTATTTACCACAGCAGCAACGGGTACGCGCGCGCTCACACAGGCGGCATGTAACTACACACACAGGGTTATTACATGGGCCTGAGAGATGACGCCGATGACAGATGACTGAAAGAAATGGCATCTAAAAAAAGGAAGGAAATCGGCCCGTCATTATTCCCTCATCTCGCAGGCAGCCAGTTGGTCATTTCCATGGCTGAGTGAGGGGGGGTTGGGTTGCAGTCGGGTGGGGGTGGGGGTGGGGGTGCAGAACAAATCAGAGAGCGAATATGTCATTTGTTGGCATCGATGATAACTGACTGCTGTGCCACTGGACCACTAATAACAATAAAGAGGGCACTAAGCCACACTCTATTTTTACTTGTCTGCCTCCTCTCTACAGCCCAGGGGGGACTACATGCACAGACACACAAACACGCACACAGTGAGGAGAGGCTCCAATTAGCGGCAGAAAGGAATACAATGAGTGAGTTATTAAGACACAGAGGCGGATCGCAGCCAACCTTTGCCCCCTGTCGGAGCACAGGTCACATGATAAGGGAAGGATATCCGCCAGACAACGGCGCCAAGCAGCCTGTGCCCACTGAGGAGATGAAATAGGCTCAATCTCTGTGGCAGTTCAGTGTGGAGTGTGGTGCACTGATTGTTTTCTCTTTTTTTTTTGACCTTGAACAGTCGCCAACATATAACTGTACGTGTACTGTATTAGCAATAATATGTTTAATTACTCTGTTTTAAGAACAGAAGGAAGGCGACCAATGTCATTCATATGTCGAGTAACTGAGCAGGCAGGTGCACTGGGGAAATAAGCTAAACAGGACTGAAACAGGATCTTGAAAGAATGCCACAAATAAAATAAAAAATACATTAAATAAATAAGCAAATAAAAAATCAAAAGTCATTACAATCATATGCCTTTTGAACTTTAGCCTATGTATATAGAATCCCGATTATGACCCCCGATTGCGCTCTGCTGTGGCACAGCATGCAGATAAACTGAATTTAGATGGCTCTAAACTGACTGATCTGTAGCTCTCTTCACAGCAGGTTCCCCATTCCCATTCAGATCAACTCATCCTGGATCACCTCTAGATTTTACAGACTTTAAATCACTCGGCAGCGATACAAAGTGGCTGCACTGAAGGTTCATGTGCAAAATGTTAACATTTGTTTGTGGTGTCTGAAAACACGAAAGAGAAAAAGCAAAAGCAAATTTGTTCCTCCACTTAGAAAGCATTTTCCATCCTCCTTTCTCGGGCCAAAGAGACACTTAGCAACACCGCCTTTTACGATTTTATACGATTTTATGATTCTCTGGTTTGGCAGCGACGCCCATTATGAAATGCAAAATAATAACTAATATTTTCCAAATGTAACATAAAGTTATGAAACTGGCCTAGCCGCCTGTTTTTCCACATTCTTTATAAGTATTTACGTCTCATGAATCTCACACAGAGGCTTTTGAGGTCCCCCCAACCCCCACCCCGTACTCTGCTCACTGCCCACTCCCTACTTTTCTATCTCTTCTTTTCTACAACATTGGTGGGCTAGTTGACTGAAGTTGCTGGTTATCTGTCTAACTTTGACCCAGATGGAAATGTCATGCCTTTTTTTGGCTGCAACCAGGGACTCCCAGCAGTGGCCATCTCATGCCCCTGGCTTTCTAAATATACAGCCAGAGTGTGGAGAGGTTGTGGCTGCGCGTGTGTGTGTCTCTCTCTCTCTGGTGTATCTGTGTGTGCAAGCATGAGTGTATATGTGTGTCTAACTAAAAAGAGAGACTATCGGGGTGCTGCCAACACAGGCATCATGATCCCTCTCATTTAGGGACCGCTAATTGGCAGTTAATTAGCAGAATTGACTCTGTTGTTGGATCCCAAGTGCCATCCCCCCCACCAACACCCTCTACCCGCTAAGTTCATTTGATCTGGCTGCTTTCTTGATGCTGTAATAATAATAATCCTGTTTCATCTGTTTTGGAGGAAGAAACACATTTAGAAAAACATATTCTCACCATTGGCAAGATTAGAACCGAACGGGCTCTTTTTTCGTAGCAGGTTTCATTTTCTTTTTCATTTTGTTCAGCGGTTGTTACAGATCCAAATATCTGTTAACTGCACAATCTAGACACATGCTTTACTCACAGTTTAAGCCATGGGAGTCTTAAACAGCTGACACTAATGTGTGCCACCGTGCTCTCACAGTATATGTGAGTACATTAGCCCTGCTGAAATTCTCACTGTGATTAACAGGGCTCACTAACATTTTTATCAGGCACTGGGGGCACGCTTACTCGTAGCATGGTATGGACACCCAACGAGGCTATGGAGCAACCCAGTGCCCACCTCTGTATGAGTTATGGAAAACAGGTGGTACTTTAACAAAAACTGGCAATGTCGGCTGATCGTGCACAAAAACGAATGCCTTTTTTAACTTGTTGCAAGCTCAAGATTCTCCAAAGCGCAGACGGCATGCAAGAAGAACGAAGCCAGACCAGGCAAGATAGAGCAGCAAAGAACTAAAAGAGGCATTACAGAGAAAGCATTAGAGAGAGATGGGAGGAGGGAGGTCTTTGTACTTCTCTGCTCCTTTTGGCTCTTTTATTCCTCAACGGCTTGGTTTTTATTGGTGGGTCGTTTAATAACAAGGGCTCTGCTTTTGAAATGAAGTCGAGCTGCGTTTGCGTGGGCAGGCCCCCTTTTTTTATTTTAAGATGGTAATTTCTGTACTAGGGGTGAGAACTGGGGAGAGATCGAGAGAAAAAGAGAGAAAGAGCGAGGAAGAGAATCCACTAGAGAGAGAGAAAGAGGGTGAGAGTGTGGGAGAGGGAGAATTCAAGGAGAAAACAAGGCAGGAAAGTAGGTTAATTTATTTCATTTGTAAGAAGAGAAAGAACTTAAAAAGAAAAAAAGGGTTGATGATAGTGAGAAAGAAAGTGTAGGATGCTGTTTTCATGAACAAGCAGCTTAATGCACACGGGCAGCCACAGTAAGCCTGCTAGAATCTCCCTGCGCCTGAGGCCATCTGTGAGCAGAATAGCAATTTTATTACTTTGTCATTAAACCAATTTCACAGCAGTATTGTTTGTTAATGAGCAGCCGCAAACGAGCGAAGATGTCACGTACTAGAATAGCAGCAAGATTTGTGACCCCAGCACTCCTCTATCTCATTCTCCCAACCTCTACCTCATTCTTATTCTTCTTCTCTTTCTGCCATCATCTTCTTTCTTTGCATCCTTACTGTCATCCTTTCTCTCTCTCTCTTTCTGCCATCCTCCCATCCTGCTTATCCCTCCCTTTCTCCCCCCTGTTATAGAGATCCCTGGCTCATAAAAGGGGGAAACTGCTGAAAGATAAAATGCAGTTTCTATACAGTCGAGTCTCTGTTTATGAGCTTCCATTTGCCTTTAGAGCTCATTGGGACGAATAGTTTCTCCACAGGCTTTCAGGGTGTGCTGCTGGAAAGCCTGGCATATTGGCCTGTTATTTAGCTCTAAAGCCTGACATGGGTGCCAACATCAAGTGCCAACAGAGGGGACTAAGCATTTGAATAGGTGCATAAGTCCCTTGGATTGTATGCTGGATGATGTCATGCAATAATTGTGATTTTTCAAAGTTGCTCAGAGCGCAAGGCTCGATCCCTGATTTTTATTGTGTTGTGCATCTTTTTTTAAAAATCGAACTTAAATTTTGGCAGTTATGTTGAATAGTCTGGTTTCACAAAGAAAGTCATGCACTTCAGCTGTTGCGATGCTATATGTGTTTTTATGGCTAGTCGCTCTGTTTATGTTTTTACTTGGGAGGTCATCTGGCGCAGATTCTTGGTCTTTTTGTGGCTTATGACTGAGAGCGAACCAATGACACACAGGGAGAGAGACAGACAGAGGGAGAGAGAGAATTAAACTGAGGCCCCAGAGGATCAGACAACCTGACAGAGTAGATTTGGAATAATTAGTTTTATCTGCTGAGGGAGATAGCCAGCGGAGCTGTGTGTTAGCCACAGGGTGCTGCTATGTGTGCCTTGGTGGTGATGTGAATTAGGAGAATGGATGTTATGTATGTGTTTTTGTGCATTGGTGTGTGTGTTCAAAAGCAGGGGTGGGGTGTAGAGGACTAAAAGGGATAAAGGTGACCAGGTGTAACAGAATGGCCTTGAGGGTATATGTGTGTGTGTATGTGTGTGTTTGTGTGTGTTGGAGCCAGAGAGGACAGGAGCTCCTTCTTTGGCTGAGCTCTTTAAACTCCCTGAACCTTACCAAGGTATTTTCTCTCTGTCCAGGCATGCTCATTCTCTCACTCTTTCTGTTACTCTCTGTTTTCCTTTACCTCCTCCTTACACAATTTGCAATTCCCTCTGTCCTTGTGTTTGGGTGCACGGTAACACGATGTAAATAGGCATGTTCGTCTGTCTTTGCTTTGTTTCTGAGGTGCCATATTCAAAATAAGCTCCAATTACCACCCACTCCGTCCTTTAAGACGTGATGAAAGTAAATGTGGTCGGGACAGAAAACGGGAGAGAGTTGTAATCACATTGTTAGCAACACTGCAGTGTAATATTCTTACCTGTTGTGCGCTTGTGTATTTTCTGAAGCTGTGATTCATGGCCCTGTGCCCTCTGTGGCTTTGAGGTGTAGGCCAATAAGCCCATCACGGGAGACCCTATAAATCAATATAGTCCTTTGTTGGTTTAAGCCATGCTCTGCCCCAGTTCAGGCCTGTTATGGATGAGATATCAGTAGACCTGGTGCCAAGCAGAAAAGGGAAGGGAGAGCAGGAGGGGGAGAGAGGGAGGGCCTCTTCACAAAAACAATCCAATCTTAATTGGAGTGTGGCCCAAACTCCTGCACATATCAAACCTGCTAATTTGCAATTTGGGAGAGGTGAGAAATAAACAGAGTAGCATGCTGCCACGTTCTCTGCAAGCAAACAGATACAGACACACTTTGATGAAGTTATCAGAGGTAGCTTGAGGAATTAGCCAAGATTATCCAACACCATAACATGCATAGCAAGATACAGAGATATAGAGGAAGCGCTGGCAAAAGGAAAGGGAAAGAACAATGAAGAGTATATTACCCTAATCTTGGGTTTCTCTATTCCCACCCTTATGAATATTTATTCCTCCCATTACTGGTGATGATGTTTCAATTGGGACTCTCTGTGAGCACGTGAGGTGGAATGGGGTGTCAGTCTGGTAGTAGAGGGTGTCAAGCACCCAAGATATGCCTGCTTTATCATCCTCTTGTTATATTGTATGAGATACATTCTTTATAATGTATTTGGATTGTTGAAATCTAAAGAACACGGATGGCTGAGAATTGAGTTTTCTGTATTTTGGGGCTTTTACTAGATGTGTCATATAAAAACATCCCACATGACAGTTCAGAGGCTTAAGTTTAAGGACCTTTAAGGATCTTCTGCAGTGTAGGCTTAATTTAATGTGGCTTTGTTGTATTTGTTTAAGGCTGTCACATATGAAGGAGGCCAGTCAAAGCTTTTACACAGTTGGTGGTAGAGCTGATCTGAGAGGCAGAGGGCTCGCTTCAGGCCACCAAGCACATCAGAGTCCCTGTGGTCTGCTCCACAGTGTCACTGCTGCTTCTGCCAGCAGTCCCTTCCACAAACAACAGCTATTTATATCACTAGCCTGCTGCTGGACTTTTTAGCCCTAAACTCTGCTTCTGACTGTGCCGGCGCATGTGTGTTTGTGTGCCTGTGAGTTCACTCGTGTGTATTTCAAAGCGATTATGTGCAATTGAAACTCTGATTAATTATTCAATAGGGAAGTGAGAGGCAAGCTGACAACATTTAACCGGTGACTCTCTCGCGGTCACTAATATGTGCTAGACGCAAACTCGCTCGCTCAGACAACATCATGGAAACGTGCTCGATGGAAACACTCAGTCACACGCCAGAGACCCAGTGATGAGAAGATGATGACATCCCAGAGGGAGGGAGAATCCCTTCCCAAACATACGCACACAGACTGAATCCTGTACTCTGCAGTAGTCTGGTTCTGAAAGACTCTCAAGTGCAGCGGCACCTAAAGCCAGGCATTAGAGAATCTCACTGGTCGATCCACTAGGTTTAGGTGTCCCTTTTTAATTGCTCAAACTGCAGTGCATTTTCACTGCCCTAAATTCACGGTTAGTAGCACACCAGCATGAGGAGAAAAAACTTCAAGAGCAGGGGGAGAATATGAATGTATACATATGTTTGGGAACGGAGTGGTAAGATGAGGGCACCTTTTATTTTTAATGCCTTCTAATACATTTTTATATTCAGGAGTGCAAGCTGTCTGCAAATGTGAGAATACATGTACATGCATGCTCACATGCGTGCATCCAATTATGTGTGTGTGTATGTTTGTGTGTGTGTGAGAGAGAGAGAGAATGTAACTGTTGCTCTTGGCAGGCCCCCTCTCTTCTTCTCTTTGAGCTGAACCCATTACAGTCTTATAAAAGAGGGAGAGGAGAGAGGTTTGATATGAAGCAAAGGAAATAGATTGGCCTTATTTCCTGTCTGGCTGCCGCAGAGGAGACACTTGTGTTGCCTAGACGATGCAGGCAATTGACACTCAATTTTGTTTGAAATATCACGCCTCTATCATGTCATTATCAGCTTCTCATGGTAATCCACAAAGCCGCACTGTTTGATATCTGACAATAAGGGGGAGTCACAGAGTCACGGAATCTCTCACTCGATTACCAGGCAGAGAGAGAAAACGGGGTTGAGAATGAAAGGGAGCAGAAAACGAGAGAGCGGGGAGACAAAAGACGGGGTGAAAAAAGAAGAGATGGAAAGATAATTCAGGGGAGAGAAGCGAGAAAAGCCACAGATTTTCTATGTTGGCACTAAGAAGTGGAAGGAAACTGAGATTATACCTGCCCACTTCGCAAAGACATGAAAAGGAGTCCAACAGGTCTGGCATAGTGGAGGGGGAAAAAAAGAGAAGCGAATGTGGGCAATAGGGGTGGCACTCTTCACAACTGTGAAATTGGGGTGATCTTGTAAGCACACCCACTCATCTCAGGAGAGCTGATGGGTAGGCTGGGGTAATGATAGTACTGCAGTCAGTTTCTCTATTCCCCCCGCCTGGCTGTGTGTGTGTGTGTGTGTGTGTGTGTGTGTGTGTGTGTGTGTGTGTGTGTGTGTGTGTGTGTGTGTGTGTGTGTGTGTGTGAGAGAGAGAGAGAGAGAGAGAGAGAGAGAGAGAGGCAGCCTGCCAGTATGTGCTCTGTGTATCTGTTCTATTTCTTGCTGGTCCTTCATGAAAGCAGGAAAACCTCACCCATCCAAAAGGTGAGAAGCTGGCTTATGAGGAATGAGCATTACCTTCCAGCGCTGACGGCCTCTGTCACGCACTATGTACTGGAGCCTTTGACGAGGGCTAATATTGACCTAAGAATGTTGGTTGTTTTCAGGCGCTCTTCAAACAAGAAAAAATGCAGCTGTTGGTCCCTCGGCTCCTGTGCAGGCAGAAAATACCTTTTGTACACCTGTGCACATTAATAAGGTGTTGTCTTAAGGTGGGTGTGGGAGTGGGGAGGGGGGGGGGTCTTGCTAACAAGAGATCTGTGGGATCAACTCCTTTCGTATTACCCCCGTCGAGTGGCAATCAGTTTAAAAAAAAGGAGGAAGTTAATGAAGGAAATATTATACATGAAGGAAAATGTTAAGAGACTGTCGATAGAAAAATGCAGATGAGATGATTTGGTCCTTCTTTCTAACTTCAGAAAACTGGTAGTGCTAGGGCAAGTTAGTAACGCTGGGTTGCTACAATAAGGTCTCTTTCATACAGGTGTGTTGACGCCTGGGGCGGGCTTGGCCTCAGTCCCTTCCATTCACCCTGGCTGATTTGAACAATAACTATCGTATCTTTTAAAAGAGAAGGGAGGGTGAAGCGTCAAGAAGTAGATGCCTAAGAGCTCTTTTGGGGCCAAGAAAAACCCCCGCTGCCGTTGTCAGAGCTTGTTGATGTTGTAGGGAGGAATTTTTTTTCCGTTTTTGCCCCCACCCCCATAACCCCCACATTTTTTTTTCCCACTTCTGCGCTGGATTTGGTGTTTTGTGCCGTAGGACAGAGTGTGGTGAGGAGACAGAGGAACAAAGTGCTGCTGTGTGGAGCAGCAGCTGCTGCTTGCCGGATCAAAGGGGCAACAAGCGTGGTCTTCCTGGCCCAACGCTGCTCTGGAGGTGTTTGACGGACAGTCAGCAGCTGGTGCCGTACAGCCCGCCCTGTAGGGGTCAGGCTGCTGGACTGCAAGGCCCAGAGGTGACATACCGTCACTGGACAGGGGGAAGAGGGGAGAAGGTGTTAGATGGGAGGGTAAATAGAGGGAGAGATGTCTATGTTTGTTTCTTTTGTTGTGTGTGTTGCTTTGGTGTTTTAGTTTAGAGCGAGACTTTTGGGATTATTGTTTCATATTTCTATCAGATATTTACCCTTTTGTGATGAGTGAGTCAGTTCCCACTTATTCTTCATAATGCATGGATGACGGCTGCCTGGTTTTAAGGCTAAACAATTACTTTCCTAGCGTTGCGCTCCACACTGCAGTATTCCACGTCTTTGGTGCTGACAGAGAATCAGAGTGAGAAAAGAGAGACAGAGAGCAAGCATGCCGCAGTGCTATTGATTTATTTTAATTAGCTCCTCGTTAAATCTTGTCAGTTTGCAACACAAATATATAATTCTTTGTCTGATTTTCCACTGGAGTCTTAATGACTCGTACTCAGCGGGTTTCAGAGAGAAATGACTTCTGCCGCTAGACTGACAGAGCAATGCAAATGTTAGTCATATAGGACTGAGGGGGGGATGCCACAAATGGGCAATGAGTGGAGTAATAAAAAGGGAAAGAAAAACAGGTCAGTGAAAGTCCATGGAGGAGAGGTGAAACAGTCCCCCTTTCAGAGGCAGACAAAAGAGTGTGTGTGGGGGGGTGAGGTGGCGTGGGAGGTGGGAATATGGAGGCACAGTGGATGTGAGAAAGAGAGCGAGAGAGAGGGGAAGAGATAGACAGAGGTAAAACTATGTAAACACAGTGGCTGCCCTAAACGCGGGCCCTCACCGACGTTTCTAAAAAAATGATCCTGTCTTGCTCTGCTTCACATCTGCACTAAATCAAACACAGGGGTGAGGTAATGTTCGCCCGGCACATGTCTCTCGACTCCTGTTTTAACTTAAAGAAGCGAAGAAGGTATAGAAAAGGGAAACTCTGTCGCCGATGAGCTTGAGAAAGCTTCCCCATTCCTACCTCCTTGTCACTTATCTCTATCCTAGAGGAGTGAAAAGCTCCTTTGTGATAGTTTATGATAAATCCACAGATACTGTAGGTTCAGTCTGGTGGCAAGCCATGTATAAACTGTTACAGGGGCCTGCCTGGACCATGTGAGCTGATTAAATCACCGTTGTTGACACTACAGTGGATCAGTGTTAGAAGTTCAGTAGCCTTGGACTACCCTGTGTCTGACTGGACCATAATTAGTGTTTGCTTATACTAAACACACTCTCTTCATGGGGTTAATTTGCATGCACTTCCTGGTCAAAGGACATCCAGTTTCCACTCCTGTCTCTCTGCCTTTCTTTTTGGTGGAAGAGCATCAAACTAAAGCCTTCCTCCTTTGATTCTAGTGAGTTGTGACTCAATCGCTGGGGGTTTGGAATCTTTATTTCTGTCTGAAGCGGAAGTATGGAAGCAATGAGCTTTAATAGGAACCAGAGGACAGTCATGTTTGCAAGCAGTGATCATGGATTGAGTTCAGTATGTTCTTGTACAGATTGTGTTGCATCTAATCTTCCTACAAAGCCAGACGAATAGGGGCCCAGGAATCGGAAACTTGCCCCCCTCTCACTTGGTATATGAGCTTCCAAAATGGGCATGAGTAGGTCAGCCATGAAGGCAATAAACTGTCAACGATTTTTGTGACACTGTTTAAATGCTTTGCACACTGTACAGCGCTATGTTTGGAGTAGTCCTGTGCTTATTTTTTGGATAAGGCACATTCAGTTTTCTGCATTTCATTCTCGTGTCTCACTCTGTCTTGTTCTTTCTTTCTTTCTTTCTTTCTTTCTTTCTTTCTTTCTTTCTTTCTTTCTTTCTTTCTTTCTTTCTTTCATCACAAACTCGTCAAACAAGTGACCCAACTCCTGATTGGCTAGGTTTCCTGTGATCTCCACCGCAATTGGCTAACTAAGCGTTGAGACTCTCTGTTTCGCCTCTCTGTTTCGCCTCTCTCTGTCTCGTCTCCCTCCCTCTCGCTCTCCGTCTCTTGGCTGTGCTCCAGGGTAGGGTGGTTTGGCATGACAATTTCTCAGCGAAGGAATGCTGACAACAGGAGCGAGTTACCAGGTGTGGCTGCAAGTCAGTTAACTAGAAACAAGGCCTTTCTGACAGACTGAGATGAGGAAGTAAGAAAAAAATTTAAGACAACGCTAAGTGAGACAGACTGGTTTGCTGTGATTACATCTGCAAACCTCCAGTAACCTTTAATACTATTATGCTTGTGATGCAGTTGGCTTGCTGCATTAAAGGGGAGCGTTGTAAAATTGAAGGGCTCTACTTAAAAAATAAAGTCTCGTGGTATGCTTTAAGATTATGTAAGTTCACTAGCACATCTATATCTCTTCTTCTGTGCCTGACCAGATCTTAATCTCAGTCCCCCCCCACACTCACGTAACTGCAGGCTATAGCAAAACACAGCATGCTAGCCTGTCTCCATCATTCATATCTGCCCACTATGTTCAACTCCTAACAGCCGTAGTAAGTTTAGCTTCTTATATCATCAGGAAGATGGGTACCAGGTCTTCCTGTGGAGATGCATTATTGTATCTGCACACAAGCTTGTGCTTTTCAAGTGCGTCTTTCACGCCATCTCAGTGAATAAAAGTGCTTCTGTGAGCCAGCTGGCAGTAGTATGTGAAGAATGTGCTGACATGCATTATACACACATATTGACTGACATGTGCATACATATTAACATGCAAGCTCTAAAGTGTACTTAGCACTGTGAGTGCAGTTTTTGAAACGCAGCTTGAAAATGTGTTTAAGGCCTATTGGCTGGACAAAACCAGTTGCTAATATTAAACAGCAGTGGGCCACAGCCCCCAACAGCCCACTTTTTCCTGGGGTATTGTACACATTCTGAGCTGTATCCCAATGAATGACCTCCACACGACCCCCTAACCTTGCCTTTAATTATTTGTTTGAAGACAGCACGGAGTTCCCATGCTGAGAGGTGCTCTGTGTACTCCGTGTGCATGTGTGCGTGTGTGCGTGTCGGTGTTTCTGTGCTCTAACACTGAGCAGAGGCAGGCCATAATAAGCTAGACCACCAGATGTAGATAATAAAACATGGGCTTTGGGTTGGAGGTTTTTTAGCTAGTGTCCCCTGTGAGCCTCCTGTGTTCTGGTTAGCCTATGGACACACTGGCGGTGGTTGTGGTTATGTCCATGGTGTTGATGTGTAGATTTACAGCACGCACACACACACACACATATGTTTTAGCAAGTGGCTTAGGAATTCTAAATCCCTGTGGTCAACCTCTGTATCTCTCTCAGGACTTTGGGTCCTCTGATCCATCCATCTGACTGTCCATCTGAGTTGACTGGCCCTCATCTCTGGAGGATTCCTGGTTGTGTTGTTCTAAGCACACTCCATTAGCAGCTCACGGGTGGAGGGAAAACAGTGTTATCGGGCCCAGCTCTGATAATCTCAATTGACTTTACTCAGACTGATAAAAGGTGCTCTAAGGCCACAAGAGGCACCCCCACCCCCACTCCCCACCCCCCAACTCTTTTTGGTGCACATCGTCGCCTGCTGGTTACTGTGGCAACTTGTTTAGCGTGCAAAAATAGTCTTTGTGAATCTTTATCGTGACAGTTAGCCAACAGGGAACACTGACAAGAAGCAGGTCCATTTGGGAAAATATCTGAAAATCCACATTTTTCCATACCCCAAGAGCTGTTTGGATACTAAAAATTAGTAAACACTGGCAGCTAAATGCTTCCCGGCATGCTTACATTTATATATTTTCTGTAAGAAGATGGAAAAACACAAATATAAACAGCTATTTTTCCATCTGAAAATGACACTTTGATCCTACTGAGTACTCTCCAGTGCACAGAGTATTTCCTCTGCAGTCACTAGAAACCGTATGGTTGAATTTAGCACCTGGGATGAACATTCTTAATATTATGTGTTTATGGCTGTGACCCAGAATACGTTAGGTAAGAATGCACATGGTTGTGATTTTGAGCCTGTTGGTGCATCCACAAAGGGAGAAAGCAGGACATATATTTTGGCAAGCCTTACACTCTGTACCTAAAGAGGGGAGTGTGATACGAGGAATGTCTTACTGTTTACTTGCTCAGCTGGTTTCGATGCTAGAACCGTCTTTCTCCCTGAAGCACCTCAGGCATTTCTTAGAGCATAGCTATCGCGCAATGTTTTGTCCCCTTTGTTCAAAAATACTTCAGAGTTAATAAAAGTTCATTTTTATTCCTCCCTTAAATTGCAAATCATGCGTTACAATCGTATAATTTCCAATACAGCTCTCTCCTTCACTCCATTCCACTCCACCTCTCATCTTCCTCTTTCATTCTCCCTTATTCTCATGTGGGTTTGTTTCATCTTTTTTCTCTCAGGGGCCTGCAGTACCCCATGCGTACCTGCACTCTGGATGCCCCCTGGCAAATGAGCACTGCGTCTTTCTTTTCCCAACTGTGCATTTTGTACATTTAACCATGTCACTTTGAGCCGGGCAGATTACAGGCGTTTAAGTTCATTGGAGAAGGTAAGGGCAGGTATCAGGGCTTCATGGGGGATTAGGAACCCAAATTGGTTCCAGCTCTCCCTTCCTTCTAATGACCAGTTCTTTAGCCGTATTGACGGTGCCTTGGCCCGTATGTTAGGAGAGGGCAGTAAAGCCTTTTTTTTTCTTCCCTCCACTGTGTTTTTTGGAACTAGCAAAAGACTCCATGCTGGACAGCTCCAACGTGATTTGAAACCCCACTTTAATATCAACCACATGGGGGTACCCCTAGAGCTAGGTCCATGCTATGTTTTCAGGTTTATTAAAGTGAATGAGAGAAAGTCGGAATGGAAAGAGGTGGCAACAGAGGTAAAAAGAAAGATATAAAGGTGGAGTACTTCCTTGGCCTTAGTGGGCAGATTGTGTTTGACACAACCCAAGGCATCCCATTCCAAGTTAAAAAGGTTGCCCCTGGCTGGCAGTCACCTCCAGATGACCTCCGGCTCTACACTGGAAAAGCCACAGGAGCAAGACTGGCTGGGGAGGCTTTGTGGAGGTGCACTTACTCGCTGCTGTGGTGGTGATAAAACTTCAGACAGCCTAATTGATGGGCTCACTGACATAACAATACCTTGTGAAAGCACGGCGTGGCCCATGCCTGGTCCTCATTTCTGGACAGCTGGAAGGGGAGCAGAACCCCCTACAATGAAGCCAGAGTTGGGGGTCCCACAGAGGGGGAGAGAAGAGATGGGGGTGCAATGAAAGGAACCATTTATGTCCTGCATTTTGAACTTAAAGTTCATTTAGTATCCCCACAAAAAATAACATTTTGGTGCAATAACTGTAGAAGATGCAGTATATTACATATAGAGTTGGTGAGCGTTGGGTAGAACTATAGCAGTAGTGACAGAAAAAAGAAAGAGAGACAGAGAGAAGAATGGATGTGCCATGTTGAGGGTTCTTCTGTGCCCAAGTTGCACTTAATACTTGAGGAATGTCTCCCTGGTGCCCATAGCAACCAAACGTAATCAAAAGCTTTATTAAAAGAGGGGGGAATAGATCATAAGGAACATTAAAAGTATCCCTCACTGGGTTCCCAAGTCAGCAGACAATTGCCCTTTTGTTTGTTGCTGTTGTGTCGTGAGCGCCTCTCTCAAGGACTCGGTGGCTAATGTTGCCATTAAGTCATGCAAAACTGTTTTGTCTTTGTGGAGGCTCGTGATGAATCTTTCTGTGTGTGAATGCGGCGTGATTTAACGTTTGCTTTTCTCTTCTCTGTGTTTATTTTTTCCTCTGCCAGGTTTATCAATGCCAGGAGAAGAATAGTACAACCCATGATCGACCAGTCAAATCGAGCAGGTAAAAAAAAAAGAAAAGGAAAAGACAAACAAAAATTTCAAAATGAAAAAACCCAAACAGACAATCCAGCTAATCTACAGTAGAGTACGGCTTCTTTTCCCTGCATGAAGACACCCTTTCCAAATCCTTTACTGGCAAGCACATTATGCCTGGAGCCCAGATTTTTAAAGGGGTGCCCTACACCTACTCCCTCCTCTTCCTCTTCCATCGTTCATTCCCTTTTCCATTTTCTCAATGAGATGTGTTCAGCAGTGGTGCAGGCTGTTTGCTGATTGACTCTAATTGGAGATTTCCCAGTCTAAGTGGCAAGAGAGGTATATTAGCAGTCTCTCTGTGAATTACTAATTGGACACAAGAGGAGTGCCAAAAACGCTAGCAGCAATTTATGAGTTATCTCCCTTTTTTTTAGGCTATTTTGTTTTTCTTTCTTTTTTTCAGTTAAGGGTAGGGGGCTTTCCCCTGAATTTTTCTGCTGCATTTTTATTTCCTTCCCTCAAGAATCACTCTTCTAAATTTTGATCTTAAGTAGTCATTCACTGCATTGCAAATATCAAAACCTTTTTTTTTAATGGATTCCACCATTATGTCTTGATTTATCCCCCATGCACAAGAGATTTACATTGGTTTAAAAAAAGATGGAACACTTTATATTGGTAAATCATAACACACTGATTTTCCATGTCTAATGTGTTCAGATTTCCAAAAGCACAACCTAGTAGTAGCAAGTATGCCACTATGTGATCCTGCTGAATGTTTCAGTCACCCTAAGCTTCATTGACTTTGGCATTACCAAAAAAGAAAAAAAGAAAGAAGAAGAAAAAAACGAAGTAATTTGTCCCAGGGAGGGAAAAGCTTTGTTGATTAGCAATCTCCTCATTTTATGAAGATCCCTACACTCAGGGATGGAGATTGTTCAAACCGACACGAGCCATGATTAAAATGAGATGCACTTACAAATGTGGGCGCTTCTTTCTATACTTATTGCTCTTTTGTGTGGAGTATTTGACAGCCTGCATCCAGTGTGTGCCAATCAGCAATCTCTACTAACACAGCATGACTAACATCTCCCTCTAATCTTTGAGAATTACAGATTATCCAAGATAATTCTGTTATAGTCCCAGAATGCAATGGTTTCTGCAGTCTCCAAAATGCATTAGTTCAATAAGCCTAATAATAAACAAAATAAGATCCAGCTGAGCAAAGATTGCTGCTCTGTCTTCTTTATTATTATAACGGCTAATCAGGTAATTCATCCATAATACATATTAAACGATCTGGCAGTTTTGGGATTATCTAAATTTGTATGTTATGTTCTTCTTAAGAAAAGAAACATATACATGTGCTATGGATTTAACAAAATATTTGAAAGCTGAGTCTGGATGAATTGCCTGCCATGGCATAAATTCTTCCCATCCTGTCAAACTGCATGCTTTCTTCTCTCGGTTAGAGAACAATGTGTCTCCCTTGAGCGTGGTTTTGAATGACACTGGCTGCGTGTACGCACAAGTGTTTGTGTGTGCGTGTGTGTGCTTGCATGCATAAGGACCCACTGTATGCATGTTTGCATGCCACGCGTCAGTCAGTGCTGTCCACAAACATGAGCACAATGTCTTACAGTATGTTTGGGCTGGAGCTGGGACAATTGCTGATTGTCTGGTGTGTTTTCTCTTCTTCTTTCCCCCCTTCCTTTTTCATGTCCACGTTTTGACTACAATCAGGTTTTCTTCTTGATCCTTCAGTGAGCCAAGGAGCAGCGTACAGTCCGGAGGGCCAGCCAATGGGTAGCTTCGTGCTGGACGGTCAGCAACACATGGGGATCCGACCAGCTGGTAAGTCCATCCGCCTCCTTTTCTTCGTCCGTCTTCCCTCCACCATGCCTGCCTTACCACACGAGAGTTATCAAAGAGCTGAACGACACTGACCCCGCTGTCTGCAGCATGAAATGTAGTAACTTCAGCATGGAGAAGGTCTCCCAAGTCAGTCACATAAACCTAACACTAAGTGTGCACCTCAACCACGATAACGCTTGTCCCCCCCGCCTGCCTTGCTTGTGCTTTTTCTAATCTCATAATCACAACAAATGGGTCTAAGGGATCCAGCGAGAAATGTAAACTTAAACCGCTTCTTCACATCTTCCTCTTCCCTCATTTTCCATCTAAAGCTAACCAACCTCATCCCTTCTACCAGTTGGTCGTCTCTGACCTCGCTGTGATTCAAACTCCTGCTGATGCTTTTTCTGGCATTTATCTCTTCTTTCTAGGGCCTATGAGTGGAATGGGGATGAATATGGGCATGGATGGGCAATGGCACTACATGTAACCTCCATCTTGTAACTCAAAAAGCAAAGAAAAGGGGGAAGTAAGTACTGGGCTCTTTTCCTTGTTTTTTTTCACACGTTGGGGCTGCTGGGTTTTATTTTTATGCTATTTTTTTTTTTTACCCACAATTCCCTTTCACTTGACTAGCACAATGTCCTCTCACACTGGGCAGAATTTTACAGCAAGCTTGGGCCCCTTCCTTCCCAGCAACAACTTAGGTAGCCAGAAAGATGCTTTAAACATAGAGGATGAATTGAAGACTTGAGAAAAAGGGGTAATCATCCTGGGACAGAGAGGACCCGACTTGTGGCGCCAGACAACATGAACAACAACAGAAAAGGGGGGGGGGAAGAAACAACCTGGCATGGCATGCACAAATTTATTTATCACAACAGCGCCATCGCTCTCCCCATCTTGGACAGCCAATGCAAATGTTGGACATTTAGGGAAAAAATAACATCTCCTGGGGAAGGGCCTGACAGGGAGAAATTAAGCAGGCTCCAGTGAAGCGATAAAGAAGGAGAAGTGAAACTGTCCTCCGAGTGACATAAATCTGTCTGGGGAAGGATTGATGCCCAAATTATCTTATATGCAAAGACGGGAACACCGCAGTACATTACGGCCCCTGAGCAAGATATACGGGCCGCGGGTGACATGGCCGATCCTTCACTGGGGGTTTGGTTTGAGCTGTGTAAAGGGAGGAATGAGTGTGTGTGTGTGTGGGGGGGGGGGGGGCTGTGTGTTTTGATTATTTTTTACTGGAGGGAGACGATTTGGGGAGCGGGAGGAGGCAGTGAGTGGCCTGACCTGAGACTCGCAGACAAGAGCAGGGAGACACTGAGATAAATTTATAAGGTAGAAGACACAGGAATGTACACTTTGTCCAAAAGGAGGGAGTCTTTTTCACACATACAGATACGGCCTCTCCGAGTCACTGTTTTCCTGTCTCTGTCTCTCTTTCACACACATACACACACAATCCCTCTATAGCTAAATGGCGGCAGTCTGATTAAGCTGGCCATTCTGCCACAGTGCTGACATTTGAAAAATCAAGACATATAACATCCCAAAGGTGGCGGGGCAGATGAAATTTTATTTAACACCTAAACTCCCTTGCCCAATGAGGCACAATATAATAACACTTACCTTGATTAAAAGAACCCTTTATATGTAAATGGAGACTGGATTTTCCAAAGGGTCACAGCGGTAATTCTGCCGACAGAGATCATTTCACCCCTGCAGTCCTTGCATTCTCTCTCTCTTCCTCTGCTTCTCGCTGCCTCTCGCACGTTTTATCTCATCCCCTCCTGTCTTTGCTAATGGCAGGAGGGAAAAAAAGAGAGAGAGAGAAGGGAAAATCAGGAAGCAATGTTCCCTAAAACAGCCACACAGAGACAACATTTGCTCAGGTTGGCTAATTCTTAATATAGGGCTATATAATTTTGAGACTATTTAATTACGTAACATACTTTATGCTTCATGACCAATTACATTAATAGCTTAATACAGAGCAATATTATCCTCTCTTGATTTGATTACACAGTCACACAATATGGTATATTTGGTACTTAATTATGGCCAGCCATTGAGCAGGACTACTGTGCCATAACAGAAGTGCGCAGCCAGCTAGGGAGGCAGGCATGCAGAGATGGCAAGGGAGAGAGGCCCAGTCTGTCCTCAGTCATTGTCTTCAGATTTTACCACTCTTGTTAATAAAAGAAGGGGTGGGGGGGTCTAGGATCTACTTAACGGAATGACTGGAGCTTACAAGACTAGAGATTACCAGCTTACAGTGTCAAAAACATCTGCTGGGCCTTTTAACAGGAGCTGTCCTGGATTAT
This sequence comes from Neolamprologus multifasciatus, assembly GCF_963576455.1. Taxonomy (NCBI): domain Eukaryota; kingdom Metazoa; phylum Chordata; class Actinopteri; order Cichliformes; family Cichlidae; genus Neolamprologus; species Neolamprologus multifasciatus. The sequence goes on along the minus strand of NC_140457.1, from coordinate 14,564,577 downwards.
ATGGAGGTGAGGGCACCCATCATACCCTACTAACACCCTGAATGATTTATTTATTTTATGACCTGAGTAGTGAGGTTTTAAGAGACCTGTTCTGACAAACACTTGCATTTCAAATGAACTGACATGGAAAGGGAGCATTAGAGAATGGCATAGCTTTCAACCAGCGGATTGGCCATTAATCTTGGCCTTTGCTGTCCCTCTCTCCTTTCTGTCCTCCTCCTCTTCCCCTCACCGGGGTCCTCCAGTGTAATTTCTTAATTGCAGTGTTCTAAGGTGGAGGAATGCAGAGAGTGAGCATGCCTAGTGACCTTGCAGCGACCTCTCCCCTCCTATTACAGCTTCTAATCCCCCAGGGGTTCACATTACAAAGCAGGCCAGCCCAGACCCAATCCCAGACCCAGGCCCCCTGGCTCCAGCGGGACCTCCTGCTCACTCGTTTCTCCCCAAGGTCCAGGCCTCTGGACCAGCCTTGTTCCCATACTCCAGTCCCAGGCCCCAGGAACAACACCCCCACATTTGACTTTTTTTTTTTCTTGCTGATTACAACAAACAGCAATGCGAAAAGCCAAACAGTGGCACTGCTGAGCCAGCCCCATGTCCTGGGTCGTGTCACAGTATGAGAGATGCAGCATGCTGAGGTCTCTACACATATGAAGTGGAGTCCACCTTAAGAGATATCAGCATAAGCCACCGCCTTTCCCTTTGCTCTCTCTTTCCCCTTCTTTTTGTCTTTGTTACACTGTCTTGCCGCTGTTTGATGAACAACTGGTACTTTTTTTTTGCTTGAAATGCTCTTATTCAGAGGCGGAAACAAGCCTTTAATGTTCTCTATATTGGTGATGCAACTAACCGAGACCTAAATTATTTAATGATGTCTTTAAGAGATTCTAAATCAAATATGTGCACAAAGGTACATCCCCATGAGAGAATGCCTGTTCAGTTAGTCACTAAATTCAGCTGGGGAATTGACTCTTCCACTTGTAAAAGTATTAGCACTTCTCCACATCAATACGCCTGCTTGGTTTTCCTCACATCCTCCAGGACTACAGTGTCTGTGGATGACTGAGGATCATTTTCCAACCTGAGACCTGACCACAACGCTATTGGGCATTGTAAACCACTCACCATCGCCTAAAATAGTCTGCTGCAATAATGTCTCTCTTTACTTGTAGGAGCTAAAAGCGCTGCAGTCACAGGCGCAGTGTCATAAAATCTGTTAAGCTCTTTGTTGGAGACGTTGAGTTTAAATTGAATTAAGGTCTGTTAATGGAGAGGGAGCGTGTCAAAGCTGCGGCGAGAAAACAGTTTTAGTGACTGTGTAAATACGTTCTCGTCTTTCTGCCTTTCTTCTCAGGTCTGTCAGGCATGCCAGGGGAGTACGTACCTCAGAGTGGTCCTATGGGCATGAGCATGACCCCACCCACTTACACCAACCCTCATCAGCTGACCTCTCACCCTTCCCAGCTCCGACACGGGCCCCCTTTCCATGCATACCTACCCGATCATCCCCACGTCCACCACACTCATCACGCCATGCTGATGCACGGAGGACCCTCGTCGCACCCAGGAATGACCATGTCTGCACAGAGACCCCCTTTGCTTTCTCCCGTTGACCCCAGTAATGGAGGACAAGGCCTGGACATCCATGCCCAATAGCATAAGGGAACTTTGCTACGACATCACGACAACAGCAGCTACTACAAGAAACCAATAAGAATAAAAAACAAACAAACAGCAACCAACAATAAATCCTATTTTGAGACTATTTTTAAGAATAAGAAGCAAACCCTTTTGACCAGAATTTGACACGAACGAAACAGAATTCCAGATGAGCTGTGATAATTCTTTTTTTTTCTTTTCTAACTTGTCAATTTTGTTACTTTCATCCAAACGGACCAAGCTGACAAGAACACTTTGTAAAGTCTTGGGCTTTTGGTAAAGATCAACAGAGGATGTTTTGACATACGCGTGCAAAGAACGGACAGATGCACCCGCTCGAAAAAAAAGCAAAACACACACACACACACTTTTCTCACACTCACGCACCGTCATAAACACGTTCAGTACACATTCATGTGACGCTCTCAAACGCTTCTATATGATCACTCTGGAAGATTTAAAAAAGAGAAGAAGAAAAAAAAAGAAACAACAGAAAGACTCCAAGAGTTATAACTACTGTAGTATAAAAGTATAGATAAATAAGTTAAAACTTGTGCATTTTTTTTTTGTTGATCACATGGTTTCTGTTTCCTGAGCTAGTTTTAGAATTAAAGGTTAACCTTTTCTCTCTCACACTGTGTGTGCTCCTTCCTGGAGGAGAAACTGTCTCGCAGCACAGCACTATTAAAGAAAAAAAAAAAAATAAGAAGATGGAACATCTCAAAAAGGCTTCAAACCACAGAGGGCAATCAGGTCCTGTCTCCCGTAAGAACAGGGCATGATGGGAAAAGGCTGCTAAATGACACCGGATCTCTCCAGAAGATTCAGTTTGAACATTTGTCATGCCCCTCTCTCTCTTTTTCTTGTTTTTGGTTCATGAATGAATGTTGCCCTGTAGGTTTTAAAGAAAAAAAAAGTTAATTGTTTGAATTGCCCAAGCACTGGATTGTGTTGGTTTTATACATTTTTATTTTAATATTATTTTATTTTTTTTGTACCCTGGACTCTCATTGATGAAGAGCATTTTGAAGGAAGCTTAATAGTGGAAAAGCAACATCCTGCAGCGCTTCTTTATCTGTGGATCAACATTCTTGCCATAAGGACAATGCTGACACAAATGTTGATTCTGTGGCACTGGAGAAGCATTTGATGGTTGATGCACCAAAAAACCTGAAACACACACACACACACATACACACACACAAAAAAAAAAGAAAAGAAAAGAAAAAAAACTTAAATTATGAACTCAATGCTTTTGGGAGAAAAAAGCTGAGAGAATATTGTAACAAACTTCGTACAGAGTTCAGTCTATTAATTGTTTCATGTTAGATATTCTATGTGTTTACCTCAATTGAAAAAGAATGTTTTTGCTAGTTTCAGATCTGCTGTGGCATTGATATTGTATGTCCATGAATTCCTTCCTTTTTCAGCACGTGTTCCTCACTAGATGATAAGATGCCGTCTCCCTTAAGCTTTGTCAAAAATACATTAAATACTTGTATGAGGACTGTGACGTAATGTTTAAAAGGTGTTCAGTCACAAATGCTGTAATAAATATTTCATTTTTGATTTTTGTTAGATTTTTGTGTGATTAACTGTGTTGCATACAAGTCTTAATTCACGTACCCATTTTAACAGAACACAATTAATTGGTTTATTATTATTATAACTCAGAAACCCTTTTTTTGTATATATATATTGTTGCCTGTTGAATTTATTTTTGCAAATGGTCATAAAAATACACCATTTCAAACTTTCTTCCAGCACTCTGTTTGCAATAGCTTGTTTTAACCAGACTGCCCGTTTGAGTGCCCTCTTAAACTGACAATAACAAATTGTGGTTGAAATACATCTTGCCATGGACATTTATTTAGGCACACAAATATGCCCTCCACGTAATAAATTACTGACAAATGCAAATAAAGTGTGCAAATTGCAGAGCAAATTCAACGCCAGCCCATCTCAGACTTAGAAGGCTATTAGCAGTGAAGTGGAGGTGCATTTAAAAGAAAGTAAGAAAAAAAGGCCGACAGTGGCCTGGACTTATTGATAAGCATAAACAAAACGTTTTAAGGAGCATGTATTTTTATTTTATCTATTTATTTATTTTTCTAAAGATGTGAGTGGAAGTGAATTAGTTTAAATATATATTTAAAAAAACAGCAAAAATAGAAATAATAAAAAAGCCAGGGTTTTCCCCGTAACTTCCAAAAAAGAAAAAAAAGTCCACATAGATTCACCTTTTAAAGTCTTCCTACTTGTTCTAACAACAGAGCAATGATTTGTTCCCACAATAATTGCCTCTTCGGTCAGAACCATGGCGGCCCTCTGTATGTGCTTTGTGCTAATTTCTGCCGTTTTGCAGCGCCGCCTGTCGGTCTAATCGGGCAATGTCGTCTAGGAGTACAGAGATGGGCTTTGAGGGCTATCTCTTCTCTCTTGTCTCTATCCCTGCGCCGGTGTTCGCCCGCGGCCACCCAAGTCATAGCCTTAAACCAGAAATGACAACATAACTTTGGCTGAAACATTTTCTGTCCTTTACTTTCTTGCACTGCAGTATATTTCAACTCCTTCAATTTTCTCTCAAAATTATCATTACAAAGTATTTTTTAATCTTGTTATTATGTGTGAAGCAACAAATATAGTGTATGGCAAATTATATGTATTATTATTATTATTATTATTATTGAATTTAACTGTTTATTTTGCACACTAACCAAACTGGTTTAGGATTCTCTTTTTTCTTTTTAAATTTTTCATTCTTTATTTCTTCTTGTGTTGTCGTTGTTATATAGATTTTTCTTTTTTCTTTTTTTAAGACTTTCGATTTATTTTTTGTGGGTTTAAATATTAACCGAGCCTTTCTTTGCGTTTTATTTTTATTCAGATATTCAAATTTATCGTAAAAAATGATGGGTCTTTTTTTTATACATTATTGTTTAAATTTGTTTGTGACGCATTTGCAGGCCTAAACAGGTTTTTAACTGTTGACTTTAGTTTTTTATTATGTATTTTCTCCGGTTTTGCACTTCGCATATTTCCAATCTCTGCATGGAAAGTCCTTTTTTTTTGGATTTAATTCCAGCATTGACAGATTATTATTGTTTATTTATCGTTCATATATTTCGGCCTGCACGACAATCCAAAAGCAATATTTCCTTTTAGGTAATTCCCCCCTCTTTTAATTGGTTTAAACGATTCCCAGGTTGTCGGTGAAAAATAGTTTTAATTGCAGACACCATACCTGAAGAGATAATCGTTATTTAACACTATTTTTTCCAATTCGGAATGCTGGGCCTTAACCAGGCAGAAGAAAAAAATTATTAGCTTTACACCAAAGTCTAGTTTGGTGTATCTTCTTTTGTCGACTATTTAAAACCTAAAAGCCCTTTTTGTTTTTTTAGTGGTCTATTATTCTGTGGATAAAACGGAAGGAAGAAACCCTTCGTTTTGTGCGGAGATTATCAGATGAAAAAGAGAGAAAACGTGAGGATTACTGTGGATGGAGAGGATTTTAATATTAATAGTTTTTTTTCTTTTCTCCCCCCCCCCCCCCCCGTCCCGACCCCTCCTTCCTCCCCCTCGTCGTCGTCCTCCTCCCCCTCCTCCCTCCCCTCTTCCCCGATGAGACAGAAGGTAGATTGCCTCTGCTGCTTTCCTTTTGCCGATTCGGTGTGACAGGGATGATGGATGATCCAGCCGAGCTAAACAACTCCACCCCTTCATCTCCTCCCTGTCAAAGCCAGTCCGGGCCGCTGCTGCAGGAATAAAATAAGGAATATATTCCCTCTGCACTGCTGCACAATGCAGCCCGTTCCTCTGGAAGACACTCTCCTCCCGTGCAACAATATTAAAAGTCCACACACCCAGTTCACCCGCTAGAAACACTGAGTACGTTACAGAGGCAACATGTTAATAATACTCATGTTATTGGATATGTTTGCGTGTGTGTGTGTGCGTGTGTGTTTGTATATGTGTGCGTGCGCGCTTCCTGCAGAGCATCTGGTAAAGTGGGGTTTATGATCTAAGAGAGACGACTGCAAATATATATTTTTAGATACACAAGTGGATCTGCTGGCAGCGACGGGGGGAAGCGCGTTAGAAAAGTTTTGCTTCTTCTTTGTTGTTCTTTCAAATTGCTGATTTGGATACTGGTCGTAAAAATGAGCGCTTACGCAGGGACTGAGTGTCCTTCGCTGTGCAGCTGGCTCTCCCCAAAATGGCTTGCTCTGGGGGACAGGGACAGTTTTTTTTTTGTTGTTTTTTTTTTTTAAGTTTCAGTTTTCTGTGTGTGTATGCCCATGAGTGTGTGTACGCATGTCTGTGTCTGTGTGTTGCCCTCCTTTTTTTTTTTTTTTTTTTTTTTTTTTTTTAACATTTCAGCAGTTTTCTCTCCTCTTGCCATAAGGTGTTTCTATGACTACGTTATGTAGGCCTGTGCGAGGCGGGTCAGAGGCGGGGGTCCCTGGGAGAAAAGGACCGCATTTGGCTGATCATTTATCAATGTCAACCGCATAATGATTCTCCCTGCAGTCCCCCTATTGATGAGGATAATTACATTAGCTCAGAGTGACTGATCAATAAAGCCCAGGGAAAATGGTTTATTATAGCACCACCGAAAAGGCTTTCTGGACAACCCAGTCTCACGGCAGTGCCTTTTTTTTTCTTTTTTTAAAGAAGACTTGGTTGTTTTTTGCAATCCAAACTCAGCAAAGGCAACGGTGTGAGTCTAAACTTCATCTATCCGTCGAGTTCACATTGTGTTTTTAACTTCTAATGCTTATTGCCCCCTTTTTCTCAGTACTGTGATGTGATATACTTTCATATCTTATTTTCCTATACGTGAAGCATTTCCTTTTGGCATAAAATAAATAAATAAAAATACACGAATTTGCACACCAGGAAATAGCTCACCATGTAGAAACCACTCAATTTTAAAGCCAACTGGCAGGGGAATGGCGCATAAAGACGCATGCATTCATATCTTACGCGATTAATCAAAAGTCAGGCTGGGAGTTAAGAACCCAATGCTCCCATCTACCTGAACTGAGCTGTGATTTCACATACACCTCCCTTTTCGTGTAATGCATTTTGTCTGGGTGTTGAATAAGCAAAACACGCGCTCAAATGGCAGCAACACCTGATATGGTGTAAAAGTCAAGCCGGCCTTGAGGAGAAAGTCTTCAAATGAAAAGCAAACAAAAGAGAAAAAAAAATAGCACACGGAACCAAACAGAAATAACCAACAAAGACAACCAGTAAATGCATTTCTGACCTCTCTCCCCGTCCCCATCTCTCCGCCCCACCACTCTTTCGCTCTCCTTCTCTCTCTCCTCGTGTGTGTGTGTATGTGTGTGTTCTTTAATTGTCAACAACTTATCCCCTGCAGGAATGTTGCAAACTCTTTCGCCTTAATTCTCCGTGGTGCTCTGCGCCAGCTCCCATTTACCGCTGATGAACGTGTCTGCAGGAGACAGCTCCATTATCTATTTATCATTTATGATACTATTTCCTCAGACAATAGGGGAAGAAACGCGCCCGCAGATAGTCCCACTGATGACTCCTCACTGGCCTTCTGCGATATTTACTCGACGGCATTTTTGATCAATAGAAAATTTGGATTTTTGTCTTAAATAAAAATAAATAAATAAAAATCTCTGGAATATTGAAATTAAAAATAGCATTTTATATAATTTTTTTTGCTGCAAAAAATGCAAATAAAAAAAGAGCATCGTGGCTTATATTTATGAGGACCACCTTAAAAAAATCTTCAACTGTCCGGGTGATATTCACGATTGTTTGCTTGCCCGCTACAGGAATAAGAGGCGATTTTTTTTCACACTTCAATGATACTTGTCTTCTTAAAAAAGAGTGACTGCCACCCCCCTCAACACACATACACAACCCCTCTCCAATGCACACTCACCCTGCAAAAAGGAAATCTTAATGATGCGAATGTTATAAATAGTCAAATAACATAGCTATGGGGGGTTGGAATTAGCAGAAACTGAAAATTGCAGTGGCCAGTGCTGAGGCTGCTGGAGAGGCAGAAAAGACGGCATGTTAGTGCAGAATAAATAAGGCGCAATAAAAAGGGAAATAGCCGAAGTTTAGTCAAGCCTTGAGGTACTCAAACCTTCATTTCAATCAGTTAAGATTTAATTAGGCAAGCCGCTGGCCTCCTTTTTTCCCTCCTCCTCCTCATTATATTCCCTTTTCCAGCACCGTGTTACAATGGCCCCAAGGTTGTCAACGTTTGACCGGTTTTTCAGTGAAATAATCACGGTTTATGGCTTGAGAGCCCATAAGATTGGGGAATAAATATGGCATTATTCCATTATGAAACGAAAGTCCTAACACTGAGTGGCGCAAATATCGATTCTCTTAATTTATGGGTTGTTTTCCTAAGTAGATTTTTTTTTATTCCTAATTTCCTTCGGTTATTTTGAGAGCTTAAAAAAATGGTTAGAAATATCTTGCGGGAGGCCGAGGGCAGCAAAGTGAGACATTTCACAAGAACTGTAAATAACAGAAGAGGGCTGAGGGAGAAGCAGGGGGAGAGAAGCGTGGATGCGCACACATAGTGGATTTTGTAAAATATGAAATTTCTCCGGGTTATTGATTAATGTGCATATTTCTAAAGGCACGATGCGCATTTCAAATCCATTAAATAACTTCAATATAATGTAGATGTTCTCAAGCGAGAGAGAAAGAGAGGGAGAGGGAAGGAGCGCGATCTGGAGACCCCCCCCCCCCCCCCACCACCACAACCTTGGGCGCAGCGTTATTACATGATGGCGACCCCTTCTGGGGGCCAGAGTAAATGTATTTATGGAAAGAGAGAAAGAAGAAGCGGTTTCTATGTCTTTCTCTTTGAGAGACATCAGCGTTCATTCGTTCATTCCCATTTCTGTGTTAAATATTGCAAACAACATTGAAGTTTAGACTCAGACGTGTATATTTATGTACATCTATACAAATACGGATATCCTACTTTTTTTCTTCCTTTACCTCAAAAGTTACATACTGGGATCCCACCTTGGCTATTTCAACATATGAGAGAGACCCTGACCTGCTGCCGTAAATGTGACCTCAGAGACTCTCGTTTCATATTTACTCACAGGTAAAAGGCTCCTTATGCATGTATTAGGAGAGCACGTTGATGGTAAAATCAATAAAGATGGATTGTAGGGTCAATATAATGCTTTGCACCTGGGGACTTGTTGCCCGGCTCCCATTCCTGAGTGTGTGTGTGTGTGACAGAGAAAAAGAGAGAGAGAAATGAGCAATTCATACGCGATCATCTCTGCAAGCTCTGTGTACGCCGGTGGCTGTGTGTCTGTGTTTAAAGAAAAGAGAGGAGGTTTGAAGAGCAGGGCAGCAGGGCTGAAGTCATCCAGCCGGGGACCCGAAGGACCCTGCTAACTCTGACATCATTAATCACGTCCCACTTGAAGATTATGGCTGAAAGTATAGAATCGGTAACCATTATCGTCTCGGATAGCAGTTAAAACCTCGACAATTCAACGGGCATCTATACGAAAGAGAAAAAAAGAAGAAAAAAAGGAGCGAAGACAAGTGAAGGCAAAAAGAGGAGAGGGAGTCTGGTGACACTGGGATGGAGTTCCAGGCTGTGCGTCAACGCGAGTCAACTGTGCTCCACGTAATTAGCCCAGATTGGTTTAATATGATTATAAAACAGCGACGACAGACTCCAAACACAGCCAACCGCAATTTATTTAAATATTAATATTAATATTAATATTAATAATAACTTTAAACACAGAATTGATCATTGATGATTTCTTATTTTAATAGCATCACATTGCTATTGAAATAAGTAACAATTTAATTTCGTTTAAATATGAACTGAAATGCGTTTTATTGCCTTTACTATAGCGGAAAGTGGAAATTGCTTTATATTATTTAAAATATTTTCCACAAACTTTAAGACCGGATAAGTTGCTCTTATTCAAATTACAAATAGCCCAACAACTTCGGATAATCATCATTTTATCCAGTGAAAAGCGGGAAATGACGTCTTAAATTTAGATTACTTTTTTTTCAGTCGCAAACAACATTATTTTGGTCATTTTAAACTATCAAGATGCGTTTACTTGCAAAAAACATGGCATGTGCGAAAATTTTTTTCATACAACATCCACGTCAGCGTATTATTATTATTATTATTATTATTATTATTATTATTATTATTATTATCATCATCATTATTATTATTAGTGGTCATGTTTTTCTGCACAACACTCTAATAGCAGGTGATTCAAGGACCCATTTTATGCAGTGTCTTGCATTAAAATCGGTCGCTGTGAGCATTTTCACAAGCACACAGAATACAGGGGAGACAAGAAACGCTAACTTGTTCCCTGTTAGCAGGGAAGCTTCAGTGATGAAAAGCAATAGCTGGTGTCAAGAACTTTTTTAGCACGTCACTACAGCTGGTGGGAATAAATAGTCAACTGAAGAGGAGGGGTTGGGTGGGGGTTGCAAGAAGTCACATAAGGGTATTTGGGTATGTGGCCACAGGGAGCTTTCATATCTCCTCAACACAATAAAAGCCTTGTGTTCAACTGTCTTACAAGTTCAACTTTGTTTCACAACAAGGAGTGTAAACTGTTGTCAATATTCAGATAGCCTTCATCTACCAATAATGACAGGCAGCCGGCTTTCTATCTTATCTGTGGGCCAGGTAGCGCCATACCTGAGGGGAATAACTGCTGCGATAAAGAGTGCCTGGGCCAATAGAAAGGCTCTTGTCTGTCTGTGAGGAGTTAATGGAGAACGCCACTGGAGACAGGAAGTCCTCAGAAAGTGAAAAGCACTTTATTGCACACCTGAATGGCCTGGAATAGGGTTTCCCTCAAACCCAATGGGAAAACCACATTACAGGTCTTTACACAGGGTCATTACAACAGGGCAGCGGAGTTCAAGTGATCCATTGCATTTGAATGACAACATCACATCGCTCTATTCATTCTTCCCTCTTGTGTGACCCGATGATGATCCCTGTGGGATTGGGATGTTGTCAGTGGAGTGATGTGCTGAAGTTACAGTAGAGCATGTGCAAGATTTGGCCCATTCAAGTGTGCATAAAAACCCACTCCAGCACACATGCGGCCCTCATCCTTTGTCACTAACTGACAAACTTTGTCACATCACCTCAAGACCGTTGAGGTGATGTGGTTTTCTTGTATCAACAGGTTCCTGGTCCCATAAGCCACAGTACACTGCAAAGTGACATCATCAGGCCTCTAAAACTGAATTGCAACATCGATCCCTCTCAGGCTGACCTCCCATAAGTCAAAGGCAGACAATGTGAGACGTGTGTTTAGATGGAAGTGTATATTTACCTGCCAGTGGGAACTCAAGGACATGGCTCCAGCAAGGTTATATCCAGCCACATCGTGGAGTGTTTTGGGGGTGAAAATGAGTTGTAAAAATGACAAATGGCCTACAATTCTCTAACTGAAGCAGCACTGCAGTTGGCACTGTGTTTTAAGCAAAACAGTTAATTGCTCAGCGCAGCAAAGGCTCGATGAAACACTCATAAAACATCACAAAAAAAGCCAGTGCCTTCTTCTGTTCTTGTCTTCACCGTGCAAACGACTGCTTCCATCCCTGCTCTTCATAATTTCCCAGCGCAAAAATATTATGTTGCCTGTGGCAACAATTCAATAAAATACCCAATCACATCTGTTCTTTCATATATTTCCCAAATTAAGCTAAGTCTGTACATAATAGAGAAGTCTTCTCATCTGTGTGCTAGGATTTCAAGCCAGGATTTACTGCAGGGTGATAAATGACAATAAGGCTTGTTTTGACAAATGCAATGCTACTTTTGAATGAGCGAGGGGTTGGCACAGTGTGCAGAGCCAGACCCACTGTTATCAGCTGGATTAGTGGCTCTGATTGTGCCCTGGAAGCTTTTGCTCTCAGCACCAATCAAAACCTGCGGTCCGTGCATCCCATAATAGCCACGTTCATCCGTACAGTAGCCCCACCTGCTCCCAAGTGCACTTATTTCATAATAACAAGCTTGCCGCAGTTCTCATCAGGCCATAATGCTCACAAATAGAAGACAAGGGAGAGGGTGAGCCAAGGTTGTTTTGACCGAATCATTTTTTTCTCTCCACCTCATGCAACTAACCTTTTTCCCCTGACTAGCTCTAGTCGTATTTTCCGACCACGCAGCTCTAATCTTTTAGGATGTCACTTGTGATCATACATCTACTGCTGCCTTTCTGCTGTCTGTTCCTCTTCTACCTTTCCTCTACCCTGCTGTTTTCCTCACCCCTGCTCATCGCCACGCTGGCCTGAACCTGATTTTGGGGTGGTTACCGGGCTTCCTCTGGACCCTCGCTGTGATCAGGAGATATCACAGTTTCTGGGTCACTTCTGTCACAAACCAAATGCCATTTAGGGGGGGCTGACCTTTCTAGTGGCTGATGCTGGAGCAGGCATACTCCACGCGGGTTGTCACCCCTGTGGTTCCAACCACAAACGCACACTCGGTTGTATTCCCGTTATCTCTTTTATTCATTGCTATACATGTTAAAATAATAGGCATGAATGTAGCTGGAACAAAAATAGCTGATGTATGACATCTTGGCTAAGCTCAGGACTGTGACAGGCCTAAGTGCTGGCTGCAGACACATGGTATATCAGATCTCAGTAGAAGGAACTCCAGATATGCTTCCTGGATTTATTTGAATGCAGCGGGTTATGCAGCAAGTGCCACTGTTTTCACAAATGGGAGCTTAGCTCTAAATGGAATACCTCAATCAGCAAGAAGCCAAGTCAACAGCTTTCTCTTTAAAATACTGTTGCATACCATTTCTATTGCCAAGCTGTTCATTTCAACTAAGAGCATGTTGAGTTGCTCATTTAAAGCTACTGGCCAGACCTTGGTTGCATGTGATCTTTGATTTTTGCAGGCAGTGCAGAGCTTTAAAATTTTGTTGTTGTTTGTTTTTTTTAAAGCTCCCGTCCGTCTTGTCCCATAAAGCCAATGAGTCATAGGAAACTAAATTATCCTCCCCCACCCCTCAGAGTGGATTTATCTGTCATAGTTGGCGTTGCCATTTAAAATCCCCCCAACCATTTTTCTCATGATCTATTGTTGTTTTTAAATAACAGCCTCTGATTAGCGGGTAGAGCTTCCTAAAAATAAAAATGAAGTCTGTTCGCGTCTTCCTCGGCTCAGAGAAGAGAGACAGCTTTTTCCCAGTGCTGTTATTCAAGCCCTCACAAAAAAAAAAAAAAAAAAGTAAAATCTTTTTTGTTGTTGTTGTTTTCTCTTTTCTTTCTTTCCTTCTTCTTTTTTTTTTTTACATTTCATACTGGCTGTTTGGACTCTTCCTGGATATAATTTTATTTATTTCCATGCTGTGATGTCTGGCTGGCTGAGGGAGGCTGAGAGGATCCTTACTAAAAGCACTACGCTGCCTGCGGCAGAAACAGGCCAGAGCTCTCTTCACATAAATAACACAGGAGCGTGGAGAAAGTCCTTTTGGTGGTCTGCTAGAGGGATAGAACCAGCTCTTCCAGGTTCTGTCCTTTTTTCATTCTCTGTGTCTCAGTGGTCTATCTATGAGCTTGGATGAAGAAGCATAAAACAGCAGGATGTGGAAGAGATTGGTCCAAGATGTACATCTGAGTGGATAGTGGACTTCCAATAGCCTGCAGGCTGAGACCAGACAGAGTGGATGCTGTGAACTGCATCAAACTAATCTGACACATGGGAGTCCCAGATTTAAGAACTGTAACCAGTATTATAATAAGGTGTAACTAAATCACCTTACACATCATTTCTTTTTAATGTTGCAACAGCAAAAAATTATGAATAATATGATCTCAATTTTCCTCTTAAACTTTTTATTAACATGTGCATATATTGTATTCAAGTTTTTAAACTTTTGAGGTTTCCACATTTTATGGTCTTCTCATAATGCATTTAATTATTTTTTTTAGTGTGTTGAGAGCATTAAGTGTGTTTTGTTAATTTATTAAAAGAAAAAAAATCATCTTTATTAGGTATTCAGATTCTTCGCTCGGTGCTTGATTAAAGCACCACTGGAAGCAACTGCAGCCACCATTCTTCGTGGGAAAGATCCTGCAAACTTGGAATCTCTTTTCTCCCTTTCTTGACAGAATTGTTTAAAGTCAATTATGTTGGGTTGGGAGTGCTGTTATGCAGACATTTCCAGGTCTATTAATGCTCCTTTGGGGTTCAGGTGCAGACTTCACACAGTTTTCCCAAAACCACTGCTGTGTTTTCCTCTGTGCTATGCTTTGGGTCATCTTCTTGAAATGAAACCTTTGGTAACCTGAGATCCTGAGCACTCGGGATCGAGCTATATATTTCGGTTTCCCTGTTTCCCTCTATCGTGACTAGTCGCTCATAGCACAATTCCACCACTACTGTGTTTGACTGTAAGATGATATTAATGAGGTTATGCTCAGTGGCCTGTCTCCTCTATGCCATTGAGAACTGAGAACAGATAGATCAAATTTTTTTTCATGGTCTGGAAGTCGAACTGCCTTTTGGCAAATCTGGGAACACAAAGTCTGCTGGCTTAGCCTCTGAGGGAAATGTTTTTATCCTTTGATCACTGTTTAGAAATGCAAAAAACAAGCAATACCAGTATAAACAACTGATGGTTTTTGCATGAATTTTTACAAATGCCGACCCTTTTACTTTTCACATGGACCGCTAGCCTCTTTGAAAGCAAAACCTGCTCAAATGTGTCTAGTCAATAGCCCCTGAACTGCTTGACTTTTACCTACAGATTCTACATATTCATATGCAGAATCTCATCCTGGTGATTATCTTTTAGAATACTCCCAGTGGGCTGTCATGTGTCTTTTAGTGAAGCATGGATTTCATCATGCCACTCTACCACAAAGCCATAATTGATAAAGTGCTGCACTGAGAGCTGTTCTGCACTAAGCTACTCCCATCTTCAAAAAGCAAATGGGTGGAAAGGTCTGGGGGGACTGTTGGTGGTTACAAACTTCTTCCACCGAGCTCCTGGGCACTTGACATAGTCATGTCAAATATTTCTATGGCAAATTGCTCTACACACTTTAGAATGTATCACCCCATTGATAATTCTTTGGATCACTTGGCTCTCACTCTGACACACACAGTCAACTGGGGGACTTTATATAAACAGGTGTGCTTTTCATTTTGGTGAATTAGAGTTCTGTGAGGCATAGGTAGATTCCAGTCAGGTTTAGGAGCATCTCAAAGACCCCTCATAGAGGCTGGATGTATTACAGTTCCAGTTTACTATGCTAATGGAGTGTTTTTGTCTTTTATTTTCACAAATTAACAAATTACTTTGAAAACTTTGTATTACCATCCCTTGGAGTACAGGAAGAAGAGACCCCCCCACCCCCTCCCCAAATAAATAAGTAACTAGTAACTATAAATTTTAATTTTAAGAAAATTTGGAAACTTACAAATCATGAACAACTTTTTGAATAATCTATATATTGTTAATGTTTTTTTTCCAGTGAAAAAATAAAGAATGTGTAGTTTTGTTTTTGCTGTATGCCACTTGAGGATCAAATTTCCAGAACACGGGTGTTACCAGCCCCTGGAAGTGACCTCTCCAAACTGGCCTTATTTGGAGAGCACTCGAGTGCCCCATTGTTGTGACAGGAACAATGACTCTAACAGGGGTGGGAGAGAAAACACAAAATACAGACGTCTGGCTCTTAAAAATCATCAGATGGAAACTAGTTTTTCTATATTTGCACTCACATCATGGAAATCTGGTCACCTGACACTGATGCCGTGGCTCGCCTTTGAAGTCCGTTTAAAAAAAAAAGCTTTATTTAGTGCACATTGTGTGCAGAACCTAATTTATAGGAGCTGACCCTGGCTACTCTTTTGTGCAACAACCACCTTGGAAAACAATGGCAGGAAGGCTTGAAACTTGAGAGGAACTGAATCTGCTCTTTTCCATTTTTTTTCTGCTCTTATTGAATGGAGAATTTTCCCTCCCCGAGTAAAATAGCTCTGTTTTTTTTGTCCAACAGGAGCCATAAAGTGATGTCTAAGCATACCATGACCAGGCATTCGCGCCGAGTTTAACTGGACACATGGGGACAGTTGTTTTGTACCACAGTATGCAGAGGGGCGGGGGGGCACAGAGGAAGCCATGGACGCCTGGCGACCCAGTGGTGACCCAGTGGCCTCCTCATGGAGGGGATCAGGGCCTAGATAGGGAGTCGGCTTAAGGTTAGAGGTTTAAGGGTAACAAATCAAGCAGCACTTTAATGGCATTTAACCCCCACATACCATATCTCTCCAACTGTTTGAACAGTGCATAAATGCAGGCCAAACATAGGAACACATATTTTTGTTTCATATGGGGAAGTTGTCTTAAATAACAGAAAAGGAGGCGGTCGGATTTGGTGATTAATAGACTGAAGACAAAAGCTTTCCACTAACTTTGCACCTGAGGTCTGTTTTGACTCGTTTCTATGCACAAGAACACGTGAAGCCTGCAGTTTGAAAGCACACTATGAACAAAAATAGTTCTTTGTGAGTGTACTTTCTGAGGTGACAGCAGGTTCTTCACCCTTTCACTTTCTTTCCTCTTATCGTTTTGTGTGCCATAAAGAAAGAGGCAGGACAGGGACCCCCTATAGGCAGTGCATATCTGCCTCTAAAGCCATCACTCAACTTTATGTTCACTTCTGGTTCTCCTAGCCCGGCTGTGTTTCTTCCATTAGTATCCACTCATAAAATGTACCACGGTTATAAAGATGTGCAATAGACGACTGCTAGACAGTCACTTACCTTTACATGGTAATCAGGTGTTTCTACGTACCTGTCTTTTACCTCACTTGCCTAAACGTGCCTGATATATAACATTTATGATTTTGACAGTAACATGGGAACATATTAAAAATAGTTTACACAACACATTTATTAATATTTACATGTACAAAATAACACGTGCAAGTACAGTAGTTTTACTTTAAATTGTTACAGGTTAAATGTGGGACAGAATGTAACAAATGCTGATTCTAATAGTCTTTTCTTTTTATTTAGGATAAGCTCTTCACTTATTTTATATCCTTTTAATGTGAATACTGTTACGCTACCACATTACTCCCAATTTCAATACGGCTTTGCTTTAGGCAAACTGTCACGGCTACGCTCATTATTTTATGACATTATGCAGTAAAAAACTATTAATATATTCAACGTAAGAAAATAGAAAATTATTCAATTTTGATCACTGCTATTGGAAATTCTATCAATAACTAACTCTACAGTAAACATGAAGCCAACAAATGTAAAAAAAAAAAAAAAATCCTTTTTTGTAATTGTATCAAAATTTACGCTTAATTAGGTTAGTGGAACTTTTGAATTTGAATTGTAGTTGCACAGTTAAGAAATAAACACTGACAGCAGCATGAACAGTTCTGTCAAGCATATGTGCTAACAAAAAAAAAAAAAGATTTTATAATGTGAAAAGGGTCACTGAGGGGCCAGCTTTAATCAGAAACTATCCTGTTTATCCCACTGGAGAGTGACTGAGAGGGCACTGAGTGACGCAGGTGAGAGACAGGCGTCACCCAGCCCCTAGACCGCACCTCTCTTATCTGCCTATGGAACGGAGGAGGAAGGAGTGACAAAGGCCAGGGCCTGAGCGTGATAAGGAAGGGCCTTATGTCCTGCTTCGGCCCTGGCTTGCACCGTAGCCTCCAGTGCAAGAGGCCATCCAAGGGCCAGGTGTTGACCACGACCAGAACAGCCTCCCAGATCATGTTTTTCATTTACAGGTACGTCTATGAGTGACGTCAGATATATAGAGAATGCTGGTGTGCGTTTACATGCGGCCGCTTTGGAGCAGTGAATGAGAGGAAGAAAGGGAGAGAGAGCGCGAGAGAGAGAGAGAGAGAATGAGGGTCAGGTGAAGTTCAGGGCAGATTTTTTGCCAGTAGTCTCACACTGCAGGAAAGCCAAATTGCTTCCGGATCTAGGTATCCACCCCTGCATAGTTCAGTGTTCGTACCCTTCCCACCTCCTTGTTGTCATCCCTCTTTCCTCCCATTCATTCTTTCATCTGTACTTTGGTTTTATTCTCGCTTCTGATCTTTTCTCATTCTTTGTCTTTATTCTGGCTCTCAGGTGATCGGTCTTGTTGCGTGGCATGGCACAGGGTGACAATGTCTGTAGGGAAGCAGTCTTTGAGTAGGATACCTCTGTCTCTCTGGCAATCCAGCTCTCCAATAAAGCCATACCAGTAGATCACAAGGCCTGGACCAAACCTGCAGTGCACGAAAACAAAACAGACTGTTAGTACATTACCGCTGCTGTTTTCAAGAGTTCTCAGTGTGCAAATACTGAGATACACTTTCAAATTCATATCTGAAAATGCTGTTGACTTTGGATAGGAAATACAGAAAACATCAGGAATAGGTTAGTAAAGAGATAGAAAGATGGGACACTAGTGAGATGGATCTATGAGCGATAAGATGGCTTAGGTATTTTTCCTTTGATCACATCCAGGAAACTTGCGCTGAATCAAACAAAAACACCGCCAGGAAGATAAAGATCTTTCTGACAGGGTGATACACACTCAATCACATTACAATGGCAGTAAAATAACAATAATCTATGAAATAACAAAGCACTACACCAAGGCCTCCGGATCCTGACATCAGAAGCCTTTGGTGCATAAGAGAGCATGCAAAGTTCAACACACTGCATATGGTGGTTAAGGTTAGCTAGTCAAACAGCGTCCAGCTGTTTCATTCACGTTCATTTTGAGGGGGAAAGCAATCTGCACTGCGGTGCCTAATGGCAATAAAGATTGACTTTCCAAGCAAATGTGAGCTCAAATTAGGAGTGTTTAGATATAGGATGTTTTTGTTTATTTCCTTGTAGAACCTGTAGCAACTGTATCCCTAAAGATGTGCTGAAAGATGCAGTAACACTTTAAACAGAGGAACTCGTCACTTGGAATGTGCAACTACATTTCATTATTTCTTTTCAAAAAGGAAATAAAGCAGCTTTCAAGATATTTATTAACCCCCAAAGAGCCACCAGTGGCCCCTCTCTTTGAACCTTAGCTGCCACGCATAAAGACGTGTCACAGTTGAACTCTTGAGTGGAGAGCACTGTAGCTGCTAGATGCTAGAGCAGATTCAGGGGGCTGACAGTACTGCTCTTCATCCTTGGACAGTTAACGCTGTTGTGGGGCCTCTGGAGGCCAAGACAGGAAGCTAGCTAAAGGGCCACAGAGAGCAGTACAAGTTCAGCTTCAAGGTAAAGTTCATAAAATTTTTTGACATTTTGGTTAGATTATAAGAACTATTATAGATGCTGTATTTACAGAAATCTTTAGTTTGCAATTTAAGAATTTACTGTAAACACACAGATTGCATTGTGACCACAGAAATAATAAATTCTCAGCCTTTGTTCTTTTGCCAGCTGTTACATATGTCTTGTTATAATGACTGGTCTCGAGGCAGTGCGCATGCTACATACAGTTCCCGTGTACAGACAGACGCATGTACATGAAGATATGTGCACCTCCTTCTAAGCGACCCTCGCAGTAGTGTACATGCTCCTACACCCCATCCCTGCATTCTGCGTTTTACAGCGCGTGATTTACGGTGCCGTATCTGTGAGCAAACAGGCCAAAGCCAACAGCCCCGAAGAAAGCCTGCAGATGCACGCTCTAAGTTCACCACAGTGTCACACACGTAGCTCACCCTCTCAACACTGCACAAAACTCAAACCTTCAAATTCTCGCCATTTCCACGCTCCACTGCTGCACATGGCTGTCAACTCTTAATATGGAAATGTTTTGGAAACAAAACCTAAACATTTACATTAGGTGGCTTCAGAAAAGGGCTTATGTGCTTCTTTTTATTCTGCCGCCGTTCTCTTTGTATTTCCTGTGTTCTGGATGTATACGTGTGTTTGGGGAGGGTGAGAAGCGTAGAACGGGCAGACTGGTCGGCACACACTGGAAAGAGGCAACCTTCTGAAAAGGTTAAAACTGTACATCAACAGATAAGGCAGCCGTGCACGATTCATCATGTCCCAGGTCTGTCAAGGGAGGCTGAGTACAAATTGAAACAAGCAAAATTACAAACACTGGGGAGCCATGTCACCAAGGCCTTTCCATACCGTAAAGAAAATAAATGGAGTTTGAATCCTTCTCAGGATTAATACAAGTCAATACTACTGGGACCTTGAGGTAAAAATCTTGGACTGGGAATAGTAACAATAACACTGAAGGGGGAAGGGAACGGTCAGGGGGTCAAGACTAAGTCTGATGGTTCCAGCATGATTTTCTTGTGAAAAAGTCTAAAACTAAGTAGAAAGCAAGTAAAAATACACAGCAGGGTGCTTTAGGCACTACTACTGCATATATATATATAATTCCTCTGAAGTTTGTGTGTTGGAACGCCGGAGGAAGTGAGTGGAAGTTCAGTTTAAATTTGTAGGCAAATTATGGTTTATTATGTGGGCTGGCTCATTTTAACCTGGCATGTGCTTATTACGCACACCACCTCAAAGTCAGAGTCAACCATCTTCCAATAAACACCTCGCTATGTAACGAGTTGGTGAAATTGTTTGTGAAATGTAGCTAATTTCAGCAAGAGGGCCACTTGACGAGCCTGGGCGTGGATTGCGGGCTGCCAGGCGTGCTTTCGTTAGTGTTAATGAGCTGCTGGTGGTCGCATTTTAAAGCAGGTGCCAAGCAGCTTACTACAACAGTTTAATGAGAGCGAGGCAGTAAGAAATAGAAAAAAAAACATGAATGGAGAAGAGGGAGTGTTATTAGTATCTGCCTGTGCACACACAACATGCCATGAAGCCAGCAATACGGAACGTCTGAATCATAAACACATGCATAAAAATATACCAACTCTACCCTTCAAATAATTTGCAGACTTATTTCTTGATTTTAGTTCTTGCTTTTCTCATTTTGGGGGGAAATGAAAGCATGGCTGAAAGCCCGTAATCCATGCATGGGAGGTCAGGCAGTGTAACCTTTTCAAAAATCTCTGAGTTGAACATTTCTGCTCAACACGCAGATCAAGGTTAACTTCCTTTGCTACATTTGGTGGGAAAAAAAAGAAGAAGCTTCAAGCACAACTCGGGTTCAATCACTTTTTCCAAAGTACATTACATGACATGACGAATTATCAATAAAACTGAGATGAATTTATGCTCGACTTTAAAACGCCCTCACTTCATTTTACACACCGCACAGGTCCACTTTAAACAAACACCCCAGCAATGATTTAGACAGTGCAAGCCTTCACCTGAGGGTGAAGTCTATGTCTCTGAGGTCTCTCCACAAAGACCTCTTTGTTTTCAGCATCCATACATCAGGTCACAAGGTAGGCAGCTAAAGCACTGCCAAACATTAGTGTTAGTCAGTCTTTTCTCAGTTTTCCCAAATGCCGTAATGGAACCCGCTCAACTTCTTTTAAGACAAAAAGCATTCAGACTGATTGTGAGAGAAGTACAGAGGCATAAAAATGTCTGTGTTGAAGTCTGAAGAACTGCATATGTAGTAAAAGACAGAGAATAAATGTGTAAAAATAAGACTATTCTTTTGAGATCCCTTTGATAGATGTCCACCTATCAAAGAGTTATAAGAGTTTTCATTATAAAATAAAAACAAAAGTTAGATACTGGTGTTGTGATGTGTTATTATTTGCGAAAATGTACAGGGACGGCAGTGACCCAGAGCCTGCATGTCAGCAGGTGATACAGTTTTGCATGAATACTGTACCCAGCTTGTGTATTTTAATGACTTTGTAGTGCATTTTGCTGCAATTCGGCCAGACTGATGACGAAGACACCCCTGACAAGTAAAACTGCTGTGCACAAGTAGGATATTTTAAGGCTGGCTCTACCCAGAGGGGCGTCCTCGAACAGGGAGGTAAATAATCCCTTGCTACAAACTATACATCCGACTGTCCATAAATAACAGGAACTGAATGGAAGAGTTAACCTCCCACAGACAAGTTATTAACATGACCATAGCTAAGAATAGAAAACATTGTTTTTTTTACTTTCTCCACCCCCTACTTTGTCTCAGTGAGTGGTGAAAAAAAACTTAATTCAACTTAGGTACTCAAAACACAATTACAAAGCAACCGCAGTACACGATTGTACATTATTATCACCCAAACCTACGCAAGCGTCGTAATTAAGGAGGAACAGAGAAGAATGCGGTTAATCTTTGCCACCAGTGAAGAGCATGCCATATTCATATGCATATGTAGTTTTTAAGCTAGAGGTGTGGAGGTGGAATGTGTAAGTATGAGAGTATGAGAGATGTGGGAGGTCAGGTCGACTCAGTGTGTTGTCAGTTTTATGTTGCAGTAGGAGCTAATTTATGCTCACTAATGCAAGATAACAATACCAAAACAGAGACAAGAGGATTCCAGAGCTTTACTTGGTAAACACAGCAACTACGTCTGGAGCAGGATGTAGCCCGAGCCCTTTAAGGGATCACAAAATTAGTTGATGGTCAACCCGATTCAGCTTTAGCAACATTTCAGTCCCGTCCTACAAATGCAAAAGGTGAACTTTGTGCTCATTAACTATAAATTTAAAATAGGCAAAATAATATACTAATATTTTATATTTTCAATTCACCAATAATGCTACTAAAAGACTATATGGACAAATGGTTCAGCAATTTGAGAACAATGTGTAATACTGCAAAGAATTTGGGAATTTAAAGATTCTGGAGAGATTTGTGCACATAAAAAACTAAGGCTAGACCTTTTTCTATATGATAAATAGAGAAAACTGCTTATTTTTAAACATATGAATCCATAATTGTAAAATGTTTTTTTTTTCTCCCATTAATTATTTGATCAGTTATTACTTTCTGGCTTCAAATTTCCCACAAGCTCCTATCACTTCAGCCACTTTCTCACAATAACCAAAACCTTATCACCATACAGATACACAATCTGACATCTGACTGATACCTTGACTAACACATGATTATGTGAATGGGCAAATAAGCATTAACCTTATATTTATTTGCTGGCTCAATAGTAACTTACAGATATCCGACTTAATTACATTTGGTCCCAGTTAGAAACCATTCGCTCAATATCATGCTTCCAAAACATCCTCCAGCTGAAGGGAGGAGACTTAATCAGTGTTTTGAACTCGTTAAGTCCCTTAACTGAGCATGTCGCCTACCACATTAGCAACACATATCTGAGAAACAAGTGTGCACTGTGCGTGTAATGTGTGCGGGTTCCCTCTCAGATCTACGGTGTCACGGTCCAACACGCTTTGACACACTCTGGTCTGTATTGGATGTGAAGCAAAACTAAACAAGGTGTGGTCTGGCTCTAGCTTTGTCTTTCCAGTGTTCAAAATTTGGCCCAAGCAGCACAGAGTACACTACATGCAACAAAGCAGCCTGTGGTGGCACCTTAATCATAAAAAAACCCCAAAACTTGTCGTTCAGATAAAAGTGTCCTGTGTGTTAGTGTTTTGCAAAAAGGATTGTTTTGAACAGGCTTGTTAACATAATTGCAAGAAAAAGAAATGTCCGTCTCGGTCTCTCCGGCTTTTAAAGGGTTAACATCCAGGAACTAAGAGCACACCTGATCTTTTTTTTTTTTTGTTCGCAGATATCGACTCCTCACACTCCTTAATGACACTGTACATCATGAAAATGGCTTGATCTCTTCAGTTATGACACACTGAGTGGATATTCATTAACAGTTAATGCTGATATTAATGAATTCTTTCATGGTGATGACAGCACATAGTGTCTCTACCATATTGAACTGAAATCTTGAGCGGGTAGTAATTTTGTCTGGGAATCTTGATTTATGTAAACATATTTTAAATGTAGTTAAAAGAACAAACAAAATAGCGGCGCTCGCGGATGAATATACTTAATGTTTTAGCAAACATTAAGTATATATAGTTTCAGGTACAAGCTGTCATCTGGAATGCCAGTGAAGCTGATGCCGGCTTATAGCTAGAATAAGTTTGTTTTACCTTTTAACAAAGGGTATACTTATCAGTGAGTGCCAGTATTTTGTTTGTTATCGGTTTTAATCAAGTTCCTATACATGTTTAAGATAATCTAAGTAAAAATATAATTTAAAAAATAAACATCTGAGGTTTTCCCTTTTTTAGATAATGCTCCAAGTTCTAAAAACTAAACATTGACCATAGTGCTAATTTGGAGATCAGTCGAAAGCCCCTCGGGCCTTTGATGAGTCCTCGTGTCTATGAGTTCTGCCTAGAGACAAGAAGCTCCCCATGGTAGTGGGCAAGAAGGCTGGGGGCTGGGAGACTGTGCAGACAGAGAAAACCACATTGTCAAGGGGATACATGTTCCTTTAACCTGTTATTGTGAACTCCCAGCAGCCCTGGCCGATAATTGCCACCTGTCCCTGGGGAAACAGTCAAAGACAAGCATTGGGACAGGCTTTTTTTTTTTTTGACCATTGCTCCTTATGCCACACAGATCTGGACCTAATCCTGCCTTTAACCCCTGTAGCTAATGTGTCTTCAATTTAGGATGATCCCCCACTACAGGCACAGCCCCTAATCAACAACATTTTGTACTGTAACCCTATCCACCCTTGCTAGGGCAGCATCAGTCAGAACGAGCGCCGGCACAGCTAATGCATCCAGTGGAGGAACAATATCATGCGTGTGTACTTATGGATGTCATGTTTGCATATGAGGTCATGGGATGTGTGCCATGCACTCAGCTGTTTTTTAATCGACATAAGCTGTTGAAATAAAACATAATAATAATAATAATATCCACATGCAACTGTACTTAAAACCACAGAAACACAAACAAGTTGCATGAAATATGTAATATGTAAGCCACGAGTATATTTTTTAAATGAGACTTTGTAAATTCTTACAAAGAATTCTTACAATGAGGCTGCTCCTCATTGTTCTTCCATTCTGAAAAAGCCATGCTATCCATTGGCCCAAGGTCTCCATCAGGTTCAAGAATAAGTACTTCATTGTACGTTCTGGTACCAGTTCAGTGAATCAAAAGTCATGGAAAGGCAGGTGTGAATGTTTGTTGTGTAGGCCTCTTGGCCTCTGCGTCCATGAGTACAACCCTGCCCCAAAATTAGAGTGTGGTCTCTAATGTCTCCCTGTGAGAGAAAGAGGCCTGGCTTTCGTCCAAGTCAGCACCTTTGGAAGTGCAGTCGTGTTACCACCACTAAATCAACATGTCAGCGCCCAGCCCAGTGAACTTCTTCACCCAAACTCCACTGCTTACAGCGACCCCACACACCTAATGAATTGGTGTGAATGCCTATCTGTCTGCTAAAATGAAATGGGGGAAAAGGAGATATGAGGAGTACAAGGGTGGGAAAAATGTAGATTTGTCTTTCGGGTGTTACAAAAAATATTTGCAGTTAGGAAAAATGATTATCGCTGTCCTTTTACTCAATCAGAAAACTACTGTAGCAAACCAGCCAGCGCCGGGTTACCGTAGCCTCCGCATCAACCTTGGCTTCTGTGTCCAAAATGGAACTGTCCCACTTTAGGGGGCAAGTGTGGAGAGGGATGCAGGCGAAAGGCCACAGAAATCTGTGTGCTTACTCGGCAGTCTGTTTACATTCCTGAGGGTAATTTTAGCCCCTGGGGGGAGTAAAGCAGGGGGGGCCGACATGTTGTTGGGGCTTGTCAGTGTTCCACGGGCCAGCCGGCACAGTGGCGGCACCTGGACATCTGGGTGGTAAATATACATATACACACAGATATACCTCCTGCAGAAAAACCACTGGATACCTGCTTGCATCACTTATCAAGGTTAAGGTTATTATTAGGGAATTCTAAAGGTGAAGTTGCATTTTCCACACAGTATCAATAGCTGCTTTGTAAAATGACTGAACAGAGCTACGCGATATCAACGAGGCCTTCTGAAAACCACAGGACTAACCAACAGGCCCAACACAGCAGAGTGGCATTAGTTTTGGACAACACAGGATATCCCCAGTGTTTTTACTGACAATCTGGGGTGCAAATCTAATTTCACTGTAGTTTTAAAAAATTTGCTAAGCAAACAAAACAATAATCCTAGCTCAAGAATAGCTTAGGGCTTCTGTGTGCCTGTCGGGATTTGTCTTTTTATTACTCCCAGCCCACAGTGTCCCTTCAAAGTGAAAGAAAGCAAAAAGTCCATGCGTTTGCTGTGTTTGTGTGTGAATGCAATTGTAAGAGTAGGACAGAGAGATACAGAGAAGGAGGGAGGGAAAGAGAGACTCTGAGCTTATCGAAACTAATTAGGCAAGGGATCAGGATGGAAGTTAAATACTGGGCTACATGTAATGAAAGAAGCAGAGTGGGGGACATCTAGGGGTCAAGCCCACACCAAACAGTGGTCCTCAGGCAATCTGGTATTGATTTTCACTCGTTTGGGGATGAATGTGAATGGGAGGGAGGGAGACGAGGAGAGGCAGTAGGGCAGTCTAAGGGTCTCGTGAGTTGTCAACTTGACAGTTTAACCCCTTTTGGAGAAGAACAAACAAACAGAGGGATCTCTTGGGCTGACAGCGTTGATCTGTCATAGCGATGACACTGCAAAGCCCCACAGAATGGCCACACAGGAGAGGCAAGTGAGGAGGAAAAAAGGAGGGAGGGTGAGCTGATACAGATATGCACAGGCACATTCCTCAAGACTCAGAAGATAGGACTGTGCTCCGCTCACCTTAAAATAAAAATTCAGGAGGACGAAAAGGACCATTCAACTGAGTCTTTAGTCTGGGTTTAATTTAATGTTATGAAAATCAAAAATAAATACAGTAACTTATCAACTAAATACTTCTGTGTATGGTTTTTCTTATGTTCTTATGTTATGACGATGGCAGACCTTAGATCAGACCAACGTGGAACTTCAGGACCTATTTTGATCATTTGCCATGTCAAAAACTATGGGTATCCCTGATATAGCAGTACTGGTAATGGTCCACAATCACACAGACACTCAGATGTCAGTACTCGTCTCTTGTCAGTTTGTGAAGGCCGTCACCCTCAAGCACCTTCCTTCTCATGTCCTTAAACACTCGAAGACCCCTTTCACTCTTTTCCTCAGACTACCTCATCGTTTTGTCACATTGCCAAAGGGGACTCCATTACCCTAGCTAACTCTCACTTATACTTAACACACACAAACACACACACACACACACACACACACACACACACACACACACACACAAAGGATAGTCACAGCTAATGCTGTCCACATCAAATTAGAGAGGCCCCTATTGTCCCTATTATGGCCTGGGAATGCTCCATCATCACGGATGCTACGGGGTCCCTCACTTGTCAGAAGTTGTCAGACAGATAGGGAGACTGGATACACACAGCTGACAGGTAATCTTAATGTCTTCAATTAGCCCAATTAGGCCTGTCATAAACAATTCGATAAGTGTTCAACCAACGCAAACAGATAAACGCACGCACAAGCGCACCAAAGTACACACGCTCACACACCAAGGTCTGCAGGGTATTAATGAGAAGGGTAATGGGTATATCAGTGGACGGTTGACTTGTCTTTTGTTTCAAAGAGGGGTGTGTCCCCATCCTTTGCTCTCAGCTGTGCACTGCTGGCTGCTACCTGGTCAGTTCAAATTGTACCATCTCCTTTCATTAGCACATCGCCGACTGAGAATCTGAAAGGCCGTGACAAAATTCATTTGAGACGAGTGGGAGCAGATTGCCTGAAGCAGGTGCTATAAGGGAGATAAAACAAAAGCAGCACCTTTGTGAGGCTCGGTGTGCACATGGCTGCGTGTGTTTTCCATCTGTGTGTGTATGTGAGAGAATTCTCCCTGGTCTTCAAATTCTGTTCTTTTCCTTGCTGCGGTAAATGGGTAATGACACAAAAGTGCTTTTGACAAAAAAGGAAAGGTACCAGAGAGGAATCGGCCCAGCACACTCAGAGCATTTACAAGGCTGTGGTGAAATCTAAATATTATTTGAAGCGTGACTAAACAGGCCAACACCTTTCTGTGCAGAGGATGTGTGCTAGCTAACGCTGTTTGATTTGGTCTCTCCTTTATAATATCTTATCGCTGAGCAAAGGTGGCACCCACACTGCATCCTCGCCTTTTGTCCTCTATACGTTTCTTTATCTATTTGCATTCTCTATCAATACAAGTTTCTGCAGGGACGTGGAACATGTTGAAGCGGCTGTGAAGCACAAGCTTATGTTTAAAACGGAGATTCCACAGTTTGCAAACACGAGCGTTGTGCAAAGTTAGCATCAATATTTGAACAAGAACTTCACATCAACACTGCCTTGATCTTATGTGCAGAGGCCTTGAAATGCCCCCCGTCAAGCAAAACTTTGACATTTTCGATGCAGCACTGGTCTCGGGGCATTCGGGGCATTTTTTTCTTTAAATTTAAGGCAAGAAAAGAAATGAACAAAATACAAATGTAACAAAGTTAAAACAAGGCAGTGATCTGAATGGTGAAATCCCAAGGCACATTTTCATTCAAGGAGTCAAACTGGGACATGAAGACAAACCAACTGCTATCAGCAAGATCTGTGATGGACCTTTAACTCTACTTCTGATCCTTAACTCAAGTGACGGCTGGAAAACCATCCAAGGAAAAAAAAAAGACAGAAAGAAAGAGAGAAAGACAGAAAAGCCTTCACCGGGAAGTTGTAATAGGAAATTGCTCTTGGCAACTATTTGTTCAAGCACCAGATTTTTTTCGTCTTTATGCCAACCCAGTGAGCCCCCATTGGAAAACAGGGCAGGTCCCCCTAATGAGTAATCTATTTCAAAGCAGTCGTGTCTGGGCATGACAGTTTACTGAGAGGCTTGAAGAACTGGTAATTACCAGTGTTACGGGGCAATTAATGCATATTACACTGCGGCACTCATGGCGGTGACTGTCAGCTCCCCAATAAAAATGAGCACTCTTCAGCTAAAGGGTGACATTAATTGGGCCCTTAATGACTATGCAGAGGAACCAAGCCAAATAGGAACAAAACAGGGGACTCGCTCTGACACTAGCAGAGGGCTGGAAATTGGACTAAAAATGAGATTAATTGCTGTTTAGAAAAAAAAAAGGGGGAAAAATGTGGTGAGGGGAATGGGGAGAAAGAGGTTGGGAATTATAGGGTGCAAAGAGCAAGAACCGTTCATACAGATGACAATTCAATTAATTATTTTATATTGTATTTTCTATACCTTAAGAAGTGCAGACAGGCCTCAGGCCCATTTCAAGGGTTTTGTCTTGATATGGTGCTTATTGCATAAAGAGCTACATAAAAAAAACCTAAAGGCAGCTTCAGATTCCATATGTTCTCAATTTAATGAACATTATCTAAAAATTTCATTCAACCATTTGCACATAACACAAAGGGGGAGTAAACATAGCAGTCAGGATGTAAATGGGGGAAAAAAAAAAAACTCTTAAGAAGTAAATATTAAGCATTTCTGGGTTACACACTTTCCTATGAAATATAAGACCTTTAGTATGTCCTTTCACTTAAAAACAGTCTTAAAACCTTAAGCAGAGCTTTCATGAAAAATAAATCAAGTAAATCTACCAAATTGCAGGCCTTCCACCCACAGAAATGTTTGTTAAAAAGAGATCAAGGATATGGGGAAGACACGAAGTAATTCTGATTAATGTTGCTAAAGCTAGGCACGTACTGAGCACCACCTGAATATGCAAGCCCCAAATCATGAAAATATCAGCATGCAAAACATGCCGTCATTTGCATACATTTTTGATTTTGGATTTCCGTGCTATTTAAATATGCAGTTAGAAATAGTCCAGCACTGCCTCTTGCGCTGTCACGCTGCACACTCACACTGTCATTGGTCCTGATAGAACTCCTCGCTTCAAAGGGAGCTTTGCAATGGAGAAGAGAATGAGCAAATATTTGAATTGCAAAAACACATCATCTTCCAAGGGGAGAAAATTCAAGACAACTTTTTAGAGTTAAAGACACCCCCAACCCCCAGCAAGCTAACCCTCTGCATACGGCACAAAAAAAGTCAACATATTCATAGTGTAAGCACACTCCTCACTAATTTACCGTATCCAAATTTGCGTAATGGGATATGACATATTTTAGAGGGGATTGCGGGGAAAAAAAAAACTTTAATTTGAGGAGAGAACCATAAAATGTTTAAGCTGCTCCTGTATTTAACTGAAATCCACCATATAAATCCAGGTTCTCAGACAACCTGACATGGGTTTGATTACAGACTGAAGTGTAATTAGCCACTTCAGTTATCCTGTAGAAGGTTGGAGCGAGCAGCACCACCATCCTTGCTAGATATTTTAGCATAACTAAAGAGACCCTTGCATTCTACGGGAGTACCTTTCCTCTCAGGATTCAGCACAGCCAGTTTATAGCCATTTACATGCAAGCACTCCAGGAGAATCTCAGTCGCCTTCCAACTTTTGCAAAAGTTAGAGAGAAAGTGCAATAAATAATCTTCGTGACCAATCAATAATATGACTCAGAGCATATTTGGAAGTATGAGTTCCTCACTTGGTTGCCAGAATAAATAGAACATTTAAGCCAAAAGTTACAAGTCTAGAAATGAAGGCCATGAACAACATTAACGGTACTAAATACCCATCATCACTCAACACTCATCTCCTCTGTTTATGATTGCAAATGTATATACCACAGGCTGAGAACTACCTTGAATTTTAAATGAGGGAAAATGTAATAGTTTTACACACATGCTAAGAAAACAGAATACAAGGGGAATTTCTGTAAGTATGCCTCTATAAGTAAGACTATCAGATTGCTGGTGGAGAAAAAATTTGTCTACTTTTTTTTGTAATGTCTGCTTTAAACATAAGACGAATGATTGTGGATTCAGATTTCATACAATAATAAGAGGTTTGAATTAGATTTACAATATTAGCTATGTTTTAAATAGCAGTTTGAACCAGTAGTCACTGTTGCAAAATGCTACATTTTTGTGATCTCTTAACACGCAGTTAGCTTTAGCCACCCAAGTCCAACCCTCCTGTGGCCTCTACCTCTTGTGAGCTACAAACCTATGCGTAGACAACTTGGAGACAAGTTTGAACAGAAATCAAACCTGAATGACGGATAGCTTTACTACACAATGACCCCTGTCACTAAGTTCTTGCCCTAAATCAATGCTGGCGATAAGAGCCCTGCGCCAGTGCTCACCTTGGTATGTTCAGCAGCAGGCCTTATCTATGGCAGGAGGAAGTATGAGTAATAACTAAAGACAAGCTACGACAAAACCACTAACCCCACCTTGTCAAACATAATTTACAATGTATATCCCTTTACCTCCTCACCCCCACCCCCTACCTCCCACTGCTGTTAAAGAGTAATTATGGGAACCAAAGAGATTTGGGACTGAGTTTGGATGATTAGCCCATTATAGTATGCTGGGAGAGGTTTGAGTACAAGTCAGAGCAGAGCTCATATTTTCACAAGAAAAGTGAAAAAGTTAGGCTGCTGTAACTTTTGCTATTCTGTTGTACACTCATGGTTTCATTCACAAAAATATGAATAACACTCTTATATGTCAGCAGTGCCAGATCCATGTGAAGTGGCCAAACTCTGGTGATGTACACAGTGAGAGGCTAGAGGTTAAAGTTGAAAGAAAGGCTGACAGGAAGTCAACTTTATGAAGATTATAGCACTACAAACTCTGAGACCTTTCAATAGTTTTTCATTTGACTGTGTCTGATGAAGTATGTGTGCGAGACATAGAGAAAGACACAGAGCCAGGCAGGAGAGCAAGCATGCTTCCAGGCAGTTGCATCAAAATGGAGCCAGAGACCAAATATGACATCAAACATTGCAATTAGCTGACCCCTTTCTCCTAGAGTCACAGTTTGAAAAGCCGTGCCTTTAAAACCCTGATTAAAATATGTTTGCTCTCTCATTCAAAATGACATTTGACAAGGTTAGTAATATTTCAACTAACTGTAAAAACATTCTTGCAGACGTAATCCTTTTTTCCATCACTTTGCAGAGGCGCAGGTAACCTCCGAGCGAGTTTCCCATGAACTCAGTGCTAAAAATTTGAAAACAAAACGGCTGGGGGAAAGAAAAAAAAAGTTCAAAAGTTTCACTCGAGTGTGTTTTGTTTCACCCGGGCAGCTGAAGCTAAATGTTTTCTGATCATTATTCAGAGCATTTATCCCCTTTCTAATTCAAACCACAATGAGCATTTAAAACGCAGCCAGGGTTTTTTCACTTTATTCCCTCCGACCACGAACTCCATCCTTAGCAGGGACCCAAGGGGGTGAAGACTGTCAGCAGGTCTGAGAATAGAGTTCCTCAAACCGTTAAACCCCCTCATCACCAAATTAGGAGGTGTATTCTGGAGCTTAATGGTATGTCCAATGGAAAGTTGAATAAAAAGTTATGCAAGATGTAATTTAACGGTGCATGACAGTATATATTTTAATATAAACTGTATATGCAATTTTTTTTGCATGGGTTTAGAGAAGTACCAACTTTGGTTTGGAATCAACTTTGAGTCCAAGTTTTAAAAAAAGGAACGCAGTCAGAAAACTTAAGTAAACAAAAAGAAAACAGCGTCTGAGACAGTCATTGGTTCTGACAAAACAAGTGGGAGATAAGCAATGAAAAAAATGGGAAGAGATCAGAAATGGTCAAGCCAAAACTCTGTCTGAAGTTAACAGTTTTCAAATCCATTCCAATCGCAGGAGAAGAGAATGTGAAGTGTCGGGCTGGACAGTGAGCCAGCAGAGGCTTTGCTGCAGCTGCGCTCAAATGGAAGTGGCACTTTCTATCAGAGGCCTTTCACCAGACAGCTCTATTCTGCCCGTTCACTTTTAACCTCACAGACACATAACAAAAAGATACGAGTGGTCATTTAAGACGTGCACACTCGTCATTGAAGAGACAGATTCGGGGTTTAACATTGGGATAGACTCATGGTGCGAATGTGCCAACTGATAGAGATATCACTCAAAATGAGGAATAGATTTCTTTGACATCTCTGTGGCGGCCATTCAAAGGGGGTGGGGTCAAAGCCTCAAACTCTGTTAAGAGTTTAGATTTCACTTGTTCAGAAATATATGCCCCTGTTAACTTGCATCAGTCTAGAGGAAAAGGATTGCGTGCCATCTGTTTCGGCTTATGGTGAAAAATCACATCAACAAATGTTAAAGGATTTTTTTTCCAAAATCACATATAGACCACCTCAACGAAGTTTATTTCAAAACAGTCATAAAAAAACAAACACAGAACAGAAATACTGATACCATCAAAGATGTGGTGAAAAATATATAAGCAGAAATTTTCTTGTGTTCATTTTATTCTACACAGTTTTCATAAGAGCCAGCAGCCAGACGCATTTTTTTTCTTCCAATCGTTTATAGACCTGACAGAGTTTGTGCAGACAAATCTGCTGACCTGATAGATCCTGTACATTAACCCCAAGAATTGATGAGCGAAAGCAGAAGGTCAGCACTTGGACACAGGCTCCTCATGTGTCTTTGATTACACACTCCCACTAAAGGATAGGCAGGCAGAGATGTTTAAGCTATCAGGCAATCAGACCGCCGAGAGACGTGAAACTCAAACCAGAGACAGGAGAAGGAAAGGGCTGCCTGGGAACAAAGATGGGGGAAGAGGGTTCTGACGAAGCTCTTTAACAAATGCCAGGCCAGCGAGGGGAAAAACTCAAATGTGCTTATATCTCTTTCAGTGTTTCTGGCAACAATGCAAAGAAGTGAATTAATATAAAACATTGTTCTCAAAAATGAATATCTTTTCATATGGTATTTAAACTAAATTACTTTTGGTACATCAGTCACAATGACTGCTACTGGATGCAATCGGATATAGGATTTAAATATGAGAACAAGCAATTCAAATGTACTTTTGAAAAGAAATTAGGTCATATGACAAATGATAAAAAATAGAAATCTCTTCTTAACTGCAGTTGAGAATGCTTAGACTACATTTAAAATAGCATGGCTGCTTTTGAAGTCATTTGGAGGCCAACTAGTGTTTTTTTAAATATAATTTATTTTATTCTTTAAAATCCTTTCTGTTACTTGCTGCATTATCAGAGAAGAGTTTGTGAGATATAACGAAAACAGGAAGAACTTTGCCTCCTGGTTTAGAATATCAAAAGCTTTTTATAGGTATAAATCACCAAGAGCCTTTTGTCAGGATCTTTTTAACTTTCATACACACACAGATGAATGTGAGCCAGGAAAGCACTTAAAACTGCAGTACACACACACACACACACACACACACACACACACACACACACACACACACACACACACACACACACACACACACACACACACACACACACACACGTGTGTACTGTTTTGTGTGTGATCCGAATTCTGCTGGTAATATTAGTTACAGAAATCCAATCATTACTTGTTTGATTAAGCGAGAAAAAAAGATACAAAGCTAAAAGCGTGGAAGCTAAATAAGAGGCTGAAGTCAGAGTGGAGGGGAAAAGGAAACAAGAACGAGCGGGAAAAAACAACAACAATAAAAAACAAGGTTATGTGAGGGACAGTGTGTCTATAAAAAGAAGCCTACTGTCTAGGTTATCTATAAGGAACCACTTATCACAAGCGACCAGCTTCACACAGTGACTGATGGGCCTCTACAGACCACGAGTACCAGCACATTATCTGGTACACACAGTGCTGCTCTTTAAACACAAAAGACAGAAATATGAAGCATTGTTTCCTTGGTTGTCATTTGTTAAAAAATAATTCTTTTATTTTTGGACTGGAATAAAAAGCGTGTTTACCGTTTCCGTGCCAGCAAATACACAAAGACATTGCTGACCAACATAAATTAATGCTAAATTAGCCTAATTGAACCATTAATTTCTCGCCATGACCGATTTATAGCAGAACTCGTAGGTCTTTAAATGAAAAAACTAGACCAATATAACAGATACTACTCACACGTACTCGCATTATCGCTAGAACTTATCTAGATAGAAGTGAAGATATTTAGCACCTGTGAGTGTGCAGGCCTTTGTGTGATGCATATAAAGCATCATGCAATGTGTGACAAATCTATTTGTCCCGCTGTCAAGAAAATATTACTGCAGGTTTAACATCACATTGAGGGTAATGTAGATCTGAATGTCCTTTAGAGGTCAGACAGCCATTAAAATTCTCCTGTTAGACTGACTTTTACAAAAAGCCTTTCGATTCCTTGCCCACTAGTCTCTCTGTGCTTTTGACAAATGCTGCTGGCTTCTTCCTGGATTGAAACCCAGAAGGTCAATGTAGAGGAAAAAAGAAGGAGAAGAAGGCGGCGAGACTGAGAAAATGAGTGGGGGGAGGAGTGAGTCTTTTTAAGTGTGATGACATACATCGTGAAAACTGACAAAAAAATGTACGTTCATCTTCAAAAAGTTCCATACCAAAACAGGAATTCATGGAGCAGACATGCTTGCACCTCATTTTACTTCAGGCTTCCCTCTCCATCTCACAGTGTCACAGGCAAGCAGCAAGACAGGAGGAGGGGTATATATCGCTGGGGTGCCGCTTTCTGTCCTGCTCTTCGTTTATACACACAGCGCGATGTCAAAGCTGCTCTCACATTCAATGGTAAATGACAAATTTGGATAATGCACACATACAACCCTACCAACATAAATAGGAGACATGGGGCTTAACCAGAGCTAAATCCTGAGGCTGCCAGAGACCTGAGAGTGCGGATTACACCCCAGACGTCTTAAACAATGCACCCAAATGTGCATCCTTAAAAGTATGAAATCCTTGAAGCATCACGGCCGACTTGTCATTTACCATTAATATTCCAAGTAGCTTGCTCTGTGAGGGCTAGCATTGCACTTCTGTGGGCTGACGTTCCCCAAAACAAACACTTGCAAAGCCCTAAAGGAACCACCACTGTGGATGGCTATTTTTCTTGCTGTGGAATATTCTACGTGAGGATGTCATAACAAAGGAAACAATAAAAGAGGCCACGTTCCTGCACTGCATGGGGCATCCATAACTATAAATAGCAGGAAGGCTATGCAGAGACAGTTATGCTTTATCAGAAAAAACCCCACAAAACAACTAGAATTTTCTATTGATATTAAGTGCCCAAAACTACACAACAGAAGAAAAACTGTAAGCCAGAAAAAAAGCTCTTTCTTAAACATCACAAGAGAATAGATTAATTGAGAAACTAAAAGACTGCTGGCTGGTGCTATAATGAATCTATTCAAATATTGTTTCTGTCACTCTAGTGACTATCAGCTATTTATTAAAGGCTACTATTGCCATGGAGACTTTTTTATTTATTTATTTTTTACTCCTTTTCTTTGTCTTGCACATTTATGACAAGAACCTGAGGTAAGGTATGGCAGGGCACAGGTCTTGGAGGTGTCACACTGTCACCCCAGAAGCGCCAGTACCTGTCCTCAGGGATGGCCTTGTAATGTCCAGCCTCATTGAATCAGTGGCAGCCACGGCCTTTGGGCTCCCTCGCTCAGGTGACATCCCCTATCTGCTCTTCCTTTGTGATGTCCTAGATGCTGAGGCCTTTAATACTCTTATGCCACTGCATTAACTGGGACTATACGAGAAAACATGTGCAGAAGCACACAAGGTCAAAACATTATTTCTAAATATGAGCAGCTTCAGTCATATATAAACAGTTATTTAAGCGAACACAAACTACATTTATGGATCCAAATATCTAGAAGGAGGCCTTACATATTTTAAAGCTAAAAGTACCAGCTGATGAATTCAATAGGGCATATCAAACACCCACTGTAACATTACACTCCACTAATTAGGCATTCCTGTTATCAAGGCTTTAGAAAGTTCAACAAAAATGATGGACATGTCCATTAAAAATGGATGGCAATGTTCAATATCGTGAATCGAGAAATTAATTTGATGTCGCAAATGGATTGACATTCTGAGACTAACAGGCTTAATGCGCAATTTCATCTGTAAAACCTACAGCATGCAGCCCTTAATATAACTGGAAAAAGTTCACAAAGAACTGGAGATTTCTAATTGTGGCCCTGTCAACTAATATAAAACATCACAAAAATCTTAGGTCTGTCTATTTATGAGGTAATGTGTCAGCAAGCAGATTATTGATGTTATAGGAACGGTCTGGTGAGACTTTGGAATTATGACTTTCTCATTAGTTTTACCATTTCCTCCATCACAAAAGTGTAACAAAGGACGCACATAAGCAGATAACAATGGAGATCAATGAGTGCTTTTGGAGCATGAGAATTTTATGCTACTAATTGTGTGGGGACATAAATTATCAGCACTACAACAAGGCCTTCAAAATTACTGAAACAAAGGAGCCAGATGAAACATAATGCGTGTGTGTGCATTCAAGTCTCACTAAATTT
Source organism: Neolamprologus multifasciatus (assembly GCF_963576455.1). NCBI lineage: Eukaryota > Metazoa > Chordata > Actinopteri > Cichliformes > Cichlidae > Neolamprologus > Neolamprologus multifasciatus. Next base: position 14,527,497 of record NC_140457.1, on the reverse strand, counting down.
GCAAGTGGTCAAGCCAGATGATGTATAATGGCAAACCCAAAAGTCTTAACCCCCATTTCATATGAGGGAGAAATGAGGCATACTGTCCCATTATTTTGCTATAAATCATTTTTTGTGGACGTCTGACAGCTTTTTATCAGATCTAACCTTTTCAAGCCTCCATTAAGAGTGCTAACATTTTCAACTCTGACACATTTGCAGTTTACGAATCGCACAGCTGATTTACTTTGGGAGGAGGGGAGCTGGCGTCCACGCTCATTGTCACACAGGCTGTTCATTGTGTTCGGCTGGGTGGAATATGGGAAAGGGAACGAAGGGAAAGAGCTGAAAAGTGATGAATGAGCTCTGAATTACACTTGTTTATACCCACATTTACATGTTTAATCTACTAAAACACGATAAAAAAGTTATTTTCTTGGTTGTTGCGTTTTCTGATTTACCTGATTGATTATTTTTGGTACACAAATGCTGCAATGAAGGCAATTAGCTACCTCAATGAACCTTAAAAGTCTGTCGGGTTAACAATAAGCATGCAATAAGGTTTCTGAGCCTGGATATATTGTAGTTTTGACAGTTTTCTGCTCTCCTGACAATAAGGACCAGTCATTAAACTTTAGCTATATCAAGTATAAAACCCTATTTAGTTTTTTTGTCCTTCATTCTAAAAAAAGTAGCCTTTACAAGGGGTTTCATAAGCAACGATAATTTTATATATTTTTTTTAAATTATCCAATTATGTCAACTATTATTCAGTCAAATGGTAAAAACCCAAATCTCTATTGCTACATAACTTAGGCAAATGTTTCAACAATATTTGAGTGCAAAAATAATCAAGAAGTCAGCAAATAATAATTATCTCCATGGTCTCTGGATTAAAGTATGAGATCACCTAGACAGACAAATGCATGAGCAGAATTTGAACTGCTGCTTGCAGAGTTATGGAAGGAACTTTGCCAAGCGTAATTGATATAAGTACACCATAATCAACTAGGGGCAGTTAAGGTGCTACCACATAAGAGTCCATATTTCATTACATGCTGTGTTTAACCTTATCCACTTCTCCTAAAACACACAAGAGGCTCATTATGTGTTTAATATTCACCAGCAGGTGAATAATTTTTATGCAACTCTGATAGTTGGGCGAGATGGATCACTCAATTATCTGAACATCCGTCAGAGCAGGGGGCTCACTGGCTCTGGAACGCCACCAGCTAAGATTGATGGCTGGAAGACACCAATAGCTGCTGTTTCACCATCTCATCCAGGCACTGGGCCTGAACACGCTGTCTGATTCTGCAGAAGACTGTCTTTTTCTCTCCATTTTTTTCCGTCCTCTCCCTTTTTTTCTTGGGAGCATTGTAGGTGAAGCGTCATTACCCCTCACTCCACTGAAGAGGGGTTCATTATGGGGTTACTGTGTTGGCAAGACTATTGTTTGGATGATAAATGCAGTTGGTGAGGGCTTTGGAGGGAAAATTAGTTATGTTTTTTCTATCCATCTACAAAAACACATCCTTACCCTGTAATGCTTGAGGGCAAGTGAAGAACAATTAACACAGTTCTGGGTAACCCAGCTCAGTTAAAGCAAAGAAGGAATTCATGAAAAATAAGCAAATCACTGGAAATGTCAATCAGAGGCAATGATGTAATTACAAACACTGGTGTGCCCTTCTTAGGGTGGTCAAAAAGGAAACTGAACAGTTAAGACTTTGAAATTGGACTGAGCAATAAAGGAATGGACAAATATTTCAAACATCAACCTTTTGGGGCCCATCATATAAACTGAGACCAACTAACGAGAGATGAAGTGAAAACTGAAGCCACTATCTAGCCCAAAGCGAATGAGTTCTTAAACCAAAAACGTGAGACATTATATCATGTATATGGAGTAGGGACTTACAGATAAAGATTTAAACAGCCCACACCTATGGCTGAATTCAACCTTCTTTTGGATCTCAACAAAGCACCTAATTCTGTACATGCTGCAGTACTAACACACGGTCAACATCACACATCCAGACCGACTAACAGAGGACTGTTATAACAATGTCTTTGTTGTTGTCACTGCTTAAACAAAAGTCTCCAAGACCGCATTTAACATGTTAACAGAATCAGAGGAAGAAAAAAAAAAAACAGCCTTGCTTGCTGGTAATGATACCGTTCTCTTTTCACCTGCTGCTCTTAACAGGTTATAGTTTTGTGTCATTGCATTTCCAAACACAAACATGAACATAAGGGACTACACTTGTACTTCAAATGATCATGCGTATGGTCTAACAGAAAGATTAGGGCACAATTTGAAATGTCAGTTGTAAATGTCAAATAAAATTTACAGGGGTGCTGAAAAAGGTGGGGTCTGACATTTTTTCTTTCTCTTTTTTTGACACAGAATGTTTGTCTGACTGGCTGCTGGCTGACGTGATAGGATCTACTTTGTCAGTTCCTTAATATACTTGGACACGGCTAGCCTTGTGAATATAAATGAAAGACACATATGGGCAAATATATAAGGCTCAGACTAACACAAACTATCCAACCAAGCTGTAAGTATTCCAGAAAGAATCAGAACACCACTGTGTCCTTGTCCAAATACTTTTAGACCTAATTCTATGAATACATCAAATCTCAAACTAATCTCATTATATCACATACTGCACACATTCTAATAAAACATACAGACACGAGAGAATCCTCCAACTGGTCACGGCAGATGGTTGCCCCTCCCAAGCCCGGTTTAAGTTTGTTTGTATTAAAAGGGAGTTTTTCCTTCTCGCCGTCACCAAGTGCTTGCTCAAAGGGGGCAGTTTACTTGTTGGGGTTTCTCTCTATTATTGTAGAGTCTTTACCTTACAATATAAAGCACCTTAAGGTGACAGTTGTTGAGTACTTTGTTACTCTGTGTTTTGAAAAGTGCCATACAAATAAAGTTATCATAATTCACTGAACACAGCATCAATGACGAGAACCTGCACCACCATGTCAGCTAACCATCAGTGGAGGATCAGGGCTATAGTGTGATATGGGAACCTGGTGTCAAGCAAGGCTAAGATGTGGACTCCACTTGTTTGTGTCCACTCTATTCAGGTTTTAAATTAAATATTAAATAGGTCAGTTTGTTCTACAGGTTATCATTTCTAAGATTCATTGAAAAATGTATTTACGCACATATACCTCTGTCCCGCCACCGTCAGGACCTGCTCCTGTCCAAAAGTTCTCATGCTATAGAGGCCAGGCATTAGTCACCCATTTCCTTGCTTCCCTTCCAACACAATGTGTTTATTCAACAAAACAATCAAGCTCACAGGCAGACCATTCAGGCTCTAAAGGTCTCAGAGAACATGAGTGAATGTGGAAGTAGTGTAATGTGCAGCTGTAGCATGTGGAATCCTGTGGTTAAAGTGGCCCTTGCCAGAGAGGAAGTGGTGAGCATTGGCAGACAGAGATATGAGTTCTTTTATACAACTGAGAATACCTGATCACAGTTTCTAGTGAAAAAGGAGAAGTTATAAAGAATATGCAAACTGATAAAATAACATTGGCAAATTTTTGATGGCCAATAAAGTAAACAAAACAGATAAAAAAGAGAGGGCTCACCTGTTCCAGTAGCTCCAGAATTGTTCATTGAGGTAGGTTTGATGGCTTTGATCATCTCCAAAAGAGGCTTTGCTCTCAATCCAGTGTACAATGTGTCCTTCCACAGCTTTTCATAAATAACAAAACACAGCAAATCTAAGAAAACTAGTTAGACGAGGTGATTTGTTTTGTTTGTTTCTTCAGTCATATACAAAAAACCCCAAAACTTTTTGACAATACAGATGCCTAAGGTTGAAGTGAGGTTGCATTCATAATGTAAATACTAACCAACTGGAACCTCCAGGATGATATCAGGTGTTTTGTCATAGCCCATAGTTCTCAGATGGTTTTCATCTATTGAAAATAAAAGTTTAGAAATGTTATGCTTGCTGTTTTGGAGTAACCTTCTATATGAACAATCAGTTACAGGCTGCTGATCTAACTGCTTTCACAAAGATGCTGGTAACAAACCGCTCAGCGTGAGCAAAGCAGAAAAACAGCAGTAGAGCACAGCCAGTGCAGTTAAACCATTATCTACATCTGCCACGTATTTGCTGTCACTGCACAAAATACTCTAAACTCCAGTTACAGTATTGCTCTCTTTGGCAGTGCTTTATAAAATATACAGAAAGGAGACAAGGCTGGCATTATAGTCTCTGCAAGCCTGACCCTTGCCTGCACAAGCTGTAGCCATTGTCCTTGACTTCTGGCGTGCTCTAGCCATTATCCCTCCAACACCTGATTTCTCCATTAAATCTCACTGACCAGGTCATTCAGTTCCAAAGGCCTGCCTCTTTGTCTTCAGCCAAGCTCAACTAATGGGGCATGGAAGAGAATTGTGGCTAGATGGAGGGTGGCGGTTAGTGCTGGTGAGGAGGTAGCATCAGCCACGGATGAAGAAAGAGAGCAGAGAGAGGTCACCAAGGCTACTAGAGGACTGTGGTAGATATCCAGGCATCCAAGATGTTGTAATGTCAGTGTAGAAATGTGTTTGTGTGTGTATAAGGATGGGAACCTCTGTACACACCCACTGGGCTGTTGACATTCTCATGTGGCTCGGATCGCCTTTTTTAGATCAGCTTTGATTAAAATTAATGGTCCATTCCTGCTGTTGGGTAGCTTATTTCCAATCCATTTATCAGATGGGGTGAGGCTGCTTCAGTGGCCCTCGTGGCCCTCGAACTCTGACAGCTTTAGAACAGTCTTCTGTACAGCCCTGAAGAAAGGTCAGCACTCCATGTCCAAATAAATGATACGGCCGTAATGACAGTGGGAATGATTCTTATTCTTCATCACTCATCTGACCTAGTAAATGATGATGGGATGGGGGTGATATAAGGATGGGGGGATTCTATAGTTCCATACCTTAACATTCCATCTTCGTTTAATTTGATCTGAATATGGTAATAGCATCAGAAAAGTAGATGATATTCAGAGAACAATCTGTTTGATTTTCTGTAAACATCAAATCCCCCAAAACAGCTTTATGCAGAGAGAAATATAAATAAATAAAAAATATTTGCAGTCAAAAATGTCCATATGGTTCCAATATGACTTATGAGTTGTTTTCGTTTTCATGTTAAAATGTAATGAGAAGGTCAAAGGATGGCTTACCCAGAAAGGAAAGGTTCTTCTCCTTCAGTTTTTCCCGGAGCAGCACTTCATGCTCATGGCCTATGGCGCTGAGAATCGAGTCAAGGATTCCAACAATACTACGATACATTTGACTTTTAAATTTAAATTCTCTGGAAACCAGAAAATTCAGTGCTCGACTACATGCACATGTTTAACATCAGTTACAGTTAAGAATCTGCTCTTCTCCATTATTGATTTACTATGCAAAGCGAAAGCCATTTCTCCGCATGCTAACATACAGTAAAGCATAATTAGAGTTTCGGGTCAAGTTAAATCTGCTTTCACAACAAATCTCTGAAGTGCATTATCTAAATAAGAAAGAAAAAACAAATGCCAATTTGACAAAATGCATAAAGTGCATAGATGAGATACTCTGCCTAGTACTTTATAATATTTGAAGAAAAAATACTTTTAGAATAAATGCCATATTGTATTAAGGATGTACAAAGCTTGAAGGCACATAAAAGGAAATATGCAATTATGATGGTTTTATTTTTGAAAGAGAAAAAGAAGCTCTTATAGAAATATATTACCCTCTAAAAACTAAAACAACCAAAATGGTTTCTAATTACATAAATATATATATATTTATACATACTGTAACTAGTATGTATATATTTATACATAGTGTAACTAGTAGCCACGCAACTGATTCACTGTGTGGATGACTTCTTTGAAAGAACATAGCAGTGGGGTGGTTATAATGAACTCTCTGTGGCAGAGTAACTGATTTTAAGTTGACACTGAGAGGACTGCCACAGAATGTTAAAAAAGGGGGGGGATGTGGAAGGAGGGTATGGGGACAAGGTTGACTGGCTATGAACAGAACAACACAGCCCCACCACGGGCAAGAAAGCCTGGACAGACACAATAACATACGGACGTGCACGTGTACACCGACTCAAATAATTCTCCTCCCCTTGAAAATAGCTGATCTGCTACCCAGCTGGTTGCCCCTAAAAAAGCCTGAGCTCCATTCTGCCCCTACAGCCAAGGTCCTACTAGACGAGTAGGGGGTATGTGTAGTTGGGGAAAGTGTGTGGGAAGAATAGTAATGAGGTGGACAAATTAATTATAAATGAATAATAAATCATTACCTTAAGTTAGACAAATGTAGTAAAAACTTTCTGTAGTGCACATCTGAATAAAATGATCAGAAGTAAATAGTAATGAATTAAAATGCATTTAAAAATATGTATGTAACACTATTAGCTCTTTTTCCTGTAATTATAATTTCCTGAATTATATTTCTTTTCTTGTATCATAGAACATTGGGTCTGATTCACAGCATGCACATAGAGATGCATTTAGATCAGCCTATCCTCTCCTCCTCTTCCCTCCATCGCCTTCCAGCCCCTGTATGGATGATACTGGGATGGCAGGCAGGATGAAACACTTCCTCTGTGAAGCAGAACTTTTATGTCAGGTGAAGCCAGACACATCTCATCCCCTTCAATAGCTCCTCGTCAATTTCAGGCTTAAAATTTTATGGGATAGGATACTGTTTGATGCAGTCTACCAGCGGTCCATAACAGCAGTCATTTATTGTGCACTGAAAAGAGGGGGAAGAAATATTATGGCGTGCCAAAAGGGTGGGTGGGTGTAAGGGAGGTGAGGGAAGCCCATACACTGCTGGAAAAAAAAGGAGAAAACACAGGAGATGCTGGCAGACTGGCAGGCATGACCGCCGGCTCTCACGTGACCTCATCAGCAAACATGAGCCGCTGATGCCGTCTGTCAGCCAGGTGTAGAGTACCATTTTTTTTTTTTTGAAAACTCACTGTGCACAAGCAATTTTCGATTTGTTAAGTAGAGACACAGCAAATGCCTTAAAATAATAACATTTCATATAATTAAATATAATTATCTCTCTCAGGCAATTAAACAGTTCTCTGGAAAATGTTAATTAAGTACAAAACTTAAAACCCTTACTTGGAAGACATTACTGGCCAAAATTTGGTCTGGAATTAAAGATGGCTCCTTCAGCATGCTGTTGAGGACTGATTTAGATGCTGAGAATAAGACAGCAAAAGAAGAGAGGGAGACAGACAGAAAAAGGAAACAAATAATGACCACATAATTTATTCAAGAAAATGTCTAACTGCTGGATTTAACAAAGCAAAACAGTCAGTGTTATAAACAAAACCAGCCTGGACAGCCTCTAACCCACCAACCTGTGTGCGGTATTTCTGCACTAGCCCATTAGATGGTTGCTTGGTGTCTGTACAGATTTTCTATAGATAAATGTTTCAGTCCAAAGCACAGGCGTTTCATGTAGTTTATCTATGTTATGAACGCTGACTATTCTGCATCTCTCATCCCTATTCTTGCTCTACTAACATTATAAATCAGAAAGGGAGGCCTGCGAATCGACTCGCTGTTACTGCAACAGCAAAAAATTCCTTAAATCATTTCTTAAAAAAGATTTGGATTAAATGGATTGTATCACCGTGTGACGAAATGGTTGAGGCACACCATTTTAGTGATATATATGTACACATGCGCCTGACAGATTTGGCGCATTAGAGACAATACATGGAATGTTTCTATTCACATTTCAGGCATGGATGGTGCCTATACCAACATCGCAGAAGTTCTCAAGCGCATCTAGGAAACTGCACACAGTATATAACGGTTATAGACACGATGGCTTATTTAAAAATTAATACAATTTTTAAAAAAGTTACAAAAAATTTAATAAATCAGTTGATAGCCATCTGGATCATTAGGCCTCTGTTAGATAAATTTCACCCACAGAAAGGCGGGCTGTTCTTTTCTATGCTCTCATCCCCTACACATTTAGGAAAACTACTACAAACAAGATAGCCATTGCCATGATCCCTCATCTACCTTATGATGAAATAAAAAGTAGAGGAGGTGGAAGAAGAACAAAAGCGCCTCCTCCTTTCTTCATCTCTATCTTTTCCTGCATAGGATTTTTTTTTGTTTTGTGCAACCTGCTTTCTGTTTTAGTCTCTCCCAGCCAGCTACAGTGCTCCCCCAGCCCATCCCATAACCCCACACTCCCTCTTAGAGCTGCAAGGCACAGGGCAGTGCTTTATTTCTCTGCTCATTTTTCTCAGAGATTGGTACCTTCACACGCAGATCCATACCATGCTCCTGTGCAATGCGGGCGGTGGTGAAGAAAGAGGGTTATATTTTCCCCTTGAGTTAGGACACCTCATGACAAATGATAATGGATAATCAATAAAGTGGGAAATATGAGGCAGCAAACTTTATGAAGCCAGGAGACATATTACTCCCCAACAACACTGGTTTCCCTTAACAAAGTCACTACTCGACTGTGCCTAATAATCTGAAGGAAAATCAAAGGACCCGCAACCACATCAGCAATATTGGCAACTTATTCCACTTTAATGGCATTTTGATTGATTTTTTCCCTCTTCCTAATGGTCTTTTTATAGATTTGACGCTGTTTCTGCAAAACAGTAGTGTGTAATAAACCTCCCTGAAGGCAAACGTTAGCCATTAAAGCTCTTGTCTTACTAGCACTCATAATTGGAGGTTGACCACCACCACATTTTGGTCTCTCACATAACACACACATTCAGGACTAGAATTCTCCCTCCGCTGTCTCTCAAGCTCTTTGATATTTTTTTGTCGACGGCCATAATAAGTGCCAGGATCTTTTTCGTCTGCGCTTTTTGAGGGATGGGGTTAAAAATAGCCATAAAGAGGTGACCTTGGCGCTGACATTGTGGAATTTCAGCCAAGCATTGACCTGATGAAAATGGAAGGCCAGGCTGCTAATAAATCAGGATGCTTTTAAAATGAGTTTACCCTAATGCTCATTCATCACGGGCTGTAATGCCATTTGCAGGCCCAGGATTCGCTGCTGTGCACAAACACAGCAGTAAATAACAACAGGGCCCTTGCATCCTTCGCATCGTTGCAGCCTCCAACATCAGCATACATTTATTAAAGACGCCCCCGCCTTGCACGGCAGCACACCTCTAGAACACCCTGAGCTCCTTTCTGCTATATGCAAACATACACACACAGAAACAAAAAACACACAAGCAATGCTCTTTAAATACACACGCTCAAAGCACATACAGAGGCACACATAAAAATGCGTGCAGAAAAATAAAAAGCACAATCTGTAGAACACTAGACACAGAGAACAAAGCCCTGCAGCACAACTTTGCACCTTGTAAACATTCACCAAATTTACTGTAATTGTCCCATGTTGGTATAAATTCTGACTAAGGCACCATATCACACCGTCAACATCTGAACAAAAGGAACAGAGAAGAGGGGAATAATAGATGTGAAACGCTACACCTCCATAGGGATTTGCTAAAGAAAACAACCAGTGTAAACAAATCACAGGCCTGTTTTCATATGCAACTCCAAAACAAGATAAACTATATAAGGCAAGGTAACGGCAACAGAACCTTGGCATGTTTTCTCATTGCTTACTTTCTTTCATTTGTAACTACTGGGACTCCTCTTTTCTCCACTAGGGTGAAAAAGTCATTATCGCAAACACAAAAAAACAGAGAGAAACCTCATTAAATAGCAACATTTGTTGAGGGAGGACTGTAATAAACAATAACGGATGACGATTGTTATTGCCCCTGACACTGATGAGCTCCTTTGTAAGTTTGTTTATTAATTAAAAAACCCACTATTTTCCACGGGTGGGGGTGGGCAGTTACCCATTTCCTCTATATGCCCACACCCCCGCACACTCCCCGTGCGCAAGCCATTGAGCTGTGGAGGGGCACTCGTTCATCAAACTTCATGGAGCAAGGGAGAGACAGGTCCTGATAATGTGCACCGCTAAAGCTGATTTTCCATGATGAATCTCGGAGCATATAAATTGGCTAATATCTGAAAACATTTACAGATACTAGAGGAATTGACTACTTGTGGGACATGATGGATGAGGCTCTCCAACACTGGCCGACAGCTCTGCAAATCTCTGCGGTTGCCTAAAGCCCTCATTTGATTTTCCAATTTACTCCTTTTAAATTTATCCCCCCGCACTGAAAAAAAAAAAAAAAAAAAAAAAAAAAAACAGAAGATGGGAAAGAGAGAGAGTGGGAGATATACCCCCCACCCCCTGTGTTTCTTTTTAAACTATCTGTGGTGGTGTGTAGGTGCTAGTTGATGATATGAGGTGGTATCTCCTGTGCAAGAGGAACTCGGTCCCTGAAGAGGTTACTGGGGCAGAACTGATCTGCTTCCACCTGATTCCTTCTGATAGCGGTGAGATGAGACTCCACATTTCTCTCTGTGTGTGTGTGTGTGTGTGTGTGTGTGTGTGTGTGTGTGTGTGTGTGTGTGTGTGTGTGTGTGTGTGTGTGTGTGTGTGTGTGTGTGTGTGTGTGTGTGTGTGTGTGTAGTAATAGTAGATCTGGGGAGGCACTGCTATGGAGAAAGGCTTCCCAGGTCAGGCCATTAGACTGTGGCAGAGGCTGACTGGAGCTTCTCTGCTGAAAAGGAGTAATTAGTATACTTGTCAAGTGAAGTACCACGGTGCTGCTTACCTCCCTCGCAACCGCCCCCTTGCATACACACATGCACACACTAACACTCATGCTGTCTTTGCCTCCTTACTCCCTCCCTTCTTGCTAATGAAGTGCCCTTGCTCTCATTATTTGGGAAAAAAAAAAAAGGTTTCATATACACACCCCATCTCTGCACATTGGAGAGGTGTAACAGAGAAGAGAGGAGCACTTGAAGACAAGAGGGAAGGAACCATAACAATCATAGCGGCCACGTTGAAAATTTGCTCCGATAAGACCCAGTACAATATTCAGTTATCAACACGTTTTATCTGAGAAACATTAAAGTTATTATAAATCCTGTCAAGTAACCAAAGGATCATAGTAGACACTAAGATTCTCACAGTGTTAACATCAAACACGGGACGTTTATAACCTTGCGTACAAGGCTTCTGTAAAGGAATGTGACAATAAATCTTAAAGGCGGTCGAATCACATAGTTACAAAACATGGAGTAGCAATCTAATCTGGAGCTGGGCCTTGGGAAAATGGAAAAGGTCAAATAGCTAGCAAAATTGCCTCCTCAAAAAGTATGTCTAAATCTAGAGGCACATCAACTCCTGTCAAAGGAGGAATAGAAAGAAAGATGAAGAGATAGCAGGAGGGGGAGAAGACAGAGCATTGGCTCCCCCAGTGTTTTTGCTGTGACTTTGAATCTACTACTAGATACGACCATCCTGTATCTAATGATACAGAATAGGAATGACAGTATAGCTGTCTGCAGTGTTATACTTTCATTTACAGAACTTCTCATTGGGCTGAGATGTGTTAGCTGTGCCTATAATAATGTTTTCATGAGATCTGTCCCTACCACTCCTGTTAATGTAAACTTTTTAAAATGCACAATTGTTAGTTCAGCTCCAGTAATTGTCGTTATTGGGATTCACTGCAATTCCATCCATCCACACATTCATTTATCTGCTTCAATTCAGGGTTGCGATGGGACTATCCCAGGTGTCAGGGCGTGAAACGAGGCACGCCCTAGACAGGTTGACAGTCTATCGTAGGGCTAACTCAGCGACAGATGACCGTTCATGCTCATATTCTCATGTATGCTCGATTTACAATCACCAGTTACTCTAAGATGCACATCTTTAGATTGTAAGAGGAAGCTGGAGTACATGAGAGGACCCATGCACTGGCAGGCATGACCCCTTGTCACCTCACAAGAAGATCCTCGACTTGAATCCATCAGCCAGCGAGGGATTCTCTGTGTGGAGCTGGCACATTCATGCTCACTGAAATTCAGTGAAATTATTATCTTAATTTTTTTAATCACCTATTTGAAATATTTGAAAATGTATAAATATTTACAAAAAATGTAATAATTTAAAAATGTATTCCTCAAGATTACTGAATGTTTAAAAACAATACAATTTTGCTTTATTATCATTATGTATACTTTCATAAAATGAAACATAGTATCCAGTATATTTATATAAACAACATAGACATAGATTTAACCAGTATGAAGACTTATAACAACCACTTGACTTAAATTTTTTTTTTTTTTTTAAATTTATCAGTAGTTTTATAAAACTTTTCTATCATATTCACAACCCTGACACATAACAAGGATACAAGTCTGGAAAGAAAAACAAAGAAAGTACTACCCTGCAAGGAATTCTGGCGTATATACTAAAGCTGTGTCATTTGGGTGAACAAGTGACCCTCCCTATTGCCCAGCTTCAAAAGACAAGAAGCAAAGACCATTATGGATGTTGATATTGCATTCAATACATAATAAAACTGCTCTGACTGTATTGATTCATGTACAAGCATCACCAGATAGTCTTTCACTTTGCTTGACTGAAACACTCTCCAATATTTCTGCTTCAAGGAAGGGGGATGGAGTTTGCTGGTGCTGTTGTCATGTTGAGGTGTGGCAGTGCGGGTAGCTAGTGGAAAGGACGACGTGGTGGTGGTGGGGGAATAGGGGGTTGCAACAAGCAAGCAAAAAACAAACAAAAAAAACCCCACACACTAGGAAGGTACAAAAACAATTTAAAACTCTGTATTGATCCAGCACTAGTGATTGTACATATATTCCATAGTCCCAAAGGCCCCATTCATGTGTCTCTTAAATGCAAAGGGAAAGAGAAGAGGAATAAAAAAAAACAAAAAAAAAACGACAATGGTAGGCAAAGGCAAGCCACTCACCCTGTTGGAGGTAATGTCCCTTATTTAGAAGTCTATTGATCTTTGCAGTGAGCCTGCCTGCCCTTCCTCTAGAGTCTGACTAAAACACCCAAATACACACAAGCACACTGGAGATCTGTCCGAGGCTGGAGGGAGCATGAAAGATATGCCTGCCAATAGCACTGAACCAACCTGTTAGCTAATTGTCAGGAAAGACAATTATCCTTGCATTGTTTCTCTGTGGAAACAAATTACTACACTACATTGTGTGTGTGTGTGTGTGTGTGTGTGTGTGTGTGTGTGTGTGTGTGTGTGTGTGTGTGTGTGTGTGTGTGTATATATATATATATATGCATGCAAAGAAGCTCTTTCATAATAGAAGTGAATGTTCGCAGCAATTGACCTTAGAGCTGGCAACAATGAAGAAAGGCAGCACGACAACATGCCAGAATTTCAAAATACTCCAGCGGCAATTCAACTATTTCACTAGATAATATATTATGCAAATATTTACATCATGCATTGCATGTGAAATTATTCTTTGAAGGAGCATGATATTATTTGCTAGCATCCAAAAAAGTGAGATGCTGTATGCCTGTAACTCTGCTCAAAATTAAACAAGGATTTTCTAGAACATTTCATCTGGTACAAATCCATTCTGAGCAATAATAAAACATTTTTTCACTGTATGGAGATGGACAGATGCAGTGTGCCATTATCTGAGACATAGTGCTTCTTGTGGATGAATGCCCTGTTCTACAAGCAGCTCAGACTAGTATTTTGACAGGCAGCGGATAACGGTGGGTCCAAAGCAATCACATCTTTGACTTTGACAAATGGCTGTGCTGTGGCGAAGTTGAAAATAACACACATCCACTTTAATCTCTTTCTTGATTAAATTGGAAGCACGTCTTTTTGACATCATGTGATTCGCTCTCAAAGTAGTGACTACTGCACAGACAGTAGTGGGATAGACCCACTAAAATAATATGCATATGTGTGATACTGGAAGTTCCAGAGTGTGGGGATGGGAGCGGAGAGGAGGGGGAGTTGTTTGTTTTTTGTTATAAATCAACAATGTGACTAAAACTGGTAAAACGCAGGAATTTTGGACAAATACAGGAGACAGGAGAAAAACACTAACCAGACTACACATGGGCAACAATTCCCACAATTTCTGGAAAAGATCTTTGACACATTCAACAACAATATTTGTGTCTGTAATTTTGTTCTCCCACAGTGTGTCCATCAGCACTACCTAGAAATGGTTTGCTTTTTCTGCCACAGTCTTCCCTCAACTCAATTTCCTCTGCAGACCCCAGCAGGCAGCGAGGAAGAGAAGGGAATGAGAGAAGAGGAGAATGCTAGCGATAGATGGATGCATTGGGGGATGAAGGAGGCTGAGGGAAGAAATCAGGGGTGTTATAAATAACACTGATGAGGTGAGCTACCATTGATCCACACTGCAGTTGAGAGGTGGGTGGTCCTCCTAGTACTTAATTGCCAGTCATGTGCCCTGGGATGCAGCTACTACTAAATGTGGTCTATCTCTCATTAGGGTTTGACAGGCTGAAAATACAGCAGCTAGACTGGAATTGGGACTCAAACAGAAAGGGATTAAAAAGACAAAGTGCTACAATTAAGACTGATGGGGAGAATGATAGAAAGGACAGAGTGAGAAATGGAAAAGTGTTACTCACGCATTCCACCATCCTGGCCCTGAAGGAACCTGTCCAGGATGATACGAGCCATCAGCGCAGGAGACAAATCCACCTTTACACAGATTAAAAAAACAAAACAAAAAAACATATAAAAGAAAAGAAAAAATCGACAGAAAAGACAAACAGCTTAAATAAAAACAGACTTTACTATCAATGAGGAATTAATATTCACTTAAAAGATGGTGGAATGTATATTCCTCTCTGAAGAATTGCTCCTTTTATAAACCTTGAGAAAAAAAATCCCATATATCCAGCTGGAAGGGCAAACATATTTTAAAGAGCCTAAGACTTACGACATTGAAATTGCACAGCCAGTTTACCTTTGGCTGATGTCACATAGATAATAATGATCGTAATGGCTCTAAATTATATTATTGCGTTTCAAAACCTTGACCTTACTTTTGACAATCCACGTGCAAATTGGTCTTTGAAAGCATTGCTTTGCATCAACCTTTCCCACAGGAACAAGAGATCGCTTATTACACAGCCAAGCTACCTGGCTGAATTGCCTTTCCTTCTGTCAAACAGACAACCTGAGTCTCTCATCTTGAAAGAAAAAGCAGCACATACTGTGCCCAGGCAAGAGACAATGGAGAGCTTTAATCATAGAATGATCACCAAGGCAAAACTATAGGAACCAATAGGACACACCTGAGGGATGGTGGGAATGCAGTCCTTAATAGGAAGGAAAGAACCTATGGCAGCAGCACTCTTTGAACACAAACACACCTTAGAGGTGAGCAGTGTTTATGGTCGAGTGCAAGGAGAAAAGTTGACAGGTAAGAGAGCACAAACGACTGATGGTGAATGTGTCTCTCTGATCAGTGCAATACATTCCTACATATTAATATCATTGTTATTATTACAATGTTTTATTAACATATTAAAAAAAATACAACAGTTATTATAAAGAACAGCACGACAAAAAATATATATGGGTGCATTAGCATAAGATATATTTTTCCAAGATCTACATTTGGCCAATGCTCAAACAATATACAGCGAATAAAAGAAGATGCATTAAGTCATTCACTACTAAAATTCACAGCTTACTCAGTATAGAGGGAATTAAAACATTGCTTGAAGACTTTGCCATTCCTAGCCAGCTCATTATGAAACAACATTCTTGCAGCCAAAGATCATTTTTCCTCTTGTTAGCATAATTGGGGACCAAAAGTGAATTTGCCCTCAGCTTGCAGTGAGAATGGAGTGTTTCATCTTTTCTGTGATGCTTCCTTGTAACGCTGGGAGCAGAGATGCTTCTGTCTAAACAATGTCTTTTTACCCACAGTAGTATTTGTTAACATCTCCATAATATTGCACTAAGAAGGCAGCTAGTAAAAAAAAAAGCTTAACATGTCTATAATAATTAAGGGGTGAGCAAAGAATTTACATCTTCATTAAGACCTCTGATAGTACGGACTCTGACTTAGCATTTGTAACCTGCAGTTACAGTAGCTTTCTTTCTTCTCTCCAATTCTTCTAATTTCCCCTCACTTTCTTTTCTCCCTTCCATCCTTTCTCTCGGTGCTTCCTGGCCGGCTCACAACTCAAACCCTCAAACCCTGAATAACCAGAGAAAATCAGATTCTTGGTAACCTGCATCAGAGCTGACACATGAAAAATGGCAACATTACCAATGCAGGCTCAGCCTGAATAAAGACTACCTGATTAGTTGAGGTACATGCATCTCCCTAATTTTCATATTAATCATGAGTCCATCTTCATTCCCTGGTCATAACACATACCTTCATGGGTTTAACATGTGACTAAGATTCACAGAGCCCAAAAAGAATTAGTTTTTATTAAAACTCTGGTTTTATCAAACTGTAAACCAAAATGGGTCGCACAGTGCAGCACAACTGCACCTATTCTAATGCCATATTCAAGTAATATTTGCATAAAATTCCCATAAAGATAGAAACAGTGAATGTTGAGTCCATCTCTGTTTCATGAGCTTCTTCTAAGGGCAAAAAAATATCTATGAATAGTTTTCATCACTGTTAATCATTTTCCTCTGTTGGAGATATATTGTCTCATAAAGACATGAAACTACATCAATTAGCAGTCTGGGAGACCATGAGTGCTTGGTTTAAATGTTAAGTAGCATATTAAGATGACAGTTAAATGGTTCATAGACAGTTATCTCTTAGCTGAATTGGATCCTTTCAAGAAAAAAAAAATCAAGCGTCAATTAAACAGAGAATGAATAATGGCAGTTGGCTTTGAGGTACCACTGATGCATGTGAACTACTGTGATTTTAGATTAAGAGACCCTCGAATTTCATTGCCTAGTGCACGCGCCAATCAAAATTCAAATGCAAATTTAAATGTTTAAAAAGGTTATCGGGCCTTTTCTCTTCCTTTATAATCTGAAAGCCGAATAATGTCGTGAACTTACAAAAAATAAATGCAAAGATTTTCATTCATTCAGTAAGAAGTAATGTAACCATCTAAGATGTAGTGTGATTTATATTTTGGAACACTTAACAAGAGTTTGGCATTACCCTAAAAATAGCAAACATTTACTAACTAGGTTTAAAATATAATAAATATAAGCGATCACTTAAATTCTGAAAGAAACAGGTTTCTTACAGCATGAATTTCCAACCTAGTACCTGAGTTTTGTACCACTGAATGACATGGATTTAAGCTGCACATAAACAATTGCTGCTACATCAACAAGACTACAAATTCTTCACTGAACTCCCAAAGAAAATAACCGATCAAATAATAAAGAGAGGAATTAACTAATGACCCCAGTCTCACCTGTCCGCAGTTTGTATCAACTCTGCCTCAACTGCAATTTGGAAAATTACATAATAAAACAGAAAAAGTATTTTCACATCTGCTTAATGGAGCCGAGCGCTAATTACATTAAATAATTGATAATTGAGCCAACCATTTTACCAATTTTGATAATGACTAACAGACAAGGAAGAAAATCAAAAACTGCAGCCAACTGCTATCTATCCATTTATAGAAAAAATAAAGGATAAACTCAGATGTGTTTTTCGTTGGCAAGTAAAAAGACAGAAAAAAAAGTTATGCCATTACCTCATTGGCCAATTCAAGCAGGACAGGAGCAGTAGGCTGTGCCTTGGCTTCACTCAGATACCTTCATTATAACAAAGAATAACAAGAGTAGTGAAAAAAAAAAAACATGACCCACAAAGGCAGACAGAAGGGTAGAAGGGGGCTAGATCGGGCTAGCCAAGACATGCTAATGTCCCTGATGACTTTGCCCTGGGTGGCATATGGCAGGCTCCGTGTGGTTAAAACAGCACTGCTTAAAGGGCTTCAAATTTCCAAGAAGCCAGACAAGCATATGATAGTTAGTTAACCCCTGCCGCCCAAAAAGCCTTTTTTCCCTCGCCAGCTAAACCTGCAACACACTTCAGATCTTACCCAGATCATCTCAGAGTTTTGTTGTTGTAAGTGGATTAGAAGTGCATTATCCAGCTTTATTTTTCCCAGAACAGTGGCCTAATAAGCTAGATAAAGGCTAATTGCAATATGCAAAGAGGCTTTTCCCAGTATAGCCTGTTTCCAGTTCTTTCTTTCTTTTTTTTTTTTTTTTTTAAATTTAACCATGCTCATTGAATTACAGATAATCATCCCATCATAAGCCTGCGTGTAAGGCAAATGTCCAATGGTTGGTTTATTTATTTACTTTCCTGCTTTCAGTTTGACACGGAGAACAGAGCTTTAGCCTAGCAGGTGCAAGTGGGGGTCGGGAATGAATCCTGTGGGTGGTGATTTGTTTGTAAGAGATTATAATTGTCACGGGGGCCACACACAGGGGTCGGTGAACGATTTAAAGGAAGAAGAAAAACAGTAAGAGAGATGAGAAAACGATAAAGAGGGAGAACGATCTAGAAAGAAAACAGAAGAAAACAAAAAATATAAAGCACGGAAACACAATACCTTTGGTAGTAGCTTTCAATAACATCCGGCACATGGTGTCTTGAGATTGTCCTTTTGATCCATTTCTTTAAATTTATTAATAATATGAAGAAAAATGAAGATTAATGGCATAATAATCATAACAGCTAAAACAATTAACACATACACACAGATACATACACATAGGCATATATACAGCTCTTAAGTTAGTACTATTTTTAGGCACAAAGTGCTTTCCATTTCCGGTTGACCTGACTAAAATGCTAACTTGTTCACCCTTGGCTTCTCTTCCATGCTCTATTCTTTATGAACAATTGCAGCAGCAATTTAATTTCAATGATATTGTAAGGGTCAAACTGTGCCAAGGCATTCTCGTTCAAACCAGCTATCTCCATCTACCTTCTTGATTCAAACCCTGTATTCATTTCCCCTTTTTTGGGGAAAAAAGGGGAAACAATGACATTATTCCACATTTCGCACCCTGACATTTCTATGCAATTCAATTGCCATCGTTGCCGAGAAGAAGGAGAACAGGGGATATAGCGGAAGAGCACTGGTTAAAAACAACTTATTTAAAAACTACTACACACAAAAAAATGTAATTCCACAGAGACGGGCAGTGTGACTGACACCTGTCAGTGGGATGATAAATGACTCCATTTTCTGCTTGTGCTGCCTTCTGCCACTGGCGGCAGTGGCCATTTATCATCATCCACTGTCAGCCGTGGAAAGCAGCAGTGACAGTGCGAGTCAGCAAACATTTAGCACACACAGCCGCACTACACGGGGAAATTATTATTGTCAGAATAATAATGGTTTAGCATAATTTATTACAGGTCCACCAAATAAGCAGGGGCTAGATGTTATTAGACAGATGGATGGGAAGGCTTGGCAGACATCCACTGAGGCTCAGGCAGGCAAAGGCCCTCAACGTGAACGTGAGAAGGAGGAGGGGGTGGTGGTGTGGGGCGAAATAAACGGGGGTATAGTGAAGGGGGGGCATCCTCCAAACCAATCAGAAAGCTGGCAGTTCAATTACAAAGAAATAAAGGGACATTCATCATTCAATTAGGCACCTGTCAGGGCTCACAAAGGAAGAAAACTTCTAACCTGGTACTCCAGGGAGAAGATGCTCAGAAGAGTGGACTGCGAGTGACTGGAACAAATAAAAGAAGGACAAAGTTAATTACCAGAGTGCATTGCACAGAGACAAAGGGAGAAGGGAGCTTCAAAGCTGGGGCCAGCTGCCCTGTAATCTAAAAGAACATGAAAACAAGTGTGGCAAAGTTGTTCCAGATGAACACCTCTGACAAAAGGATTCCTGCTACGATGGTGTGGGGGAAGAAGAAAAAGGGAGGTTGTGTGGGGTATGAAAGATGAGAAAAATATAGCTCATTTTTGGTTTTTTTCGTTTAGTCATTAATACGTAGCATCTTCCTCTATCCTTTGTCTCTCCAGGAAAGTGCTAAACTAATCTTAATTCAAGTGCAGAGTCTGCTATTATAAAGTAACACGATGGCAAGAAAACTCCAAACCAAATTAAAGATAACAAAACTGAAGAGAAATTTATATCTATGAAAATAATTGACACAGTTCCACATTTAACTAGTGAGTAAAGCGTGGTGTTCACTAGCAATTACAGTCATAGTTTTCATAGGTTTAAAAGTAAGTAGATAAACTAGCATGATTATAAATATGTGGAACTGAAACAGTTGGACATAACCAAATGCAAAATTTCTGAGCGTGTGAAAAATGACCAATTGTGTAAATGGTGGATATAATTCCTATATAACACTTTAGGTAAACCCATGAAATTAAAGCTGAAATGCTACACAATGATATCTGGATTGTCTTATTGTGAATCCATTGTTGTGGTGTAAAAACATTTTTTATGGAAATCTTCTTCTCCAAGAAACATGTTGACTTTTTTTGTGTATGACAACATGTAGACACACATAAGAAAAAAAGTCCTTTCTTTGATAGCATATGGACCGTTCTATATCATTTCCACTGCAACGGATGGGCTTTGAAAATAGAAACTTTCACTATATGAAACTGTGACTCCCGAGAGTCAGTCAATTCCATGGGTTGCCATAAGCTACATTTATCTCCAGCTCCAGTCAATGTCAAACACCTGGCAAAGAGGCAAACCCGGAAAACAGACAGTTCCAACAGGGACTTGCAGCCCATTCGATACCCACCTTAGCTGCCATTGTGTCCTTTGAGTTACAGATATTTAAATGGGTGACACAAATTATTGGAGTTGGACTGTGCACATCTTCAGCTTGCATATCACAAAAAAAAAAGAAAAAAAAGAAAAAGAAACACACACCCACAAACTGCTCCATAATTTTCACAAGTGGTTTTATGTCTCCATATACTGCACTCAGTACACTTGATTGTTAAATTTAATGGACTTTTCATTACAAGTCACCTGGGAATGGTATGTAAATACTCATGAGAAGCTGAAGCTTCCAATCTGCATTAAAATATTGAGTCTACACAGGACACCGACATCAATCACTAGAAACCATAAAATACCCTTGTGACATGCAAACAAAGCCAGAAGAATGTCAAATCCTGATTTCTGTCTGGAATGTCTGTCTGTGACCATTTTTAAAGAAAGCATCTTAACCATTGGAATAGTTCAGCCCATTATGATGAACCAAAGAAGTCCTCTTGGGATCCCTAGACACCACTTTTAAACAATTTTAATCCTGTAGCTGAAGAACAGCTAAGGATACTTCCACATTAGGTACAATTAATTTGTACACTGTCCAAGAACAACTGCGACCCCCCCCCCCCCCCCCCCCCCCCCAATTCCTTGCTTATTTCCCAACCACCATATGCAAAATATAACATGCACCAAATCTTACTGACACAACAGTTCTAACAACTTGATAATGTTATTGGAGTATTCCGAAGTTGAGCAGTATTTCACGTCACTGGTGGTTTTGTTTTGGGTGTGCAAATGAAGACGGTCCACACAGTCATGCAATCCTTCAAACCTCATCTCATGTGTTTGATACAGATTTTTTCACCTGATGCACACGATACTCAAGTATGTCTCGTGCACTCCCAAGTTTGGCTCTTCATCAAGAAGCAGGACACAAATCATCGTACCATGTCCGTGGGGCAGTATACAGTGTTCACACATATCAAACATACTAGACTTTGGTGTAATCGAGCACCACATGTTAAAGCAGCCCGATTCTCATCACACACAAAGTTACAAAAGTAAAGAAGACGACAAAGGAAGTTCTCAGAGTGTGAGGGGAAAAAATTGTCTACCCCCTCAGCATTAATTTATAATGATGCTTAGGGGTGAAGGGGCCACCGCAATTAAGTGGGCCATTAAATGGTCAACTGTCAACATGTGGACACTTAAGGGAGGGAAAAAATTTCTTCCACACTTCAACCTTGCACCTGAGCATTTCGACAGTATTACAGCCTTATTGTTGGCATGGGACCATCATGATCCCCCTGTCGGAACAGACATCTGTTACGTTTTAAATGGATTACTCTCTATAATGAGCATGATTACTGCTTAATTGCTAAATCTATAGCCTGTTAACTTTAAAGGGACATAAACGACGCTTAATATCTATGAAAACATATCTGTTTCAAAAACACTAAGAACTTTGGGGACTTGTGTTTTCATTTTTTACCTTAAGCAGATTGACACAAAAACAAGACCCGAACTAAACTATTGAGAGATGTGAAGAAATAGTAAAAAAAAAAAAGGAAAAACATTAAAAAGGGGCAAAATGAAGAGCTGAATGCAGATATCTGGATTAAAATCAAGACTTGTTTGCATTTTATAGAGTCTGTCAAGTTTTATGCTGCTATATTCCCCCTTTTTTTATTTAACAGACATTAACAATAAGTTATTGCAGACTTTACATTAATGTATATCCAGCCTGTCCTCTCTTGGGCGCAGTAAGCTCACCTTATGCTAAAATATGTAGCCAATTGCCGTCTTACAACGAGGATTTGATCTGCCTACTGAACAGGAGTATTACATTTTTACTATAATTCATGTATCCCATTGCCACACAGTACAAGCGTTTGTGAAACTCTGTCCTGTCTCAGTGGTTATAAAAATGAACCCAATTTGTTAACCATTCTAAAACCAGCTGCATTTCTGTCTGTATTTTGTTAACCTTAAACAAATCTTGTAGCTTGCATTTTATTCTGAATTGCACACATGATACGCACAGCCAAATGCTTAGTGTCGATATGCAACACATGGAAATGTTAGGATATGATAAAACAACTTTGAACATTTTTTTGAAATAAGATGATAAGGTAACAAGATTTTCTACCTTTTCTAATATATAAATAGCTCTTGGTGATGTGGTTGTAACTGACAACGACTACGAATATTTAAAATAACATATTAGACACTTGTCTTCCTAAAGTGAAGCCTAAAACAGTTCTGTGACTAAAGCTAGGAAGTCGTGAGCCCTTTGTGAATTGTGTAAATAAAGAAAGCTATTTTTTAATGCACTTGCAAAATGCCAAGGTCAACATTTGGGTTCATTGATCGCTGTTTAACTTACTTAAAAAAAAAAAAATCAATCTCATCAAACAAAGAACACACAAAATATAATTTGAAGAGCCACAGACAAGAGTCTGTGATACTGCAGTGCACACTTACAGTGGCTTTTATGTAAAAAGCAGAAAATAAAAAATCTGCCCTTTCGGATATAATTTAGAACATGGGGAAACAGAAGGTTGGGAGACAGAAGAGTGGTTAGGGAATCATTCACTCTCAACCTAATTACCCTTCCTTACAACATAAGACAGAGCATTAATATGCACTGGCACCCAAAATAGTAAAGCAGCAGATTAAATTAAAAACAATTAGGGACTTTCACTTTGTCACTGAACTGGTATGGCTGTCTGGTCAGTACTTCAGGCTCTATTAAGCTAGGTTACCCAGTGGCTGTGAATCTGATAAATTCATGTTTGAGTGCTGCATTAACTTATTTTCTTGTGCATTCAGGCTGTACCATTGCCTTAAACATGAACACAGTGAAAAGCCTTGAAATTCCCATCAACCTAATTAATAGGAGATGAGGGAAATTCAAACTATCAATTATATTTGGAAACTTCCTATTTACAAATAATTAATTATAAACAATAGCTGTAATTTGGGTAATGAAAGCCACCTGGCTAATGGCATTGGTATCATATGCTGCGACAGTATTTAGCATTTGGTGGATCTGCATGCAGAGTGTGTTGAATGGTGTGACTCTTCAGGGCATGGAACTGTCTAATAGCACGTATTTTTACTGCTGGCGATGAAACAATTTTCAGAAGGGAATGACATGGAAGAAATATTTTGTGCAAGGAAATCTGAGAGGATAAGGCTTAGTTTAAATTCTACACCTATATTACATTACATTATTATTGAAGTTTAATTCCATTATTTTTTCACATATTTAGGTTTATTTACCATCAAAACACCTCATTCAGGCAAGAGTGCTGACAATACTATATGAAGCATTTACTTTGCTATAGATCAGTATTTTATACAGCTGAATACGGGCTAAAACGCTGGATATGCAAATGTTGTTAATTACACATGCTGATAGGCAAAATGCTAACATCTGTTTCTCAGCTAAGCCTAGCGTCATCAGCAGCCAAACAAATGAGTTGAAAAAAAAAATCTTTATGCATTAATGTATAAATGTGATATATTCTGACAACGGATAGAAACAAACACAAATCTCAGTGTGTCATTTAGCTTCAAACAAATACTTGCACAATGAGCGCACGTGTTTAGAGTTTAAATATTTGCAATTTTTGTTCTGCAAAAACAAGTATAAACGCTTTTTTTTCTTTTAAGCGCAATTAACATAATGACTGTTGCATTTTATAAAGCTATAGAAACTTTTGTGCAATTTTTTTGTCACTTTTAAACAATATTTTCAAGATATTTCTCCATCTGAAGGAAGACTCACCAGTTTGTACTTTGAACAAACCCCCACCCCCAACAATCTTACTGCAGCAGGCCATACAAACCTACAAGGCTGTAGGGGACCATGGACAGAAATGGTTTTAGCAGAGGCACAATATGACCCCTACTGAGCTTCCTTTACTTTATTACAATCTTTAAAATTTCTGTCTGTTGAGGTGCCCTGAGTTGTCAGAGCTGTTATATAATGGCGGTAAAAAGAGCAAGAAAACCTTTACAATCACCACTCTAATTGTGATTCCTCCTGAAAGCAAGGGATCTTCACCACTCCTTCTGTGCAAAGACGTGCTATAACTATAGTATTTTGCCATTGTTAAAGCATAATTACTGGCACTGCTGCTTCTGCAAGCTCTCATGGAAAACAGAAAATGAGGTTCATGCTATCCGTCAAGTGGCGAGTGTCCACTGGTCTGGCAAAGAAACACATTATACTGACCAATTGCCTATTCCCCCAAGCGCAGCTGGGGAACTTGTACCATTCTGGACAATTTTGTTTCATTCTTCGTCTGCAATTGATTCCAGTATGCAAAGAGAACCCCAGGCTAGAGACTCTGATATAACTGCCCAGCTGAACTGTAGGTTTCCCTCAGAGTACATATGTTTTTTGGGGGGGGTTCAGTGACAACACTACTACTGACACTAGCATACAGTACAGCAGATGCTGATCTTATTCTTAGAGTACCATATCAATAGTTTTACTCTACTAATATTGACCTACTTTGTCTATCGCTCCAGTAAATGCAGTTTTTACCCTTCACGATAAGGGACCATGTAATTTCTATCCGGCCTAACTCGAAAACAAGCTGCTTACCTCTCTTTTTTTGGACCAATGAGCCAAAAAGGCTTTGCACTCTATGGAATGTGCTTGGACAACATCCATCTGATATGAGAAGGAAGTAGTCATTCCTTTGCTTCCTAATCAAGTAATTGATTACATCTATTATTCATGAACTCTTTAGCCTGACATGAAGTTGTACACTCAGCTTCTCTTCTTTCCACACCTTCTCTCTCTGCTAACACTTCATTCATCCCTTCACCCTTCCAGTGCTCATCTAACCACATAAAGGCGTGGAATTATTTAGCCAGCCTTCAAGGGTTGTACCCCTAAGCCCCAACTGCCAGTTTGTGTTTTGTTCAATATGGGCAGCCAGAAGTGTGAGGCCATGCACTGGAAGCTGTCGGGGCTGGCCCCACAGGCTCTGCACTTGATCAGTCTCTGGGTAATGTCATTGCCACTTCCAGCCTACAAAATACTTGTGGAGTTCTACCTTCACAGCACAGCAGCTGGAAAGAGAAAATCAGTTGATTCCACAGGGACAATCGTAGAAATCAAAGTTAAAACTGAGAAACAAGCCAGGAATTGAATACATATATGCCAAGACTTTGATATACCTAAAATGTGGGCAATGAGCCCTTGAAAGCTGTGAACAAATAATAAATACCACACACTGGGAAAAAAAAGTGATATTTAATGTTTTTTTCTCCACCATATTATACCTGTTATCAAATCCTTAACTTTAACCGCCATGTAAAGAGGTAAACAATATGACTACAATAAATAATCAATGAGCAATTCCCTGAGCTTCATGCTGAGCTGAGATATTACCATCAAAAACAAAGTGTAGCCAAGAAATCATCACATCAATGGCACATGCCACAACAACCCTGCCCTGCGCTTTCCTTCCAAAGATCATGCTAGATAAACCCCAAATAACAGAGAAATTAACAAATGCTTGACATTTGCTCAACATCCATTATTCTGACACTTCTTCAGAATTTCAAAAGGCTGAACGCATGCTTAATCAACATTCATATTCCCAGAGCGAGCTCCAGCACCATATTGCAGCCCGCCTCAGTGCTGATGAAAACGGCACATTAGGGCCCGATTCGAAAAACGTTCAGGGACTCCTCACCAGGGAACTGTGTCTGTGCGTGTGTGTATGTGTGTGTGCGTGTGTGAATAAAAGAGAGGCGCTGATTGTGTTTAGTGGGGAAAGATGCTTCACACTTTACTGTTTAAGCTTTTCTTTTTTGCAAATCAGCCGCATCTGCCCCTTTTTGCTCATTCTTTTACTTTCATCGCTGTGAAAGCCATATAAGGAGCCGAATGGCATTTTAAAGAGGGGGGTAATCATTACATCCCAATTCATTCATAATATAGCACAGAAGGACACAGAGGACTCTCACATTCCCTCCCTCTTTATCTTGCCCTTCTTGCACCAACTCTCTCGGGGGACAAGTGGTAGAAGGACTGGGGTCCCCTCTAGACCCATGGGAAGACAGGCAAGGCCTGAGAGAGCAGCCCATCATTTCCAATTCTAATATGTGGCAAGAGAAGGACCTGATGGGACTGATGTCACATTTCCCCGCGCAACAGCCTGCGATCGGCCCCCCATCCCCCTTTTTCTGCCTAGCCACAGTCCAGATAGTAGACAGGACACCACGACTGGCTAAGAGGAGGGCAAAGAAGAGAGGGCAAGAACGGGGGTTTATATTTGCATGTCCCTCCATTGTGAGTGGGGGTAAAAAGTGACAGCACCGTGTCCAATTCTTTTCCCCCCAGAGCAGCTCGGGCCCAGCAAGAGAGGCCAGGCTGACAGATGACTCCCAACATCTGTGTTATGCAGCCGTTACAGATGAGGGACTCCACATCACAATCTTTCTCTTTCTGTCTGTCTATAGGACACTCCCTCTCTCCTCCCACAAACGCTTTTCATAATTCAACCAAAAGACCGACAGACTCTCTGTGGAAATTACCTTGAAATGGCCTATAACAATCTTTTTGTTCCAAGTTTAAATTCTCTTCCATTTAAGTTCCCAATCAAAAGCAATGACTATGAAATGATTTTGAACTCTATACAGCATTCAGATCCTTTGGGGTAATGATTATTTTAACAGAATTAAAAAAAAAAAAACAACTAAAGGGGAAAGAACTGTAAGAAATTTAACAAATAAAGATTTTTTCAACCTAGTCAACATCTATCTACTGTAGATCTGTAGCTATAATATATGATGAAAGATCTTTTTTATATCAACTCCTTTTATTAATACATTTGAACTTTAATTGCATACAAAAATTAATTCAGCCAGAGCAGAACTGTAAAATGACCACAGAGGACCATCAAATCATTTATGATTTCACCTAAAGTCAGTAACTAATAACTCTCTAGACCTAAATATATTTCATCAGTAGGATGTCTTTACACTCACCTGGGAAGTATTTTCATATATTATATATATATATTGGATAAATCAGATTAATGTAGCATAAAAGAAAACTATATGGTGTTTACTGACTCAAAGTCAGCCTTTGGCGGTTAACTACATGCATACAATTAAGGCACTGACTGTGCTACTTTCTTTGACAGAAATATGTGCATTTCATGCCATTTCTACTCAATATTGATTTTAACTGAGTAAATAATATTGCAATTAACAAAATGAGGTTTGGCAATATATATATTTATTACAGTGCTGGCTCTGGCTATGTTGGCCGAAGAGAAACCCTGAATAAAATACAATTACAGGGCAGCAAAATAATATCACTATCTAAATAAACTTCATGCCTCTGCTATTATACTTGTAAACAACACATGAATTTACAATTTATTCAACAGTTTCCATCCCCTGGAAAACAGGTATAGTATATTGCAAAATGATTTGGTATCAATGCAACTGTCTATTCTCCTGACTGTAATAACCAATTCTCTTGCCCATCCCCTTAGTCCAAGCCTGTCCACAATAAAGCCCGAAACCCCCTCCAACCCAACCACTGCCAGGCCCAGCCTGGCCAATATTTACGCAGTGGCAGGGCTCCCACACGGTCTAAGGGGACAGGGGGTGTGTGGGGTGGGGGCGGCTGACTGCTGTGCCTGAGCGCATGCTAAGAGATGATGGATGGCCTAGTCGATATGTTATGTCTTAAGAGCCTGATTTCCTGCCAGTCCAATCACTAACCCTCCAGAGCCCAGCTCAGCTGATTGGACAACCAGAATAATTTCGCAGACTGTGAAAACACTGCTGCCGTGCCTGTCTGTCAGGCCCAGTGACGAGACTCAGGGATTTAAAGAGCAAGGGCCTCCCCGAGATTGGTTATAGTGAACGTAAAAATAATAACCAGCAAGACTAAACAAAAGAGCAAGCACCTCTGGGAGAGGAAGACTGTGAAGAATTACTGGAATGAAAATGGTGCAGTGTTTTCATTTAATTATTACACTCCAGTACAAAAGATGGCATTTGGTATGTTTGTTAAAGGCAGTTTACGTGAGAATATAAAAAAGAAATAAACGCTAGACAGACTTCAGTGTTTTAGTGCTTAAACATGAGCGATATTGGAAGCATTTTATATGCATGACATATTCTGTAAAATGCTGACAGTGAGAACAAAGGCAAACTGAAACTCCATGGCATCCCCTTTGGGGACCTGATACCTTCTTCTAGATTGGTGATTAGGGCACAATGGAAGTAGGAAGCTCCAAATACATGCGACTTTGTAAGTGACCTCGACGGGATCAGCCATGCTGTCCTGGAGGCCTTGGGGGATTACACATGTTACAGTCAATAACAGGAGGGCCTTCAGTGTCAAGGAGAAAGGCAAATACAACCATTAACCTCTCTCTTCGATTTCTGGATGTGCAGGACCTGCATGGCAAAACGCTGGCTAATGCTGTGGTGGAAGCCAATACAGAAACCTGTGTGGAATTAATTAGTGATCTTAACAAGTGAATAAATAGGATCACAAATGCTGAAAAATAGGAGATAAAACTGAGGGGGGGGGGGGGGGGGGGGGGGGGATTACTTGGCTATGGGGAGCTGTACTCAGATGATAACAATATAATTTAACTTAACAAGCTCTCTAATAGATTAATTAATTTCCAATAATCCAAAGATATCTTGTTTGGGCTTCTTTTGGTCTTGACTCATTGTTTTATAATGTGTGGTAACTGATGCTCATACGCAGCAGTTTGGTGTTTACTTTCTATGTCAGACATTAATATGCGCTGGGAGTACAGTAACAGTCAATTGGCAAATGCAACGGAAACACACACTGAATGCAATCCAGTGTATACACACTCACCTTGGAAACCTGTCCTTCAGTATCTTCATGCATCGGCGTGTAGGTCTCAGTTTTTCAGTCCATCGCACTATCTCTTTATATTCTGCTCGGGACAGTCTCATCTTTGAACAAAAAGAAGAGGGGAAGAGAATCTGATCAACACATGCTTCTGCACAAAGTTGTGACAACGCGACCTGCGAGGGTGTCAGGTCACTGACAGCTGTCAAAAACAGCTGTTTTACTGTTTTAGTAGCTGCACCGCTAACCAAACCTAGCTTTATGTTACACCTGCGAAACACTAAGGGCATATCATAACGTAAAACCTTCGGTCTCACCAAGGTATTAGTCGGCTTCATGTCTATTGTGTGCAACATGCTGCAAAAAATAGCTCAAAAGCAATAAATACCATGAGAAAGGGATCTTTACTCTTAATTCCTGCAGTCCTGGTACCGTCCCCGATAGCTGCTTCCCGCTAGGAAGTTGAAGGGGGTTACTTTCATGTGAACACCGAGTTGATTGGTAGAAGAATCCAAGGAGCTGAGTATGCCGACAGATGATTGGTTATTTTGTAGCGCGAAGGCGGTGCCTAGCTAAGACGTGTTGGTCACTGGAACTGCCTTCTCGTCTGCTGTTAACAACGCACGCAAAAACGAGTAGGTATTAGTAATGATAAGATACAGGCTCTGCTGTTACATTCTTCAAGTATTTTTGCAGTCCAGCGGCTCTGGAATACACAAACTGTGCTGTTAGGGAAAACGCTTATGTTTTTTGTTCTTTTGTTTTAAGGGAAAGGTTGTAATGGAGAAATAGAGGCGCGGTGACTGGGAGAAATAAGGGAACGCCTCCCTAATGCGTATGTGAACTACAGTTTCACTAATAGCATGACAGATTTAACACATTTCTAGCCATGGTTTTGGTTCTGCGTTTACATTTATGGCACTCACTGGGGATGAAAAAAAAAAACGATGGCTGAAGCAAATAGTTTTTAGCTTTGACCATAAAGTTTATATTTTGTACCGCAACACTCAGTCTCATGTAAAGCGAAGGGTTCATGCAGAGATTTCAGACACATGGCTCTTTTGTTTGTACTTCTGATTTATTTTTAAAAAATAGTTATTTACATTTTAAAGAACTGAAGACGCAGTATCTTTATAGCTGAGTCCATCGTTTTTCAAAAAATCTTATTTCCGTATTTAGCGCAGTAATTGAAATTAAAGTGTCTAAATATATTTTCTCACCTTTTTATAGTGGTTCAATGAGAGTCATATGACATCTGTTACCCCTTGACTCCACAATTACCTCCTATGGGAAATGTTGTGGGTCATCTCCAGTCTTGGGCTCCCACAATATCCACCAGCATCCTCTCTCAGCAATAAAGGTATATTGGTTCAATTTGCACGACATAAATAAGACGTAAAAAATTCAAATGGATTGCTGTATAGAAGAAACAACTGTGAAACTTTGAAGGATAAACATTTGATTTCTGTAACATTTCTAACTTGAAGCTGTGTGTCTTTTAATGATTATGAATCTAACAGTTAAAAATTGGATGTCTTAAACAACAGTAAGATTGGAGTAATTCTTTAAGACCAAATACATCCCTTGAGATCAATATAATTTTACAATGGCATTACTGTATAATTAGTCTCTGTGGAATAGTGCTAAAGCTCATTCACTAATAGATTTTCTTTTAAATCTTTTGTCTTCTGTAGTTCATTTTTGTTTGATTTTTATTTTCCTAAAAAAATTAAAAATGAAAGATGATCGCTGTCACAAATGACAGGACTCAAAATGTGTTTTTTTTATTTATTTATTTATTTTTAATCTGTATTATCACCTGTATGCCTGTATAATTATATTAGTCTCTTCTATGGCTGAGTCAAACATTATTTTGGTTTCGACATTCTGAGTGAACAATGCATCAGTGAGCAGAAAGGCTCTATCTGACCTGTGCTGTGTCAGAAAATAGCAGTCATTGTTGTTGGGCAGTGTAGTATGATGTCTGAGATGAGCTGAGGTCTTGGGCTCTGTGTTCACCGGCATAGTGCCTGGGTCTGAAAGGGCTCAGCGCTCTGTAGCTGTTACAAAAGGGAGCTGTGTAGTGGGATTGGTATAGCTAGATAAGATCAGGGCAACGGAGGAAGTCTGGTCTGATTGCTACAAAGGGCTGAGGTCAGGGGCAGGAGGAGCAGTTTACCCATCTAGGTATCAGAGGATCAGGGGTTTTGGTGGGGAGCCGTGTGTGTAATAGGTATAAAAGGATCAGTGTAATGCAATGGTATAAAATGATAAAAATCAGAGAAGGGGTTGGAAGGCTGTGTATTGTAATGGCTTCAAAAGCTAAGGGATCAGAGATTTTGTTGTTCGCAGGTGTCTACTCTTGCCCTTCTATGTACTCCTATGTGTGTGTGTAAGCACACATTTTTGTATTGAATAAGTTTATATCTGTATGCATTTACTGATGGCTAAGAGAGCCACAGCAGGCTGTGATTAGAGCTGAAAGAGAGAGCGAGATGATGGAGAGGATGCAGGGAAAAGATACCGGGTGAAAGATGAGTGCTTTGGAGACTGCGTGTAAACAGGGCAGTTGTACACCCAGTGTCGCTAACCAGCTGTGAAGCCGTCTCACAGTAGGAGATGAATTTACAAAGGATGTCTCCCTCTGATATCCAGGAGATGCTGCACTGATCTCTGCTCTACTGCTCTCGGCACACCATTGTAGTGCTAAGCACTGTTCCACTAATGGCACTTATATACCTTAATGCCTGGAAAACATTTACATTTTGCTGGCAGCAGAGGGAAAGTGTGTATCTGTGGAGAAGAGGAAAATGCGTGCATGCATAAGAAGTGTTTTTTATCAACAGTATCTGACAATGAATTGAAGATTTGTGAGGCTGTGTAATTTCCTTTACTCATCACATAGTTTAAGGAAATTGCAAGCCCTCCCATGTCTTACACATAGTCCCTCCTTACCATATCTAGTGATATTACTCACGTTACAAAGAGAGCATTTTGTTACACTAGATCGTCAGCATTACTGTCATAATGTTCCTTTTTTTCCATTACTGAAGCCAGTGACTTCACTCCCCTGCACCACAGAATTGCTCTCCAATCTTCAGGGAGTCTGGGATCTTAGCTCTAAAAATCACAGTTTAAACATGAGGCAAACCATAACCAGGAAATGCCTGTAGTATTAGCAAGGTATCGGATTCATACATCCCCCCTGTACAGCATGACTGCCCCTGAAAATCCCACATCCATATTTTACATCATGGGAGACAAGACACATGTGTTTCACCTAAGCTTTCAAAGCTGTTTCTTTCATTTATTTTATTATCTTTTAATGAATTTAATTAGAGGACATGTAATTAAATACAATTGTGCTCATCCCCTTAACACAAACACACACACATATGTGCAAACATACACACACACATTTGGCTGTAAATCTGTAAATCGCCCAAAACAACATGTGCAATGTGAGCAAATTTACTGGATTAATAGGGGATTCATAATATTTTGGGATTGTATTTCACTCTAAACGGCTGCATGCGGAAACAAAGGCTGCAGCCCAAACTCATTAATCATAGTCAACGGGCTGCCCGAGTGCAATTTGCATGACCGAGGTGGCTGCACATGCTGCCGTTCGGCCTAGGTTGCTGGATCTGCCTTGATTTGGCCCGGCCGTTAACGCTGCGTCAATCAAGGATAACCCAATAACAGTATGACAGAGGAAGAGGGGAAAAAACATTTTCTTCTCATTACCCAACACTCCTTCCCCTCCCTCCCTCTTCCTGGCTGCCCAACTTCTTATTTTAGTTGGGACTAATTATACTGGCCTGATGAAAATGAAGCCATTCTGGATCTGCATCTATTACTGAAAGCATAAATTCCTAATTTAAAAAAATATATACGATTTAAAAAAAACTTGAATATTTAAAATAATAAAATATTTTTCCATCACTAACCTCTTAATGTATATTAATAGATGTCAAAGTCTGATTTGAACATTGCATGTATTTTCAGAGCAAATAGAAGTCTAGCTTTTTAGCTTTTTTATGGTGCGACGTAATTACTTTTATCTATAAAGAAAACTTTTTAGGTTGCTCTGTATTTTTGTCAGTCACAGTTTGGAGCCTCACTAAGCCATTTTAACTGTAGATAATTGGGTTGAGGCGTGATGCAGTGAAGTTCAAAATGAAGCACAATTTCACAACGCTCTAATCTCACCAATGGCTCCATACACTGAATTCTAATTATCTCGTCAGGAACTTTAAAAAAAAAAAAAAAAGTGGCTTTTTAAATTTTTATTTCTAGTCCATACGAGGTGTGTGTGTACATGCGTTGGTGTGTGCGACACGCCATGATGTGTGCGTGCGTGCATAAGTGTTATTTTGTGTATGAGGCACACACACACACGCACACACAGACACCCACCGTCACCACACACAGACACGTGAATGCGGCTTGTGTCTGGTCTGGCCTCTCTACCTAGCTCTGCTGACGAGGCTCATGCTGTGCTCTCCCCCCATCCCCTAATATCCTGGAGGCATTTTTCTCATTATCAAATATTGTTTGATGTCTTTGTTTCTTGATGATTAACCATGGTCACCAAACACTGGTCTGGATTGTTTAAAATTTAATTTTGGGGCTCTGAAGTACCTGCAGAGGGCCGACTGGTGGGGACACCCGTATTTTATGTACGCTATTTTTCACGCTGAAATGCAAGAGGACACACATTGAAAAACACAATAAATCCTGGAGGAGAATCATTAGTGGAATACTAGTGGTTTTATGACCATTGTTATTCAATGCTGTATTGAGATGCAGTAAATTGTACTGTTTATTATGGGTTAGTGGATTCAGTTCAATTTTCAGAATAATTATGTTGTTTTTTATTTTGCATTAATAAAACTGCTCACTGTATACTTTTCTCCATGTTCAATGTAAAAACCTAACGTTCTTTATTTACAGTGTAAATATTTGTTTCTCAAATCCAGTTTTTATTTTTGTACATCTTTTTGCTTATTCCTTGTGTTTTCACTTTACCGACCACATATATTTCACTGATAATTTGAATATCATAAAGACAAACATCTTGCTTTAGGTACCCAAGATTTATGATGGAATCAACATCATTGTAAGCAAACAAATAGGGAAACAACAATCTCCCCTAATGTCAGCATGTCAAAACTATATTGAATACTTGAAATATCTGTGTATCTAAGGCTGAATAGCAGCCATTGTATCAGTCTAATGATATTATCCTCTGAAATTTGGAGTGAAAGAAAAATGGCAGAAATGAGCAGTACCATTGTCTGCCCCCATTTTATTTAAACAAATTGCAAGTGCAGAGAGGCGCAGACTGAGGGAAAGGAAGAACAAGGGAGACAGAGAGAGAGACAAAAAGAGAGAAAGTGCTCTGTAAATGAAAGGTTATGCGCCGTCCCATGTGTTTGTATTGTCAATAACTGGAGAAGGCTGTCAAGAAAGTGGGGAGATAAAGGTCAATAACTCAGGCAAATGTGTTTGTATTTGTACACTCCTGCTGATAGCATAGCAAACGTCAGGGCCTGTGTCTGACACCCCACAACAATAACACAAACAGTGGGGCTAGCACTAGAATAGTCATTATTATTGTTGCTGCTGGAAATGAGAGGGAACCTCAGCACATGGCTGTGACAGCCAGCACAGTGTCACTCAAACATCACTTCATAATGAAACACGCCACAGATCAGAAAAGGCGATGATAAAGTGTAAACACAAAGAGATTATGCTGCCGGATGATTCTGATATTTGCCTTATTTTCTTGTCTCTGAAGAAATATGATCGTAACCGTGATGTTTTGGAAGCACTTAACACAAAATGTAGGCACTGGAATAATTAGGCCTGTTACTTTTGTTTGTTTTTCTTTCAAAATAAAGTTTCCAGAATTTCCCTTTTATTATTTATCCATCGCTAATTTTCAAGCAGTGAAGCATGCTTATTTTTTAATAACGTCATTAACTTTAATAAAGTAAAATATGATAATTGTGAATGTAGCCCCTTTGATTAGATCAATGAGAATTTTCCATTTTATCCTGAAAGATAAAATAGCAAGTAAATTAAATGTGTAGGACTAAAAAAACAAAATACAAACACACACACAATGTTAAGCTTTAATTTAAAAGCTTGATTCATTTTTCATGATTCCTATACGTGTTTAACTGCTATTTTTATTTTCGAGAGCGGTTTAGTGTTTCTCTCCGTGGCCTTGAGTGCAATAAATGTGCAATTAACAGACTTAACTAATTCATGAGGAACATTTTGAGACTAACGAAGGGCATAACTACTGTACAGACGCCACTGTCATCGGTGAATATTGTTATTGTTCTGCTTTTAATTGCTGGAGGAGGAGGAGGAGGAGAAGAAGGAGGAGGAGGCAGCGTGTTTTGAATATACGTCTTCGGTTACCATAGCAAAAAAGAAACACAGGCTCCCTCTTGACAGTTATATCTAACGTCAGAGGTACGTGGAGGTGTTAACTTCTCCAGTTTAAACCAGCTACCAAACAAATGACCCTTTTTAACACACAAAGAAACCAGATATAAGTAGGTATGCCACAAGTAATGACATCAAGTCATTTGGCCATTCATCTTGATACGTGATCAAAGAAAAGGTTCCACAATTTTTATGTGCCTTTAAAACACACTTTTTTTAACCAGATATAATTTGTGTTATTTTAACTGTTATTGCAGTGGATTAAAAACACTCAACTGTCTTTCTTTTCTTAGCAAACTGCAATGATTAAATAGTTTTAAGTAAAATGCAAACAAAATAGCTGCCTCGCTGTCTGTGATTTTTACCCAAGAAGCGTATTTTCTGTTGTCATCAGCGCACGTGTCCACAAAATTTGCAAACGTTGTGCTACTGTTGTGAGCGCATGAAGCAAAATGTACTTTAAGTGAGTATATAAGTCCATAGAGGAAAGTGGATCCCTCTCTCTGTTTCACCCTCTCCCCAGTCAGTTTGTTTGTTGGCTGTGGAGCCTCGTAGTGGTTTACATTACATATGATTATGTAAATCTGGAGCTGTTCCTGTGCATTATGGGCCAATGCATTGTCAAGATCTTTTCTAAAGCAGTCAAGTAGCTATTTCTGAATTCTTTTATTATTTGAGAGTGCAACAAAGAAAGTCTTTTGTTCACTGTTTGCCGCACACACACTAACATGCATACACAAACACACACACATACACGCGCGCTTCTGCTGCCGTCCATGACTTACTACTGTCCCCTAGTGGTGCTCGAGTCCACAATCCCTTAACTCTCCATTTCTATCAACTTTCCACACTTCCATTCACCTGACTTCCCCCTGTCTTTGTCCTGCTCCCCTTCTGTGTGCCTTCTCTCTGCCTTATCATGCTCAAACATTTAAAGGGTTGATTTGCAGTATTGTATGACAGGGAGCTCCAATTATGCATTGCTGTGTCCACAGTGACTTTGCTTTCAATGGAGGGCTCAAACAGTGTCAACAAAAACAGGAACCCTGATGTTTTGTGGCAATTGTGAGGCCAGAGCTCGTGTCAATAAGGTATTGTTTAGTCAGAGTGCCACACCAAAACGGCAGTGAGAATGTTATCAGACCTGTGGAAATCGGGTGTGCGTATAATAGTGCTAAAATGTAAGTATGATTGTTTGGACAAGCCCAGCACAAGCCCAGCACAAATGCATACAGGGAACAGCCTTGGAGCTTTGTCACCTTTCCACGCTGTTGTTTTTAAAGTGAGCAACGCAGCGGGAACTTTTATAGAACAAAAACCCTTTTTTGCATCTGTCGCTTATTTCATGATTCTAAAATTACTCCTCGATTATTTATTTGTTTTAGAATTATTTTTAGTCAGGTCAAAAGAGTACTCTCTTATGCCTGCCATCACCGAGTTGATCTCCTATTCCCGCAGATAATAGTATGCATTTTTATACTTTTTGTTTTTGCTTTCCTGATCACTGTTATTCCAGCTCTAATTGGTGTGATAACCTGGAACAGTGCTAATAAACAATAGGGTAAAGGGGTCAGCCTCCACTGGCAGTGCATGGACACACACAGTCAAGTCACTCATGTCAAATGACCAATTATACAGGTTATAGAGGATGGCACCTCCGTCTCCAGTGCCCCGTCCCTCCTGGGATAGCTTTCCAATGAGTGGGCTATCACTCAAAACCAAACCACATTCATTCATTAGTCCGTTAAGATGGGCATCAATTATTCATTGAGAAAGTGGCCAGTGGATTATTTCTGTCAGCACAAGGCTTATTGTATCAAAGGTTGATTATGGCTGTGTTAATTTAGCATGCACTTTTGTTTGTGTGATTTGTCAAAAGGATAAATCTTTAAAAAGAAATGTGAATTTAAAAAAAACATCCAATACAATTTTTTCACTTAATTCTAGAGTTTATATAAATATATATAAAACTTTCACAACAATATATTTAATGATTTTAACCAAATGCAGAGCAGTTTTAACCTATAGAGAGTGCATCACTTTCACGTTGCCCTGCATAATTTAACTAAATGTAACTTGCTTGTGTGATACGGCATCGTCATGATTTATGAGTTAAATATGCTCAACACCTTCCCTTTATTCTTCCTTTCAGTCACTAACAATCCTGTGCTCACATCTTTTTTTCATGGCATCATCCCCAAAATTCACACCCACGCCACTCTGTAAAATCGTTTTATTAGAATGTTAAAAAGTCCTGTGGGGATTTTATTTTTTTAGAGAGCTCAGTGAGAGGGGAACTAGTAAAACAGTTAGCCTAAACTGGACGATTGACAAAGCCTTGGCTGAGACTGCAAACACAGACTCATGCATTATTTTGCAGTTAAAGTGTTAATTACATCATGCATTAAGCCTTTTTTTAATGTATAAAAAATTGTTTTATACCCCAAATTTTTATTAAGCTATTCATTTGTTGTTTAATTTCCTGTTTATACTCATTTTACAAAAAAGTTAATTTTCCTTATCAATTTTATAGTAAATTACATGATTATTAAAATCACATTTTCATTATTTTGTACTGAAATGTCTGAACATTAACCTACTTTCCCCTTCATCTGACCCATAGAATACCCTTTGAAAACATGACTAAGTGAAGTGCTATTTAAGCAAACACGTTGCAAGTGAGGCAATGTTTTAGCAAATATATATGGAGTGTTTTGGAGATTAGTATCCTGTTACAACACATAGCAACACACTTTAGTTTCGTGTTTGCAGGGTTTTTCCCAATGACAAATTTGACCTCCAACTTCAGAAAACTCGTTCAAAGCAGCAGATGAGATGTGGTATGTAAGTGTACACCATGTCAACAAACTCCTTTTAGCTGGGAGCATTACATGTTATGTTAAAGGATATTATTGTTCTCGATAAAGACTTTAATAATATTGCCTTTTATCAAATGAAATATGGGCATATATAAATATTATCCCGCTATTTTTAGGATGAATGACAGGGATTCTCACAGACGAGTAGACACTTTATATGGTCAGAAGGCTCATTTGTCTTGACCTTTCCCCCCATTACTAATCCCTGCCAGTGATATCCAAGTGTCACCACGTTACAGGTTAAAAAAGTTCATTGATCCAAAAATTTTTTTTTTTTAAAAATGGGTGTGTCACTGTTTTTAAAGTTTTAATGAAGGATAAACAGTGAAGAAGTGACAGAGTGCAGACTTGGACTTGGCACTGGGCTTTGAGCCTCAGCAGGCACTTACATGTGATGCAGTGACAGCTCTTTGAGTTGGTGGGGAAATTAATTCTTGCTCAGTGTAAAGAATCTATTCATAACAGCTTTTGCTTGAGAAAACATTAACAATTTTTCATATGGATCAAAGTGGCCATCTGGTTAAATTCACACAGGCTATACCTTATTCATGCACCTCGTTTACTGCTCTCGGTGGATTACCTTAATTTTCTGTCTTCCCTTTTCCCTCAGGTTTGTGGAGCACTTGCAGAGTGAGACTCTCTCAAGAATGTGTCTAATTTAGTGGCTAAGAGGCAGATTTATACCTGTGCTAGTTATGAAGAAGGTTGCTCCCTCGAGAAGCCCAATGACTGTTTACGGGCGGCCTGACAATGCCTCAGCAGATGATGAAGCACCTGCCAGAGTCCCCCCCCCCCCCCCCCCCCCACCATGTCTGTTCCATCCCTTTCTGTCTGTCTGCTTACCTCCCTTCCTCCTGCTTTCTTTCTTCTTTCACTCTTCCTTCCTCCTCTCTTTCTTAGCGCTCCTCGCTCACTCCTGTCTCCCTCCCTTTCTCTCGCTTTGTTTCTTTTCTCAGAAGAGCCACCATCTCCTTCAGTTACCATGGAGTTGTGCATTTTACAACCATTCGCACTGCTCTCCCCAGAGTGGACCCATCTACTTACTCTGCCACTGAGAATAAGAGTTTTCCCTTCCATGTCCTTCTGCCATTCTTCCTCTATTCTTCCTCCCCTTCCACACATTCGTACACCGGATGGACAAATTGACAGCAGTGCACAAACACACACCAGCGAGCAGAACTGTGGTCAGGTTTTGTTTATGACAGAGAAAGGCAATATCGGGATTGTTTCAGAGTAGTGTCATCACATGAAATGTATCGCTGTCAGGGGTATGTTTTATATGTCTGGGCTCTTGGCTGAAGCCATTTTGGGAAACAGAAAATATCATATCGTATGACCTCCTCTGGTATAAAAGTAAACTATCAGCTGTAAATCTGATACACAACTACAGTTTTGCATGTGTGAAAAAGAAGAGAATTGAGTTCATTGCAACATAAGTAAATGAAAAAACACTGTTTTATGAAGTTAATTCTATTTTTAAGTTAATTCTTTCTTACGTGTTCACACTGATCTAGTTTTTAAACTGTGATTTTTAATAGAATTAATTAATTAAATTATACAGTTTTTCTGTGGTTTTTGGAAGGTAAAAGCAAGACACAAGGTGAACTGATTGCCCACATTGGATTTTAAAAAATACTGATACCCTTATCATATATTTAAAAACAACTAGTTATGCGCTATTCATTTTTCCAGTGTAAGCATTTTAGGTTAATTTCCTCTTATTAAATTTTTACAATTTTATAAAAACCAATAATTTGTCCTTCCTTATGTTGTATAATATGGCCAATTCTTCATCACAGTGTTAAATTGCATTTGTTCTTTCTTTTAAGTATCCAGGCTGCATTAAACTCAGTGGGCCATATACTCATTAATGTATGTTGTATGAGTTTGCACCTGTAATTAAGTGTCAGTTTATGAAACACACAAACACTAATAATACCCAGAGCTTTTCTTGGTGAGCCCAGTGGTGGCAATAGCCCATCCATCAATGTCCCTAATGAGGCTCATACAGACAAGTCAGCGGCAGCTTCATGGGTCCCTCAGACTTATTTTCTGTGCTATAATATATATGCTATGATAACCACCCAAACCCCCCTACCAAGACAATATGAGCAAAGATAGAGAAAATATGTGCGTATCTGCGTGTGTGTGTATACATGTTTGTGTGCAAGGCCAATAATAAGCATGTCGTATTAAAGCGTGTGTATTAAAAGTGTGTTCAAAGTTCCCATTAACCTCACTGCCACTTTAGTTTAGGCGATGTTAATCAAAACCAGCGCCATTAAGTGCGAGGTCTTTAATATGGCTACTATTTTCAATGTCACCATTAATAATATGATGCTGAGTGTCCAACTTGAGAGCTAATGAGGTGTCATAGGTTATTTAGACCAGTCAGAAACCAGCACAGGATATCAGTTATACAAAGACCTTGGCTTCGACACAGTTGTACAATAGCGAAGCTATTACGTAAGGCACAGTCGACACCAAAACTGTTTGTACAGATCTTGTTTATTTATGGTTTCAGCTAACCTGGCGTTCACCACTGAGATTCTTCAGAAGCTTATGAATGATAACCCTCTTCCTGTTTATCCAAATCATATTTCTCTTCTCTGTGTCTCCGAGGCACAGTGTACAGAATGTGGCCGCCATATTTGGATAAGAGATATGCAGTTTTTAGAATCTGAATCCTTTGTTCTGTGGACAGATTTCATGGTCGGGATCCTTTCTGCACTCTTCCCAAGTTACAAACGTACTTTTTTGTGCAGGGGGCACGGTTTTGAAATCACGTCCCCCTTGTGATTAATGTGAATTTATGTAACAATAAGGAGAAACTACTTTTGAAATACTTTAAGAGTCCTTGATATATTTTTTTTCTGTTTGTCAGTATGAAAGCAGCAGCAGTCAGTGTGTCGGCGGTTAATGACAGAGGAAGTGACG
Source organism: Neolamprologus multifasciatus (assembly GCF_963576455.1). Taxonomy (NCBI): domain Eukaryota; kingdom Metazoa; phylum Chordata; class Actinopteri; order Cichliformes; family Cichlidae; genus Neolamprologus; species Neolamprologus multifasciatus. Next base: position 14,485,654 of record NC_140457.1, on the reverse strand, counting down.
TCTGACAACTATAGCCTGCCACGGTGGTTGGTTCTTTAAGAGCAAAAGGAGGTGGCCACGTCTCAACGCTAATGGAGGAGGAGAAAATGGCCGTGTCACATCTGTCAACGTATTATGCTTTAAACCTAGACAGTTGTTGTCGCTCTTGCAGGCCCATAATTTTATGCCATTAAAAGTACCAAGGGGGGAAAGAGTCAGAGAACAAGGAATGAGGGAGGTGGGCTCTGAAGTGAAAGCAGTTGTACAGTTTCTCTACCTCTTGTTTCCTTCATGCCTGATTCCCTGCCACTTTTGTGCTGGAAACTTTTGGCATTTCTTGAAAGCATAAAGACCAGTTGGGACTTTAAAGTGATCACAAAGTCAATCATGTTGGCTTGAATTACCAGCAATCTCTGTCAGTTAGTCCCTCTCAGTGGCTACGCCACGATGTGTGGGATGTGTGTAGGCGAGAGTTGAGCGCGTGCTCGTACGAGTGTACATTAACATACTGTAAATGTGTGGGAGTGAGGAAAAATATGAAACTTAAATTACAGATGATGGCACAAAGGGACTCATTTTCATACCTAATTGTTTTAAGTTTAATAAAATGAACTCGGCTTGCTTGGGAATTTTTAGAGAAAACTATATGGAGAGGAAAGCAGAGTTTTAAAGGAAACTGTGCGGCCAAATTACAAAGCCCCGCAGGTGAGAGCAACTCTGACACTTTTTTATGAATTGCCACTAATCGAAAATGTTGGCAGGAATTACTGTCACTTGTCCTGATTTGTATGCATGGCAACCTTTTTCATCTCAAAGAATACTAGACCCCACAAGGTCTTTACATTATGGGCAAACATTTGCAATTATGATGAACTCTGCCAGCTTATCTCAAAAGGAACAGGTTCTTACTGATGGACAAGAAGACATTTTAATGAAATAAACTGCTTTGAGCTGATGAAATAAAGATTGCTCCACCTCAGGGCACACTCAAATTAAATTATCAAGATGACTGCATGCATGCCGCCCCCATTAACGCAGGTATCGTAACAGCCTAATCGCACTGCACTTGCTCTCTATAGCATTTGTGAAAGAGCTACTGTATACAGTGGATGATGCTAACACTCATCCTCTCTCCCACGTTTCAGCCCTCTTCCACTAAAGGCCTCACAGCTTTTCTTTTACTTCATTCAGTGGGATGAACTAATGTTGAAACCATATGTTGTCCCTGGAGGCTGAGCGAGTAGACACTGCGATGCATGCGGTTTTATGCGTGCAGATAAACATGGGCTTGTCAGATGTCTCTGGAAGGAGCCCAGAGTCCTCTGCCTTAAAACAATGTTGGTGTTGGGGCGAGAGACTGTGACTGGCAATGGGAAACACCTGTGCTGGGGTGAGCAGCCGGGCAGCGTAGGTTTAGGGGGGTGCAGGGGCTTTACCACTGTTAGAAGAGGAAGGGAAGGCAAGAGGGAGGTATAAAGCCAGTTCGAAAGGCCACTACATCCTCAACATTTGCTTCTGAGAAGTGGAGGTCGAAGGAAATTAGTTACAGTAATGTCTTGGTTGTTGCCACTTAAATTTTAACACACATGTGCTGGGAGGTGAGCCAGATTCTCAGCCTGGAAGAGAGTGTGCACAGCACTAGTTAGTGAAGACCATTAAAAAATCCGTAATGGTGGGGGGAAAAATACGGGAAATATGTGACTTAATCCATAAATGTTTTTTTGATCAAAAATCACTCTTTTAATATCTTAAGGAAGGACTTTCCAGAAGTTACAACCACAATAAATAAAAAGTAAATAATTTACTTACAAAACTGTGTTAAAGTGGCATGAAATATTTTTGTCGTGTTCTTTACTTTTGTAACAAAAAACGGTTAAACTTGCTTAAGTGTTAGGGCAATTTCTGCAGGCATTTCAGTTTTATATTTGTTTGTTTCTTTATTTATTTATTGAAGAATACCTAGCCTAGTGGAAAAGAAAGTGTATACAGTATAAGCATGCAAATCTCAAATGAAATAAAGAACACACAACACAGCAACAATTTCACAGCCAAACATCTTACCCCGCTGCATATCCATCAGCCTCTCCTCAGCGGCCCGACGCTCCACACTCAAGTCATGTCGTTCTTTCCATCTCATGCTTCTCTATCCTGAGGTGCCTGCTGTCAATTTATCAGACTCTTCCTTTTAATTTCATACTTTCCACCGTGTAAGCATCCATCTTCACTGTCTGCAGCAGTGTTAGAGGGTTCAGAACGTAGTTGTGTGTAATAGAGGCTGATGTGTAGACCACAACTGACAGGGAGAGCCAAGTTGCAATGGAGTAATGAGTCTGTGGAGAAAAAAAATTCAGTATACTGCACACAGTGTGCGGGTCCACGTTGTAAATTTTGTTTTTTCTTTTATTTATCTTTTTTTTATTTCTGTACATGTGTGTATCAGAATCCAAAAATGTCAGTTTAAGTTAAATTTTTGTGTATTTACATTTAGGTTTAGCTTTAGTGACCAGGGGTAAGGTTGTTGATATAGTTAATCTAAAATTTGTATCAAGCTACTTACAAGCCAGATGCCTACAGTATGAACCTGAAAACGTGTGTTGGGAGGAATGATGTAAAGTAATAGAGTGGATGTTGCAGTACCTTTGTTCTGAACTGACATTTATCAGTGGTTGAATCTAGCAGTCACACAGCCTTATACAGTCATACTGATGAAGAGAAATCGCCTGTATTTCTAGATTCAAGCATAAAATTAGTAGATTAAATTTTTGTTAAACTCCATTAGCTCTATTCCTTTGATTTGACACATCCAAAATGTGCACTGGATGTGACACATAAAATATAATAAATCTAATCTTTATTTTGGACTCTCAAGCCTTGTCTCTATAACCCTCTCCTCATTTTCTCATCATCCTTTCCTCTCGTCTACGTTTTTTTTTCTGTCTCTGCATCTACCAAAATTAATTACTGTATATTTTATTTTATGAAGGTGTCAGGATGAAATGATGAATGGCTTGTAATATCAAAAGATTAAAGGCACAATGCAATGAAGGACGCACCTGCTTACACTGTGATAGTGCTTACATGCAGGCACACACACACATTTACACACACAAAGCATGCACTCACAGTCTCTGGGGCCCCTGATATCTGGTTTCATATTTGATATTAACTACATGGGGGAGCGATTATGGCCACAATGTCATTACCAGTGGTAGAGGGGCATAATAGAAGTGAACTTTTCAAAAAGGTCCTTATAATTGCTGCCTGGGTCCTTCTTGATAAAATTCAATATTGATATGTACACCGGTCCCCTCATTACGGCCACAGATGAAAAAGAGCATTTCAGCATTCTTTAATGAGCGCTGTACCAGTGAAGGTCATCTTAATGGGGTTCAACTTGTTTTTTGGGAGCCAGAGGTAATATTCTAATGAGAAAGAGCTACTACACCACTCTAGTAATTCTGTAATTGCACCCATGGATGCCACTTTATTGTTGCCTGTGCAGCAGTGTTGAAGTCCTTTGTTGTTATTTGCAACATTGCTTGTCCTCTCTGCTCTGGCTTGGTGGTCCACTTTCACACATAGAGATGCACAAACACACACATTACTGTATTTTAAGACACTATTCAGTGTTTACTGAAAACTGAAGTTTTTTCTTGGCTTACTTATGAGCAGACGGCACAATGGCTGTGCAGTGTTTAGCACGGTTGTCTCATAGCAAGAAGGGCCCGGGTTTGAATCCACAAGCTAGCCAGGCCTTTCTGTGATGTTCTCCATATGCTTGCATGGGTTTTTTTCATGTACTCCTGCTTCCTCTCAGAATCCAAAAACATTCCTGGGATTAGGTTAATTGGAAGATCTAAATTGGTTATAAGTTGTCTATTTTTCTGTGTTAGATCTGTAACATTGCTAGCATTTTTTTTAAATTAAAAAAAACAACCAAAACGCCACTAATTGTCCAGTGTTGCATTGCACTTTGAAGACTTTCTCTGTCCAATTTGACCAGTTTTAAAGAGCATCTTTTATTCACAGCAGTGTTCTTCAACCACCTTTAATGTCCTAATCTTTAGATTAATCTTTAGACTTTATCGTGAAATGGGCTTAGCTTCTGCATCTAAAAATTAAATCCAATGCAGTGCCTTAAATCTGTGTTGTCTAATTACCAGTATAGGAGGATAACCGTCTGGTTGCAAAAAGAAGTCTGATTACGTCAAAGTCTATGAAAAAATTACCCTTCTTGCCTATGAAAGTTTTTGTCTCGTTTTCTAGGTTAAGGTCTTTTTCAGTGCATGATAGTCACTTTCCTTAAGTTCTCAGTCAAATCCCGTCTTTCCTTTTCTGTGCTTATAAAAACAATAAAAAAATGGGTAAGTTGCAACTTCAAAACGGCAGTCCTCAAACCAATTTGTGACATAATGGTGGTGATATTAATCTTTTATACAAAGTTTGTGGTACAATCAGTGGAGTTAACCATTAGGCAATTATAGTTACATCACAGATTACACAAGGAGCCTAGAGAAGAAGTGCACATTCAAGATTCCAGAGGGTGAATGTCTTTTTACTTGGTTGATTTGCTTCCCTTGAGTCCAGTCTCTGAAAAACCCCACAAGCTATGCCGACAAGACAAATGGACAGACAAACGGCACGTGGAGGCCATCTGTTGTTGCCATGGTTGCCTTTCCTCCATAACAACCCTCCATATTATCGCTAAATTCAAAGAGAAAGCAGAACAGTGTTCTCTCCACAACTTCCACTGGCGATATTCCGATTTACAGGAGCTTTCAGTCCAGTGGCTGTTAGTCAAAACTGCTTCAGAAATAATGTCTAAATCAATTTTCACCGAACAACAAATAGCTTTTGTTCTGTTAGCATTTAGCATAATTTGGATTATTGCAGAGTTGTATTATAAGTTGGAAGTTGGTTGCTCCAGATATAGTTTCTCTATTTAAAAAAAAAGCTGTGAAAATAGTTCTAAACTATACGAAGCTTCTAGATCTCCCCCTTTCCTCTTTGTGTTATTATTCCCTATTGTAGGTCATGTCAGTTTAAACAGGATCTTCAAATATTTTCACTCTGACTTGTATGCACATGGGAGATGCACTACAGAACCAGAGGTTAAAAGTCACACAGCCTTTTCCCTTTTTGGACACAAAAATAATTTTCAAAGTCACGAATCATCAAAATTCAGCTTCCCATCCAAAACAGTTTCAGTTCAAGACAATGATGAAAAAGATGTAACCCAAACTTGAGGGGTGAAAGCTTAGGGGCATATACTCTTTGGGGAATTAAAATGAGCAATTTGTCAAATTTCATTCAAAGCAGTGAGGTTTTAAAGCATGGGTAAATTTCAATCTCTCCTCTGTCTTTGACTAGAGAACGTGGAAGAGCGAACCTGCTCCGTAGGATTCAGGCAGCTGTGTAAAACTGTGAGGGAGTTTTAAAAGGTGATGAGAAAAAGGCAAGGCAGTGAATATCATCTTGTAGATAAGACAGCCACCCCGCTTTCCACAGGCTACATCCGTTTTATTGCATCTGGCAGCGAATTAAGGCATGTGTGGGGGAAAAAAAAAGGACGATTGAAAATGAAACCCCGGGCTAAGACCGCATTCAGCCCGACTTCTTTCCTTCCTCTGCACTGACATTAGACTTTGATTCTTCACATGAGATCCTCTGATGATGGTGATGAACCATAAAAAATGATATAGCTCAATAAAAGTACAAAAAGGTGCAAGTTCATAAAGCATACCTGGGGGCCATGTTAGGTTTGGTCCATCCCAATGCATTTCTTCTCCCTCTGTTGGTTTTTAGAGCTGATTACCTTAGTTATTTATAGATGAAACATTTTTTGATTTGAGAGAGTTAGTGTGGCTGGCTGTTTGTGTCTGCCGGGTCCCATGAGGCTGATACAGTGGCGTCCGTTAAGAAAGATGTATGACCTATTAACTGTTACAGACTGGGGTAATACAGCACAGTACAATATAGTTGTCATTGCTGTTGTCATAAACAGAAATGGGGAAGAAAGGTCTTATTTGAATTTATGGAAAATGATTGAAAATTTGCCTCAGTTAATACAAAGGACAAAGGAGACATTTGTTGGAATTGTCTTGTTGACCTTGAAAGTCTGTTTTTTCCAAAATATAAAAATAGGTCACGTGACTCAATATAACGACATCATGCCAGTATACTAAGCTTTGAGTCTATAGATTGTGGAAAATCAGCTGCCATCTACATCCAAGGAAGTGTATAAACATATCAGTTCTTTCCTTTCCTCATTGATCCTTTTATTGTTTCCTCTCTATTGAAAGAGTGCAGAGGCACTCGTGAGCAATGGCTCCCTCCTCTTCAGTCATGTGTGATGTGACTTGAGCTGTGTGATCTCTGTGAGAGAAAACCCTGATGCATACAGGAAATAATCAGGGCAACACAGGCAGGGTTCAGAGGAATGCAAATATTTTCAGAGTGCTTAAGAAACAATACCACACACACATACACATTGCCAAATATGGACCACCTCCACCCCACTCCCCATGCTCACATACACACGCCACATCATACACACTTTTAACCACAATACATACCCACACATACATCACACACTTAGGGGAAAAAAAACAAAAAAAAACAACCAGCCCCCTGACAAAACTCTCCCCAAGTGCATTTGCATAAAACATTAAGCTTAACAAAATGATTACACCTGACAAGTTGAGTTGGAGGAAGAACATCGCCAGTGGCAGCCGGTTACTTGCAGATGCTGCAATCATTCTCTCGTCAAGCAACTGTTTCATGGCCGCCTTTGTAGGCACTGTCATCCCGCTGCATCGTGATTAATCCTTCCCTTTTGTTTTTCTTTTCTCCCTTCCACCCCTCTCAGTCCCTCCCACAAATCCAATAAGTTGCCCTTAAATCAGGTTACCCTGCACCTTGCAGATAGGAGCATTGTGATGGATATGCCAAAATGCATGCCAGGCAGCATGTTTTTGTGTGGAAGCACTGTGAAATTGTACTGCTGTGATTTTGCATTATGGTTCTAAGTGTTTGTCTTGTAATGCAATTAAATGTGCATGTAAGCCACCCCCACACTCCCCAAACTATTGTGTGCCATATTTAATAATTTTATATACGCTCTTTTGTGACATTGCCATTTAACCTGAGGTAAAATAGAATAATTTAGAAAAGAATAACTTTAGAGTGTTTGCCATAGAGAACACAAGCTGGATCATTTTAGAAAAAAAAAAAGATGACAATCAAAACATTAATATCCTTCTCAGTCATATAAGCCTGCTGAAAATTCTTAGCTCAGAATACTTTGCTGAAGGATAGCTTGCAGATAAAGAAAGAGAGAGATTATTGCCTCCTTTCATTTCTGCCCCCCTGGCAGCTCTAGGTATGGTAATATGGTTTTTGAATATTTGCAAGCATAAACTTAAGAAATGAGTGCTGATAAGGAGTGACAGCAACAGAGGCAGCAGAGATCTTCAGCATGACAGGCGATGTCAAAAACCCTGGTGACGCTGTCAGTGTGACAAACTTTTCAAAAGAACAATGCACACACACACCGTTATTGAAGTGAGCGGCTGCAAGCCTGTCTGACAGTGTTGTCCCAGCAGTTAAAAAATGGAAACATCACCTAATTATGCACGCCATATTTTTTATCTGAATACTTAAGCCAACAAACTTTCAACATATGTCAGTATACTTCGCTAGAGTCCCTGCGTACTACAGGCGCGTCGGTAGAATGAAAGATTTAATTTCGGGGAAAAACTTAAATGCGATTTAAAAAATGATCATTTGAACAGATTTTTCCACAGATGGAGAAAAATAAAATTGGGATTTTTTTGTTTGTTAATTTGGGTTTTTTTGAGCTTCAGTATCCCGAATCTGACATGCATATAGGCAGGTGTTAGTCTGACGCTCGGGTTCTATTGAGTTTTACTTGTCTTTTCATCTTCTGCTTTACTTTTATTGGTAACTCTGCACACCCTGTCACGTGTGCTAGAAGTCATGAGGATCATTACTTTCAAAAAGAACCAGCTGGCCCATTGTTTAGGCTCTACCAGCTGTGTCTATTTTCATAACCCATTTCCCTTTTGTTCTGCTACACCTCCTTATAGTATAGAAACAGGAAGACAGAGTTGTATTTCACCATTTTCATGAACTCTTACCCTCATGATAGCCTAGTGCTTGGTGTGCGCCTGCATACGTGTAGGTGTCTGTACATACAGACTGTGTCAGTGTGCATGTCTGAGTGACTGCAAGGAGGAAGGCAAGTTCTGTAATCACCTAATCCAAACATACACTCAGGGAATCTCATTACTGGACCTAACAGTTCCATTTTAACCTTATCTGGTTTCAATCAGCCACCTCTCATTTGGAGAAAGGCGCAGAAACTTGATTCCTTTTGTCTAGAAGTCTCTGCTATCGGGGGTCTCCTGTTTGTCTTGTCTATCACCATCTTTTACAGCTAACATTATTTCCAATTCTCCATCAGCAGTAAGAGAAGCGATTTAAGTGGCAGCAAAAAAGCTGTGTCTCGTCATCCAGCTTCCAAGTAGCTGTGTGTGATGTGACATCAGCAGGCTTGTATGTGCAGAATGGGAACTCCTGTTAACCCCACACTCTTCCATGGTAACCCCATTTTTTGCCCAGCAACCCACTTCCACAGGCCCCCATCCTCATGCAACGGACATTAAAACGAAACCTGACCCTGGCCCTGGATTCTGTAAGGTACTGCTTTTTTTTCCCCACTTCTTTTTTTTTCTTCTCTCTTAAACAGGGAATCCTGTAGCTTTTGCATATGTGTGCTGTGTGTGCAGTGTTAAAGTAGTGAAGAGGGGGTCAGAAAAAGGTGAGCGTGAAGCGACGTCAGCGGCTGCAAGTGAACTGTTTCAAGAATCCCCAGATTAAAAAACTCCAGAAGGTTGAGAGTCAGAGATAATCACAGGATCTGGAATTCACAATAACAAACTAGCCATATATCTACCTGTCTCCGGCCTTCCTCCCCGAGACGGCCACGGGGTCAAACAAATGGCTGCATTCCATCAACTGCTCTTTTTTTCCTCCTGCTGGGCTCCCAATGAAGTGTCTGGAAGGATCAAATATGGCCTCTTAAGTGAAGCTTTTAACAGCTTTTTGGCTTTCTTCACATGGATGTCTTCCATTATCATTATGATTCCTTTTTTTAATCCAGCAAGTTTCTTTATTCTCATTTTTTTGAGCACTGAGAGTCATCGTCATGCTATTTTTAGTTTTGAGAATAACTTTAAAATGGACCTTACCACTATAGCATCACAACTGTGACTCAAGCTAAGAGCTCATGGACCTGGAGGATCTGAGGTTAGAGGTCTGGAGCTTTGTGGTTGGGGTTAGAGCACTTCCTCTGAGACTTATGTTGGAGCAACGGGCTCAGTGGCTGTAGTGATTTCTGGGTTGAATTAACAGTTGAGCAGGGGACCTGTGACTAGTGTCTGGAGGGAGCTGTTGGGGTCTATTGAAGGGTCCAATACAGCAGGTATGATTTACATAGCTGTGAGAGAGTCCAGGATCTAAGTCTGCCCAGACCTTCTCTCTAGGGACTGTGCTAAAGGAGGTGCTGCATTGTGATACTTGTGTGATTTATGTTCCCCACGTACTCTTCCTTCCATTGGCTGACAACTTTATTATTTATTTTTGTTTGTTATAATTATTTACTTTTGTGCACTTAAAAATACTGTACATTGCTTCGCCATTCTGAAAACCTTGGGTTGCAGCCTAGAGATTTGACCGTGTGCCTGTCTTTTCTTCAGATCTGTTCTCTGTAGAGGTTAGCCTTTGTTGTTGCCCATGTACCTGTCTAGACACAGAGGGTAATTTGTCCCTTTGCTTCCTCCTCTGGTTGCTCCATTCTCAGCCAGGGAAATTACCTTACAAAGAGGCCAAGGGTTGCCGATTGAAAGTAAGTTATTTCGTCAGTGTAAAGAGTAGTAAATAGCCCGAGGTTAGGAAAAAATAATGATATACAGTCTCATCCAGAGGGAGACTACAGCATGAGACACAATCAAACCCTTGCAGAAAACTTTGTGAAATGCTTTCAGAGGATGTATTTCATCATGTTAGATTACTGCAGTGGATAGTACCACTACTGGATGGTTATATCATATTCATATCCTGCATTGTGCACCAAAATTCCTCGAGCATAGTGCATGGGATTTAGCACTGCAGGGCATATCTAAATTCATCTATTGATTAATGTTGCAGCAGGAAAAAACAAAACCAAAAAAACCCTTAAAAGACATCATCGTCTGCAGTTACACCACTGACTGTTTAATACCCCACTCACTGCTGCATTCAGATTATTTGCTTTCACAGTCAAAAATCGAAAGGTTGTAAAAATTGACTTCCTGTACAGGCAGTGAGAAATAAATTTCAGTTGTATTGACAGCAGCCAAACACAAAAGCTATTGCCCGGCATTTAATTATTGAAGAGATTGATCAACAAAGTGATTTGTTTGCCGTGGTTTGGTTAAAAGGCCTAATTGAGTCGAGGTGTTCTTTTAAAGGCTTTTATTTGTTCATTTGGCCTGAGTCAGATTGCACAACAACCTTTGGTCAGAAGGACACTGTTTAGTTTGTGTGAATGCACTTAATAAAGTTTTTTGAAACCATATTTTAATTTATGTAGGTTTAAAAAAAGAAGTAAAAATGACAGGCCGCTTGAGAAATACATTAGCGAACATCTGTAGCCTGAGCCCTCCGACCACTTTCTCACTTGTTCTCTATAATCTGGGAATCTTTTTCACAGTAGATGAGGACCTCCAGATTTTCAGCAGTCTTCTACCTCTCCCATCGATCATTTACTTTTCCCCCATTCTGATCAATATTCAATGAGTCAAATTCATTGGACTTGTATGCTGTATTGACCTTGGTTTCCCTGTGAGAGTTTAAAAGTGACTGACTTGTTCTTCAGTTGATCCTGAGTATGCACTCTTTCCAACTTTGCAGACTTAAATGCATATGATCAATCAAATCTCATGCACCAAAGATCATATTTTATACATTAATAGTTTTTTTTCAAGTAGTATCATCATAACATTCTCTACTAACATCCAGCATACTTATCATTAGAAAAATAATGTGCAGAAAAATGTATTTGTCTGCATATGTTTGGGGGTATAAAAAGAGTGCTTTTAAACAGGTTTTACCTTCTTTCTATTGGATCCATTCTCAACCTCTGGCTCACACTAGCAGCGAAAGAAAGGAGGACAAGGCAGCAGAATGTTTTCATCAGAGCAATATCTTAACTCCATAGCAAGTGAGCGGTCTAATCATCTAACTTTAGACAGAGATGGGAATGTTGGAATTAATGGCATTCCAGGAGGAGAGCTGGGGCTCCAGGTTCTGCCCTGCCATGTGAGTCTGGAGAGAACATTCAGACGGCATGACTGGAAGAAATTATGGAGTAAAAAAAGGAGGAGAAAATTGAAAGAAAGAGAGAGGTAGCAGCGGAGTGGTATCAGAGTAAAAAAAGTGGGTTTTTCATTTTCTGGATAGATAGATCAGATGGGATGGAACCATGCGTCACAATGAAGGCAGCTGCGCTTTTGGCAAGGACTTTCTTGGCACACACACACACACACACAAGCACAGATATTCTCCCGATTCCATCATGCAAAATACACACACTGCATACTCACGGCACACATGGAGGTGGGAGTCTTCATGGACAGGTGAGGGTTAGCTTTACTATTAGCTCTCTGTGCTGTAGGCCTGGATGAGCTCAGACACTGATTTCTCCTTGATTCTTCCTCTATGGGGCTTTAGCCAAGGGAGTAGTGTTTAGCAGGCCCTCAAGGCATGGAGCCATCTAAGCAGCACAGTCTGGAACTGCTTCAGATTACCTGCTGTGTTCTTTGCCAGATAGTGCCGTGCGTCTGTTCCCGTGTGCAGCTGTGTGTGTTTCTGCGCACAGTTTAAGTTTGTTGGCGATTTGCTCCAACTGAGGGTTTTATCAGATTACTTAAACCTCACATGCATTCTGCATATAATCCACTTTATGGGTTTCCATTACGGTCAGTAGAGGGCTATTTCTATTATTTCTATTTCAAGGTGTAGCTCATATGTTAGCACAGATTACATTTAATATATGCATATTAGATTGACATATTATAAATATAAATATATGTATTTAGAAATATCAGTTTTGGAAAATTGTTGAAGTTATCTTGAAAGTGCACACCATAAAGAACATCATTATAAAATGGAAATGATCTGCAAAATTTGTTTTTGTCTCAAATTTTGTTAAATGGTGCAATTTTTTTTTCGCTGTTGCCAAACACAAGGCACACACACACATGCTTGACCAAAAATAAACTGTTATCCTTGGAAGTGTCTTTATTGTAGTTAGTCACACGTGCATTTATCATGAAGTTATAAATCTTTGTGAGTGAAGGTTGTTAATGACTCCAAGAGTCAGTGGTGGAAGTGCTCTGTCTCATTCATTAGATGGGCTGTGATTCTAGATGTAGAAGACAGGCACTGGGATAGTACTTTACCTGGCCCAGGGCTCCCCTGGGCTCACTCTAGTGGAACGCTCTGCTGAATGGGGGCCCTGGCCTCATGCTGAGCCAGTCTGTATCCAGCAGTTTATGGAGATGCCGCATATAGACTGACAGTGACAGTTTGATGTCTACTGCCCCTTACCTTCCTGTTTGAGAGTGCAGCTACACTATCCTCTATTTTTCTTAGTTTGTATTTCTCCGTGTCCTTTTGATGCTGCAGTGCAGAATTTAGAGATGGTAAGAGCATGCACTGCATCTTGTCTGTTTCCTTAATATGAAGGATTTCTGTCAGAAAAAAAAATTGGTCTGCAGAAACATCAAGGTGCAGTGGAGTTGTTTAATATTTCCTTTCCTCTGTAGATTTGGACAAGAGGGAAATATCCATCTCCTGGGATCCTGACCCTGTAGGAACTATCCGTATTCCAGATGGAATTCAAACAATGACATTTAGACAGGGGCAGGGGGGCTATTTGTAGAGCTTGGTCACTTCCAAGGCATCAGCCCTAACCTTTCAGGCCCTCAGACCTTGGTCCATTTTTAGTGGTGAGTGTAGTGAAAATAAGCACCACCAGCAGTTTGTCTTTTTTACAGCCTTGCATCATTTCCTGCCTCCCCGTTGCTTTTGATCATATGTACTCCCTTTCTGCCCGAACACATACTCATACGCAAACAAACTTGCAACATCCCAGACTCCTCCGCCTTTCTTCTGTCCTTCCAGCCCTAATGAGTCTTTTAGCTGAGCCGTGTAAGACTCATTTTAGGGAGTATATCTTCACTCTCTGTGCCAGGGACAGATCAGCCCAGATCCAAGCAGTCAGAGGAAAGTAGGACATAGGTTTGTTTTGATTTTTTTGGCATCCACCTCCACCCTGCATATTTTTGTACAGTAAACACTATACATAAATATTACTTCCTTCTGCCATAGGCATTGTCATTACTTGAATTTTAGTAATTTAAGCACACATAACTAATCATGTGAGCTCATAACACACTGACAATGGACAAACTCCAAGGAAACGCCAGGGGCTAACACTTTTCATCTTATAGCTCGGTAAACACGGAAGGAAGGAAAACTGACAAAAAAGGCAACAACATCATGTATGTTTATACTTGTCATGGACTCAAGTTACAAGTGCCCCAGCAGTTGTTTGCTGTTGCTTCAGAGTTATCAATGTGAGGTTACATGTTGGTGAAAGACCCGAGAGCACTAACCTGCGGAGATGGAGCAGCACTTTGAGGTACATAAATCTAGCATGCAGCATGTGAGCACATTATTTCAACTTAAGTCCATGTGCATGAGACAGAGGAGGGCCTATCCAAACACTGTCCCTCTGAAGCAAGACTCTATGCACTCTGAAACACTCTCTATTTACTGTAGGCCTGTGTTTGGACTTGTGCCATATAGCACTTTGACCCAGTGAGAGGAGGTTGTTGAGACTTGTATCCAAGACGGAAAATAGTGAGCTATTGTGAGTCCCGGCACAGCAGGGTTTGGTTTTGATGGGGTTTATCAGGTTCTCAACTTACTGACACATATGATTTGTGGTTTGTGCAAATCTTTTTGCTGTTTTCTTGTTATAACTTCACACATTACATTTATCTATGCAGACAACGTCTAAATTAGAGGACTCAGTTTGTAAAACTTTCAATATCCCTTGGTCAACATTGTTTATTTTTTACTTGTTTACTTCATGAAAAATATTGTGAAATACCTTTTTAGTGATTTAAAAGGAATGCTTATCCAGTGTCCAGTATGCCCCTTTCCTGCGCTCTTTTTTCTCATACACATACCCCATACACATCTGACTCAGAACTTTAAAATGCACCGTAGCTCCAAAACATCCCCTCATTGTTGACATTAGATCCCCCGAGGCAGATGCTCTTTGGGGAAGGATAGCATGGTTCCCTAGAGGCCTGGATTTGTGTTTGAACACGCAGGACGAATCAGAGCACCTGTGTTCATTTGGACATAGCTCTCCACATCGCGTGATCTGTCTGCGGTGGGGGCGCGTAGATATCCAGAGCTTATCCTGGCTGATGAGCACCTCCTCTGACCGATCCTGTGTCATTCCAGGAAAAGACTCAACCATTGCTGCCTAATCTTACTTATAAGATGACATCACACAGTTGATGTTTTTTCATCAACTTCTAGTCTGAAATTAGAATTTTGTAAATGGAAATGTTTCTATGCCCAAGTGGGGTTTTTTTAATTTCCCGAAATGCCAAATTACCTCAGAGTGCCTCACCTAATATATTCTGTAATTTTACTTATTTTAAGAAATTATTATTATTTAAAAAATTCTGGGACAACCTCACAGCCAAGACATCTTCATAATGTTTTTATACAGCCACAGGACAAGCATCAGGTCACAAGGCCTGATGATATCAGCCTTGCTAATCTTCCATCAAAGTGATACCACATGCTGGGGCCAGTGTTCAGGTCTGGGAAACATTATTTTGAGGCTAGGGCTGATGTAGACACTCCAAAGTAGCAACACCCCAAAAAAATAGCAGAGTGGAACAGAAGTGCAGCATTGTGCTATTGGCTGGTGTATTAACCCCAATCAGCTTATGAAAAGTATCCTCAAGCTAGAAAGAACAATCAAAGACCAAAGAAGAAAAACACTATGTCTTAATATGTCTTCTTCTTTTATAAATACTTAAAGTACACTTCTTCTCATCTCATGCAGATCATTGCTCAGCTACATGTAAGGTAGCAATTATAATTTAGGGGAAATGTTACATTACATCATAATAATTTTTTAAAATAAGTCCCCTTAGTCACTTAAACCCTTTCAAACTGTCCTATCAGTTGTGATGTGTAGTTGTCCTCTGCCTTGTTCATCCCCACTGTCACAGTAGATGACAGGTAAATGACCTCAGAAAGTGCAAATACTGTCACTCTACTGTCATAAATGCCCCTGCACTTCACAAAGCAACATGCATATTTATGATGTTGCATAAACACTGCCCTTGCATCACACCAGCAGGCAAACTTGTACTGAACCTCACCATGCCACTCATCTCCCACCCTCAAGAGGCTTGATGGCACAGAGCCACAGACCAAATGAAGGGATGTCAAAGGGAATGCCAGCCTTTGTCAAACTCTACATTGTGAATCCAAGGTACAAACCAGGAAAATATATTCTTTAATCTGCCCAAAGGGGGATTGGTCTCCAAAACATGCTTTAGGAGTGTGGCCATGTCATCCTGTTTCGGTTTTGAAAGACTTATACTGCATTAAGGTGCATGTTGAGGCAGTGGTGCCCGCTCCTGTGATGTATCAGTCATCCTAAGCTGTTAGAAGTGAGGGACTTTGTTAAAACTCTGTTGATTAGGAGTTGATGCGTCCAGACATGTTGGTGACTGACAGCTTCTCCACCCAGCCAATACCATAATCCAGGAGGAATGGCAGGGGGTGAGGCCGGTGTATTAATCTCGTTATTGTTAACAACACAAATGGTATTCAGTGTAATAATAAAAGCATTCCAGAGAATTCATTTATTATTATTTTGCTGCGAGCTTGAATAATTAACATATTTTTACTTCCTGATGTGTTATGTAGAACTATTGGTTTCTTATATCCATATTTCTGCCTCTGAGGTGGAGTTGGGATAAATTCTGAAATAAGCCAAAACAATTGGCCACAACTGGTGTGAAATCCTTTTTGGTCTCCTGTGAGGTGCCCTGGCCACTCCACCACACCTCTGTCCATCTTTCCTCTCAGTGGGATACCCTGCAACACTTCCAGCTTCCCCCGGTAAAGCCACCAGACTTCCTGTATTTCTCGGCCATGAGATGTTGCATAAAGTATGTGCAGTTGTTGGCAAGGAAAATGACCAGTTAAAAATCCTGCAATAAATTCAAAAAGACTTCTAGCTGCTAAGTGGTTTATGCTCTTTTTGCTGTCCCCTTGGCTACTGTAGATAGTGACTTTACAATAAATAAACTAAGTTCTCTTTATATCTTCGAAGGGCAAATGAAGCTAGCAGATTTGAACAGGTAGAGAAGAAAATGGATACACACACACATGCATGCACTCTCCAAAAGTTCATTCTAAGCAGTAAGTGGCAAAGGAGTGATTAAAACCAGTTTTATGAAAGCAAATGCTCTCTGACCTTTGCCCTTCCTAAAAGCTGCCATCCTACCTTGAACGCTGGGTGAAACTCATTCAGCAGCTTCCCACAGGTCAGCTAATAGCGGAGACATTTGTGAAAGATACTTCCTAAAAATTAATGTATTGAAAAATGTGTTTCCTCCCACCTTCACATTTCACATAACCTCTACTGTTAATGGTACTCTCATAGTGTCCAAAGCCTGAACAATAGAGCAGACTAGAGCAAGGATCCACCTGTGCTTGTCATAATGAGAAGACTGTCTGGTCCGAAAGTCTCGCTTTGGGGAGACAGACCTGGCAACATCCGATGCAACTGGCTGTACCTTCTCAAGGTATAACTACATGTTTTAAAGACACCACACAGTCTTCCTGAGTATTTAGTTGATCTTTGCACATTACAATGTCAGCTGTGGTGCAAAAGCAGAAAGTTCAGCCAAGAATATATCTTAAAACATATTCCCGATGTAACTAAAACAGCTACACAGAACTCACTTTAACACATCTTTCAAAGCGCTGCCCTAGCAGATGGATATTTATCCTTGTAGGTGTGAGGTGATTGACAGGTGCTTTGGAATGTTGCGTGAAGCTGTTTTACAGTTCAGTGTCAAGGTTATGGTGCATCACACAAATCCGCACTAATCGTAGCCCCTAGTAAGCTCCACCTGACAGCAAGAAACTCTACTGACGATAAATTGTTGACATGTTTTCCGAAACCAGCATGCCCAGCACATTATTTTCCCTTAAGCCTATTCACAGTAATGGGGAGTGCTGAAAGGATTTTGATTGTCTGCTAAAGTATTTAATGCACAGCAAATATTTTAGACTGCTCATGGTGCGGAAACAATACATACAGTTTCAAGCATTCTCGGTTAATCAAGCAGAACAAAACAAACCAAGCCAGTGGGAAGAAAGAGAAAAAAATACTGGTCTTTTGGTGTGTGTGTGTGTGTGTGTGTGTGTGTGTGTGTGTGTGTGTGTGTGTGTGTGTGTGTGTGTGTGTGTGTGTGTGTGTGTGTGTGGATGACCTGATTCAGGAAGAACTGCTGCGATTATTTTATTTTCTTAGTATTTCTCTTTGTAGAAGCACACTGTGACTTTTATGCATATGAATATTCACCTTTTTCTGCCAGGCTTGTAATAAATGATTGATAAAATCACAAAAGGAGTCTTTCCTCAATGAAATTTAAAAGCATTACTCTGAAATGAACTGTATGCTTCTGCCTTGTGGTGTTTAAAAGGATTACTGGAAAAATACAATATCTTCTTTGTCAGCACTTAAGGTCTATATAGCTGTGCCTCAGGATATCCCTTTCCCGAAAGGAAGGATTGTCCCATTTTTTTCAGCATTCATGCTGCTCATCACATTAACACCTCAGCTTTGCTCCAAAGCGAAGACTCCCTCTCATAATGGGATTAGTCAGAGAAAAGTTGCTATTTTCTAATGTGCTACAGCCTTCGATTTTCCTTTAATACAAGATAAAAAATGGACTTTCTTTTTTTAAAATCACGTGTAATGAAAGTACAAAGAGTGTGAAACAAACATATCCTGCCTATTTTAGGTCCACTGACTTTAAATACTTGTTCCACAGAAATTGTTCTGTGTTGCACAGTTGCAAATTTCAACAGGATTATGCGAATCCCCATCCTCCTGTATCATCTCTCATCTGAGGCCCTTTGCACACCCTTTTCTCCCTGTCCCCTTCCAGATGTTCTTTCTTGATTTCCTCTCCATCTGCCATTCTGTCTTTCTCTGACAAAATCAATAGTGAGTCCATTTGCCATATCATACTGTAGCATCTCTCCAAACTCCGAATGGTAATGATGCGATGATAACCCAGGGGTGAGGCACGCAGGGGAGAATTTTAGCCTGATCAATAGAGCTGGTATACAGTATGACAAGGTTTTTATAATGATGCATCATATGCTATTTGCTTCCTACATTATCATCAATCTGAATATTCTTTCTCAGAAAAAAGAAAGTTTCCAGCTTTTGGTCTTGGTATTTATATGAACATATGCTTTCAATAATTGCACGTTATCATTTGCTGATTTAGGGTCACTTTATGGGTCAGAGACTTGAAATTTCTCCCTGTCCCTGGACAGAGCAAGTTATATGAGCTACCATGACATCACTCCATTAATGTGCTCCTCAGCCAGAGAGCCAGAGCTCGGCACTTCCTTGGGGGAGAATTCTGCAAGGGTCTTTTGCATTACTCCAGCAAAACCAGCTTAAAGCCAGCCTTCTGCTTCCTAAACATGGATTTAATACCCTCATTAATGATATATGACAAGGGAGATCAATGCACCTCACGTTAGAATCCTGGATATGTGTTTGCGTGTGAGTGCGAGCGTTTGTATGCGTTCATGTGTGTCCTTTCATGTGTGTGTGCGTGCACCATGTCATGCACTCTGTATTTAATGGGTACATGCTGTTGAACATCATAGAGACTGGACTGCCTCTGGATACCTTATATCTCACTGACGAAAGGCTGGGAATAGCAGGGTCAGATGCCTTCAAAAGATCATATCCACTAATTAGATTATAATGTAATCATATACATTATATAATAATATAATTACAATAAAATTGGCTGTGTTTTAAGTTGCTTGTTTAGAAAGTAATATTCCTCCAGAGATCAAGTTAGTAAACTTTGATTTCTGTGAGGCTTGTTGTTCTGTTCTTCTGAGTGCTATGTTTAGAGTCAGATTTCTGGCATAGCTCCATACCAGCCTGATATTTTATTTCTTTTCTGTGTAGAATTTACTGTACAGTTTACTATGGGCACACTGCCACAGACACCCAAATAATGTTCAACGCTGGGATTGAATTCCTGTTTACAGAGCATCAAGGTTAAAGCCTGAGTTTTAAAAGGTAAAACTAAAGTACCATCTACTTGACCCTGTGACACTCTATTTGAAGGGACCCATAGCTGAGGTGATAGCATGTAATAAAGCCCCAAGATCAAAGTTTGGATTTGATTTCCAGCCAGCATGGTCTGGTGAACAGGGCCCAACAAGCTCATCCAACAGCCATGGCAACCATTCAGCGCTTTATTTTCTTATTAGATTGCTCTCCCAGAATTCCATTTTTATCCACATATATCTGGCCAGTGAATCACCATTAAAGGGCCCATCAAGCTGTCAGGCCATCCGGAGTGCAGGTGCAGCGGGGCCCAGTCTACTGTAAACAAGCAGCATAGGCCCCTGAATAATGGAAGCCCAGACTGTTTTATGTTGTTCAAGGGGACTTAAAGAGATTCATCTCCTGCTGCTTTTCACCAAGTTTGCTTCACAACTCGTAGCTGAGCTGCTGAACGCTACAGTCTCATATGAGGAGAGAGGGAGGGCTGGAGGAAGCAGAGGAGAAAGGAGGGGGCTAGGGAGACATGGAAATCTTTCTGTACATTCTCAGACAATCACTACCTGTGAGGCTGTGCCAGAAAGCTTTGTTTCTGGAACAGGGGTCTAAATGGAGCATTTTATGCCTGGCTGAGCATTGACACTAAAAAGCTGAGACTTCTTCATATCTGACAGATTTTCTTTCATTATTTTTTCCTCTATAATTTCTTCAGTAGTTAGCGGGCTTGCAGTTCTTTGTAGGGCAGCAAAATGTCTGACTTAACTATTCGAGACACCAGACAATTGCCCACTGGTCCTTGTTCCCCCAAGGTCAGAGGGAGAGAATGAAAGAGCCCAAGAAAAACAAATGCAGACCATAGTGTAGTTGTCACACGCTCCACTAACACATGTGAAGGCTGGCTCCTCTTTTATTCTCAAATAAATTGCCCTGAAGAAGTGCTCACACATAAATGTCTCTCGCATAAACCAAAGTAAGAGGGGCATTTTTCACAATTTGCAAAAATGGTCCCCAGAATTTATCTAGTGTCGTTGAGTTTGAGTGACATCAACCCTCTATTACATTATTACACCCCTACGATGTGCAAAGTTCTTTTTAAAGCCAATATTAGAAATGGTGCATGTTTACTAGTAGAAAAAAGAAAAACTAAAAGATGCTCCACCCCTCAAAAAGTAAAAGACAACAGTAAAATCACGTAACAGATGTTTCAGCTAAATAAACTGAACCTTACATTCTATCTGGAAAATGTGAGCTGGGAAGTGTGTTAGATGTACTGTAGCTCTGTGGGGTAGTTAGCACCTTAGTGCCCTGTCTTTGAGGGTGTCTGGTTGTCATTAGGGGTGATGGGCAACAGTACAGGTAGGTGGGGATCACCGCTTTAGGTTGCTGACAGTTTCGCAAAACTGTAAAAGATATTATCCAAGGGGAATGAAAACAGCACTCGGCGGGTCTGTCAGCGAAGACAGACAAGTTAAAAAAGATGATGTACGTCCCAGCGACTGCACCATCACTCTAGTGCCCCTCTACACGTGCAGCTGTAAAGAACCCTGGGTCGCCACATCTGGCTGGGCTTACCTCGAGGCTGAAGGCTGGGGCCTGGGGGGACAGAGAGTGGAGACTAAAGGAGGCCTGTCAAAGCAGACCAAACAAAGTCTTTCTGGCTACCGACAGGCTAAACACAGAGAGAGCCCAAGACATGGTTTCTGCTTCTGTTTTGTCCCGATCAGCCTTTAAAAATGACACCTCCCCTGGAAGTGGAAGGCTTTTATTTCACCGTTTACAATATGCGGCTAGCTTCTGTTTATGGTAGCTGAGGGCTCTGATTTGATGATGAATCAGAGATGCCCAAAGCAGAGTGCACAGTATACACAGCTTTCACAGTTAAAGATGATGTAATATTTTGAAACATGTAACAACAACTTTTCTTCACTGAGGTACATACTGAGATTATTTGAATACATGTCAGAGTAAATATTGTCTAACATTTTGTCTAGAAATGAGCTCGAAACAAACAGCTTACCACGGGATAATAATATATCAACACATACTCAAAATCTTTTGAATATCCATAAACTCTAATTGCCTACAAAACTGTGATACTGCAGAGCGTTACACCTCATTGACATTACATAAACAGTAAATTCGGTAATGGGCGCTGTTTCTAGCCTATCAAACTCCTCAAACTGTAGAGGTCCTGGCTTGTGGCTTCAGGCATTGAGGGCTTTAGAAGAGAAGAGGCCCAGGCCAGAGAGGGCGCAGGGCAACATGGGGTGACTGAAGGACACAGTGTGGGGTCACTGGGGGGCTCTTCCTGCTCTGCATGTTGCATGCTCCAGTGCTCTGGAGGCCAGATCCTGATTACTGCACTGGGATCCAGCCACAGAGTGTTTTCATTAGGGAGAGGGCCAAGATCATCCAGGAAGGTTCCGGCCCATTAATACATTTGAAACGGCGAACGAATGGGTGGGGGTGGTGATTGTTGGAGGGTGGTTTGAAAAGGGGGCCGTGGGTTATTTTGAAAGGAGAGAACCCTGTGGAACGACCATGAGAGCCTTGGTGAATAAATACCCTGTGGATCATCGTAAGCTCGTTCCTCTTTTTTTTTCCCTTGTCCTCTCTGTAAGATCTGCAGTCAATTTTCCTGCAATTTGGGATAAATTGTTTGTGAAATCCATGTCGATCCCTCCACTGGGAATCTATTCAGAAAAGATAGAAAGAGGAAGACTACAGTCCTCAGTGAGAATGGTAACAACAATATGGAGGATCTGGTTAATAACATCATCTGCTTCCCGTTTAAAATTTATGCTTTTAATACAGACAATCATAACATGCCTTAGAAACAGATTCTGCATTCGCACTTGAAGTAGCTTGGAGAGATCAAAGCCATTTGTGAAGCCATACAATGACACTGACAGATGTTTCCACAAAGCCATGATATACATTTTGAAGTCTGGAGTCAATACATGCCTACAAATGCAGGAACTGAATTTGCCAGTGTGCATTTGTATTACTTATCATTCTCTCTGCTCAAATACATTCACCTTCCTTTACTTGACTGAGGTAAAAAACACATACAAGGCCAGGTTGATCTAATTATGCTGAAGGTTAACTGCTCATCTTCCCTTTCTTTGGTAGATATGATGTTTCCTCAGCTAGCTTTTGCACTCCTGTAGGTGTTTATTATCAATAACCACATCAAGCCTTCTCTGCTGGAGGAAAATAAATCTCCTCAGGTCAGTTTCCAAACTAGTTAATATTTTATCCTGCATAGTGGTGTAATGACTGCTATTGATTTTTCATCATCTCTTATTAATGCAGTCTGGTGCCACAGCAAAATGCTAATCACATATTACACCCCTCTACATTTTCCATGTTAACTTCTTCAATTACTGTAACTAAAAGTACATCTCAATTCAAGGCCTTCAGAACCTGACAGCGATGGGTACTTCAGGATTCTCCTGTAATGCCTCTCCCAGGAAGGTGTTTAATGTAAGTTGTTTTAGACTTTAAATAAAATGATAACAGCTCCCACAAGGCCGGGAAATTGCAGCCTGCGTATGTCTGCACTAATCATCTCAGTCATCTAATATATTAGCATGAACAGCAGAGACCAAATATGACCTTGTATGCTCCACTGGCCCAGCACACACCTCAGACAGCGACCCTGCCAATAACACAAAAGCTGGCCTGGATCCGCCAAGCTAGTGCAAAGTGAGCTGTTAAAGCCTGACGTGTGTTTTGTCATTGAAGCACGACATGGAAGAGGCTGACGGTAAGCACTGAGCAGTGTTCAGGGAGCAGCGGGGGTAAAAAGGCTCTGCGACTTGGCAGCAAGGATGGCAGTGTGTGCCAGCACAGCTGTCCGGCAGGCGTCTCATTCAGTGCTGCTCCCAACGTGGAAGCGACGACCAATCTATCACTACAGCAGCCGGGCACACAAGGACACAAAGGTGTAAACCAAGCCTGCCGAGAAGAGGTGCTCAGCACTGGACTGACAGAGTGCAAGAGCTTTACACATCATGATCTCCCCTCGCAGAACTGCATTTGCTAAAGTTGCTTCATTGACCTCCCTATCTGTGTAGGAAACACAATATTCTGACACCTTTATTCCATTGATGGGTCAGTTTTTCAATTACATGCACATTCATACAATGTGCTCCTTGTGTACTTAGCCCTCATAAGGACAGCTACACACACTGTCTGGCAATGGAAAAGCTAGGGCAAAACTCAAATCACTTAAGTTTCTGAAGTATGTAATTCAGTCAACTGTTAATAACTCGCAGGGCGCCAGGCTTGTGGAATCTCTTTTGTCAGAAAGACAATGGTGAGAGAAGAGATTTTATGAGCAGGCGTTTCTCTTGTGCCAGGTTTTTGTTTGTACTTTCATTATATCTCTAGTATATTATCTGATGCCTACATCCTGAGTCCAATCTCGCGGTTAGGTTTTAATCTCCTGACGCACTCAGCTCACTCGCCCCGCTGTCCTGTGCCACACAGGGAATCGGAGAGGGGTTATATTACAGCGCATGAATCAAGGCAAAATGAAATGCACTCTAGACGCTTTCAGATGGTTTTAATTTATAGCCGAGGCCCGCGGAAACAAAAAAAAAATGCATTAAATGTAATCTGATCACTTTATTCGATGCTGAATTTATGAGCAATCGGACTCTGGCTGAGTGACTGATTTTAAAAATAGACCCTGTGATAGATTACACATCTTTAATGCTAAAATATGTTGATACCGGCATTAACAATAAAAAAGGGAGTTGGAATTAGCATTATGTTATTTTTAGTCCACATATCATAGGTAAAACATTCCAGTGACAATAATTTACATGGAAGTTAGGAAGAAATTTTATTTACTAGTTGCAGCTGCTTTTGGATTTAAATTAGAAAGATGTATTTCATCTAT
The DNA here is from genome assembly GCF_963576455.1 of Neolamprologus multifasciatus. Taxonomy (NCBI): domain Eukaryota; kingdom Metazoa; phylum Chordata; class Actinopteri; order Cichliformes; family Cichlidae; genus Neolamprologus; species Neolamprologus multifasciatus. The sequence continues at coordinate 14,461,259 of NC_140457.1, read as the reverse complement.
TAAATAAATCAGCGACCTCACAAAATTAAGATAAAAGCAGATCAGAAGTATAAATAACCAGTCACTTGAGTAACATGTTTGATTCTTCCAGTGCCAGTTTAGCAGGCATTGACTTTCTCCATGCCATTGTGGTTTATCTCCCATTGATGTTTCAATTGTAAAAATTCTCTAATTTTATGTCCTCGGAGATCAAATCAATTTATGAGAGCGGGATATCTGTCATTGGACCAAATCCATTACGGTCAATCCAACCCAGCAGGGCATTTGGCTACATTAAGAGGTCCACAGGCATTTACAGTGAAGTGAGGAGACGCATCATGTTTTAATGCTCAAAGCCACAGAAACCAATGAGGGATTAGTCTGACTCATTACTCAACACGAATGCCTTGTGGCATTAAGAGAGAAGTGCAAATGCTGTTGAACAAATATTTTTTTTTCTTCAAAACACAAGTGATCTGTGGTTGTTTTAATCTTTTGCTCTGTTGAGCAGATAATGCATGGCCACAAGCAAGAACATTAGCATACAGTCACACCATTTGTTCCAGTATGTGTGTGTGGATGCAAAGACATAGGAAGTGCATCCATCAGCAGTTTCAGGTCTATGGTGAAAAACAAAATGGCCTCTTCCTTCCTTAAACTTTGACCCCCGTTCAGCTAGTGACACCTGGTGAGTGAGGATGTTCCACTGAATTCAAAAGAACATGTCTCCTTAATGCACTGTATGTTTGGAAAAAACACAAGACGTGTGCTGTGAGTTGCAGTGTTAGAAGGGGATGCTGAATATTTGTGTAAGGAGCTTTTCTCTCTTTCCCTCAGCATTGTGAAAATAAGATCAACTTAAGTTCAGTGTTTGTGTTAATCTTCCTGTTCTTTCAGAAATTCTTCTAGTTCTCACTACCAGCAGTGTTCCTTTAAGTAAGACACCTGTCACCATTTTTTTTTACCCATGCTAGGGGATTGCTCTAGGGAAGGCCACTTCAGACTCCAGACTGAAATACTTCAGCAACTTTTAACCAGCAGGTTGACATGTTCTGCTTTTACTGAAATGTCTTGACAGCTGTTAGATTGGCTTGCCATGAATTTTGGTACAGATATCCACAGCACCCAGAGGATAACAGGGAATTCTTCAGTTTTTCCTTGTCTTTTCTTCTACTTCAGCCATGAGTGTGGCACTTGTAGTTTTCAATAAAAAAATTCTCTTCAAACGGTCCCACAGATTGCCATTCTGCAATATTTTCCTCAGCACTACCAGGCTAACTTCCAAACTAGTGACATTAAAATTATTTTAATTAGTGTTGATAATTAGAAAATGTTACCCTGCTAGTATGCTAAACTAAAACAATTAAAAAAAGAGAAAAAAAAAAGGTATTAATATTGAAGTGGCTCGAAAAGTATGTCAGTATTGACCTTAGGAGCAAGCTAGGAGACTGATGTTACACAGGTTTACTGGAGACTTATGCCATAGCTACATTGTAACCACAGAGCACTCTAAACTTCAGCGTAACCTGATGCATAATTAGCATGTATGTTACCTTATATTATCACCTCCTACTGGCAACAGTGTAGAGCGCTTACGTAGATTACATCATAGGTTCTACCAAGATTCACTGCAGAAGACTGAATCTGTCATCAGATATGGTTAGCGAGCACCTGGCAACCACGGGACGCTAGGAAATAATGTGTGTTCCCTCACTGGTTGCAAGTATTTGGTGAAGTTTGGCGGCAGGTCCCAAAGTCCCAGTCCTAACTGATGTCACGTTCACTCACTCTGATTGACGAGTCAGCCAACAAACACTCACCGACACATTTCAAAGGAATACAAATTTTTCCCCTGAAGCCACCAATTTGTTTCTAGGTCTCTGTGATTGAAGCCTTACAGACCTGTTGGTATAGCAGTTGTTGTTTTCTACAACTACAAAGACACATTAACTTCTCTCCATATGAAACCATTTGATTTTACTCAGTCTTTATAGGCTCATTTTTGTAATTGAACCTTTAACAACTTTCTTTTATCATACTCCATCAATAACACACAACTTTTAATAGCCTGTTAATCTTTACCATAGATGTTAAACTATCAGGAAAAAAACACATATCTTCAAGTCTTTGTTCAAAGCTGATGCACATAGACTCCAGATAAAGCCCAGGGATGACGCAATAATTCTAAGAGATGCTTTTGATAAATCTTTTCATTCTTTTGTTTCTCCAGCTGTGCCAAACCTATCTGAGAGTAATTGCTACAATTGTCCTCTCAAAGGGGAATTAGATAATGCCTGTCTGGATGTAAACAAAATCTTTAGCAAACAGCAGAGCAAAATCTTGGGCAGCTATGTTTTGACAAGCGTGTGATGAGTGTCCACGCACTTCTGTGCTCGTTTGCAATTAGATAAGCTAACTGGTACCCAGAATTCCTTTCAGAGCCTGCCACCATGACTATCTGTCTGCCTGACTGCTCACACTGCTCTTCTTTTCATGTCAAGTTCTGAGACCGGTTCTGCAAACTTTCTTCAGTTAAACAAAGAGAGTGTTCCATCTCTTTGCTTTCTCTACTGCAAGTGTTGAAATAGTTACAGGGACTTGGTGGCTAGTTCTGTAAAGACAGTGTGGAGAGAAAAAAAGGAAAAAGACTTTTGGATCTTGAAGAAATTATTAACGGCTGTAGTTCAGAGGAGTGCTCATATCATATACTGTGACAAGTGTGCAGCTCTAAGCACGTCCCTGCCAGCCTGGAACTCAGTTCTACATTCCTTCCACAGACACCATTAGGACTCTGAACTGGGAGAACGACTCGTCATCACAATCACAGAGGAACAGAGGAACGTGGTAGCATTTCTCCGATTTGGCAGTGAAGTTTGTTTTGAAGGCTCGCTGAAGTGATCTGAAATTTTAGTTTTGCTTTTAGTCTGGAATACCATGTCAAGACTTTTTTTTTTAGTCTCCCATTTGTAGCTGAGAGACCAAATAAATACTTTGATGTCTTTTGCATGTTTTGTACAGAGGTTTTTATTAATAGTTACCTTGAAGTCTAATTTATCATTTTTATTTGTAATGAATGTGTTTCAGAAGTTATTTCTATAACAATCAATGTTTTCTCTTTGTTTTTTAAAAAAAAAAGCTAAAAAAACAAAAAACAAAACCCCAACAACCCCAAAACAAAACATAAATAAATGCATCAGTTCCATGGAGCAATTCGTTCGCCTTTATGGGACATCATTTTTAAAAGGGACTGGAAAAAAATGCACAGAAAATTCTTTCAAGCGACACCATGGTGTTTAATTGCCCTGTCCTCTGTTTTGAGGTCCAGACTAGAAAGGTTTATGCATTCAGAGATGATAACAAAGGAGCTTTGCTTTAGGCCGATGTGAGGACAATGACATGTCACTCATGTACACACACATCAGAGAAAGTGATGAGACTGGGGCTATCTCAGACTACCATAACGACCCAGCACTTGCCTCTCATGCATGTATTGAGATATGTGCGCCTTTGTACCTTTGGTCCATTATCTGTCTCTGACTAGGCCTCCAGCTATCCAGATGAGCTGGGGAGCAGAAGTTGTGCATGGTTGCAGACCTAGGGTTTGTCTGATGGGGGAAAAAAGGGTTAAAAAAAACCCATGCCTGTGAATTATGGAGTAAAGCTTGCTCAGAGCATTGTCTAAATTAGCCTGGTTACATATGCGCAGTCATCCTCGTGCCCAGAGGTCATACACCAACCTTAGGACAATGATGGCATCACTCAGACAGTCTGTGCTTTTGCTTGGACAACCAAATTACCACAGAAATATAACCAAAATGGCCTACTTTTATGTGTTTTTTTTATACCAATTTAGTGGAAAATTGTCCAACTACATCTGTGTCCAATCTCTTGTTTCGCTCTTCTCCTGTCTATCCACTTGCAACTCTTCAAACACAAACTCACCTTTATCACTAAATGAGAGGGAAACGCTGCCTCTTCCTGACAGGTTATTATTGATCGTTTTCAATTTGCTGTCAAAGCTAGATCTGGCAAATTGCAGAGTTGGTCTTAGCATGTTGTCCATCCATCCAGCAGCTGCAAGGCAGGTCACCAGCTGACCAGTCAAATATCTGTCTTAAAGGGCATTTCAGTTTTGACAGTGACAGCATTAGAGGAGAGCAGCCAGGGTCAAAAACAAACAGGTCTGTCTGTCAAGCCTGTAACAAGAGGCCAGAGTCTTGTCTGCTTCAGATTGCTCATTCCAAAACCCAGAGGAATCAATTTTTAAAGCACTTCCTCGTACAAGTTCGAACAGATACATGGTTTAGTTTAGTTAGGATGGACTGTGAGCATTAAAGTCACAGATATATCAATAAGTATGTTAAAGTAATAGTCTAACAATTTAAAACAACTGGAAATGTGGTTGTCATGTTTGTATGCTACATGCAACGTTTTGAGACACTTTAGCTTTTGTTGTAAGCTAGAGATGCTGACTGATGTTGAAAAGGAAATGACAATAACCTACAATTTGCTGTTAGGATCTTAAACAAAAGAGCCTACAGGAAACCATTGTGATGGGTAAAATATAACTATGAACATGACTTTCTTATATAGAATAAAAAAAAATATATATATAGCAGTGTTGTGTGATTATGGCTGCATGAAGCCTTGTTCTTACATTTATCATTACATTTTGTTACCAGTTTTTGGAACATTTCCCCTGAAATTTAAAGTATTACTTGTTACTTGCTACCTTTACAAAAAGTAACTTGTCACACTACTTGCTACATTACTTCTGCAGCAACATTACCAGAGATGCATTATCACATAACTGATCTAATTAACCTGAGCTTAGCAGTTTACCATCATGTATTTGTCCTTTTTTGGCTGTGAAAAAGGCAAAATGGGACAAGAAAATTAAAGAACTTGAAGAACTGATGTGCAATGCAAAGGATATGCTTTTAGTAATGTGATAATTACAGACGCATTTAATGTTATCACAGTAATCTTTTATTTTGTACTGCATAATCACCAATCTTTCTCTTGTTAGACAGCAGCAGTATGCAAAAAATGCAAATATGCATGGAATTCCTTTAACAGTTTCTTAATTTGACATGAAGTTTATTTTTAATTAGTATTGATGATTAGAAAATGTTATTTAATAATTTTTTAGGTAATACAGCACTCATAATCTTGTCTGTTAATAGTTGCACTCTCACTGTTCTCTTTCAAATCCAGATCCTTTAAGATGTATTTTTTCCTACCAATATGAGATGTTTTTCTATTAATATACTGCTTCTCTCATACGCTAGTTTGATGTATCTTCCTGATTAACAGACATAATGAAACCTATCACTGCCATATGAATGCACGTTAGCTTCTTTTGCAGAAACCGTTTTATCTAATAGAAAGCGTACTGCAAATACGGAGCCAAAAATAGTTGGGCAAATGTTATATGCATTTCCTGTTGCTGTGAGTGTATGCATGACCTATTGTTTATGGGAGGGACTCATCGGGAGACTGGCTGCCTGTGTTGTCTGCCTAAGCAGAACCTGGTGAACCTGTGAACTTGCAAACCTTGAAATGCAGATCTGAAGCCTGCTGAGGAGTGATGACAGCTGTCATAGCTGTGCAATAAAGTCAAACGAGAGAGAGAGAGAGAGTGAGAGAGCAGAGAGAAGGAGAGAGGAAAAAGAGAAGAAGCAGCAACTTCAACACTTTTGTGCTGAAAACACAAGAGGATTTTTTTTAGGGGTGGGGGGGTGGGAGGGGAGTGCGCCGAATTCTGCTACTCAGCATAAAATGTGTTGGATTGAGAAATAAATAAAAGCAGTGAGTGACCACATGAAACACCGCTGCGCTGCAGGGGATTCTGCTTCCTTTGTTTAGATGCTAATATGCTGCTGTGATAGCAATATGGAATGAAGGGGTCCTCCTCTGCCTTTGATACACATTATCTCTCGGCATCTTTTTTTACTAGCCTGGCACAACAAGCATAGTATCCCTTGGAGAGTAAGGCCCTTTTGTTGCAGGCTGACCTGCAGGCACTGAGCAGCCATTAACATAAGCATATGGGTAATATCAAACATTGCTGCATTCTTCTTTTGTGTACAAGAGATAAGTCTTAATGATATGGTTTTCTTGTATGTGCAGTAACGGGTCCTTTTACTGCTGTACTGTATGGCTTTATTTAGACAGAGAATGTTTCCAATTTGTGGTTCACTCATTCATATATTATTATTTAATGCAATATCTATGAGATATCATTCTCTGAGCATCATCTGCCACACAGGCTCAGGCTGTCTTATACATAACCTGGTCTGCTCCTTAGTTTTCTGTGTAAAATGAGCCTGTCTGCCGCACACAGGGTCAGTGCATTAGATCACTTTGCAAGCCACCATGTTGAGGGTGTGTGGGCAAACTTAAGAGAGAGCCCGAGCAGGAAATGGACAGGAGGGGATCAGAATGAGTGATGGAGAGACAGAGTTTGACTGGGAAAAAAGGAAAACACCAAACTAAGAGCAAGGACCTTCTCAAGTTTCATTTTAATAGCGCAGGGCCATTTTTCTCCCTTTACGCAAAGCACAGGCCTGGCCATTAGGGCCTCTCGGTAGAATGTGTAAACCTCCTGCTATTAAAACCACAATTTGCACTGTCAGCTCCTATGAGCCAAATCTATGGCCAAACTGCAACCCTCCCCCCCTCAGCACGACGCAGACCCCTTTTCCCCTTTTGTAACAACTTTCAGGCCACAATAACCATCATCAGTTAAAGGCGGCGGGTCCATTACACTTCCCCTGTTCACACAGCTCTGCATTAAGCTAATATTATCTATTCCCAGAGTGGCCAAGCCCTTCACACACCCCATCAATTATTAATCTCTCTGCTCATAGCTAATGTTTGGTTTGAATTATTTAAACCTATCTTCATTTATCAATAAACATAAATGTTAAACAAAGAATGCTGATGAGCATGAATTACGCTGTAAACTAGTTTATGAGATTATTTGGATGGGAGTTGATTTATGGATGTCATATTCAACGGTAATGCTTCAAAGAAAGGACAGAGGATTGTAAAGGCAGGCTAATGCACAGAGGGGAAGAATTCTCACACTGGGGCCGGTCATCCTGTCAGTGCTATCATCACTTCAGCAGTAAGCTGCGTTTCAAAATGTAATTCTGTGCTCATCTTATTCTTTATTAATGAACGAATTTGTTCATGACACACGTGAATCCAAATCTGTGTCCCAGATATTTGCTCTTGTTGAAAGCTCTTACATATTAGTCCAGTCCTCCCCAGGGTGCCATTACAGTTCAATACCCCTGCAGTGAGAACAAAATGAACCCGTGCCTCTGAGATGTCCAACCTGTTAAAAGGAGAAATGAACAGACAAGAACACAACCTCTCTGTTGGGTCTGCTCTGAAAGAGCGTCCTATACGGCCACAGCTATTTGACTAATGGGGGAAAATAGGCATATGTCACATTTTTCCCTAAGCAAACACATTTGAATATTATGGATGACCTATATAGGCAGGAATAATACGGACCCTGAAGGGTGTGAAAGGGCTCAGCTTGGGGATGGATGCCAAGAAATTACAGTTACTTTGGTATTTCTGAAGTTCTTGACATTGTGTTTCCAGCGCATGCTTTGCAACAAAGAGAATGATTTGGAAAAGTTATACATACAGGTTGTGTTAACCCATTTGTAAGACTGTCCAAAGATAAAAGACAATCTGGCCCTTGACATGTCTTAAAGTTAGACCCAACTCTGTCCAGGCTTCAACTGTGTGAGACATGGGCTTAAAATACTTAATGCAGAGGAGTTCATGGTCAACTCAGTGACTGCTAGGTACCCTGGTCACGTGGCTGCAAAACAAGCCTAAATCATCACCCCTCCACTGCTGTGCTGACAGTTGGTATGAGGTGTTTGTGCTGATTTACCATGTTTGGTTCTCACAATACATGGTGCTGTGCGCTATGGCCAGACATTTCCACTTTGGTCTCATCTGTCCAAAGGAAATTATTCCAGAAGTCTTGTGATTTGGTTTAGATTCAACTTTGCAAACCTAAGTCAAGTTGCCGTCTTCTTTTTAGAGAGATTATTTGTCAGTTCATCCAAGCAGGTCATAGTTGTTCAGTCTTTTTTTCTTATTGTGCTGTCATGAACTTTAACATTTAACATGCTAAATGAGGCCTGTAGAGTCTGAAATGTAGCTTTTGGGTTTTTTTTGCAGTTTCTTGGGGGATTGATCTTGGGAAAATCTGCTGGGATGTCCACTCCTGGGAAGACTGGCAGCCCTGTTCATTTTTTTCAAGATAACTGCCAATCAAACACCAGATTATTTATTATGTTCTGATAAGCAAATCAGAACATAATAGAACTAACAGGGGGTGTAATTTCTTTTTACTATTACTGTATTTATCTCTGGACCCCAAACCAAATTCTTAGTGTTATAGCATTTTAAAGCAGTACCCCTATTTATGACTTGCACTGTACATAAAAACATCCTATCCTTTGGAGAGATGAGACTAATCTCAACCTGTGATATGTGAAGAAAAAGAAGAAGGAGGCTCAGTAATTATTTTTTGCATGTTAAGAAATCCAGGTAAGGAAATCCCAGAAAGTTGATTCTAGTCATCAGGACAAAGCATTTTCACTGGCAGAAACATTTCATCACTCATCACTCTTTTCAGTCCTTGGAAGATTGCTAAATGCTACAACAATAGTCAAGTGCTGATGACCTCTGCCTTGCATGGGGCATGTTTGGTACAAAAAAACAAAAATAAAAGATCCATGTACAAAAATCAGCAATGACGAGAAAGTCAAACGGCAAGAAGGGTGTCAAACAGGAGCAAGGATTTGACGTTTTGTGTGATTACTCACTTCTTTGATGTTGCAAATGACAAACTCCTAGATTCATTCTGACAGCAAAGTACTTAACCAAGCACTGAAATCTGTAATAAAATTAAATTTACAAATGTCTAAATAATAATCATGTTTATTACCCACAATAGGCAAGAACTCACAAAAAAGAAAAATAAACTCGAAGACATATTCCTGGTTTCCCGGGAGAGTATGAGAAACAGCAGCAACACATTTATTGTCACACCCAGGGGTATATTTCTGCATGTGGTTTTAGATCACTCACTGACATTTTACTTCCATCATTACAATCCAGATTTGATGCCCGTCGTGCAGTACCTCGCCACACCACCTAAATCTCAACCCTCCCCATCTCCACGCTTCTGTCTCCAGTGTTGGGTAAACAAGGCGGAACCCTTGTCAGCGTGGCTAAGCTGGTGGCTCATGACAGAACGCTGAATGAGTGATTTAAGGTTTCAAGTGAGCAGCTTTCACAGTTAATTAACCTGCTGATGGCTGTGCATGTGTGGAGTGGAGCAAGGGATTCATGGGAGGAAGCCCTCTTCAGTTGCCTTGCCATTTCAAGTTAAGACAGCCGCGCACATTGCTGTGACACTGGGCCTAAAGTCATCAAGTCGAGTGATCGCTCATTTGTTTCTGTGGTAGCTGCTTGTTCTGCAGGTTTAGCCTTGTCTTTTCTCTTCACCTTCAAAACATAAGACAAGGGATTAAACAGGAACATGGCTATCTTTCCACACCAAGCTTATAGGACATAAAGAGGAGACAAAATAAACAAAACGTACATTGTAAATATGATTTTCAGACGACTGCAAGTCTAGGGGGCTGTAATGATATACAGTCTATACAGTCTCATTCATTTTACTCTAAAGTCTGACAAAAAGGGCAAGAACAAATGCCAAATTCCAACTCAATAATTATGAAAACCCTTAGCTACTCACTTAGGAAGCTTCCAGTAGGACACCAAAATACCAACAACTACATACTTCACTGCTTTAAATGTTCAGAAAGTTAACTGTAAAGCTGCATTTAAATATGACCCAATCATCCACTGTGGATTTCCAAAACATTTGCCATTCATTCTGTGAGGTCATGGACTAAATGTGTACCTGATCTGGCCTGGGTCACTGCAGTTTGGGAAAAAAAAATACTCACACTTTGAATGTGGAGCCTGAACACCCATCAGTGTTCTCACACCCACCCCAGGTTTCTTCAGAAACTTGATCTGTGGTGTGCTGAAAGCTGGGTCTTCACCTGTTAGCAGATCAACCACTAGTTTCTGGGGTCACTGTGTATTTTGCTCTGGTTTGCCACCCAGGCAGCATTGCATTTCAGTGGGAGGACAGTGTGTGTGATTCATGCCTTGATAATTACAGTGCATGTCCTCTTATTATTAGCAGCTGACTACCGGCATTCAAACAGATGCTATGTGCCCTAAGAAGGATTTGTGCTTTTCTGTAGATGGACTGTGACATGTGGACATGAGTTTATATTTTAATTGCATTTTGATGCAATACTTATAACGCTAATTTTGATTCCCAAAAGATAAATATAAATACAATTTTACCATTTTTCTAAAACAAATACCTCTAAGTGTAAATGGGCACTGCACTGACAATCTACATAAATGCTGTAATTGTCCCCCAAGATAAAGCTTTCGCATATTCATCTGTGCGGCAGTAATGTAAAATTTTACCTAATTTACATCATCCTTGAGGCAGTGCAGCAAAACAATTTCCAAGTGAGGGCAAAAGCTCTGATGAAACCAAATAAGAACACGTACGTCATTATTGACTCTTAGCCTTTTTTAACTACTCTCCAAAGGACAATATAATTGTCTATATGTATTTCACGGTTTTTTCAGTGCACTCTCTGAACACTTAGATGGCACACTTGTGCTTGGAGGCGACCTCAACCTTGGACTGAATGAAGAAATGGATAGGCTCAATACAGCAGGAACTCAGCGTAATTGGCAGTCCACAAATATAATCAAACAGTATATGAGCGACTTTGGTCTTTGCGATGCATGGCGCTCCCTTCACCCCACCAGTAAGGAATATACTTTTTTTTCACATGTTTATCACTCCTACTCTCGTCTAGATTATTTTTTGGTCAGCAGCTCACTGCTGAGTGACGTTTCAGACACTGAGATTCACCCTATAGTTGTCAGCGATCATGCTCCTGTATCTTTAACACTAATGCACAAGAATAATACTATGCCAAGTAAAAACTGGAGATTTAATACATCACTGCTTAAAGATGAAGACTTTATTAAATATTTTAAAAAAGAGTGGACTTCATATTTAGACTTTAATGACACTCCCGGAACATCAGCTTCTGTTTTATGGGAAGCAGGGAAAGCTGTGATGAGAGGTAAAATAATTTCTTTCTCATCACATAAAAAGAAAAAAGAAAACAAAAATATTCAGGAATTAGAAAAAAACATCAAATCACTAGAAGAAGCCTACACGTCCCACCAAGATCAGGAAACATTGAACAAAATACGCAAAACAAAACTAGAATTAAATGAGATAATTGATAGAAAAACAAAATTCTTAGTACAAAGACTACGCTTACAAAATTATGAACATAGTAATAAATCCGGTAAATTTCTAGCAAACCAGTTAAAAATAAATAAAGAAAAAACAACTATATGTGCTGTTCAAGATTCATCTGGGAACACAATATATGAACCGAAACAAATAAACAACATTTTCAGGGATTTCTATAAAACGTTGTATTCACCACAAATAAACCCATCTAAAAAGGAAATTGATCAATTTTTAGACAACATAACTCTCCCAAAATTATTAGACTCTCAAGCAATGGCACTGGATTCGCCACTGACATCAGGTGAACTCCAGGAAGCCCTGATAAATATGTCCAATAATAAGGCTCCAGGTCCAGACGGCTTTCCTGCAGAATTCTACAAAGAATTCTGGACGATTCTAGCACCAGTTTTTTACAGAACGTTGTTAGAAATCAAAGAAAAGGGCAGACTTCCATCAAATATGAATTCTGCAAACATTAATCTCCTGCTAAAACCAGGCAAAGACCCTGTATATCCCTCAAGCTATCGTCCAATATCCCTTATTAATGTAGACCTCAAAATAATCTGCAAAGCTCTCTCGAAGAGACTAGAGAAAATAACCCCCCTCTTAATTCATCCTGACCAAACTGGTTTCATAAAAGGTAGGCACTCATCAACAAATACACGTAGATTACTTAATTTGATAGACTACTCATACAGTAAAAACCTTGAAACTACAATATTTTCCTTAGATGCAGAAAAAGCGTTTGACAGAGTTAACTGGAAATTTCTATTTGCAACTTTACACAAATTTGGTTTTGGATCTTCTTTCATCAACTGGTTAAAAATATTATATAATTCCCCAACAGCTTGTGTCAGAACAAATGACCAGACATCCTCCAGCTTATGTCTCCTGAGGGGCACCAGGCAGGGATGCCCACTCTCCCCTTCACTGTTTGCAATTTTTATCGAACCACTAGCAGCAGCAATTAGACAGAATTCAGCAATTAAGGGCATAAAATGCAAGAACGTAGAACATAAAATCAGCCTTTATGCTGATGATGTGTTACTCTTTCTCCAAAATTCACAAAACAATATCTCTGGGGTGATTGAATTGATAAACTCTTTTGCAAGAATATCAGATTACTCAATTAACTGGTCAAAATCTACAGTCCTTCCTATTAATTGCTGCTTCCATAATTCCTCTTCTACTCCACTGCAATCGGGAAATATAAAATATTTAGGTATTAATGTTTCTCCCAAGCTTGCAGATCTAACTAAATTAAACCATACCCCACTTTTAAAGAAAGTAGAAGGTGATCTGGCTAGATGGAAATGTCTACCCATATCACTCATGGGAAGGGTTGCTGCTATAAAAATGATGGTATTACCAAAAATAAATTATTTATTCTCAATGATCCCAACTAAACCGCCGCAAGATTGGTTCAGATCTCTAGATTCATATATGTCCAAATTCCTTTGGAAAAATAAGCCCCCACGTATAAGCTTAAAAACACTACAAAAAACCAAGGATAAAGGAGGATTAGAACTACCGAACTTTCAGCACTACTTCTTAGCCAACAGGCTTCAGTTTATCTCAGGATGGCTAAAACATACCCTCTTAGATGAACCTTGGCTAGATGTAGAACAAGCACTTTGCAATAATCTAGAGATTTCAGATCTACCATTTATCAGCTCAAACATCCAACGACATGAATGCTTCAAAAGCATCAACATCAGCTCTTCTCTGACAGCATGGTGGGAGTTTCTAAAATTGACGGAGTCTTCATTAATCCCATGCAAACGTACACCTATCTGGAACAACCCTGACATATTACAAAACAATAATATGATAAACTTTTCAGATTGGAATGGTAAAGGAATCAAATATGTAGAACATATACTAGAAGGAACAGAATTTATTTCATTTGACAGACTAGTTACACAATATGGGATCAACAAGAAAAGATTTTTAGAATATCAACAAATTAAATCCATAATAAAAAAGAAATTTAAACTGGGTCAAGTTGAACTACAAACACCACCAAGTGTGGTTCAATTTTTTACTCTTAAAACCCCCAAATTACTATCCAAAATGTACAGAATGCTTTCTAAAACAGATGAATCAATATCACTTCCTATTGCAAAATGGGAAGCGGATTTATCAGTTAACTTAGACCAAAACTTCTGGTCTCAGATTTGCTTAAAAACCTTTCATCTAATCAGAAATCCCAGTCTTCAATTAATTCAATACAAAATACTACATAGAGTGCACTATACAGGTCATCGGATGTTCAAGATGGGCTTTGCATCTACCAACAACTGCTCACACTGCCAAACCAATTCACCGGACAATTATATCCACGCTCTTTGGTTCTGTCCACCAGTTCAGAAGTTTTGGCGCGAGATATGTGAAGACTTATCAAAGTGTCTGAAATGTAACATTCCAACTTCCCCCTTAGTGTGTTTGTTGGGCAGCTTAGATAATGTCACTTCAGAAAAGAATATAGCCCATATGGTTTTCACTGCCCTATGCATAGCCAAGAAAACAGTCCTCATGAACTGGAAAAATAAAAACAATCTTAATTCTAACCAATATAGAAATTATCTATTAGATTACATTAGTCTTGATACAGCCTCTGCCACCACATCAGATCAATTGCTCTGGACTCCTTTGATCACCTCCATCACCTAGTGGGGGTGGGGGGTCATATTTTGGTCTCGCCTTCACTGTTGTGATTGGTGTGGGGGTAGGGTCGGGCTTAGGGCGTCAGGCGGTTCCCCGGGAGCATCTTCCTTGGGGGGCTCAACCCGGGGTAGCGGTCATGGCCAATTAGGGGCTCTGTTGGCTCTTAGGTGACGGCTTCCTCGTGGCTACGTGCAGCGGGGCTAGGGGAGGGTCTGTGCTGATGGACGGGGGTTACTGACCTGGTGGCCTGGCTGCCCCTGGGTGGGTCCGGGACGGGCGTGAGGTTCTGGGGGCGCTCCGGCTCTGGCCTGGGGCCCTGGCCGGGCCTCGGGGGCCTGGGTCCTGGTTGGTGTGTTGCCGGGGTTGTGGGCCGGTGGGTATATGGGGGCCCGCCACTGGCGCAGGGTGCCGCCGGTGCGCCGAGCCACCTGGGGGGCTCTTCAACTGGTGGGGGGGGGGTTGTCACATCTTGCAGGAGCTTTCCTCTCTCAGGAACTCTCTCTGCAAGAGGGGGAGATACAGGAGAGGTGGAGGAAGATCTCAGCCTGGGCGTCTATTGTCTTATGTAGTCTGGAAGATGAGTGGATGATGGGGTGGGTGTAGTTTTCTCTGTTGTGGGGTTGGGTGGACTGCCCCGGGCTCTGTGGGGCCGGGCGGCGCCGCTGCACTGGTCCCCGGTTCGGATGGGCCTGGGCCCCCCTTCCCTGGCGGGTCGCGGAGTATGGGGGTGCCTACTGGGGTCAGCGGGGGAGCTGGCCCCAGGGAGGGGTCACTTGCCCCTCCCTTCCTTCCCTCCCCATCTCCAGCTGCCTCCCTCTTCCCGCTCCACCACAACCACCCACACATGCAGGGCCTTGGAGTAGGGGTGTGTCACCAGGGTGCAGAGGAGGTAACCCCCCCCCCCCCCCTCTGTCCCCTTCTGGCTGCCTCTGCCTCAATTTTATCACGCAACTTAGACATTCACATTACTCACACTCTCATTACACATACATATAGGATCTTGGGGGTGGGCACGCTACACGGAATCCCAATTACCATCAGGGTGTACACCTCACCCCCGGCGTCGTTGCCCACCTCTCAATTTTAAATACACGTAGACATTGAGGGCTAGCAGGAGGGACTATGCGCTTACCTGCTGCTCTCTGGCAGGTAGCTCCATGCCCTCCTGGGTTTTAAATGCACCTTAGAACACACATACATCAACACTACAATGAGCGGGTGGAGGGAGGTTAGGAGTCTTCTCTCACCCTCGTTCTCTGCTTCCTGCTGGAGCAGGGGGGCTAGGAGGAGGAGTTGGCCGTCCGACTGGGATCCGGAATGTGGGGCCTCCCTGCTGCTGCGGAGTCGGGGCGGTCTGCTTCTCCCCACCGCAGGGAAAAGGGTAACACAACCTGGGTCTGGGTGCAGTTCCCCCCTCCAGGGGCAAGGGTACCTAGACCCGGTTCGTAGAGTACGCTTGGGGAGTGTGATTGTGTGTACAGCGTCTCTTTATGTCTGTCTCCACGTTGGTTGAGTGTGGAGTAAGTGCATATGAGAGCATGAGGGTGGGAATGGATGTTTGTATCTGTGTGTGCCTGTATGTCTGTGTCTATATGTCAGGTTGGGTATCAGATGCCACCTCTCTGAGGACAGCTCAGGCCCTCCAAGGTTTGGAGGCCTATCTCCCCCCACCACTTCCCCTGCCGGGGGCGGACTCCCTCAGACATCGGTGCGTTGGTGGTTCTTTGTGTCCGGGGGTGGGCGTCCGGGTACACACCGGCTCACTCCTTGGCGGCTGCTTATCGGGGCCTGGAGCCTGGGGCTCGCTTGGGCCACCTCGGAGGTGGGGTGCCCCCGGCCTCTCGGCCTGGGGCTCGGTCACTCAGGCACAGCTGGCTGCCGGCGGAGCTCACGGGCACGTCACTGCAGCCCCCCCTGGCTTCTGCTCCGTGGCTGCTGGGTGACCCCTCATCTGGGACTCTCCTCGGCTCTTTCTGGGACAGTGGCGCGGCTGCCCCTCTGTTGGTCTTCCTTGGTCTCTTGTGTTCTGGGGGCCTCTGGATGTCTGGAGTTTTGATCTCCTCCATACCTGCTTCATGCCCTGGAGGACGGGGCAGTGGCCCCCCACACCCTCTAGCAGATCATTACATGAGGGAACCTTTTAAGAAAACAAGCGCGTCCATGCTCACAGGTGTACACACGGGTGATTACACACACAAACTACACCCTTTTTGGCTCCTACCTCAATGCACACTGTGCTGTCGATCTTACGTGCTGCACAATAATGTTTAATATTTAGTAGTTACTGTCATATTCCCATATATCATTGTGATGTGGTTTATTGTATTACTCTCGTTTTCTTCTGCTTGTTTTCTTTTTTCTTTCTCAACAGGTGATCCAGGTGATCGATATATGTATTTATTTTTTTATTTATTTATTTTTTTTCTTCTGCTTATTCTGTTGGTTTTTGTTTTTTGCCCTTCTCCCCCGTCCCTCTTCTCAACTGTCTTTCTTTCCCTCTTTCTTTCTCCCTTTTCTTTCCCCCAGTCAAATCTGTCCCGTATTCAGCAAGTGAAAATAAAATAAAGAATAAAAGGTGAATCAAATGGACCATTACGGCAAAGCTGGGATGGTCAATTTGGTAAAGAAAAACCGTTGGGCATCTTTCTTCGCCTTTAGACAATAATTCTGATGGCAAAAGAGCCAAACGGGACAGGCAAAAAAAAAAAAAAAAAAAAAAAAAAAAAAAAAAAAAAATTGTCTATATGTATATAGCTCTAGGTTGTATCAGATTGTGGTTTGATGAGTTCATGTATGTAGTCTCAGTAAACTGTACAATCATGGATTGAAGGGTAATCAGAACAGCATTTCAAAACTAATTTCTCTATAATTGTATCCAATTATTTATGCTCTTTCTAATAAGTGCAGTGACTGACCAAATGAACAGGAGAGGATACGTTCCATTATTAATACTAACACATTGGCAAATAGATATATACAACTATGAAATTTGTCTCTTGTAATTATGCATATTGGATCAACTTCAATGCACTATAAAAGTGTAGATTATTAGCTTTCCTGTGTAAAAGGCAGTATATTTTAACAGGTTAAATGTTAAGTGAATTTTATATGTATACATAAATACATTCATTTCTCAAAAATGGATATGGGAATGTGGAAAAGAATGCCTCACTGCTGATCTATGGGACTCAATGATGCAGCTCTCTTCCAAGCCACTCTGGGATGCATTTAGGACATGCATGGAGAAAACAATGGCGAGTGTATTACCAGAAAAGATAAATCTATCTCATTAATCCCTTATTCTCCCAGCCTGGGAGACACATTTAAGAGAACATGCAGAAGCAGTTCTGTGTGCTAGGATCTCTCATGCAGATGGCAGAGAGGGGGAAAGGAAAGAAGGAGGGGCTATTGTGTCAATCTGTGCATCATTAGACAGTGCAGTGACGGCAAGAGGTAGAGCGGGATTACCAGGATGTGGCGTTCACAACAAAACAATCAGTGATGTCTTGTCAAAGAAAATATGCTGTATTCCTTCTTCTATGAAGCAGTACATCCAAATTAAATGACTTTTTCAGCAAACTATCATTAAATATAAGCTCAGACATATTTATAATTGTATTCTTTTAATGAAGATTTTTAAGGTTGTAGCTATTTTTAGCATCTTTTCCTTTAAAATGTTTTAAGCCCTTGTTCTTCTTTCTCAAATTTCTGAAGATTTCAAATCACCACAATCAGTTCAACGTTAGTATCAAATGACCTTTGCACTGATTGTCCATACTTGGCAACATTTAAAAGCTAGTGCCAGTTGTGTCTCTGTTCTCAGTACAGGGACCTTCAGGGTAAAGAAGGTCTAAAGTCTAAGGTTCAACTATAGTATTTATTGATTGGGCTGAAATCGCCCCATCAATGGTCTTCTAGTCCACAATTCTGTTGTATCACACGGCTACATGTTCAAATTACCACCAGTAAATTCGATTGATTTCGGTCAAAAATGGCATTGATTTTTACCCATCTGAAATGACCAGGGAGTCCATAAAACAGATAAAGAGGTCATAACAATTTTACCAGCCTGTAGAATTCCACAGAAAGATTTAAGGGGTCATGAAAGCCTGATGGTTAAAAATGAAGCCTGCAAAAGGCCAACAAAATGTACCACGGATGCTGCATTACAAATAGCTCCATCTATGAAGCAGTCGATAGCTGAGAAACAAAACGTACTGTTGAGTTTATACGAGTCCAACTATAAAGTATTCTTTTAAGAAGAACAGAGACCCATTTATTTTACCTAACAGACTGAGGAAGAAGACAAATGAAAGTAGATGTAGCAGTGTAACAGTGGACAGACACGTGAAGTTTGCCACTGACCTTGGTGCCTTATAAGTGAGCAAATTTTATTGATTCATTCCTCATCCAACCACCTTGAGCATGTTGTTAAGTTTTAGACTGACGGTGAATGTGTTTCACTTGCTTTCTGTAAACACACCAATGGGTCAACAACCAGGAGTGATTGTCTAGTTGACACAAAAAGAACTATTACTAATTTATGTCTCGTTTTTCCCTAGACTGGACTAACAGCGGAGGATACCTTGTCTCAGGGCCAAGCTGGATTTCAGTGCTGTCAACTTTTTATTTTACCTGTCAGAATGGAAACGGACATACAAGGGTTTGTTTGCCCCTCTGACGTCTTTAGCCACATAGGCTGTGAGAGGAAATAGACAGAGAGCAGATTTTAAGGACCCCACACCTCTTAATGGTATGCTTCGTATGAGAGTGTGGGATTTGGAGGGCCAAGTAACTCTTCCTTGTCTTCTTCCTCCTGAGACATCATTTAGTCTTATAAAGAAAAATGTGGAAGAAAAAGTGATCGGAGCTGTAGCTGGATATAAAAGTCTCAGTTCTCACAGTTCTCCACCTCAGGAAAGATGATGTTCAATACTGGGCTGGCAAATGGGGGGGGGAACGTAAAGAAAATCCTCCGACCTTCTAAATCAGTGAAACCAGATGTTTGGTGTTCTGGTTTTCCTTTAAATCTTCCGGATGTGACAGTTTAAAAGTATAGTGTGTATTTGATCTCTAGTAATGTGTAAAATCTAATTCCGGAAGAAATTAATTCAATGCAAAATCAAAACTGAATCAAATGATTACTGCCTAAACATTGCAGGTCCTTGCCGAGATGTAGGCCTCTGAAGGAAAACTTCCATGTGTTTCAGTGCTGATTTCAAAAGTCTAACCATTTCTCTAATGTATATGTTCAGCTAAGCCAAATCCACACAATGACATCAGATTATATGTCTCAAAACCATGAAAATAAATATGTCTTTCTGCAGCCTTGGCTTTGAGGTTTGTAAGGTTGGAGGGCTGCAATTTTTCAACATGCATGCACGGTTTTGTCATTATTTCACTGATTTATCTGAAAATAGTGACTTTCTCTGTGTAAACCACTGAAGTATAAATGATATATTTGTAGAACATGGGGAAGACAGCTCAGCTAAACCATGAAGTGAGTTATGAAACAGAATTTAAATTTCAAGCTAAATAGACATCAGCAGATCAGCTGCACACTCACTCTTTGCATGTTTCTGATTGTGCAGCCACTGGTGGTAAAGTAATACTTTCTTCAGTGTTTTATTCTGTTTATTTGATATTTCTATTTAACATTTTAGAAGGAAGTGGTACAATTTGTACCCAATACTTCTCCACATAGTTAGTTAGTAAATGCAGTTTCACTGAAATATTTGTATTATTTAAATAATGTGTTAAACTAGTGAGCAGTTGGCATTTATTTATATCCACCCGATTAATGCAAGTCCAATAATCCTTCCTCCTTGACCTCCTGTTTTGTTCTTAATATGCTCCTGACAGAATTATATGCATCTATAGATGCTAAAGATTTTTTATGTACTGTACAAGCAGCAACCTCTGGATCTTGAAAGTGCCAGACCCTCTATTATTTCCAGTAACTTACAAACACTTCTATAGAAGTTTTCATGCAATTTTTATGGCTTGCAGTGTGGTTACATGTACTGACAGACCATCCAAGAAATTAATGAACATTTTATTTTGATGTAACTTATCACTACTTAGTAGGTATCTGGGTCTTTGTGATGCACTCATACAAAGCACCTTGCTAAGTAAGCTAGCTACGTGGCACTCGGCCACCTATGGTTAAGGCATTTCTGACTCAAAAAATATGAATAAAAACCTAAAACAGATGGTGATGACCCAAACTGACACTTCAAAATGGGACTCTACACTCAAATGGGTCACTTTACAGCATTTGGGTGTACATAACTGAACTTCTACTTGTTCTAAGTACGGTCTAATTCCTGAACTCATGGAACTTTGCAATTCTTCAGAACATATGTGCATACTTTAGACCTGAGTGAATGCTTGTCTGTAAAATATGCAGATGAATCAAATAAGGGTTGCCTGTGATGTGTCCAAGTAGAAATGAGTTCTGCCTGAGGGGTGGAGTCCATGTCTCTCCCTCTCTGTCAGATAGTAAGGAACCCAGCACCAGGGAACTTTAGAATGAGCCTTTGTTTTGGTCGACTCTCCTCCTCTAGCTCTCCTGTCATCCTTTGATCATATCAGACTTCGTGCTCTCTTCCTTACTCTCTGTCTACCCTTATAGGTCTGATGTGAGAGATATATACATACAGTACTCTGCCAGGAGAGAAACAAAGGTATCCCACTCACACCAGTCCTTTTCCCCCCACAGGGCAATCTCTGCTGTCACCTCCCAGCCCCTTCCCCTCAAGACCCTCACTCAGGTGACAGGAGGTATGAAAACACTCAAGTTTTTTCTGAGACACAAGAAGGCCTATATTAGTCTCCCTCCGTGCACCATCAGCGGCATCCTTCTAACTAAGACATGGGTCCACACCTGTGGATATTATGACACGCATCTGTCAAGTGAAGTCAAAACTTGCCAATCCCCTATCAAGATTGAACCATTTTAGGAACGAAGAAAATTTCTAGGGTTTTATTGTTGCATTAACAAGTCTTTAGCCCATTACCACTGACAGCTAAACCACCCAGGTGCTTGTCTTGTCATTGTTATTGGGAATTATTCAAAATATAAAGGGAAGGGCACATTTAAGCATGGCAGTTCTGCTTGGGAAGTTACAATTTTACATATCAAAGTTAACAATGGGTCATTATACCATCTGTTTGTCTTATTCCTCTGATTCATTTTAGGCATTGCATTGATTTTTGTATTTACTCCGGCTCTGCTCATACATCTCTCCCACTCTCGCGGTCCCCCAAGCTTGCCGTAATGCCTCGGCCCAAACACAGGAAGTGTCAGCCCCCTGCTATGCATTTGGTGCTGCTTCCCAGCTTTAAATGCCCCAGACTCTGTCAATAATATTGATGTAATCCACGGGCATTTTTGAGTGATCCTGCTGTCACAGAGACATAATGACAGGCAGTGGAGGCCTGATTGGATCTGCACTACAGCAAGGTTGGCCGGCGCACAGCCAGGCATTGATAAAGTGTCACAGACTTCAGTGCTTTGATTAGCCCTTCGACTAATGCCATGCTAAGCAGAAACATTACTCTGCCCCGCTAGCTATACAGCTAGAGGAGGGGAGGGCTGACTGAGGGAAAGGGAGAAAATATACTCTACAGGGAAATTAACCAATGCGGATGAAATGGTGTACCAAGGAAATTCTTGGATAAATTAACAACGCAATTACATTACATGACACACTGCAAGATGGATGAGGAAAACTTGGCTGGTATTATGTTCTGTTTTCCAAATTGCAATTTATTTGAGGGCTCTAATGGATGCCGTATTAAAACATCTTGGGCTGCGGTCAGATTTCATTGTGTGTCACCCAGATGTGATTGATGACCTTCTCTTCCACGCCCCTCGACCCCTCCCCACTCACCCACCCACCCACATCCTCTCTTGCAACCCTTTACTTCTCCCAAGTCCCCCCCCCCCCCTCACACACACCCCCACCCCTCCTCTCCTGCTGCATTCTGTGCTTTTTACTGGGAAGTTTGAACATTAGGAACATTTATATGGATCCAGGAGTATTCAATTGATTTTCTTATCGCTTAATTTCCTTGCTTGCTCCTGCAATCAGGCGATAAATTCTGAGCACACTGAGAGCCGAAGTCCTTCTCTCCCTCTCAAGCTTTCCCTTTCTCTTACCCGTAGTAAAATTCTATCAATAATGCCATTTTCCTGGAATCCCGACCTCTGATCGTGTCCCTCTGATCTTCCTCTGGCTTTTCATGTGCCTTTGTTCCAGTTGCAATGATAGCTCCAGCTATTCTTAAAATGAAAATATAATCAAAAGTATTTTTATTGCTGTAGCAAATGCATTTATGCGTAAAGGACATCTGGAAATCATCCACAGCTGCTTGCTCAGTTATGACAATATCATAGTGACTTTATTTTACCATCCATAATTACTCACAGGACAGTGAAAAACCACATGCTATCTGCTTTGAACTTGACAAAACAGGGTTTGCCCAGATTGACCCAAACAATGTGAAGCAACCCAATCCTCGATACACTTTTCCTCTTTCAGTACTCTACCTTTCTTGCTTACTTCGAGGTGATGCAAACCTTCCAGGGAGGGAAAGGTTAATAACATTCCGAATAAATCAGCATGCAGCACATCCCCTGGATGACATCAGTGAGTGTTCCTCCAACCCACAGGGCCATAAACAGCTTTGTTTTTTTCCAGGTTTGTTTCAGATGTGAGCAAACGGATAAATAATGAATGAGCCGCACTGATGGGACACATATTTCACTTAGCGGAAATGGCTTTAATGCAGTCGGCCTGTATTACACTCCCAATCACTGGGAAGGAGGAGTGCTGCATGGGGGGAAAAAATGTGCAAACTAAATTCAAAGAGTGTTGAACTCAGGTTTATCTACAATGCAAATGACCTAGTTTTCAACAAAACTCCTGAACCAGCTCTGCACCTGCTGTAGTCTATGAAAATAATTTGTTGCGTAGGGAGATCTGGCAGTGAAATTAGAGGTGGAGATTTTTTTAACCATAATTTGGAATGATCTGTTGCATTCTTGCCAGGTTGTCTCAGAATAAGAAAGACATGCAAATAGAACAGAAGGAAATTCAGATTTAGGAAAACCGTCTTAAAAATGACAGATTTTTCTTTGTTTAACTTCCCTGCCGGATCATTTCCCATATCACGTAAGAGAAAGACTGATATGTAATAGCATGTAAATTAAATGATTATTTTTACTCTATGTCAGGGATATAATAAGAAACTACTTCATGTGCAGCCCCATGAATTTCCACTTTATGGGCTTTGATTTCTGGTATGCAAGACATCTGAGAGGTATCTACAGAATCTTATTCTAATTCACTATTTATTTACATATTCCCAGTTCTTTGTGTCTTGGGGAAATTCAGCATGACTTTCTCTTTTCCCAGGTCTCAATGGTTAAAAACAAAAGTGAGCCTGAAGTTTCTTTTGGCCATCACATGGCTTTTAGAGGGTTTGTCTAAACAAAGTTTGGGGTTTGTAAATAGCGAAGGTTATCTGGCCATCGAGGCCTCCAGATGGTGGCTGAGCCAGACCACCTGCTATGGAAATGCCTTTGCTGTGAGGGCTGTGTGGAAATATTCAGTTCCCCAGTTCTCTCTTTCTCTTTCTCCCTCCCATACACACACACATCTTCATGGCTAACATGATAGGAGCTAAGAAGGAGAAGCCCTTCAAACACAGCTCTAAGACTTCCCCTCTGTCTCTTTCCCTCTCCCCCATGTTGACCCCCCATCACTCTCCCCAGACTTTGCCCGCAGAACAAAACAGCTGGACAGGGAGGGCTTTCCTGCAGGTCCAGATCTATCACGTAAAAAAGATGACACATCTTTTGAAGAAACGGGGCAAAAGGGAGAAGAGGCGGTTGTGCGAGAGAAAACATAAACAAAGGTGTTTTCTTATGATGGTCGCCAGTGGCACACAAAGAAAACTGGAAGAGGGCAAAAGAAAAATTGCTTACAATACAAACTCTTTGAATGACAGCCTAAAGCAGGAAGCCCAAACTTGAATGCCGTAGAATGTATTTTGTGTATATCTTATAGTTTCTCTACTTTGACTCGAGATCCAAGTGAGTGTGTTTTTATTCTTGCTTCTTTTATCGTGTATTTTCAGTACTTTATATTACCACACTTTGTTTCACAGTTGAACATCTTCAGTGGACCAGCTAAAAAATATAAGTATGTTGTTTATCTGTGGTTCTCAGAAAACCCCCCCTACTAAAATATATCGAAAGCTTTTCTCTATGGTTTTAAGGAGAGAAACTCCACTGATACCATATCACCCAACTGTTTTGGCACTTGACTTTGATCGACTGAGTTTCAGCAGTGTGGTTGAGCGAATACCCCCTTCTCCGCAATCCTTTAAGAGGTCATAAAAAGCACCACTGTACATCAAAACAACCAACACACTCCACTCACATCATCCGACATGACACGTGAGATGACACTGACCACAACAATAGTTAAGCCTCTTTGATGGTAAAATGCCTTCGTGTTTATTTACATCAGGCCGCCTCTTTGCCCGACTGTCAGTTATGCGCAGTGCTATGGGTTCTTTTGAAGTTATCGGGGGGCGATGGTACAATGTCCCACCCAGGGAGCGTGAAGAGAGGTGACCATATTGAGAGCACTTGTTGTTGGAGACACATGGGCAGAATAAGGCACAGAGTGTTTGACTGGGGAAAGTTTTTGACCTTAACAGCAGAAGAGGATGAGCATGAGGCTGTTGTTTTATGATCGGGTTGATGCAGAGGTATTTGGCACAGGCGTATTTCAACAACATGTTTGGGATAAGAACCATCCTTCGTCATAAAAACATGAGCTAATCCATGATCCTTTTGACCCTATAATTGATATGAAGTAGTGACAGGAACGTGCAGAAAATATGGAGAGAATATCCCCAGATGTGTGTTTATTGACAGCAATTTCCCTATAAACATAAAAGCAAAAGAACATCGTTACTCCTCGTGGACACCCACATAGACAAACATGCTTTTTGCATTGCTAACACTGCTATTGTCAGGCATCTACTTACTTGCCAACCTGCACTCTCCACACCAGCCCCCACGTTATCCCCACAATGTTAATTAAAGCTGAAAGGTTACAAAAGGTGGAAGCCAATAACAAGGCCACATATTACACTTAAGTTCCTTCTTTTCCTTGCACCCACTCAATAATTCATGCTATCACAGTGTCTACAAGGAAGTGAGGCTTCTCTTCCTTTGAGAAAGCCTCAGACAAGGATCATCTGTCCTCTGGACTCATTGTAAGTAAGAAAGTGTGGGCAACAATATATACCAAGCCAGCCCCAGCCTCATAAATAAATATGGTGATTGTTAATGGGGTTTAAAATTACTCATCCTGCTACCCTGCAGACTGCTAGTGTGACCACATACATGGCATACAAGCACATGGAGGCTACGTGGTCCTCCAGATAGAATGTCTGGCACCACTGATACCACATAATGGCCACTATGCCTCCACTTCCACCTCGTCCTTGTCATCTTTGTTATCTCTGCATCGTCTTCCTCACCCTTTCCCTTGTTTTCCACACCTTTTCTGTAGTTTCAAGGTGCTTGTTTGTCACCAGAGGATAGAACAATAGATTTTCTTTCCTCCACTGTTTGCCTGTATATAGAGCTGCTTTTCATTTTTATGTTGCAGAGTGTTTGCTGATTTCTATCAGCGTTTCAATGTCATTACACCTGCGGCCACCAGTGCTCATATTCTTGAGATGTCTTTTTCTTTATCTTCTTTCCAGATGTTTTTTTTCTCATTTGGAACATATGCATCAGGCACACTTATAGCCCCACTTGACTCATGTTAAAAAAAAATAATAATAATACTGCTCACGCATGTAAAAAAATACAGAAATGTTTTGTGTGTTGGATATTGTGCTTTTCATAAACATCCCACTCTTGCTGTGATGTATTTTTCCAGAAATGTTTTTATAATTAAAATATAATGCAGACACAGGCTTCAATTTCTACCCACTTGCACTTGAAAATATATTTTTCTTCTAATACTGAGAGAGCGCAGAACATGCTCTCTCTAATAGAAATGTAAACTGTCTGTGGTCCATGTTTATACTAGCATTGATAAACATCATGTATTCAGGCAGCATCTGGTCTTAAGGACAGTGTTTATTTTTCTACAGTTTAGGAAGGGTGATCTATTTTTTTCAGATTCCTTTAGTTCTTTTTTTTTCTTCGTCTTCCTGCTGTTATTATTGTTGTCGATAATATAGCCGGAATCTATTTTTAATATCAACTCTTTTTTTTTTTAAAGAATATGCAAGCATACGCTTCATTTTACTGAGGTGCAGACCATGTCTCTGCTCTTTTCTCCACCATAGTATGGTGTAGTGTTCTGTAGCGCTCCAGCTCGATTGCATGCCTGTATCTCCCCCTCCAGGACAACTTGCATTATGGTCCCATTCTCCCTCAACACTGAGGCTTGAGAAAGCAGCAGTTGGAGCACAACATCTTCTTCTCCATCTTCATCCTCAAATTCTGAAATCTGTCTTTCAAATCACCAGAGGGAACAGGAAAAAAAATCCTAAATGAAATATCAGCAGCCAATAGATCCTCTGTTCAGAGACAAAATAGTTTTAGGAGGGACTCGGGCATTTTGCCTGAATTCTGTTTTTCCCAACCCCATTCTCATCTGTGTTACCTACTCCCCAGCGCCAGCCTGAGCTGATAACAAGTGAGTGCACTCCCTAGAATGATGGATGGGCTTTAGCCATAGGCTTGTCAGGAGAGGGTGCAGGGCCATATGGAAGTGGCATATGGAAGCTCATAGTAGAGGATGGGGCAAAAGGAGGGGAGTGACAGAGATATACATTAAAGACACTGTTTTGCTCTTAAAAATGCAGGGTTCATCAGTTTAGCGGGGAATATCAGTCAGTGATGCTTCCTTCCGTGGAGGCAAACAAACACAAACAGATGCAAGAGTTTGTCCTTTTGTGATTCGAGCAAGTTTTCTCTTGCCAAAATAATTGTTTGGAGTTATGAACTGGGTTTGAAAATGTAAAAAATATTCTACAAGCAGGAAAAAGGACTAATATGAGGCCTTCTGCAGAACACATCTACTATTACGTTTTATTTTAATACTTTTAATACTCAGTTTAATTCGATTAATTTGTTGTCAGCCCCATTTCATTTCCAGCTCAACTCAGAGGAATGCCAGCACACAGGTTCTCTCGCGCAGTCCTGTGAACAAGCATTAAATATGTCTTCAGATCAAGTCATGATCAGTCTATTTTTACCTTTTTTTTTTAAAAAAAAAAATCTTTGTCTATGTGCGTGTTGGTGTGTATGTGCACTATCAGCTGTGGAAATGTGTGTCTGTCTGTCTTTCTTAGTGCCCTGTGGAGTGTCTGTGGGCCCTGAGGAACTCTGTTTGATTGTTTAAAGCCCTTCTTAATTGGCGCTTTGTCTGCACGCTCCTAAATGAGGCGGGACACCCACGGTGGGGGTTCCCGTGGAGACCGTGGGCCGTTTGACAGCCCCCACAGTGGGGCCTGTCCCACAACCCCTCAAACTGCCAGCTGCATGACAGCGGCCCATGCTGCACCACCCTGGCCAATTAAAACTCAGCTGTCAGGACCAGACACTATACCAACACTGGGTGACTGAGTGTGACTGTGAGATAGCAGAGAGAAAGTGTGTGTTCATGTGCTCATGCAATCATTAGCTGATGAATAAACCCTTTTCTCTTCAAGCCACTTGTGTGTTTTTGTTTGTATACAGGATGTGTGTATTTCAGTGTCCTAAGGTGTACATGACACCCTCGTGTCCATGCATGCTCTTAAATAGCCACCCCTTGTAAGTGGGTTCAAGTTGTAAGTGTTTATGTACGTGTAGAAGAAGTGTTCTTTGCCAGTTAAACTGCTCAGCAGACAGGTCGTATTGGGTTACATGCAGACAGATTTGTAATTCAGAGTAATCACTTAGGACAAGGCCTTACACCATTTTATCTGGTCATGACTCTAGGCCAAAGTCAATACTCATAGTATAGTAATGAGAAGGGGCTAACTGAGCACATTTTATTAAAGCTCTGAGGAGTGAATCTGATGTCAACCTGTTTCCCAGTGAAAATATCTCATTCTCTTTCTTTCACACATTTTTTTTCTCTTTCCGTTCTTCTAATTCTCCGTCTACCTGCAGCATTACTTATTAGACCTTCTGCTCATAGGTGGTAGAAATGCCTCAATTCCTCCCTTTTGTTGCCTAACAAACAAACACAAATGTCTTCCAAACAGGATAAAGAGAATTGTCAGAACTTGATAATATCTCACACAAAGTCCTCTCACAAATCCCAAACTATTGAACAAGCGACTGCAAAATGTCTAGTAAAAAAAAAAGGCCTTGTATTTATGTTTAAGACATAAAATCGCTGAAAAACATCTATTACGTGAGGAGATTATTCTGGAATGACAGAGATGAGTTCAAAAGCCCTATGGCGGGATTTGTAATCTGAGATTCCAGCATTGGGCATAGATTCAGTTTAATCCCTGCTGAAGGCAAAATACAGTTATTGGAAACTTCTCACCTCATCATAACCATTTTCAAGCATCACATAAAAGCTCACCTCACCAATATAAAATCCTCAGCATTTTTTTTAACAAAGGGGATCATCTTACCTTATGGTCTCCTTATTGAATTCTGTGCCTCTCTGTGGTAGATATGCTATATGTAGTGAACAATGTAACATTGTTGTGAAGGTGCACTAGCACTCTACCCTTGGGCTAGTCTGTGAAGGAGCATGATTTGATTGACAGACAGTTTCTGTGGGGGTAAGTAATAAAGTCAGAGTCAGAAACAGTACAGCAGCATAACTGCCTACCCCCTCCTGTGTGGCTGAACAGAAATACAAGATATTCTTTTTCAGTTTTCTCTAAAAGGTGAAAAATGCACTTTCTTGATAAAAAAAAAAAGTTTTTAAAAAGTGATTGATACTTAAGCATAGGCAAAGCCGAGTAACATTTAAAGAGATCAGATTTTACAAGCTTCAGCCAAAAGAAAAAAAAAAGTGAAGTAAATGAGTAAAATCACAATAATTATATTATCCACCTGCAAAAAAATGGACCTCTTTTGCTTGCTTCGTTAAAGATATCAACGTAGAAGTGCTCTACAACGTGGTACACTACTGGAGCACACATGGAAAAATATACACACGCGCGCAAATTTTCAGACACACAGAGACACTCATCTTCTGTGTCCTGCATCTGGAAGTTGCTCCATGAAAAGTGGCTTCTTCCTGCTCTCACTGGAAACATTTTCCAACCAGTGAGGGCTTCTTCTGGGAGCTGGCCCACATCCAGGAACACTCAGACTTCACAGCTGTCTTACAGCGTTTAAATGCAGCATATGGTACCAAAGTACCATTGTTTCACCACTAAAGACCCTGTTTTTTCATCATGGAAGAAAGGCCATTTAATGTCAGCTTCACTTGGAGAGAAGAAAGAAGTTTTGAAAACTCAAACTGGGCTGTGAGAAAGAGCGATGTCGTTTTTTTTCTCAGACCATCACTAATTTTGGCAGTGATGACATTTTGATTCTCAGTCTGTGAGTTTGTGAAACAACACCATCTGTGTGCTTTCCTCTAATTAGGGTAATAGCCGCAAATATTACCGCAACAGTTTCTCATGACAAGCTGTTACATGCCAATGTGTGAAGACTTTTCTGGGTTTGATAGGCACAAGTTAGCAATTACACTGATGTAACTGAACAGCAATGCACCATTTTAATAACGAACAGAAGATTCCATATTTATCTAATTTGGCATTGTTCCCGTGAAGTGGATCGCATCTGCAGAATTATAGTCTTTCTTTAACTTGCACATTTTCTATTTTTAATTTCTGCATTTTCAGTCTAAGGTTGCATAAGGTCAAATCTTGTCAACTGAAAAAAGATTTGCGTGTTTTCTAAAAACAATAAGACCTTTGTGCCGCATGGGATGGGAGCGTGACTGCAATTATCCAGCCTCACCTATGTGCAACACGCTTCACATTACCTCAAAAACAATATCATATTCATCATCAAAAGCTGACAAAACATTTCATTCTAGGACACGCAGTGCATCACATTATCTTCTCAATCTCCTTACTTCATTTTCTTCGGTACCATTTGAACCCCAAATCTGACATTAACAAATGGAAGTTAATTTGCCTCCCTCAGAACACGTTATAATCAGTCTAAAGGTTAATGTTTCTGCTAATTTATAAATGCAGAATTGCTGTCAGCATGAGGGGGAAATGGTTTTGAAAGGCCTGACATTGTAAATTAAGCCTGTCAGATCGTCTCTCTGCGCCGGCGGATCAGAAGATGCCACAGTCTATGATGTCAGACAGGCAGGCAAACAGCCTTGGGGGACAGACCTTGCTCCCTCACTTCCAAACACTGGGAATGCCTGGAATTATGTGGCTATGGAAAGGTAGTTGGGTGCACATCCTGGTAGGTGGGTCTCACCTTCAGGGACTGTCCTTGATGGTCAAAAACCCAAATGATGGAGGTGGTTGATGAGATTTTAACTAATTCTGTGAGACTCACAGGAAGGCTCATACGAATGAAGATGTCATGCTTTGTCAATATAATGTATTGTCAGAGCACAGCAGCCATACTCTCAGACCACGTGTCTGGGATTCAATTTGCATAGCTATCTTTTTCTTCATTCTAAACGCCAGGGAAAAAAAAGCTCCATCTCTTGAGACTGAATTCTATGTATGTATGTATTTAGATATGGTCAATAACTCATCGCTATATCACACCTACAATTCATGAATCAGTGAAGGATCTATGTCAAGCTTTTAACATAAAATAAAGATAGTGATGAACTAGATTGAGCACCAATAAAAACAATGCCCTTGCCAAGAAAATGGATAGCTGTAGTTTTGGAGTTATAGGGCATTAAAGGCTTGTGAGTCTTTCGTAGCTTCTCCTTTTCACATCCTTAAGCAAGAGGCTGAACCCCAGACCTTCCCCGATATGTCATTTGGCATGTGAGTGTGTGAATGTGGTAGATGATACACTGTATGGACATGTGTGTGAATGGGTTAACAAACATATTATTGAATTGTGGTGCAAACCTATTGAAAGTAGTTCCCATTTTGTAAGATAAAAGTACATTTTGTATCAACCAAGTCTTTAATCTAGTATGTCCTCGCTCTCAATTTATTTGCTTAAACGTTGGATGGCAAAATTTTTCTTCCAAGTATTAGAACTGGCAAAGCCGAGTTCCCATGAACTATCTTTCCTCTGGAACTGTTCCATTCATGCTAAGTGTTGTATAGCCTTGTGGGATGGAAAGAATTACAACCCTACAGTAAAGCCTAAAAGCTAATCAGACATTGGGGGGGGTTATAGGACTATGGGAAAACAGCCAAGCTCTGACAAGCACCAATCTAGTCCTACCAGTGAGATGATGAGGCCAAGAAGTAAGATAAAGATTATGTCAAATGTGTGGTTGAATTCCACCCCCCATGTGAAATAAATAAGATCTGATCCGGGCAGATTTCTTCCTCAGTGGGAGGAAATGACAACTGACAGATTAGACATCTTCTACTATAATCTGTATAAAGCTTTGAAATATAGGTTGGCTTAGGGCCAGACTCTTTCTCTCCTTCTGTCCTTCTGTGCAAGTCATCCAATCACAATCACACAAGCAAAATGACCAGAAGAATTAACATGGCTAAGAGAGGCCTGAAACCAACCCGGAAACTTACTGATTCTTGCCCATCAAGCATCTGTAACAGTTACAAAAGTGAGTGTGTGTGTGTGTGTGTGTGTGTGTGTGTACTTATATTTCTAATGTTGAAGGGTCTAATGTTGAAAACCAATAATATGGGGCAACTCCTCTGTGAAGTCCAAATTCAAGGCCCCTCCACAATACATTTCCTTTTTAAACAAGTTCAAGAGTCTCCTGAACTCAAAAGTGTGCTTGTGCCTCCTGCTGTTTTCACTTGGTACACAAGATAGCAAGAACTGTAAATGTGTGAGTGAAGTGTGTGTTAATGTTTGCTCTTCAGTGCCCCCTGTGCAATGCCACACTTCTGAAAGTGTGTAATTACCATTTGGCAACGTCTTTGCTAGGACAGAAGAAACAAGGGTATTGTTGCTTCTTCTTTTTCTTTCAGATGGTCCCACTAGGCTCACCGCAGCAGATCATCTGCCTCTGTCTCACCTTATCCCTAGCAGACTATGCATGTCTTTTTTGTGGTCTTCCTGTTTTCTTTCTGTATGATAGTTTAGCTTCATATGCAACATCCTTTGCCCAGCGAATACACTGTCCCCCCTCTGCACGTGTCTAAACAATTTCAGATTTGTCTCTCGAACTTGCTCTACAAATTGCCCAGCCTGTGATGGCCCTCTGATGTATTTGTTTCTAATCTCATTCATCCTCGTCACTCCTAACTGAAATCTTTAACATCTTCACTGTTATACCTTTCTCAGTCTCATTCACATATATGTGATCTGTCTTGTTTCTACTGACTTTCATTCCTTATTTCTCCAGTGCATGCCTCCACCTCTCCAGACTCTCTTCCACCAGCTTCCTACTCTCACTGCAGATTACAATGTCATCTGCAAACAACACAGTCCATGGAGAATCCTGTTTGACCTCATCTGACAACCTGTACATCACCACTGCAAAAAAGAAGGGGCTCACAGTCAATCCCTGATGTAATTCCACCCCTATCTTGAACCTATCTCTCACTCCTGCCAGTATCTTGCTATCCTCATACATGTCCTGCACCACCCTACGCCTGACTTCTTTATGCAGTACCAGTTCCTCTCTTGGCACTCTATCAGATGCTTTCTCTTGATCCACAAAAACAGAGTGCAACTCTTGACCTTCTCTATACTTCTCTATCTCCCAAAGCATGCATCACATCCATAATGCTCTTTCTCGGCATGAAGCTATACTGCTGCCTGCTGATCATCACGTCAATTCTTAACTTAGCTTCAGCAACTCTTTCCCATGGCCTCATGATACATCTTATATGTTTTCTCTGTAGTTACTAAAGCTGTGCACATCATTCTTATTTTTGAAAATAAGTACCAGTACACTCTTCCAAACATGGTAACACCAATGAATAAATTGAAAACCTTTTTCAAATAAAATTAACACTATGTACCAAAAATAAGTGTTCAGTTATACACATCTTTCAGTACAATAATGGAAATTCCTACAACTTTATTACTAGTCTATAGATTGATAACTATCTTTTTTCATTAGTTGTGACTTTGAGAATGGTGATGGTCTTGCCAATGCAGTCGAAAGTAAATAATAGGGTCATCTATAATTCTGGCAAGGTGGTATATGATAATTTTATTGAAGAATAAACAGGGAGTTAGCCTATGGCACTAAAGCGGAGTATTTTCTATCGCCAACCATTTACATTACAGTGAATCAAACATTAATTTTTTATGTAAGAAGTAAGTGGTAGCTTGCCATGACTACAGAAAGTATATTATGCATTACAGTAGGAATCTTTAGGGTTTTTATTTGTTTTTTTTGTTTGTTTTTTTTAGCTTATTGGCAGATTAACATACTAAAAGCTGTTTGTTTAGTTGGCTGGCACTTTACATCAGTGGGTGACCAGGCGACCACAGGCCACATGGCCAGAGTGCCGCAGGCTGTGTTTGAGTTTGACCCAAAGCCCTTTGCTGCATGTCATCAACCGCTCTCTTTCTTGCTCGTTCTCTCTCTCCACACTTTCCTGTCTATCTTCACTGCTCCACTATCCAATAAAAGCAAAAGTCTTTCCCAAACTTTGCCAAGAGCTGCAGGGTTCAAACACAATTTCAAACTCCTCATTTAAGCATCGCTTTCTGAATCTTATTTTGGTTCCATTCAGAGATTCAGCTTTTTGCAGCTCATTCTCTGCACCGACTAGGTTGGTCCCATTGTCAGACTGAATCTGTGTGACTTGATCACTCCTACACACAAGGCTTTAATACAAGAGGCAATTTCTACAGAGTGAGACATTTCGTATGGTCCCGCACGAAGCGTATGTAAAGATAATCTTTTTACTTGACTTCCTTTTTTCTACTCCAACATTGTTGGATAAGCTAACAAATAAATAATAATAAATACAAATAAAAATACTGTTTATAAAATTAAATGATGTTTGTAATTCTAATTTCTTTGATCTTACCTGTATGGTATTTTAGTTTTTGTATTTTGGGGGCTTTTTTTTTAACAAAGTGGGACCACCGAAAATTCTGGGTATCATAATGGTAAAAAAAACAAAAAAACAAGGGTTTTGTGTGTGTGTGTCCTCTACCTTGTCATCATTGCTTTAACTTGTCATGATCCAGTGAAATGGTGTGTCACCTGAAAGCCTCACAACTCTGCACCAAATAAGCAGCACACGTGTAGGAGGCTGAGGACTGTAATATCTGGAAAAATGGGAATAACTTTTATTTTCTAGGAGAAAATACAGCTGATAGAAAACCTACACTGTTTATGATTCTACCGATAAAGTATCAGATTTATTTATTTATTGCTAAGTAAAGAGGGGACTGTCTTCAGTAGATTGTATAGATTATTAATACATTTTCACCAAGTACAGAATGTCTTAGGAAATACGCATTAAGGTAAGCAGGTCGTTTTTCTATCTGAATTTTAAAGTAATTTGATTTATACATCTGATTCTCTTGCAGCACTGAAATCCCTCAAGACTAAAATGTGGGGGCAGAAGATTCTTTTGATGCTGCTCTTTGTGAATATTGCACAATTCCCCGGGGTTTCTATTGTCCATGTACCATACCGTATCTGTCCAGGCTCTACCTTCCCCACTCTTCTGCTCTCGTTCAGAGACAGATGAGAAGAAAAATGTGCAGGTGTGTTAAACTATTTTCTTTCTTTCTTTTTTTTTTTTTGCTGTGTCGTCTATTTTGTAGTTTTATTTTACATGAAAAAGAAGCACACTGAGAAATATGAAGGTAGTTTTGTTGGCAGTGTCATCCTTCCGTATATTGGTCAATAAGTCTTAATCGTTAGCTTCCAATTTTTTGTTTTGACACTATATAATTTGGCATTCGTTCTTTACTGTCATCAGTGTAGTTTTTCTTTTTCTTTTTTTTCTTTTTTCTGGAACCTGTACATGTCTTTGAGTTGACATTCAATGCTCTCTATGCCCCAGAGCTGTGATGACCCCATGCTGAGGCTCCCAGGCCCCACCAGAAGGGCCTGAAGTGCTTCGCCAGGGTGACTTATAGCTGCTCTGATGAGAGACACATTCATTTACATTGACACTCACATACACTCTCATGGAGACTCAGAAACAATGCAGAGGAAGTGAATCAGGCTCATGGATACAGATGTGTGCATAAATGTTTTCTTGTTGGCAATTCATTAATTTTTTTAGACAGATATGGATACCTTTTGTGAACCAGTGCAACTAAATTAAAATATATTTAACTAGTTTTGTTAGTGTGACACATTTTGAACATAAAAAAACATGTGGCAGATTTCAAATGAACCTGATTTCAGAACCAGATTTCAGAACCTGAAAAAAAATGCAATAGGTACAGCAAACTCAAGTACTAATGGCATACTCCCTTAACAAATCACTCTCTGCACAATAGCAAGCACACACACCTGCGTACACACACCTGGCCACCCGTTTACTCACTCTATTCTTGCTGCTCCAAAGCCCCACCCAGTGTAGAACAAGAAGTGCATGACGGTGCTCTCTTGGACATGAGGATTTAATAGGTGACCCTGGGCTGCACGCTGGGTCCCCCGCTGCCTGGGCTCATCCAGCCGTAAAATGAGGCACAGGCAGGACCCGGCTGGTAATGAGAACTGGCATTTTGCTCAGGATAACCTCGGGAAAATCGCTTCTATAAATACCTTCTATAAATAAAAGTGTACCTTGGCCCAAGACTGCGTAAGGGGCTTTCTCTGAAAAGGTCATTTATTGCCCTGGCTCTGGCACAACTCACCATGTTCTTGTTTTCCTCCTCACTAATACCTCTGTGTCTGTCACGTGGTCCCTGCATCTTTTTTTTTCTTTTTCTTTTATAAGGTCTTTGTGTTTTAACTCTAAAGAATATGGCACTTTATTATTCATGTCATGTGACCCTTGGCGAGCTCCTTCATTCCCCTCATCTCTTTGAATGATCCTGTATATCCTTGACCTTGGTCTGGTCAGGACGTACATGTTGGAGTGAGAAACACAAAAAAGGAAAGAGCTGAGGCGGGGAAAGTAAGATGTAAAACAATCACTTCAAGAGAAATATGAAGCTCATCGAATTTGCTAAAGCATGTTGTGTAGGAACAGGTTTTAGAGTTAGAGTCACTAACCCTGTGTTAATTACCCCCCCGAAGGCTTTTGTGTGTCTCTGTGTGTGTCGACACCATGGCCATGTCTCATTCATCAGTGCCACATCGAATCTGTTAGCCTGACTATAGCCACTGTGTTCTGTTATACACATCAGATTTCAAATGTGTGTCAGATTCCTCCAAATGCGAGTGTTGT
The DNA here is from genome assembly GCF_963576455.1 of Neolamprologus multifasciatus. Taxonomy (NCBI): domain Eukaryota; kingdom Metazoa; phylum Chordata; class Actinopteri; order Cichliformes; family Cichlidae; genus Neolamprologus; species Neolamprologus multifasciatus. The sequence goes on along the minus strand of NC_140457.1, from coordinate 14,424,676 downwards.
GCTTTTAAGTATGAATCTTTTACTAATATAATCAGGCAGGAAGAATGTGAGGACCAAAGCCCTCTAGAGGCCAAAGTAGTCAACTAAAGCAAACAAAGGAGCCAGCTTATGTTGTCATAGAAAATGGATGAATGGGTTAGAAAATAAAAGCTTCAGTGTTTTGGTAGCTAATTAATATGTGCTTCACCAACAGATAAAAAGTTCCTCAGATTTTGTCAGGGTGACAACTGCGTTACCTAAACACTAATGAAAGTGCTGTTTGTTTTTAGAATCTGACAAGCTGATGTTTTGTTTTTTAAAATAAGTAATCTAGGTGGTTTATACAGACAGAGACAACAGCTATTTAAGCACAGGTGAGAGTAAAAGTGGCACCATGCATAAATAATCTGACATATTACATTAAAGTCTTATCATTTGATCCATATACCCTCCCTCATTCTCCTGCTTTCATGACACAGAAGGAGCCAGGGACCCTCTCTGCAGGCCAGGTCACTACTTAAACTTCGCTTAGCCCTCGTTTTCTGCCTGTGGGTAACTTAAACTGATTAGCCTCGACCCTACTTGGAATGGCTGACCTCCCAGTGCATCCAGTACCACTTATTGATCAATATTCATATTGATCCCAGCCCCCTATGCTGATCAAGGGTGGATGTTTCCATTGATTTGACCAGATTAGGGAAGACAAAAGGTTGCCAAATCAGTTTAGATGCAACCTGTCAATGGTATATGACAGCAAGTTGCACAGGGATTTCCAGCCTGGATTAGATTTGATGAGTGTTAACTGTGGAATTGATATAGCTGTAGGACTCTACCGATCGGTAGCTAATCAAGTAACATAGTATGTTAATGCTTTCACGCTTGGCCTTTGAATAGATGAGGTTTTACGCACTAATTTGACTCACTAAACCCAGTGATGGATCAAATTTTTAAAAATTATGCTTTTCATTTTTTAAAGTTTGTACTGGGTTTTGACATTGTTTAAAAAAAGGAAGATAACCAGTGGAGGTAAATATTTAGTTGTTTCATATGCATAATATGAATTTTAAAAGAGTCCGCATGTTGAAAAGTGTTCACATACACAGTTACAGAACAGGTTAGTAATTATAGTTTCACAATTTCTTTAGTTAGCAATCATTTTGGAATTAAAATATTAGTTTCCGTTTGTGTTCCTTGAAATAACCACTATTTAAGGGCATTACTAAAAATAAAAATAGTAATAATTAGAAGTTATTTTGATATTCAAGTAACAGGAAAGAAAACCTCTGTTTCCATTTTGCAATAGGCATTTCCTGGGTCTATCACAGTAATAATACCCAAATACTTATATATGCTGAGCAGTTTTTTTCTCAGAAAGATACAAAATAACCATATAATTAGTGTGGATTAGTCGTCATTTAACAATACTTAAGTCAACTTAAAATAGATGAAAAGCTATCAAAGCAAACTCAAGGGGTTATGCTACAAAAGAGGATGAACAATATATAAATATGCCTTCAAAATACCCCCCAAAATTAACCAAAAACCTGCATATAGAGCAGTGGCCCTAATACGGAACCCTGAGGCACGCCTTCATATACATGATCAAAGGGGAAAGAAAACAAAGCAAAGTGGATACACTGTTCTAGTTAACAGGTAATTTGAAAAATACCCAAATCAGTATTGTGTGGTCTGGCCACCAAAATGAAATGGGCAGCTGTGTCAAAAGCTCTGGATAAATGAAGAAATAAAAAACACAAGATGTGAAATGTGACATAAGTGTCTAATAATAGAGGTTAGATTTTACCCTTAGTTTACTGTGATAGGCTGGTAACCGGTCCAGATGTAACTTGCATTTTTACCCCACCTCTATGACAGCTGGAATAGACTTCATCCCCCATGCAACCCTGAATTGAATAAGAGGTCCAATTGGTGCATATGCAATGTGTCAAAATCCACATCTAATAGCAAATAAAGTTACCAATTTATATAAATTTGGATTATTACTTTTTATGCTTTTGTGTTGTCTTCCCACAGACTGAAATATTGTATCCTGAAGACAACATAGACAATATTTGTTCTTCACCACAGGAAGACAGCAGAGAACATAAGCAGTTTTGCCCCAGCAGACAACATACTCACATATGCATTCACATACTGTGCGTGCTTTTGTTGTGCATGCACACCGAATCTTTTAGTAAGCCAAGGGAATACTTGCTTCCATCCCCTATTAAATATTGATGTTCTGCGTGGGACAAAATGAGTGAATAAGTCATGAAACACTGACAACACCACACTCAACGAAACAAAAAGCATGTGGACATTCGCAATGTGTGATGTGTGAATGTTACCGCAGAGAAAAGAGAGGGGAGAGAGATACAGCAAGAGAAAAAGAGAAAGGGTTTCCATTGTAACATCAGTGGTGGTCTAAATAAAAAATGAAAAATAAAATGAAAATGAAAACTATTTAGGATAAAAAATTGGAACATTATATTTAGGGATTTGAGGAGCACAGATTCCACTTTGTTCCTTTGTTCATTTTGCTTGAAGAAAGATGGTTTATCCATACCTTTGCCTTGGCAAGCTATATGTATGATTTGGCAGCTTCTTGCTAGAGAAACAATCCCTGGTGGATCTCTTCTCTTTGAGAGCTAAACGACAGTAATTGAAAGATCATGGTTCATTGGCTGACATTGGCTCTAACAGGTGTAGAAATGGCTACTTCTTTTCCCCTGTCCCTGGTGAGCCCATTTTGCGGACATCACTTTTTTGGGGTCAGTGAGTTGATCCCAAAAATATGTCCTGCCAGAACCTTGCCATTTATCTGGGGGGGGGGGGGGGGGGGGGGGTACTCTGTGTCAAGCTCAGCATGGCTAATTCTCTCTGGGACTCCCCTCTGCTATGGAAGACAGACTTGACTGGCAAACTTACATATTATCGCCACAGTCCCCTTGTTCTGCTAATGGAGAGCTCTCTGAATGGTCAGAAATGGTACGTTAGGCAAAGATGATTAGGTCTTCATGTTAACTACAAGTATAACTTCACAAAGATAGTAATTAATTAAAGAAGCTGCCTAGAATCACACATTTCATTTGCATCAGGTCATTTATGAGCACTGAAATGATTCCAGTTTTCATCCACTGGATGTTTCGGGAGTGTGCCATAATGTTTTGGCAACTTTGTGCTTGCCCCCCGCCCTAACAATTTCCAATTTAACAATTTTTCAACTCTTTGACATCCAAAGAAGAACTTACTATCAAGATGAAAACCCTTTAAGTTGTTCACACAAAGTCTAAACGCACTTAGAGAATGCCCCAACCCACGCCCTCAAAGTAATGTGTATTTTTTTGCACCAGTCCTTTCTGGAAGAAGAATTCATAGGGCTGTCAAGAGCCATACAGGGGTTGAATGTGGTCATTTATGAGAAGCCGACTGGAGCACAAAAAAAGCAAGAGAGGCCATTTTGGTGCTGTCAGTGGGTTTTGTGGCTCTAAAAGGCTGTGGTGATGTGCTCTGACACTTGGGGTCTTGTATGGTGCTTTTAAGAGCTCTGCGTGGGCAATCTCTGCATCACACACTGCCAAGCAAGACAAAAACATACCTGTCACTAGCAAACACTACGGCTGCACTTAAAGCGATTCCTGCATGCCAGCAGAGGTCTTGGGGTGACTTTGTGACAATTTTGTTGTACAGTAAACCTTTTTTTGTTCTCTTTGGCTCAACATGACTGAAGCTATAGCTCTTTCTGTGCCACAAAGTTTGTTTTTGTGACTCTGAAAAAGAAGTGAATTTGCTGAATATTCTTGCAAAGTGTTGGAATGTATTCCATTTTTCCTTTTGGTCAACAGGAGACAAAATAATATTTTGTTCACCACGAAATTGCGAAATGTTTATTAATCTCAGCATATATTTTTGGTGAGGTTTTCTTTAACCTTATTGTAATAAACAGTTTTTTTGTGGAATCCAATGCCATACAGGAAGGTCACAGTGTGCAAAACAAGCAAGATAAAGGACAAAAGACAGACAATCCTCTAGTAGACCCCCCCCTCGTTTCCCTTCCTCTTGCTTTCTCTTTCCCCTCATCCTCTGCTACCTTTACTGGCTGCCCTATTAACAACTGGTACTGCAGCTTTAATTACGCCCCTGTGATCTCCAAAAGTGGCGGGCACGTGTCATCTCCTTCCCAGGGGAGCCTGGGTAATTACCAGCATCCATCCAAGGGCCGCTGCTCCTGTTCCTCGGTCGCCGTGGTGATAATCACACTGCCGCCACTAACATCTGTTCCTCGGGCGAGAAGTCCAAGTGGCCTAAGCCTGTCACACCCTGCCTTCGTGTCAGGCCTGACCTCTGACCCACCCATGGCTCCACAGGGCTAATTTGTTTACTTTTAGAGACAGGAAGAGGCAAACTAAAATCCCTTTAGAATTTAAATTAGTGCGAGCTTGAATATGGGCACTCTGTGCATGATAATATATCGCACGGTAGGTTATCCATCCCTGATCAATGGTCTGTTCTTTTAGGCTTCATGTTTGGTTGATCATTACTTGAATCAACCAAGGTTCATGGTGCATGACACATTTGCCATAAATCCCAAATGAAGTCTTAAATTTGCACATTTTCAAACAATTGATATGTTGTTGTTTACAAATGCTTACTATTGCTTATTACGTGTTCTGGTTAAAAGAGGACCGCAGATTTTAATTGGGCAATTTGAATCCACCCCAGCTAGATTAAAAATGTGCCATAGGATTTACAGAGCCGAGTTATGTCCATGTTGTCTGGGTGTCAGAGCTGGTGATGTTATTATGCTACTGTATTGTCACTGGTTAACTGCTAACAGGAGGGCCTCATGAGGGCCAGTGGTTGTGGGGTGATCCTTCATATTTCTTCATTGGTTATGTGATGCAAATAAGAAGTACCAGGCTGTTGCTATGGCTGCTTCATCTATCCTTTGTGTGTTTAGTAATCTTGACAAAACTTGAAAGACTGTTCTTGAACACCCACTCTGGATAACAATGGGAGAGTTCACAATTCAAGCAAATGCTTGGAACTCGGCAAACAGCCAATCACCTGGAAAGGTAATAGACATCAAATGTATCCATTTTATTGCCAGAATGCACATAGTAGTATCCCATACTTGACATTGCGAGCATGTCCCCACATAGCAGTCTTAAAAGCACCATTAAAAACTTCTAACAAGCCATTGACTGAAATTGTAAAATAATGGTCTTTAACGACATCCGAACAGGATTTTTATGTCATACATTAATCCAGAATTAAAATATTAAATTTACATTTTTGATGCCTTTAAAAGAACACACCTTTCTGCTGCAGGAAAAGGCTTTTTAGTGGGTTATAATGGGTATAGGTGAATTTCTCCATACAGAGTTTCTAGTCAAGACTTTTGTTTGAACCCCAAAGAAGTTGTAATAGGAAGCTGAAATTCAGATCCTTTTTTTTAAGGTTGGATTAGGATTTCACAGCAAAGCAGTAACTTGTCCAGTTTTGTAGACATCTCGTCAAAGCGCTTCCTGCCATACGCAGCACGTTGCATTTCTTGGCCAAGTTTTCATGGGAATAGAAAGGCCTGCTTATGGAGCAAGAGCAATCAGCATACAAATCCTCAGAGACCAAAAAGCCATTTCCCTCTTTCTCACTGATGAGACCCAGCAGCAAGTTCTGCCCCTCTCGCAAACTTTTCCCATAATGAGAGCACTTAGACGTCTCTGACCACACTTATACGCAGGGAAAAGAGGGAGGATTAAATGTGGGTACGTTAGATGAAGGGATAGATACCCACTCTAAATGAAGATATATTGCATATTTGCAGCAGATGAGGTGGCAAAACTATAAAGCAGCACGGAGGTTTAAATAATGAAAAGCTTCCTGATCAAAGGGAGAGGAAAAGTGATGTATTTAAGCGGGTCAGAATCTTTAAAAGCTGTTTTATTTATGCGCTTTTTAAAAGAAAGTCATAGTCAATATTTGGCAGCTGTGACATTAACGAGCAAGTATTATAAGGGAGGGGGATTCATAAATATGCATAAAGATATTAGTGGGGTGTTAACAGTAAGCACCTGTCTACTTAACCGTGACAGGAGCTGTGTGAGTGACTTTACAGAGACCCCTCCTCCTGACGGAGCCACATGTGTCCTTCTTTACTTAACGTCGCCTCTCCCTGCCAGTGACAGTGCTACTGACAACCCACACTTGGAAAAAAAGAGAACATGTTTTCAGAGATGTCAAACAGTGATGGTGAAAGCTCAAGGTTAGAGTTGCTCGTTCACTCGTTGGCTGGCACATTCGGCAGCCTGCCTGCCTGCCTACTCTTCCTTTGCACTCTGTGTATACTGGCTATTCGCATTGTGGAATTAATAATGCATTTTCATATTTTTTCCCCATCTCAATATGTGGGGAATAGCATAGCATCTGTCAAGTCGAATTCTAAATCCAACTGTCGAAAGTCAAAGGGTTATCCTTTTTTTTTTTTCTTCTATTTTGTCATTGAGAGCTGAGAAGCTGTCAGGGGTATTAACTTTGACAGTGCATTCTTCTTTACCTCTGGCATGCGCATGATTATGTCAGACGTTTTATTAAAGAGGGTTAATCATCCTTCTTTGTCCCCTCTGTTGAAGCACAGGTTTTTATCTTCCTCCAGTCATAAAATGCCAAAAAACATTATTTGGAATTTCTGCAATAACCAGTTACGCTACCCAAAGCAAAACTCAAAATCACACCTCAGTGGCTGTCCCTTGTTGACAATAGGTGGTAAAAGCAATGATGAGGTAGAGGAAGAGAAAGAGAAACAAGTAGAGTGGAGGAAAAAAGTGATGGCCATCTGGGATGACTCAACATCTATGCCAGGGATTGTTGAATGTAACACGTGCATCTCTAACTGTCACACACTGTAGGATGCCAGGCTCAGACAGATGCAGGACCAAAGGTGCTGTTGTTTACCGCTATGTTCCTTCTCTCCTGCCCTCCCTTCACCCTCCATCCTCCCATTCTCTGTTTATCTCTACGGGAGACAGGCCCCCTCGTGCTTCAGTAACGCAGGTGCTGTGTGGCTGATCTGAATGTGATGGCAGCAAAAAAAAAAATGTTCTGGCGAGGAGATTGAGAGTTGTAGTGGGTCAAAACCCAACAAGCTGTGCTGGAAGGCCGTGCTCTTTCTCACCTCTCCATTTTTCCTAGCACCAGGTGGTGCATTGCCCGCTTCCACCTGCTCAGCTGAAATGCCACTCTGCCTCCCCTGGACGATCAACATGTGCCATGCAGATTACTTACTAAGGCAAAGAGGCAGACGAAGAGGACAAGGAGGTTGGTAAACATGCTGACCTTGTCACAGCTGACTTGTGCTTCCAGTGTGCCTTTAAAATAACTTTGAAAACTTCAAATGTAAACACAGATGCGGTGAATGATTTTAAACCATATGCACTAATGAATTTTGGGATACTTTCTGAAATACTTTTTAAAACAATAACTATTCTTTATGTGCTTCATCAAAACACACATTCTCAGACTTGAGAGTGTGTTATATTGTTCTCCCCTTCCTCTCACCCATCCGCTGTATTTGTTCTTTTCTATGTTTTGTGCACTTAAAGACAGAGAGATTTGGGCCTCTTGCACCACTTGGGACCACTGAGAGCCAACCTTCTCAGACTTCTGGCTAACCTTCATGTTCGATCAATAATTCTCCATAGAGGCTCCATCTTTGGAGTTTGTTTGATTCTGTTCTCCTGCTTGCCTTGCTACTTACATCACAGCTAAGATGATGAAATTTATCAAACTTGATGCTTTTAACCCAATATGAACTTGAGCAAATTCAGAAACGGGAGCAGAAAAGCACAGCAAACTTGTGTATTTTTGTCGCAAATGCAGCCAGTTGTGGAGCTCTGACTAAGTCTTTATGCAAGAGGGAAGGTTTCCCACTCACCATCAGCTATTTGATACCCAACAAAAAAATACCTTTAGCCTGGAAGATGGATGGACTTTGGTTGATCTGACAGAGGTCAATGATTTCCCTTCCCATGTCAGCTGAGAAGTAAACACCGGGACACAGGCAGCTATTTCAGCTCTATGTCTGGACCCATGAGCTCTGCTGTGAAGCTTAAGATCCCTATCTCTGAGAAAAGAAAAAGAGCCTGCCCGCCGTTCTTTCCCCCTCCCCTTCATCTCTGCCCCACACCACACCACCCCGTCCCCTGTCCTCTTACTTTCATTACGCATTTTTTGTTTATGCTTGGGCGCAACCGTGGCTGTTCCTGATGGTTTGAGGTCAGGCGTGACTGGCCACGGGTTACTCTAAATAAATACACACGGACTAGCCAGGAAGGAGCGGGTAGGCTGTACTTGCTGCCGAATCACCCTTGATTAATCAGCTGGCAGATTCAGGGTGACTTTTTGTGTACACTCTCCACCATCGCCATTCCTTCCCCCCCTCCAATCGACTCCCCACTCTCTCCAACCCACAAACCCACTGAAGGTGATGGAATCAGAGCAGCACAGACAGGGCAATCCAGGCAGCCAAGCAGATGGAGCGTTGCAACACAGTCCTGCCTCTGCAATACACATGATTATAAAACAAAGGCGCGCGTATGCGCTCCTAAAGATGTACACAAAGGCACAAATAGGATTGCACACAAAACCTTCTGACCAGCTACTTCAGCTTGTGGTCTCTAACTAAAGTGACATAGTACTATTTTCAAGACCATAGTGGAAGCAGACTCATGGCCTGCTGTCTTATCCTGTGGAGCCAGCTAAGTGAATAAAAACACATTATTACTCTGTGGTTGGAGAATCTAATCACTAGAGACCGTCTAGTGATTAGATTAGATTTTTATAACTCCAGGACAAGATTTTGCAGTTTTTTCAAATAAAAAAATGTGAATGCGTGCGCATTCGCACATAGGCTCATAAAGGGATTATAATGCCAGCAGTTAGTAATAATTATATGGTGCTTTTACAACGCAGTAGCTTCACTGCAAAAACAACTAAGCTGAAGTGTCCAATTAATCTGATTTGAAGCAACATCAATATAAACAAAAGCTTTACACACAGCAGGCTATAAGCTATAAAGCGTCATTCTCCACAGTATCCAGCTCTCACTTCACCTTCTTTCACCTCTTGCCTCTACCAGCCCATCAAGTTCACCTCACAGTGGAGTGCACACCAACCGGCACCTTGACTGGCATCATTAGGGGTGGTGCTGTTCTCTCACCTGTCAGCTCCGCTCGACCATGCCTCAGTAGTGCTTCAGATAGACCACGCAAACTCCTGTCACTAACGCTGACCCTTTCCTCTTGTCCAGGCTCTATAGCTCTACCCCTCACCCCTCTTTGCATTCCCTTTCGCCTGCCCTGGCCTTCAGGCTCCTGCAGCTGCCATCCCAGCATCCAGCCCACTTCCCCCCTGCTCCTGCTTCACTTCAAGTTCTCAACCCCGACTTTAGACCTAGCCCCCGGCCTTAGCCCCCCGGCCCCCGTGCCTATGTTGCCCCCAGCATGGATGGACCTATCCTCGGGCAAGGTGTGGCCCCATGTGGCCCGCCTGTCCAGAATACAGGTTATCAGCTGTGATCGCCGCAATAGACTTCTACCCGAACCTGCAGCCCTGAGGGGATGAAGAGAGTGAGAAACAGAGAAGAAAAGAGAGAGTGAGAGTAGACTGAGCAAAAGAGGAAGCTGATGAGTGAGGGGAGAAGGAGAATAGAAAAACAGAAAAGAGAGGAGGTAGTGATAAGGACGAAGTTTTGCCTGGAGGCAGGGATGAGGCAATCAGTACCCCTCAAAACCTAGCAGGCAGTTGGAGACCACCACAGGCATTTCTACAGAAGGAGAACATGAGGGGCTTTCAGGTGTGTGTCAAACACTAAGCAGCATGCTCTCTGTTCTCCGGTTCCTCTCCACAGCAGTGTGTTTTAACCACCCTACAGATATCCTCCACAAAATCCAAACCAGACAGATCTACTGTTTTTTTGATGAATGCCTGATCCTAGAAATTCCTATACTCCCTTTCTTTTAATTTATCTTCCTTTCATTCATTTTATTTTTGTCTTCTTAACTTTTTATTCATTTGTGCAACTGCTTTGTTTGTTTATCCAGTTACCCTAAATTAACTTGAATTTAGGATCTGATTATTGGGTGCTGTAACATTCTCAGTCCAACAGATTTCATATCTGTTGCTGGACAATTGTAAAACCAAACCATATGCCACCAATTGTTTCAAATTACCCTGGATCCAGATTATCAGCACTAAAAAACCTGTCCGAGTTTGAAGCATCATTAATTCTCCAGCCGTTTTGTTTGGCAATGAGATTGCCAAGAACTCAGTGAGTGTTGGTTTGTTATCGTGGTCACAGACATTGTAATCAGGCCTCAATAATCACACTTCCAGAAGCGGAATGTGCCTGGGGCCCACGCCAACAGACTCTAATGTGGGGCACCGCGGACCGCTACCCTGCAGACACACGGGGCTGGCAGATGGAGGCTGCCATTAAACATGGACAATCAAAGAACACAATCGCTGAGCAATATGTCAGAGACAGAGAGGAAAGGGAGTAAAGGATGCAAGGGCTTAGTACAAATTTAGTATCATTATGGGAATCTGCATAATTCCTGATTACGGTGAATGCTGTGAATAAGATCAAACACATGGAACTTGTGCATGAAAAATGTGTCTTTACAAATACATTGTAAGAGGTCACTAAATAAAATATGACTGAAATCCAACCAGTCTCAACTAAAATCACAAGGCCAAAGGCTGCTACTGTCCATAAGTTCTTGACATCATGTCTTGTATGATACTGCTGGACGACTTGCTGAATTTTATGTGGCCTTTTTCTACTTTGCACAACAGGAAGCTCATCGACTTTAGCAGGCTTTCACTAGTTGGCATCAGTTCAACCATTGGTAAATTGCCCTTTGGTATGTGATATATACGGTATATAGAATAAAGCATTGTATGAATATTGTTAAATGTGGCTTGTAGCCAACAATGCTACATAAATGCTATTCCCAATGTTCTAGTGGCATGTCTACAGTCTAGGAGCATAAGCAATGACTAATACATGCTCTTTGATGTTGTCTACCAAAAAGCACAACATACTGTGGATTTAATCTTGAATCTATAATTTTATTCACAAAAACTTCTTTCATTACCTCTTTTTTACCCTTCACTTCAGACCTTCCCTGTTATGTGGTCTTATGTCCCTTCTCTGTGTTTCAGGACTTCAGGTTCCTGGTGTCTTGGAGGATGACTACAAGTATATCCTGTTTCACTTCCTGAGTGGACAGACATGCGGAGGCCCCAGTTGAACTGTTTGTGGGGTGGTAACCTCTGTAACAAACATGTTCTGCCATAATGTCATATATCTCAAAGTGACACAATTATTAGATATGTCAGTGTTAATGGCAGATAAACAATGGTGAGCAAACAAAAAGGACATGTCAGTCACAGCATACAACCACAGACTAGGAAAAGATGTAATGAGGCAACCTGTTAAATGACACCTGAATGAACCTGGCATTGTACGTACAACCGAGTCATCTAATGAATAAGACCATCAGCAGTTTCAAATCAGACTTTCAGTTTCAAAAATAATATTTCTGTAAGTGTAAACCTTTCTTTGGAGAGCTACAAATGTTTGTATTTCCTTTTCTCTAATTGTTCTTTATCTGTGGATCATAAATCTTTCAGGGAAGGGCCATTAGGAAGAAAATGGCTGGCAGGGACTTTGCCACAGGGACATTGCCAGTCTATTCCCACACAGAGGATGTCCAGGCACTAACTATAGACACAAGTATTACAAGTTGCAGTCCATTCACCAGAGTCAGATGACAGCATGTCCCTGGCAGCCCAAGGCTTTTATGCCAGCAACAAACTAGCTAGTATTTGGGATTTCTGTAGTTAGCATGGTTTCATTTCCAAATAGCAAAAGAATTGAATCTTAACATAATATCCTTGAATATCATTGTGTTGTGAATAGTTTACGGTGTGGCCTGTTTCCTGAACCTCGATGCAATGTGCCTTAATGCACTAGGTATAGCACATGATTCAGTACACTGTTGAAAAAACAAAACAAAAAAAACAAACAATGGCATTATGCTACAGAGCTGTTTCTCATGACTAGCAGGTTTTTATGATTAACATTTAAATTTATTATTTTTTATTGAACTATGCAAGCAGTTCTGTAAGTTGTGTTTTTTAAGTGTTTAGGTCTTAACCCATGGTGACGGGCAGGTCTGGGAAAACAGCACGGAAAAGTCTACTCACAATCAAATATCCTGCCTTAAGTGTTTCGGGGGAGTTTGTGTAAATAGGACTCTGTGAGTGGAGCTGTAAAATGATTTCCTGTTACAAGCACAGTGGTTTGTTGATGAACATCAAGAAGAACATGACAGGAACTGGCATCATGCAACAGACACGCAAGCAGCATGGAAGAAATTGCAAGGCATTTTTGCACATGCCGCTTGCAATAAAAACGCTTTTTTCCCATGTGGCGGTGATTGTGGTGCTTTTTAGCAAGTTCCCTTTGTATTAACTTCATCGATTTAAAAAATGTCTTTTTCATACCTTTAAAAGAAATTCCCCGTCATCTTTGAAGTAGGCAATAATATTATCTTTAAAAAGACTCTTAACACTCTAGAGTAAAAGTTGGAAATTTATGACTAATCGATATGAGTGTACCTTATTATTCAAATAAATGATCTAAGAACCAGGAACAGAGCTATAAAGACCTTAACTATTTCATTAAATCTAATTAAATTGAATTGACATTAAAAGTCATCATTTAAGGCTATTTTTTCATAAGTGATTAGAGATGAGCCATACTGGATCTCCTTAGTATTAAACACATACTGCTTACAGTATTACAGAGTTAATGGGACAGATAATTGACAGTGAACCATAGGAGGTTAATAATAGATGTTTAATTGACTCATATCAATTTGTTACAATGAACATCATTGTCTAAAGATCCTATTCATACTGGGAGCAGACACATTTCCAGCAATGACCATATTACTTTTTTATGATCATCACTTTTGGGATTCACAAAGACAATGAAGTAGCGTATGAACAAGTAGTATGCAAGACAATTTAAGGATAAAACAGTGAACGCACATACACACATACACTGTATTTTTAAAATTAAAAATCCTCAGTTAGGGGATCTGGTGGCTTTGTTGTGCTGTGGGGACTAATTTACTGGCGGGGTTTGGGTTCACTTATCTCCTTAGAGGAGATGCTCACTGCAAATCAATACAAAGTTGCCCTGGGGGATCGCCTTTTATCCCGATAAAACATATCTTGATGTAAGTGGTCTTTTCCAAAATGACAATGCCTCCCATCTATGGGGAATGAGAGGTCAGTGAATCATTGGTTGGGTGTCATATGTGGCCCTGGAAATCACCAATTTGACACTTATGGAGGAGTTCAGGCCAAGATGTTTTGTTTTGACGGGAGCAAAATGCACAAGAATAAATGTACTACAAAGCATGTCAACGCAAAACAACAAACAAAAAGTAGTAATGATCATTTCTGAGGCTCATAGACTCTAAGCCAAAGTATATAGAAGCAGTTTTCTGGCAGCTAGTATATCTTACTGAGACACTTTAAGTCGGGCTTTCCTTTAATTTGGCAGTTGACAGTGTATTCTCTGGACGACCAGAGATGTTCAAAGTCAGTATCTACAGGAAGTGTTTCCCAGTTGAGTACAAATTTGTCCGTCACCAATGAGGAAGCAAAAGTTTATTTTTTTCTGACGCCACCAGACAGAATAGGGCAGACCTGACTCCTCAGTGTATATAGTGAATATTACAGGTCAGCTACTGTCCCAGGCCCTCTAGGCCTCTCCCAACTCCCTGGAAGCCCTACACTATTTATACATATCTCTTTCACCTTTTTCCTCCTAAACAATTAGTGAGCCGGCCAAAAGGAAACCCGTCCTGTTTATTTTCCACACTTATTCTTGCTAGTGCAACCAGCTGCATGATGTTACGCAACTGTATCCAGTATACGGACAAAGTAAGTGTTGGTAAACGTTCACCTATCTATGCAATTTACACGTTTTTAAGCAAAAGAATAATAGGGGATGTGAAACCTGAAGAGAAGAAGGGAAATTTTCCTTTTACAAATGTTTTTTAAAAACAATTAAATGGTAAATATTTTATTTTGCTACCTTTAACCATTGACAATATTGCACACAAGAGCATCATCAATTCATAATTTGAATAAATGTAAACAGAGGTGCACTGGAACATAGAATTTACACTATGCTATGCATCACTCAGAGGACTTAAACAGATTGAGAGCAGACTGATAGATGAACCTTAGTGGAGATATGTGGCTGGATGGAAAAGGGAAGGTGTTGGAAGGTTGAGAATATTAATCATAGCAATTATTGAAAGTGTTTTTCGCTGACATCATCTTGTGGACCCATATATCAGCCAGGAGCAGCAGGCTTATGACTTAGTGACACAAGCTGAGTGGAGGACATTGAGCAGTAAAAATTAGCACGTTATCCTGAGTGAAAAATGAAGCCATCAGAGAGCCATAAGCAGCCAACATTTGTTATTCCAAAGATTTCATTTCGGCAAGAAGGCTTTGTGGATGTTATTGTTTGTACTGTCATCATCTTTACTTTTGAAGACATTCCTTAACTGATTTACATCTATTACGGTAGTCCATTGTGCAATAGTTGCTTAGGAAATAAGTGGGTTACAAGTACAAACAACAGCAGGGCTATATTTCATATCCAGAGGAACCAAAAGAAATGTAAACATGAATTGAAAATGTCAAAGATTCACACGCACGTAATGCTAAAAGTGTTAGATGACTAAGTGGGCGTATTTGTGTTCCCTTTGTCCTGCATTAGAAAGCAACAGAAACCAGACTTCTAAGCTGGTGCTCTCAAGGCCAGAAGAGACTTCCTTAAGTGGAAATGAGTAAAAGCAGAGCGTTCATAGTCTGCTATGGAGTTAGCACAACACTTAGATTCATAAGAATAACTATGCCCTGATTTAGTTGCTTCCTGAAAATAATCTGCCCACCTTGCCAGAAATTTTGAAGAACAGTCACCTCTTTGTTTATCTTTGGTGTCCATTTCTAGACGTTTAGCTCCAAATAAAGATGTGACAGCAATGAAGAGCAAGACAATGCACGCACAAAAGAACCTTTGCTGAACTACATCAAGGAAACCATTACTGTGTGTCATTCTTCTGTCTGCCTTCATTCAGATGTCTGACTGCAACAAGAGTCACATTCTTCTTTTTACATGACATTTATTTATCCACTGCGCGGCGCTTTCGTCATTCTCTGTCTAAGCCTGTGCAGCGGTCCTTCCCTCCCTAACTTTAAGATGTCGTAAACACACTGTAGCCGCTCCCTCTTGGAAACTCTCAGGAACATCAGAGGGGTCCCTGGGTCTCTTACGTCTCTCTTGCTGCTCACGGCTACATCAGCTCCTCTGGGCAACCGCCCAGTTGGCTGGGAGTCTGCTGCCCTGACCCTGAACCCTGAATATAAGAGGTTAGCCAAGGGCCAGAGCAGAGGCTGAGGGTGGGTGTGGTGGCGGAGGTCAGGATGGAGGAGGAGGGGGAGAGAGACAGCTATTAAACACAACAGAGGAAGGCCCATCAGGATGTGTCTTTTATAGCTGGCTGGTACTTGAAGGAATCAAACGTCACTCCCAGAGGCAGGCAGTCCAGCAAGCAGATGAATCCTGTAAGGGTGGAAATGATGGGGTCAGGGTTTTTACAAGGTCAGGATGAGGTTAGCGAAGGGTCAGAAACTCAGTAATCTCTTCTTTTCAGTCTACGATGTTGGAATTGTGTTAACACCATTGTACGGGTGAGATACCACATTGTGTATTAACACTGGTTGAGGCCTAAATGACACAAAGATGGAGGTAGACCTTTTTTTTTTATTATTCACTATCTCGCCAAGGCTGCTGGCTGCAGCTGTATGAATACTGTATCATACAGTGCCCGGAGCTTTTCCTTTAAAGGTCCTTAGATTCAATTCTTTATTGCATGCCAAATCACAGCATAAGGTTTAAAATACATTTTTGTAGACATGTATTGGCTTCAATAAAGACTTGTATTCAGTCAAAAATGTTTATCAGTGTCATATCTCAGCTATACACTAATTACATTAATACAAAATTGTGCCAAAAATCCAACACTGAGTACAAACGTAAGCCAACTAAGAAAATAAACTAATGTGGTCATATCTCAACAATACTGGTCAACATTACTTTCTTTAAAACAGCTGCCATAGTTTCATAGGATGATGACACTAGTTCGTTGATGTTTATACCACAGTAAAATAGATAGAGCTGGTAAATCAGTGAAAATGTTGCAATATATATATATATATATATATATATATTTGATCCTATTGTAAACTTTATCTATGTTACTGAAGTTAACCTGCATACGCAAGTATTCATTGTTGCTCAGGAGTAGCCTCCAGATGGCCGCATGTCTCCTACCAGCACCTCAGACTCCTTAACCCTTCAACCCTCGAGCCATTCAACCTCTCCCCTCTAACACTGTCTCATTCCTTGTTTCATTTTCATTACAACCCTCCTGCGAGGATTTGAACTTGTTGCCCCATCTGAACTGGGGTGACAGCTCACTAAATCACTGCCTTTTAGTGGGCCTGCCCCCTTTTTTATACACTTTAATCACCAGACTCCAGTAACCAGGAATATTGGGCCCAGTGTATGGAATTCTCCTCGTAAAAGAAAAGGCACAGGCCACTGATGTGCCTCTCATGGCAGAATCGCTGCTAGAATTCATCTTGTTCCTGCTGAGATGGTGGTTGCTGGCTCTTGCTTACGGGTGACAATCAATCGCTCAGGATCAACAGGTTTTAGGCTGTAAACTTGAGGTCATCTCCTATCTAGCCGACAGTTTCTCATCTGGTGATGCTGGCGTTAATGCTGGAGGGAGGCCTTGGATTTTGTTTATTATTTATGGTTAGTCACAGGTTTAGAAATGGTTCTGAATGATCGGAGGCTATTTTTTACACTCAGTCTGTCATGGCTTTAAATTGGTTAACCCCCTGTGTACACAGGGTGTCTGAGAAATGGAGAAAAAGCAAAGAAAATTCAAGCTACTACTATAAAACAGGTTTTGTTTTTATTCAGAAACTTTTTTATCCACAGATTGATTGAGTGGTATGGCTCTTCTTGTCATCTGCCATACATTTCAGTCCTTGCTTTGATTAGCCTCTTTTCTCAGTAGTAGTCCTCTCTGTCTTCTTTCCTCTTCTTCTTCCCTCTCAATTTCATCTCCATCCAAACATTAATCCTTATCCTCCCTAAGGAAGTCCACTTCATGCAGCAGTGAGGGTATTTAGAGTGAGTGTTGACATTGGACAGCAGGTTAGACAAATATCCTAGACTCAAAACCACAAGACAAATGGCAGATCAGAGCTCGCTGTGTTCTGGCAGTGAGTTTCCCGGTCTGACTTAGCTGAGGCCAGCCATTCAGCACGAATGACATCTTACTGCAAGGAAGAAAGGTGGGTGGTGGATGAATGAAAATGTGGGAACAGTTTAAAGAATGGGAGTGGGACAGAGGGAAATGGAAAGAGAGCAGAGAGAAATTTGCTGAAAGGTAAGAAAACAAAATGTAAAGGAGAGGCAACCGGCAAGCATGAGGGGTGTTTTTAAACACATTCATTTATAAACACACACATTTTTCATATTTTTATGTCTTTATTGAATACATTTAGCTACTCTTCATAGTGCAGAAAAGCTAAGTGAACACTTGAATTTAATAACATATAGACACTCCTTTACAGGTAAAAGCCTCCATCATTTGTAGCTTTTTATGAGTGCTTGAGCAACAATGTGCAGAAATATTAAACCATCTATTCCAATGAAACTGTTTTGGTTCATCTGTATTTCTGGGATGTATTGACTGAACAGCCCTCGTGAAGTCCCACCACAACATTTGAGTTTAGGTGAGGTCGGGACTCTGACGTGGCCTTTGCAAAATATTAGTTTTGTCCTTTTTAAATCCCTTTGTGGTTGATTTAGTTGTGTGCCTTAGGTCATTGTCATGTTACATCACCCATCATCTCCTGAGTGTCAGGTAAGTATTGGAGCCACAGTGAATATATCAGGGGGAAACAACATTTAGTACCCCTGTAATTTAAGCCCAAGTCATTTTTACTTTATCTTTTATTTATTTTAAACTTTTTGTACTTTTTCTGGCTTCTTCCTCAGACAACACTATTAAAGTTTCTCCAGGCTGACTTTCTTTCTTTCTGCCTTCAACAGTGTAGGGTTTTTTTTATTGTCACCACTCTATGCACCTCACCTCCAAGAAAGGGTATTTCCATATAAAGAAATGGCAGTGTGGCTGTACGCAGATTTTATGCAGATTTTATGCAGATTTTATGCAGATTTTAGACAAATGTGTGGCAGTAAGAACAAACTTGGCCAGTGTACAGGTGTCAAAACTTTGATGGTGATTTTGAGTGTACACTCATTTTTGTAAAAGGTAAAATCATTCCTGAGCACATATTAAATAAGAGCTATCATTCCTAAGGCCATGAGGTAGCAAAGCAGCTCAAGCTAAACTATGATGCTCCCTACACCATGCATCAAGGTGGGGATGTTTTGGTGTTGATGTGCAGTGCCTTTTATTCTTAGATAGTATTCCACAGTTTTCAGAGATAATTTGGAGTATCCTGTTAATTTCTATAATTTTTCCCAATTTTTTTAAAGATGTTTTCTCCATGATGCCTTTCACTAACACCATTCTTATTCTATGCCAAATGTTTTCTTCCAACATTAAACAATAGAATAATATTTTGAGATAAAAATGAACAGCTTAATATTTTGTCTGTGTATTTTTTGTAGTTATATTTGCTTTTTCTAATGTAAGAAAAGCCAAAAGAAAATTTGCCTTCAAGGACTAGTCTTGTGGAGTCATTTGGAAAACCAGCAACTCCCACTGCAAACCTAGAGGTGGTTTTGATTGCGCATTACATCATTTCAAGGTGGAAGCAAACACGCATAACCGCACACAGACATGCAAACTAGGCCCTGCCACTGTGACAAGCTATCTACTCACACTCAACACATAACCACACGCATACATGCAAACAGCACAAGGCACCACGCACACTCCACAGAGATATGAGGCCAGTTTTGACAACCGCCAAGTTGACTTGGCATTGGTCTGACTGGAGTGATCCAAGAAAAGCAAAGCAGACCCACGAGAGGGCTGGGGCTTTTGTGTTTGTGGAGTGTCACACTTCATCACGAGGGAAACCCATAACAGGCCCAGGAAGACCTTTGAAGCTATGGGAGGAGTGTGTGGGAATCGCCTCTGTGGCTACCTCTGATGTCAACTCCAATACTCTGATTGCAGGATATTTCCTGGATTAGGATTATGTTTGTCGACTGAGATGGAAACTGTCTGAGGATTGTATATCAGAGAGCAGACTAGCTAATTATAGCATCCCATCCACAGTTTAGTATTTAAGTAACACACCGGCCAGCAACAAAAACAGAATTTATATGTTTTGCTCACCTCAATATATAACACAAGGACAGAAAAACAGCATATTTATCTGTTTGTTTGTTGTTTCAGGATATCCATATTGGATTTGTATTGCACAGCTTTAAGGCTTGATGTCCCCTGGTTTTGATTTCTAGGAGGAGATAGTTTCTGTGAACCATTAGGCTGAAGATCCCATATGTAGACCATTGCCTGGCAGCATTAGAGTCAAGTGATAGCAGCATGTGCAGTTTGCTTTGGCTGCTTCAAAATTAGTTGAATGGTGGTATACTTAAATGGGCCACATCCTTTTGGCTGAAGCTTCACAAGTTTCAACCACTGAAGCCATAATTTGACTCTAGGATGCTATAAGTAGGGCAAGACAATTTCAAATCAAGGAGAAATATTCAGGAAATTACATTTGTACTTAGGGATGGTCGGCTGGTTTGGCTATTGGAAAGTTTCCATTTCTACAGGGCTGCATGGTTCAGGGGATAGTGATTTTTTTTTTTCTTCATCTACTTTTAACCCTTGATTAATACAAAAATACATCCAGGCTCATTCTTAAGTATAATGTCTATTTTTAAATAGCCTACCCAGATCAATAATGATGATAAATGTAGAGGCCTAACAAGAGAGCTGCGATTTCAGGGTTCACTATTTATTAGTCTTTAACAATGCTCCTTTGGTATGTATTCAGTGCTAATTAGGAATTCATGTTTCAAGAAGCTAGACTAACATGCTGAACAAGGTAAACATTACTAAAAATCACCATGCCATTACAAAACATTACCATCTAACTGAAAGCATCATTATGCCCCAAATAAAGGCCACATTAGCCATGTCTTTTGTTTAATAATAATAATAAAAATATAAACTGTGAAGATATAACAGCAAATTTCTGAACTTGCAGTTCTGTTGCTGCTAAATGATCCTTAAATACGCAGTAAAGGTTCTTAGGAGCATAACTGTCATTATTCTTTATTTATTTATTTTTGTTCTGTGAAGCATTATATACATATTATTGCATTCAGGTTGAGTTGAGATATGAGATAAAAGCACCACTTTAAACGCCTGTGAAAGCCACTTTTCTGCCCAAAGATGTTGATTATTTTGAAAACCAAATAACAGCTCTAAGCAAAATGATCTTGGATCGCTCACAAAAGTGCAGCGTCTTATTGGGCAAAACATTTTTCAACCATTTTAATGCTTTATGTCATGTAGAAGCCAAATGGAACAGGGGTAACAGCTAAATTTTCATTGGGAGACTTGGGGGAAAAACTCAATTAGTGTTTGCAGACTGGAGGAGGGGGGGTTGTTCAGGACAATGTCATGATCAAACACGATTTGGATCAAACCGTGACTTTTTTTTCACATTCTCTCACATTTCCAATCAAGGACCGATTAGCCTCAGACATTAATGAGCCTACTAATCCATTTGGGCCCCTCGTGATAACAGTTAATTGTCTGTAAAAATGTGTACAGATCCCCGTTTGGGTTGTTTACTAACTGATTTGGATGTGGTTAGGCCCTAAAGAGGTATCATTATGTTGATAGTTCTTTGGAAAATGAGCCCCTGATGGAGACAACACCAGAGTGGTGTAGAGTTAAGAATACACAGGACTGCTTTCAACCATTGCTCACTTGAGAGCAAATTTACCAGTACTTTAAAACGTTTGGCGGCCACCAGTGCTTGTTAAACTTCACCTATAATTAATGGGAGTTTTCTATAGAGAAGAATGGCTTAAATAAATCTCTGACATTTGGGTAGTTGTTGATTCACAAATGTTTAGAATAACGTGAGGAAACTGGATGTTTCAAGCAAATAGCTTCATTTGTGCCCTACTTTGTTTGTGGCTTAGTTGAAACTTAATTCCAAATTACAGTAACATTCACATCCAATTTATGTTTGGTGTAGAGTCAGAACAGAGAAGTCAATTTTCTTGAGCTGAAACAGAAAGTAATCTTTGAGAAGAACGATGCCAAACACTGCTCACACAGTTTTATTTTATTAAAGGCCTCTAAAAAAAATGAATCTAAAATTAAGGCTGTTTTAAGGTCATTAGTACAGGTTTTGTTAATTGTCCCAATATTTAATTTCTCTTTAAAAAGAGTCAACCCTGATATAAAACCAACTGAACAAAACAAAACAAAACATGGCCCTCAGATGAACATACTTTGGATGTGTTGTAAATACTTGTTCACATAACAGAATTTATATGTCATTTTAAAATTAATTTTAGATGTCAACAGCATGTGAATTCAGTATTTTTGCGCTACATCTGAAAAATACAGAGTATAAATGATTACAATAACTGTTATATTGTGTGATAAATTATTATTATTTTTTAGGTATTTTATTGCATCTTATTGTTTCCTTTTATTGGCTATGATGGCACTTACTTGCACATTTATTCACAAGTTGTACAACCTTGTGTTTTTTGTCAACAGTAAAACTAATTTTCTCTTTAGAGTTAACATTTACTGGTAAGATCTAATCTTACATTACATTTACTTACATTTTTACCTTTCGACTTAATATTTTATCGATAAATAAAATGTACCACGCTGTTATTTATTTATTTTCTTTATTTTTAATGTAATGCATAAATATCCTGTAAGCATTACAAGCAACTGTTATTAAAAAAAAAGAAGCAATTCTCTGCTTCCATACATGATGTGGTGCACAAGTGTGTTTGTGTGTTTGTATTCTGGCCACTCAGCCTGCAACCTTGGCTGGCCTGTTCTGACACTCAATTTATTGTCCTGTGATTTGAGGCCTTAGTTTCTCATTACACCCAAAGTTTTTGTGTCCTTGTGCGACAAAAATTAGTTTGTGTGTCTGTGTAAATCACCTGTCATATGCACATGCTCCTTTAAGAAAAGGCCAAGGGTGTCATTTGATTCCTGCTGCCTTGCTTTCATATTTATGCGTCTCATATTCACGTCCATTGGCTGTGTCTCAGTTGGGCCATCCATCAACACTTTTTATCCCCATCACACCAACAATATGGACATAAAACGCTCTTTTACGTCAGCAAAATGCTGCCACAAATAAAACATGAACAACACACCTCTTTATTTGTCTAGGTAATAAACGACATAAATTAAAAGTGATAAGCGACAAAATTTGCATTAGTCCTATGTTATGGGCTTTAATGGAAATTACCACAGGCTGAGAACTTTTAATATAAAGTATAACCTGCACAATTGGAAAACACAGGCGATGTATTAATGAGTTTACAAAACTGAAGGACAACCAGACCCAGAGGGACCCAGGAGACCAGGAGGAGGCCATTTTTCAAACAAACATGTCAAAGGAACATTTTTTAAAACCATATCACTCATCCTTTCAACTGAAATTTCCTATAAGATCAAAATATTGAAATATTAATTCTACAGATATACAGGCACTTGTTTGTTGTGCATATTTTTGGTACACTAGACTGGGAACTGAGTAACTTGCTCAGCTATATTATATCTTGAATACAATAAATTGAAATATAATAGAACTCAATTCTTTTTATTGTTATAAATAAATAAAGGACAAGGAAAGAAATTACAAAAAATTAAGTGACCAAATATTACATAATTTATCATCTTATGTAATAAAAAGGGAAAAAATCCAAATCAATCGAATGAACATATCATAAGAAAATATTACTCCATTAGAAAACAAATCCTTCTATTCAGCCTATACTGTCTGCACCCCAACATAAACGAAGCTCATCTGCAGGTTGTAGATTTTGCTATATATTCAGGATGAATACAGCCAAACCAAAACAAAAACAAAAGAGGGAACCTAGTAAAAAAAAAAAAAAAGCAAGGGGATGAAGAGACGTCTCTCTCAATTTTGTACACTCAGACAGAATCAGTTGCCTTTGGCCTGCTTAAGGGTAGAAGGTGAGGGAAGCACACAAAAGCAGTGCAATTATTCTGCTCTGGCACAACAACAGAGAGCAAAAGGAGCATCAAAGGCTTTCCTCTGAGCAAAATAGGGCTCCCTCAGAGGAAAAGCGCAACCTGTGTGTGAATACCAGTGCATGGACTTTAGGTCCTCTCTTGAGACACAAGAGGCAAAGGATGCGTGTCAATAGAGTTGCAGTGCCTATCCACTTTGATTACGTTATAATACAGCCAGCAGTGGCAACAATGTAAATAAACCATTTTTTAAAATGTTTTTTCAGCTATATCTTTAAAAAAGTAGACATGTCAAACTCATTTTTTTTATATATGAAATATGCCATTTCACATGTTTAAAAAACACACACACTCTTTTTTTGTAACTTATGAACACCCTGGAAACACCTAACACAGTGAAACAGTAAGTCTTTGCTGCATGTCTTTGCACTGTGATGGGAATATGCAGCACTAACTGAACATACAGAGTATAAACCTTTGACCAACAGGCTTGGTAATATCCCTCAGCACTACGCTCTTTTAAGCACAAATAAATAACATCTATTTATTTATTTATTTTTTCTTTTCTTGGTGTCTTTCAGTGTAATATCTTTTATCCACTATTGGTTGAACAACTACCGTTATACTTTCTTTTTCTTTTAAAAGATTTGAATTATTAAGGAGCAACTGTTAACAAACCTTACATTTCAATATTGTAAGTAAGAAAAAGAGCGGTGTTACGGATTTTCTGTCAGGCACATTAAAGGGCACCTTAGTCGAATGACGAGGGTCCTTCGGCAACCCGGAAGTCTGGCTTCCACATGTTTTTGTGTACGCTCGCCGGTTGCTAAGCGGTGTTATCACATTGTAGTCAATACTTGTGGTGCTTTTAGGCTCAAAAACGAAATCTAACAGGATGAAAGTGGTTGCGTTAATAAGGTAATCGCAGCTTGCCGCTTTAACCGTCGCACAGGTCTTTCACTGATGATTTGCGCTTGCAGAGCAGTAAGCTACAGATGCTGATGTAGTTAATTCAAACCAAGAATATGACACCCATGTAGGTGTAGAATTATTGCCTAAGGGTTTGAAGACGAATGAAAGAGTGGCTGTAACATGCTGTGAGAGTAGTGCACCAGAACTCACCCGGTACATCCACAAACTTGTGTTCCAACCCTGGATATTAAATCTGGTGCACCACATTCCCACATTGCTAAACTTTGCACCCATGATAATGTGTGTGTCAGCTTAGCCTCTGTGTCTGTTTATTATGTTGTGTTCCAGTGGGGGCAAAGACAGCTGCTACAACATGATGCAGTGTGTTGCTGCTGGGCACCGGATCGTAGCTCTGGCCAACCTGCGCCCTGCTCACACAGGTGAGTAAAACGTGCTCCTGGGATTTACCTGTAAGCCCCAGGAGCTGGCTTTGCTATATGGGCCAACCAGCTGCACTTCCGTTCCCAATAACTGTACATAAATTAAATATTTGATCATTTCACTTTTGAACTGCATGTTTGTGTGCTGTGTCCTTACATATATTTGATCTGATTTGATGTTTTAACAAATGGAATATTCACATATTAGTGTTTAAAATAACCAGAGTCATTTATGGAATGCTAAGTAGGCCAAAAACATTTGAATAGTTTCAAAAGTAAGTTAATGATTAAATACATTTAAAACATTTACCCACAATATACTAGGAGAAGTTTACAAGAATTCCCTATTCACACTATACTGTATGCCCATATAATATGTATTTTGTGTCTAATGCCAACACATTAATCTGTATAACTGAAAGAAATGTGAAGAGAAACAACATGTCCAATTGTAGATTAACAGGTTCTATTTATCTAATGCAACGGCAAAGCTCTCTCTAGTACTTAACTAAAATTCTTCTCAATAATGGCACTTAATTTTTATTGTTGTCAACTTTCTTAAAATTATGTATCTCTAATTAAACTTCTCCCCTGTGTTTTACAGTTATTCTTCCTTGTCCAGTATAGCCTACACTACAGCATTATTGTCTAAAATTGATACTTCCTGTATTTTTGAACACGTTAATCCTAAGGAATTAAAATTTACCGAGGAAGAACTCTTCATGAGGAAGAACAACTTCAACTGAACTTTACTTTTATTGATATTTGCAAATATTACTAAATGGGGCTGTGGAAAAGTATTCTCTATTTTTAGTGATTGAAATACTGGAGTGGGTGCTCTGTATGGTTTGGAGTTGCCCAGATCTTGTAGTTGGTTCGCATAGATGTCTCCCTAAGTTTGCTGGAGTTCTCTTGAGGTTAAAAAGGAGTTTTTCCTCCACACTCACACTGAGTGCTTTCCCAAAGGAAATCTTTGGTTTCTGTCTGTCTGGTATAATTTAAGATGTTGGCCTAGCTATGATAAGTGGCCTGAGTTGTTGGGATTTTTTACCAGTTTAGTTCAGTTCAGTTTTATTCATACACTAAGCTATAGTGCCATTTCCCAACTATCCAAGTCTGCTTCACCTTTTAAGCTAAAATGGAAGAGTTTGTTATAACTGTAACTAACTTGAACTTTGATTATAAACTATAGTACGTGTCACTCTCTTGCCTATGTGCATGTGTGAGGAGCCACACTTGTATATATGTAGCAACACGGAGCTAAAAATCAGTTGCTTGGTTACTGAATTTTGCGCATTTCTAGTTTTTGCTTTTCACCCTCCAGTCTCATGCATCCCTAGTGCATGTTTTCATAGTTTCTTATTAACACCTGGAAGCGGCCCAGTACAAGCCTGACCGAGTGGCACAGGATTATATTGGCTGCTGAGCAGCTCCTCTGGAGCAGTTAGGGTTTAAGGGCCTTTTTGAAGTGCATATAAGTGGTGTTAATGAGGAAGGTGCAAGTGCTGCTCTTTCACTTCACCAATCCAAATTTACTGTGTCCATCTGGAAATTGCACCTGTGACCTCTGAGGCACCGGGACAAGTTTTTAGGTCACTGCTGCAAAAATGATGAAACTTGAAACTTTCAGTTAAGTTTGTTCAGACTTTTGTTTTAAATTACACTCATTTTAAAAAAAACATTTCTTTAACTTGTGGTATCTTGAATATACAATGTATTGTATTAATAAAAACATATAGTCAGATCATTTTTAATATAGTATTCATTAATTGTAGAGCTGTAGAGGTAGATATTTAATGTCAGTTATTTCTCAGGGAATTGCACCATCACTTCTTGTGCATAATCCAGTGAAATCCCTTTTGTCAGACACGATTAAGGCTCTCATCAGGCACAATGTAACTCATTTTCCTTCGTGCATTAGATGAATTGGACAGCTACATGTACCAGACGGTGGGCCACCAGGCTATAGAACTGTATGCCGATGCCATGGACTTACCTCTATATAGACGCACCATCCAGGGATCCAGCCTGGACACTAGCAGAAACTACAGAGAGACAGAGGGAGATGAGGTAGAGGACCTTTATCAGCTGCTGCACCTTGTGAAGGTAGGCATCTGTGCCAGGAGAGTTTATTACCCCAGATGTGCATTTTCAATCCGTATCCTCCGGCCAAGAGGCCTTAATACTTTAGGAGCCCATGACATTTTATTTCCACGCCCAAAAATATTGTTTCATTTTCTTGATTTATCTGTAGAGTGCAACTTCCAAAGACATTAAGGTAACTGTGTAAAATGCTTACTTGCTTGAAGTAAGATTTCTACTGCTTGACAGTTTTGGTTGTAGTTTAGTGTTTTATAATCTGCTGAGTGTTTTCAGTGGATGACAGGTCTACACTGCAGGCACCCAAACTCTTTTACAGTGGAGTCATATTGTTGTAATACATGATGATTATGTGGTTTGTTATTGTCTTGCTACAATATGAAAGTCCTTTTCCTAAAAAAGGCTTTTTTAGTGTTTCCTTTTCATGCCAGGTGCACTAAAGCACTCTATACTGTAATGAGTGCTGACTTTTCAGCTGTTTTTTGATAAAAATCCACATAGTGTTGCTTTTGCACTTCCTTAATTCCCAAAGAGAAATTGAAGTTGAACTGTCTAGTCAGTTCTTAGTTCCTATTGCAAACTGCCGGGGAGACTAAAAAGCCCATATAGTGCTTTTAGCCTGCCTGATTTAGCATATTTTAATTTTTCCTTTGAAAATAAGGTATGTTTTCCTTTTATTTTACTCTGGAATAATAGTGTGGCTGTTGGATCACTTAATCAATGTTTTATGGGCAAAGTTGGAGAGAGGTGCCCTTGAACAATGGCTTCACAGGAAAAATTCCATTCTTTTTTTTATCTCACTTGACAGAAGATCAGATGCAAAAATTAATCACCAAATTAATATTTCATCAAATAACACTTTTGACAGGACTCTGAGAAAATATTCATTTGATGGCAAATTATGTATGAGGCCTTGGTGGTCCAACCAGGTACGGGGTGGCTGACTGACAGGTTTGAGATAACTGCATGTGTGTTTAGCACACTGCTGGCACTGCTTGCCTACCTGACCGCCTGCAGCCATGAGGAGGCTACACGGACGCACGCTTCAACAGGAGCAAAGGCTCTCCCTGCTGTCAGCACAAACACCGTGTGGGATTGATCCTCTGTAACACTTTATCCCCACACAACCTCTTATTTTAGCTGGCAGCATCAACATTTAAGCACTTCTTATGGGATGTTGGATGGGACTTTGTTGTTGAAATGGGATTCTGCTTTATGTGGTGTATATGACAGAGGTATGCGTGAATCGTTGTGCAGGTATGTGTGGAGACATGTTCATCTGACTCCTTTAAGGCCCTACACTGCCTTAGTGGCAGGGGTCAGTCCGCCTGAAGGCATTTTCACCTTACTTCCTTACTTCCTTTGCTGTGTTCAGTAGAAATCTTTTCACATGCAGCTACAATCATGTTCTTGATTTTTGATCTTATTAGTACACCCACATCCACACAGCTCAGTATTTACCACTTTTGTGAGTCAAGTAGTGGACAGCTTTGTGGAATGTGATGCAGTATGCCCACTCTGCCTGTGGTCAGGGCTCTAATTGCATAGGGCTGCTAATTTCCCATTTCCAGGGTTTTTTGGTCTGACCTCGCCAGTCAGACAGGCCATAGATCAGGGCAGTTTGACTCCAATGAGGCCCTCCCAGGCTGGGAGACCTCCACTGGTCACCCAGCGCACCGCTCACACTCCTCTGTCATCAGCAGACCTGGACCATAAACAACAGGTTTCCTCTCATCCGTAAAGTTATGGCAACCATAAGAATACAATCTTTTAATCTCAAATTTCAAGTTACTGCTCTCGAAAGTTAATTTTTCAACGAGTGACTAACTTGTACCACAGTTCCACATTATGTACTGTATTGAAATAGTAAGTTATTTAACTTGAAGTGTATTTTTAAATTTTTAAACTTCCCAAACTCTCTCGTGTCATCTCAAATATCGTCTTAGAAATTCTGTTACGTTCCATCAAGTTGAGTAGATATTCTTCAGTTTGTTTCTTTTTTCTTTATTTCTAAAAAAAAATAGACAAAAAAACATATTTCTTTGACCATAAACTTTTTAGTGTTGTTGATTAGTGAAGGAATTGATGGAGGGGGGAGTAAAAGGAAGGGGAAAAAACAGCTTTTGATAATGAGCTGTTAAATCACTATTGCTGGAAAAGAACAGTTTTAGCATGAAAAAATGTGTTCTGTTTTGGAAAGTGTGATATTTTGAAAGATTCTTTCTCACAGTTTGAATTAATTAGAAGTTACAAGATTATATTTGGCAAATGACACTTGAGCATAGATGAAAGATTTTTTTTCCTCAGATCCAAAGTTGATGAGTTTTAAGTGGATTCTCTTCACTTCCTCCTCCTCCCCGTTTTGCACTGCTAGCGTCTGACTCGTAGCATGAGCCAACAGTGCCATCTATGGATCGTTCCCGTTTGCTGACAAACCAAACATAATCTATACAGACTGGCCTCTAAGAATGTTTGAAGCCATTCGAAAGATTCAAAGGAAGAGATCATATTCTTCAGAACCTTTGTTGACAGAGGGGGAAAAAAGCCCGATTGTAATAGAAAAAAAATTCCCTGGCAGTACTGATAATAGCAGAATGACAATGTGGCCCTATCCTTGGCCCCCTTTGCTCTCATCGCTGGCTGTGTATAGCTGTGCTTCTTTGAAGTGTGTAACCCGATCAACATGCATGCAAGCCCATCCTGCTAGGTGCTGATCTTTGAACCTGCTCTTTGAGGGGGAGAAATAAGTTTTGGTGGAGCACTTTTACGTATATACAGCTAAGAATGCATTTTCACAGAAATGACATCTTTTCATTCTCAACGATGCTTTCAAACGACACTAGAATATGAAGTTTACATAAAGATGTTTTCTGTAAGCGCAACATTTGTATTTATTGCTAAGAATTAAAATCCAACTCCTGTATTAGTGTGCTTTTTTGTGGATTTCATAGGTAGTGTGTCCATACTTCATTGTGTGGCTGCTCTGCTCCCCTCTGCTGTGATCCGCTCTCATGTGTGATACAGATCAACAGTGTCAGTCACCCCTGGCTGTAAAGCCAGTTCCCCCAAAGGCCTGCAAAACCCCTCATATTAGTCATATCACATCCCTCAATTCCTTTATCCTTCTCTCTGTGCTCTGTGACCTGACACAGTGGCTCTTTATTCCCTGTGACCCAGCTTGTGTGTGTGTGCGCGTGCGCTTGTGTGTTCAAGGTCAGGTCAAAACAGGCCTGTGTTACATGATAACAGGTCTATCGCTGTCATCCGTGCACACCTCTGCCTCTCTTTCAGCACTGTAGTCCTTTCACTACAATCCATATGCACTCTATTTGTCACCCTCAGCCACGAACTATTGTGCACAAGTAGATGTTTTGAATTATGAGTAGTTAATTCCATTTTACAACACAAAGATCCTTCAGAAATAGGACAACCTATATGGCACTGAGTTTTGGAAAGGCGTAATTGTAGCTTCAGTCACTTGATATGGTAATAGATACTTTATAAAAAGAAAATGACTCTATTGCAGCAACTCTGCAACCTTTGAGCTGATGAATAAAGACAAAGACATTTAAGCTCATTAGAGTGATGAGGAACAATAGATGATATCTATGCACATGTTCTATTCTGCCAGCTCTAATTAGCAGCGCTGTGACATCTCTGTCATACTGAGACCCTGCTTTGAGAACGATGGAAATGTTACTTTCAAATCCAATTTCCTGTCCTCTAATGCATTCGACTTTTCAGAAACATGATTTTAATTAATTAATTATTTTTATAAGACAGTTCAGTTAAGATCCAGCTTTCCCCCTTTTATTTTTTTTAACAAGCCAGTATATATATGTGTGTGTGTGTGTGTGTGTGTGTGTGTGTGTGTGTATTTTTAGTTGTTTTTTTTGTTTGTTTGTTTTTTTTTTTTAGATGTCTGAGAAAAGTCCTGGGAAGGTGCACTGAGACCTTTGGCCTTTGTAGATGAAACATTCTGTTCCATTGGTGTGTGTTAGAACACCTTGTTTTTAGTGAGCTAATCTTTCTCCTAAACTTGCACACACTCTCCCCCTATTCCCCGTTTCTCCTGACCATTGTTACATAGACATTCCCTCCTCGTCCTCAGTAACTACTGCCGCGCCATTATCGACATCAGCAGACAAGAGTGGGGCCCTCTGGGATCGCAGAAACAGCCCGTCCACAAGTCCAAACAATCTGTCTCATTCCTCTTTCCCGCTTCTTCACTCCTTCCTTCTCTCTTCTACATCTCTGTCTCCATTGTGCTGTCGTCGCACTTTCATCCGGACCCTTCAGAAGCCTGGCACTGCCTTGTTGCAAGTTCCCTGATGGAGGTGCATCCTGCTGTGAGGAAAGAAGGGAAAAGGACTGAGACATAATAGAAAGAATGGAGCAGAAAGGAAGAGGAGGGCAGACTGGCTGGTAGGCAGGCAGAGGAATCTCTGTATCTTTGTAGTATTGATTAGGCAGCTGAGGTGTTGTGAGACAAGATGTTCAGGAGGAGTGTGAACTATGAAAGGGGGGGGCCCAAAATCAAACACACAGCCCTTCTCTGATTACCGGCATGGTGCCGCATTAGACGTACATTGGGGGCTCAACAGGAAAATGGATTTCTTTAAAAAGCTGCTTAATACATAAATCATGACCTCTGGGGTCACAGCAAGGGTTTAGGAGATCAGATCAATAACAAAGCTAATGCAAGCTTGTTGAAGCTTGTTTGTGGTGCTGAGAGACCTCTAAATGGTGTTACTGGAAGTAGCTCGCAAGCAGCCTCAAACCAAAGGATAATCGCTTTGGTGACCGTTTTGTTTTCTTACGTTTCAGCAAAGTTTGCAGTTCCTAACTTTAAGATGCAGCACAGCATGTTAGAGTGTAGATTTCAGACAGATTTCAAGCAGCTGTCTCTCGGTGTTGCCTCTTTTTGCAATAGCCATTGTTATCTTTTCCTTTGGTCCTGAGATGCTTGTATTTGTGTTGGTCGGCTCAGTGGCAGTGAGGTTGAGATTGCAGACTTGTTTTGCACATGAGGAAGGATAGCATTAGCTCTGAGATAATGGCACTGTGTATTGTTCGCGGGCCGTGTGGAAGTGGTGGGACAGGATCTATTAGATGCAGGCCCATTTCCCACCAACTGCAGTCCCCACAAACATTAGATAAAGAGTCAAGCCTCAAGCCTTTGTAATTTGTTTGTATTTTTCTGCTTAATGTACTTTGCTCAATCTTGTTTAGCGATGATGGAAGCTGATAGCCTTATCTCAACTTGCCGAGGGCACAAACCACTACATTGTTGAACATTGTTCAATGAGAAACGTGCGTGGTTTTTTTGCGGGGCGTTTTATTTTGATACTGGATGAATTGTAGATGTATCGGAAGGTTATTGCATTTGAGCTATTGCTTCAATGTTATGTGCTGAAGTAAAGGATTATACAAAGTGTGTTCCTTGTTTCAGTTTTTTATTAAGAAAAAAGTTGTGATAATTTTCTAGTCCTGGCAAACAATTTTTTAATCTCTTTTTTTTGTCACTGTGATTGTTTGGCATGCCTTCTTCAAAATGCCTTTGAATGACTTTTGCAAATCAATTTCTACTTCATCATCAGAGATCTATTGTTACATCTTCAACACTTTCTTCTCTGCTTTAAAAACCTCAAATTTTTTGCTTTGTCTGAAAATATAATCTAAGCTTTACATCCTTCCTCAGACTCAGTCGAGTTGTTTTTACTCTCCAGATATCATAAAATATGAAGGATCCAACCTTGTAAGAAAAACGCAAGTTGTGGAGGAGATTGGACTTTCAATAAAACCTTTTAAATGCATCAGTATCAACAGTTAGTCAGGCCCAACTCTGTCTGCCTCAGAACTGACAGCTGAGGAATTGTGTCAAGTCTTTCAACTCCCTGCCATTCATCTACTCAGAAATTAAGAGGGCTTTTATGTTTTGTTTTGTGACCCATTCCCCAAGTAATATTTGTGGCAGGCCCCATCACCTCCCGCAGCTAAAGTCATAACCAGCCGTAGAAAAACACTGTCTGGAGTCTGGAGAGTGGGTTAAACCAGCATCACAGCAA
This sequence comes from Neolamprologus multifasciatus, assembly GCF_963576455.1. Taxonomy (NCBI): domain Eukaryota; kingdom Metazoa; phylum Chordata; class Actinopteri; order Cichliformes; family Cichlidae; genus Neolamprologus; species Neolamprologus multifasciatus. Next base: position 14,391,739 of record NC_140457.1, on the reverse strand, counting down.
TATTTTTCTCTGGTCTCTCTCTGGGGAGTGTGTGTGCGCATGTGTGTTTGTGCGTGCGTGCGTGTGTTGGGGGAGCATGACGTCTGTTGGAACTATGTAGGACGGAGGGCAGAAGAGCCAAAATGCCAAGAGCCTGGATTCTGACCTCACCAGAAAAACATTTACATTTTAGGCTGTGTGTGTGTGTGTGTGTGTGTGTGTGTGTGTGTGTGTGTGTGTGTGTGTGTGTGTGTGTGTGTGTGTGTGTGTGTGTGTGTGTGTGTGTGTGTGTGTGTGTGTGTGTGTGTGTGTGTGTGTGTGTGTCTTCTTGTCTCCGTGGGCCAGTGTCTTCTGTGTGGATACATCAACATTACATATGTATGGATACACCTTATGGACTTCACTCATGATATAAGTGAGAATATCTTATCTGTTTAATATTTAGTTTTGTTCAATTTAATTTTTGCAGGAAATCACAGTGGTTTTATTTAAAAATCCTAAAAAGTCATGAATCAACTTAAAGTTAAAGGCTGACAGTTTATTTAATGTGGTCTACAAAAAATAAAGTATTGCATTTTAAGTACTAACGACTAAACTTGTTTTCTTGAATTGCAAGTATTCATGGTTATACCGTACATCGATAAACAACCTGTCTCACTGGTGCTTCCCGACATTTAGTTTTCCATGTGTGTTGATATGGAAAGCCTCCTTGTCCTTGGCCTGCTGAAACCAGGGCTTTGTGCTTGCTTTGGCGAAGGCCCTCTCCCTCCCTGCCTGATGACTGGCGGGGCCTGTGTTTACGTAACCGTATATATCTTAGAGGAAACTCGTGAAACGTTAATCTCTCTACTTTTTAACCCTGATGAATTTCTACATTTTCCAGCTGTGCGGCATGGCATATTTATGCTCAGGCTCTATTGCTGAAAACAGCTCTGTCATTGTAAATGAATCACTATCCAAGACTAAAGACTGTGCATGTGTGTGTGTGTGTGTGTGCATGTGGGTATGTGTAAACTTCAGGCTAGGAAACTGAAAAAATTCATGCTCAGCCATAAAAAGCAGCATTAGTACCTCTGTGGATAAAAACAGCTTCTTTTTCATTCTTCCCCATACCCTAATCAGTGCACACTGCGCTGTCACTCATCACATTTCTTTGGCTTTCGACTGATAAGCGTCCTTCACTCATCGTGCTAAATAGACAATGCCTCATGTCATATCCTCTGTTGCCTGGTCACACCTGCACAGTGGCCTCAGCAGAGGATAATACTCTCCCCTCGTCTGCTTCCTCTCCACACTTCTCGTAACTATGACCTGCATCATCTCAGGAACCGTTCAGGGCATTTGGCTTTGCGAACAGCTGGCTTTGTGAGAACTTTGTTTTTCTTATTCCACCACTCTATATGGTTGAAGACTGACACGTGTTGAGTCATCTTGCCAGACCGTCCTCAAGCACAAAGGAAGAGCCTGTCTTTCAACAGCTGTTTTAGACGCAGAGCTCCGCCAGTTTACCGAAGGGAATGTCTCTGAAAGCCTTTCAGAACAAGATTTTGCGATGTTTGTTTTACAAAAACATTTGCTAAGCCTGCGTGTCCGTTTTGTTTGTTTTGATGGATCAGACACCATACCTGTTGTTTGAGACTCAGTATGTACTGTATAAGCAGAATATGATTTTGTGAACGTTGGGTGTACCTTAATTTAAACGATCGTTAAGAATATCTTGTGCCTTGTGTGCACCATTCCGCATCCCATTTCTCCTTTACCAACTCTTGGAGTCACCTTGGAGTTTAACAGTCTCGTTGGAATGACAATGAAGAAGCTGATTTACAACAAATAAGCAGTGTCTCCTCCTACTAAGCTCACACTAAGCTTCCTGTCAGTTTGGCATGTCTACGCTGTCAGGACAGCCCAACACGCCCCAAGACTGTGTCTACATTACATTAAACACAACCGCTTGACCCTAGCGAGTCCCATCTCCTGTATGACATCTACTTGAGCTACTACAACAGGGTCCAACCCCTCCCCATGTTCCTTCCATGCAGGTGAACAAGGGAGAACAATCCCATTACGTTGGAACAGGCCCAGAGCTAATGCAGAGAACATTAAAACCATGTCGCATCCAGTCACTTACTTGATGGATCCAGGAAGAGAGGGGTGAAGAGAAGACACAGAGAGGGGAAAGGAATGTTGAAGAGAAGGAGGGGTGGGATTGGAGGTCTTGGGGTCAGGCACAGTGACGATGTGACAGTGTGATTGCAGCAATGGAGAGCATGTAATGGCACCTTGGTGCCCTTGAGCAAACTGTCATTCGAACCACTTTAATTAATTTCCCCACTTTGTCGACTTCCCCACCTCCCTGCTATCACAGACAGGAATGCTGCATACACCAGGCAGTAATATTATACAGTGCGCGTGTCAACAGGTTTAGACTTGATAAAAAGCGGATATTTTAAGGAAACGTGTGGCCTGGTGTCAATAATAGTTGAGATCTGCCAGCTCCGGACTCCTGGCTGTCAGAACAGACTCAATCGGGCATTTTGGAAACCTACCATTTTGCAAAATGGAGCTTTGTATTGTTAGGGTGTATAATTAAGACCTCATTGTGACAGCCATTGAGAGCGAGTTAATGAGGGTTCTGATGTATTCCATATGAATATGATTATTGAATTTTTAATATTTTATGGCTTTCTAATTGCTTTAGTTGCTGTTAATGGCTTTGAATGTTGAATATTACCCTGAATGAAAATGTGGAATGGGTTAGTACCTTTAACGCTGAGAGCTGAGATCATAGCTGAATTCTGTAGTTGATTTTTTTTTGTCTTTGAGGCAGATACATATCTTTACCGAAGGCATGTCTGTGACTGTGAATACATTTGAAGCAGTCTTTCACTCCCTTACTAAGATGAATGTATATATAATTACAAAGTATATCACGCACACTACCTTGATATAGAGTTTAATGGCCGTATCGTTTCTTTGTGGAGCATGTCTGCTGGCCTTAATCTTCTCCACAGCTGACATCTTAATAACTCAGCCCTCTCCATCCATTTCCACGGGAGACATCCGGATGTGGGGGAAGGATTAGTTTAATGAATTTGACAATTAGTAACAGAAGTTAATGACTGCATGGGGCTAAGTACCCTGATGGACATGGCTGGGGGGACTAAGAACTTCCACTGCTTTGGGCCATAGATCCTCATTAATAGCTTTTCTGCCTGCCGGAGAGGACAGGGGAAGCCAGGCCAGGCTTTTGTTTAGTCTGCCTCTGACGGAGCTGCTGAGGGGTTGCACTGTTGCACAGCACCATGCGAGAATTAGTCCTGCTCTGGGCATGAGATAAGACAGGGCCTCAGGTCCTGGATCAGGTGAGGCTTCCTTTTATGAACAGGGGTCATTAAATGCTGGAAAAAGAAAAGTGACATTGAATCAGGGCAGCGAGGGAGTTCTTTCTTTAGATCTTGTGCCAACAATCACTGAGGAAGAGAAGTGGTTTGTAGGTCACAGGCCTCTTCATGACCTTTGCCTTGATTTATCATTATGTTACCCAGATCCCACCTCTAATACAGTCAAAACATCGTTTAGCCAGATAGCTCTCATAAAGATTTTATTATTATTTATTATTATACTGTGCTTCATGAGCTACCTAGTCGCTTTGTCAAATATTTCCACTATAAACCATTTTGATAAATTTTTCAGCTACTATAAAATCAAAGTTTGGATTTTTTTATGGCGTCATGAATAGACATAGAACAATTCCCATAATATCCATCAGTTTAGATTTATATGTACATATACCCCCTCTTCACAATAATTTATCCTACCTCCTCCCACAGAGGATGAGAAAATATGTCTAGAATTTATAAAATCACATCCAGAGCAGCATTAGCTGCCCCCTCATTCCTGCCTGTCTCCTGGCGATGGCTATAATAGCGACAAAAACATTACCACTTCCAAAAATAATCATTTCCCAAAGCCGTTGCCAAATGGTCTAGTAGTTAGAATCTCCACTGAAAACAAGGGGATGTGTGAGAATTTTTTTTGTGTTGTCATTAGTGGAGAATGTGCCTGGTTGTAAGGCTGAATGGAAAAGAAAAGTGAAGCCATTTAATTAGTCAGGTTGACCCTCAGAGGTCCAAGTACCTACAACAGTTTGCTCCTGAGAGAAACAAGATAGAGGGAGACAGAGAGACAGAAATGCGAGACGAAGCTGTTTGTTGTTGCTCTGATGCTCTGATAGTCTGTCAGGTCCTGGCAAGTTTAAAGTCAAGGGACCAAATTGGTGTTGATGTAGCACACTTCTTCAACACTCTCATTTGGATATCTTTTCGTCTTTCTTTGTGTCTCTTCTTATCCCACTCTGTACCTCCTAATTTGCCTCTTTAGGGAGTGACAGTTGCATTTAGGGAAAAGGTTATCATTGCATTAGAATAGAGTGCTGGCCTTGAGGCTTACCTAGAATTACATGGCACTGCCTGCAGCCCCCTTCGTTCTGTGCTGGGCTGAAATGTTATCAGTCTGACTTAATTACTGTCACCGGGCAGTGGGATTGACTATAAATGTACATTACAGTGCGGAACAGATTGCCGAGATAAAAAAAGAAAACAATACTGGAGTGCCGAATGCCTTCTTAAGATCGCTTTGTGTTTAACTTTAGGTCAAAGGATTATTTGTGGTATGTGTTTAGAATCACTTTTATTCCTCGCATTCTCTGCTAAACACATTCGCGAAGCCACACACACACAGAGCACATCCTTTATCTGATTAGCTGGCACGCCTTTGTGGAGCTGTGTGTGTGTTTGCGTGTGTGAGGTACAGTGCGTTTCAGCTCAGCATCAGGCCCCAGGCAGGGCATGGATTTCATTTAGGAAAGTATCAAAGGTTTACACGCTGTTCGCTTTAATCAGCATGTTTATCAGGCAGAGAAAAATTGCAGGAAGGGACCACAGGGAGAAGGAGGGGTGTGTGTCTGTGTGTGTGTTTTTGTGTCTGTGTGTCTGTGTGTGTGTGTGGTGGTGGTGGTGGTGGTGGTGGTGGTGGGGGGTTATCTTAAGGACCAGTAGCCAGGGAAATTGATAACGGCTACAAGGTAATTTAGTGGAGACTTGTGCATCCCTCCACTGCTTCTACCCCTGCCTCTTATTCTAATTACAGCCCATGTAATGTTCTAATGAATCTGCAGGTGGGTTTGAGTAGGGGAGGGGCATTTAGGTGGAGACGGAGGTTGTGCCTTTATTTCGTTGTATGTATGCACGTCAGCATGTAGCCCTTGCTTGCGTGCGTGTGTGTGTGTGTTTGTATTTGTCACTCCAGATCAAGCTTGTTTTTCTGTAAGAAGATTGAATGCATCTCAAGGCTGTGTCAGTATCTCTCGAGTGCATAGTTGTCTCACTGTTTCTGAAATATGAATATGATATGAAAAGCAATTAGATTAGCCTTTAGCAGTATTAAAGATACATGCCACTCACAGACACAAAGTTCCGCTGATACTTCAAGTTGTCACTGTGGTTCCATCTTCCAGCTGTGGGTGTACAGGATGCAGGCTGCAGCCAGACACTCTCATCTCCTGCTTATACTAGACTACTGATAAGGTCCAGCAATTGCCTTTGGTGGTGCTGGTGCCTCCAGTCACACATACGTACACACACACACACACACACACACAAATGTAAGCATAAACATGCAAGTTCACTCACAGAGCCATGTGCGCAAACCTCCAGGGGATATGGGCTGGACCGTAAAGGCCTTGATACGACCAGAGTGTAAACATCCCCACAGGATTGCGGTCCAATGAAAGGAGTGAGCTGTCAGGAATCTGCTTTCTTTGTGTCTTTCAGTCTCTGTGTGTCTGTGTGGTTTTGTTCAGATAACACTTTGGGATACCGTTATAGTTTGAGAAAGGGGTATTTGGCCTCGAGAGACTGGTGACATCAAATTGCTGTTACATTATGCACATCGCACATGCTTTATAATGGAAAAGTCAAGAAATGTTTGTAGTTAAGTTTCCTCCATCTTTTGCTCCACACAGGAAAAGGAGGGCGTCGAAGCGGTGTCAGTAGGGGCCATTCTCTCTGATTACCAGAGGGTCCGGGTGGAGAATGTGTAAGTTGACCACGTGCACACTCACGATCCAGAACACACTGTTAGTTCAACGTGCACGTGCACCTCTGAACTTATATGAGACACACTGTTATGTCCACTGAAGAAAAGAGCACATCGTCTGCTGTCTTACTTCCCTTTCGCTCCAAATTTGGGGGCGAGTTTTGCTTAAACACACACACATACATGCACTGCATTATATTTATGTCAAGTTATTTAGACTAGCTTTGAAGTGTTTCTGTTTTTATAGAGCAAAATTAAATGAAATGATAGTTGAAACTGATGGTTACCTAATTGCCAAGTGACTTTGATCATTTTAAAAGTGCATTTTCCTTTTGGGGTAGACGCACAGCTCTTACTCGAGAAAGGAAAAAATTGTTCCCTCGTGTGAGAAACACCTACAAGTATTACTTTTACTCTTATCTTTCCCCCCTTCTTTTATCCTACCTTTCTTGTTTTTTAATTTTCATAAACTGGACATAGCAGAACACAAAGGCTCTCTTCACATTAACAAATCCTGCTGTCAGTCAGCTATTGTTTTCCCACACAAATATATAGGTAAGCAGCTCAGGCATTTCTTGAGCAGTAGACGTTTGTCTGCAGACAGTTTGGCTCCAGTTACCTGCTGTGGATATGTGTGTTTCACCTGAGTTTATGTGAAAGACAAGCCACAGCTTAAGATTAAGTTTTTTGGGGGGATTTTTGTGTGTGTGTGTGTGTGTGTGTGTGTGTCTTCTCCTTGAATAAAACCGCTGGCTGCAGTGGCAGGTGGCAGCATGTACTGTGGGCCCATCAGGGTGGCAGCTTTCCCGTAAATGAAGAGTTGCCCAGCCAAGTGGGCTTTGAAGTTGTTCTAACATTGGCTAATATTCAGTATTAACCAGTTTGCATCCCTTCACCTGTTCCCCAGATGTTTGCGGCTTGGTTTGCAGCCCTTGGCCTACCTGTGGCGGCGAGACCAAGAGTCCTTGCTCTCTGAGATGATATCATCAGACCTTCATGCGATCCTCATCAAAGTTGCTGCTTTCGGTGAGTTTGTGTTTCAGCCCACTGGTGAACGCTCTCTTTATGTTCTCTCAAGGTGCTATATTGGTTAATCTGTGGTTGGAATGGGCACCGAAGGAAGAATTTGCATAAGTGAGCTTTAGGAAAGTAAAAATAAGGTGTAACCAGAGGCGGGGGGAGAGACAAGCAGAGTAATGCCCTAATCATTAAGCTGCAGCTTAGCCACGGTGTTGAGACTTGTGCCAGCGGCAAAAGTATAGAAGCAGAGAACAATATGAAAAGATAAGACGCACAGAAGGAGGAGGGTTGAGGAAAAGTGTGCGGTGGTATTAGGAGGGTGTGTGGAGGAAAGGTTGGCAGTTGAGAAATAATCACAGTTGATTGCCCTGTACATGAATGCAACCTGTCAATAAGCGACACATGTCCCCATTGTATGTGAGAAACTCTGCTGTCTGTGCTTATGCATAGCTCAGAATACATGGTCCGTGAAGTGAAGATTAAAATCTGGTACCTCTCATTTACGTTTTTCAACTGCTTCAGCACTGACGGAACAGGTTAATGTGGTGTCACCTGCTCTCTACATGCCTGTTTTGGAGCCCGAGGACAGGAAGATCAGATTACAGAATAACAGGAGAGACAAAGGGAAAAAAAAGTTTTTCTTTCCCTGGTATATGATGTTAAGATCCCTACCTGTATCTACTTGACAGTGCAGCTGGATCCCCTTTGACTGTGCCGGTGATAAACGATAATTATGGCTACAAATGGTTCTTTTTACTCTCAAACTACTCGTGGCGATAGATCATCATGTAGACACTGTTTACGTGCTGTTAAGTGGTTGTTGTCACCTTTGGTAGCAATCAGTCGAAAAGGGGTCCATGGCTGACTGATGACCCACAGAGCTGCGTGAGGCGTTCATGATATTCTGCATATCTTTCAACACTGCTCAAATAACCTTTTATGGAATGCACTTGTCAAGCCATTCATCATTGGTGCTTTATTTCCTGGAGCCATTTCTCATTTTTAATGGCTTTTATAAAGGACATATTGGTAATAAATAATATTAACTTGTCAGATGCCCATCAGGGTGGAGATGATGTCAGAATCCATTTTTTCTCACAGTATCATAATTGTGTTTACTACAGACAACATTTTTTTTCTTATCTTGATTTGCATTTGTAACTCGATAAAATCTAAGTCTGCATTTATATTAGCTATCAATCAACTTCCTGAAATGACAAGCATGTAACCAAAACAGCCTACCTTAAAGACCTCAATCACCCTCTAACCCTGCAGCTTCTGCCAAGCTTTTTACTCTAAACACATCTTAACTCTAAAAGCAAATTCTCAACATTTTCTGGAAGATTATAATTAGAAAGGAAAATCACCTCGGGTGACTATGAGTGTGTATCTTGGCCTCCCACTGTAGGTGTTTGTGTGTATTTAGGGATGTGTGTGTTGGCTACAGGTAAAAAGAAACGATTTTATCAGCCCTGACTTCTCACCTGTCCCAAGGCAGCGGTAATTAGAAAGGAGAGAATTGAATAGGGGTGCAAGAGCCCAAGGCATTTTAGGCAGCACTCATATAATTGCAGCTTTGGTGGAAGCAGGCCTGTGCAGTGAGGTGTGCTGTTTGGGGGAGATTGGGTGACAGAGGGGCATACCTGGTGGCCTTTGGTGTTTGTGTGTGTGAGAGAGAAAGCAAGAAAAAAGAGATTTGGAGGGATTTAGGTGTGCAAACCCCAGGAGGAGAGGAAAAATACTTTCACAGGGCAAGGGTTAAGTTTGCAGTTGCACAGATAGCTACAACTTAGAATATTCTGTAGATGGAAGAAATTGAGTTTTTTGGGGCCTTTTTTCTTTCTTTCTTTCTCTTTTCTTTCTGTCTTTCTTTAAAGAAGTTTATGTTTCTTAGTAATAAATCCCTGTAATGAAAAGACAGGTGTCCAAATGCAGGATGATCCTCTTAGTGAATTCTCTGGAAGTGTTCCTTTGTGTGCTGACGGTGGGGGGAAAAAAAATTCAGTCATTGAAGATCCCAAATTGCAGGCAGGGAAATAAGTTCAACTGGATCTAAGCCTACGAATGTCAGCTAAAGCTTCTAATGAGCAAAAAAAGCATTTGTCTGAAAGGTAGAGGCACATTCCCGTTTTTGGTGCTGTGTCTCTACAGCTAACTGTGGATAATTGGAAATCCTAAAAGCTAGTATTAAATATTCATGTAATTAGTTAATCAATTGATTAGTGCATGTGCGTATAAGGGCACAGGTTCAGCAGTTAATTGGTCCTCTGCTCCAGAGATAATTGGCATGTGTGAAATCACGGTCTGCCTGTTGGAAAATCTTTTATCTCTGCATGAACTTTTACCCTTCATACGAACACATCCTTTAAGCTCGGAATTAGGGAACTTATGTCACGTGTTTGCTGTCACTGATCACCTCGTCACTTTATCATAGTTTAATGTATATTTAAAGGACAATTAGTGATCAGAGACCTCAATGGTTTGTATGTTTGATTTGAATATTAGAACTACATTGGCAAAGCATCGAGATATAGAAACAGTACCAAACAGAGCCTGTTATCAGATATGAGATTATCAACCCCTGTCAAAAGACAAGATGCAGGTTGTTCCTGAAATTAAGTGTTCTGTCCTCTAACCCGGACCAATTTCATTTGTTTTTATAAGCAAACTTATGTCATTTGTAGACATGAAGTACCATGGCGCCACAGGGTATCTGATAGTGTAAATAAAAAGAGTCTTTGCTTGGTATTGTTTCTATATATGAAGGCACCATTACAAATTGAGACTTTAGAAAGCCACACTGTAGGATCAGGTTTGATGCAGATTGCAGGATGGCATTACCTGCTGAATTAGTGCCCAGGATCTATGGTTGTTATTCCTTCACTATTGCTTTCCATGCTTTGTTACATTTGGCACAATGCTGGTGTTACGTGTTTTCATGCTGCATTCCTATTTTTTGTTTTGTAGTTGTGGGTTGTTATACAAGTCACATTGTGAGATGGTCATCCTAAATTTCTGCCATTGTCAGGATTTTGCCTTGGATTGCAGAGTGGTTATAATGGACAACTTTGAACTTCACTCATGGTGCGATGGAGGGCCTCTGACTAAAGATGTCGCCATGATTTTTTTCACATTGTCATCTTTTGTCTGGGACAGAAAAACAAAACAAGTGGGGATGTCTTTAAAGTCAGAATTTAACTTTTTCTCTTTTTTTTCCCAGTGGCCCTGATCCTCTTCCGTAGATAGTCAATAACAGACATGTGATTTCAGGTTGCAAGTTTAGCTTACTGCTCACACGTCAGGTTCAACTGCTTTCTGCTTTGGCTGTTTAGAAACTAACAAAGATGAAGTTAGTTAGACAGATAGGTAACAGATTATTTAAAAAAAAAATACATACACAGTATTCCCACGCCACATCACGGTGCACCTTTCATGGACTCGCTACATCATCTGTAAATTTATATTGCAGGAATTTCATTGCATGTTTCTATAAGTATTTAATTCTTTTTTACATTTCAATTATTTTTGCAGTAAAATAAGCATTTTCTAACCTAGAAAATTAATAACGGAGTTATAACAGGGTTTTCAAAGACCGTGGGAAGGTTTATAAGAGTGTGGGGAGGGTTTTTATGACTCAAAATTAATCACTAATTAATTAATTATTAAAAATAATGGAATAAACATATGGTTTCTACTTTGTGGATTTTTACCTTTCGACCTAATCGAGGAAATACTGTATGTATACCTTATGTTTCCAGTCACGTTGCATATTCAGATCCACTGTTCAATTATAGTAATTAAAATATCCTGAGTGTACTAGTACAACCAATCAGAGAATGTGCTGGAAAAAATGACTAAATGAGGAATAAGTTCATTGGTGAATTCTTTAATAGACTAACTTTTCCAGCTCTTTTAATTTCATCCATTATAATATTCCAAGATGTACTAATTCTACTTTACTGTCCGTTATTAGAATACATTTATTTTTTAAATTTCCATTACATGAAATGCACTGGAGATTCTGTTGTTCTTCTGTTCAGTGAAAATTATGAAATTCACGTGTTCAAAACAAAAAGAAGTTCTCTACTGCAGATGGTTTGGGCTGTTTTGGGGTTAAGGCTCAAGGTTTACCTTAAATAGTTTAAGAATGATGGGCTGCATTTTTTGCTTGTTTTTTAAATTACACATTGTTCAGTTTCACTCTAGACCTGAAAAATATTTTCCACAGGTTCATTTTGGTCCCCAGTTTCTTCTCTATCATTTGTTGGACTGGAAAGATTTCATCTTGATGTGATTGCTACGCGGTTCATGCTGCCCATTATTCTGCTAACAGACACTGAATTTCAGATAAGAGCTTGACAAATTTCACATATAACCTTAATCTTATCATCCTTTGTACCGTGCTACTTCCCTCTTCTCCTTTCTTCCTCTCTGTTTTGTATTCCTCTGTCTGTCTTGCGAAGATTAGGTGATAGTGAACAGCTATTGTTTTGGCGGGGGTCTTTGAGTGCGTTGTTTAAAGGCTGGTGCAGCTCACCTACTAGGGAGGAGATGCTTATTTCATCCATTTAAAGGCTAAAATGTTACACATCATGAATCCAATTTTCTCTGCCTTTTCTCTCTGAAGGCAAGGATTAAAGCTGAGCTGTCAGCTGCCAGATCTTAAGACAACCTGCGGATGTCTGCGATACTGCGCTCAGCTCAGCTCAGCTCAGACAGTATCTAGAATCTCCCAGTTTTTAATTTGGCATTAGGCTCAGTAAGCAAAATCACAGTCACTTTCAATTAAATAGGTAACTCACTGCTGTGGGTTTACATGAATCAACCTTTTCGAGATGGGAAAACCCAATCGTGATCGTTTAAAGGAATTAGTACAACATTAAAAGAAATAATTTCATTCAGTGACTTCTAAGATTTTCTGTAGAGATCAGATGGATTTATTGTTTTCGAGAACACGGTCTATACTTTAAAACATTTTTTACTATTATTTATCGGTTAACTTCTCCTACAGCTTGCAGTTTTAGTGTTTTATATGTGTTTTTATATTTTTAGATTGTTTTTAAAGACTATTTTTTAAACCTCGGTATAAAAACGTAATTGTGTAAATGACTCTTGGTTTCCTGGTAAACTTTTTCTTCCTCCTTAATTTCAAACCCTAAATGTCGGCACTGTTCTTGAAAAGAAATGCTCTCCCTCATTACTGGACTCCCTGGTTTTAAAGTTCACTGAATTTAATTGGAGTTTTATAGGATAATACGAGGTAAAAAGCCCTTTTAAAGGAGAGCTATTCCTCTCAGTCTCTCTTAGGAAAGCTCCTCTCTCTACAAAGTGCGATCTTGCTGTCTCTGGCGACAGACTAATGGCAGCTTCTGGTGGGCTTATTTGGGTTTAATGTGGCATAATGAGGTTAGGTAATTGGGTTTAGGTCAAGTTGTAAAACAGGTTCAGAGGAGACAGAGATGTGAAGATCATGTAAATGAGTGATGTTAGATTGCTAAAGGCTCACACTGGCGGCTACTCAAACACTTTGCAAAGAATGTATGTTCCAAGTACAAGCTCACTGCATCTACTCTCATTTCCAGTTGGTTTGAGTAACCTTAAGTCAGTCAGAAACGTCAATTAAGAGAACACTCATACAAGTGCTAAGTGGTCTTGGGAGAAATGCCTCCACATTAGTGTCGTCTTTGTATCGTTTTATCACTCACTCCTGTCTTCCTGGTTTCCGTCATCCTCTTCTTTCCTTGTAAATATCAAATCATGTATGATATATTATTTAAGAGTGAGGAGGTTAATGAACGTATTAAAAAATGCGGCATCCCCTCAGCAATTTGGAGCCAATTATTAAAATTTGTTAAAAGGCATGACTAATTAAAGAGGATATTTAAATTGGATTGAATTTTAATGCTTTTTTTTTCGTCTCTCCTTATTACCTTTGTGGCAGGGTTAAGATGAGAGGATGTTGAGATTAGATATTCTCACACTAATTAAGACCACAGATCCCCTGGGAAGAGAATAAGGGTCTGCTCATTCTCTCTCCACACTTTCACCACCCTCCTTCCCTCCCGCCTTCTCACTGTTATGGCCCTCCATCCCTCCCACTGTTGTGGCCCTCCATCTCTCCCTGTAGTGCCGGACCACCGGGGCCCGGAGGAGAAACACAGCTGGGATTAAGATGAACTGGGATGGGATGCGACGTCCTTCCTTCACATCACCTCTGCCTACCCTCACGTCTCCCATCCATTGCTCCCCATGGGGGCCCGTTGATGACACGTTAACCTTTGAGGCTGTCAGGCCATGAGAGAAGAGAGATTCTCACATTACGATTAACTCAGTTCCTTTAATTAAACACATGAACATGCCAATGAACAGAATCACCTGATGTCTAGGAGTAGTGGAGCTATATTAGATTTTGAGAGAAATAATTTGGGTCAGCAGCTTTTTTTTATGGCGATGACATCGTTGTCATGTTACTCATCAGTTACTTGATAATGATTATGTCGATCAGTTAATAGGCAACCACAGAAAGGGCTAGTGGTCATCGTATTTCTGTAAAACAGTCAGGTGTTTTACTCTAAACATGCAGGCAACAGCATGACTTGGCTTTCTTAAAATGTAGCATTTCACATTCGTGTCCTGTTATGTTTTTATTGTTCTATTCTTTGTAGAGAGCACCTGGTACTCAAAGCTTTGTGTTTTGTCGGAACAGCAAAGAATGTGCAGCAGGAAATCATTGGCTGCACTTTCTTTGTGAAAGGAGTGACAGGGTGAGATGGAGTTCTGCTTAGTGCCCTCAGGAAAGAGCCTGTAGAGCACAAAATCAGGACTCAGTGTCACAAAGTAGTAAAACCCTGCAATTCTCAACAAGCTGAGTAAACTCCTCGCTGTTTTCAGCCTTTTATTCCTACTAATATGTAGATTGTTCCTAAATTAGAGCTATCAACGCACTAATCTTTCATTTAAGCTCAGGTCTAGATTTGGATATGTTATCAAAAGGGGAAGCGGGCTGCTGGTTGGATTTACTTGTTTTTGTGTCTGGGGACTGAGGGCCAGTCAGCCTGTATTTTGAAAGTGTGGCACCACTGGATATGCATACAAAACTCTCCACCACCCTTCTCTTCCCTTTCTTCTTTTCGCTCCCATTCCTGTGAGTCACTTCCATGCACCATTTCAGGGGAAGGGGAGGGGAAAGCCAAATAAACAAGATCTCTTTCCAGAGTTTATGTTCTCAAAGGGAACTTGTTGGGGTGGGGGTTGTGGGCGAAGGATTGGGGGAGGGGGGGTCTGTGGCCAGCAACTGAAAACTGTTGCCCTTACCCGGAGAGATCTGTGTACACTACTTGCAAAGTCAAACAAATAGATCCAGGGCGCAGGTTTACATGTGTGTTTGTGTGACTGCCCGTAAACCTCCCTGCCTGTCATCTTCAATCACTGTGTTGTGTTCCTGATCCGACCGTGCTCTCTCTCTCGTTCTCTGTCTGTGCATACGTTTGTCTGTTTGCAGTGGTGTTTGTGTTTGTATTTCTGTCTTTGTGTATAGCTTTGTGTACATTCATATGTGTCTCTTCCCACATGTGTGCCAGGCCTGGATCCAGAGAAGCACTTAGGAAAACCTCTGGCTGACATGGAGCCCTACTTGAAACAGGTAATTGGATGGCAGATACTCCACCACACTTTCAGCCTCTTATCTCCAGGACAGTTTTTCAAAGTTGGCTTTGAAACAATATGAAATCATGTAGTTGAAATTATGTATTGTCTTGATGATTTTTAGTCTTGTCACTTTGCACTGTGTGATTTATTGCAAGAAAATGTCATAGTCAGCCTGTTTACATTCTTGTACAATTACTGTTTTCACCACTGTTGCAATTAGTTTCATCTTTCTCTGAAGCTGGAAAAATGTTTTAACCATTCCATGCAATGGCTGTGGTACCAGTAGCAGCTGTTATAAAGATCCCTTTATTATTATTAATGATAATATGATTTATAATTTAATATAAATATATTTTTTCATTCAGCAATTTATACATTTTAAAATCCAGTGTTCTATTGAAAATTTGGGATTGAATTGAGATTAAAAAATTATAAACTGAAAGTTTTTCTCTCCCTGAGTAGCTCTCCCAGAAGTATGGAGTCCATATATGTGGGGAAGGAGGTGAATATGAAACCTTCACCCTTGATTGTCCTCTCTTCAAAAAGAAGATTGTTATGTGAGTAAAGCATTATAAACTGTGTGTCTGACACTTTTGCAGCATGTGTGTTCTTTCCCCAAATATATATGGACGTTCATTGTGCGTTTGTGCAGTGATGCGGCGGAGACGGTGATCCACTCAGCAGATGCCTTTGCACCGGTTGGCTACCTGCACTTCACTAAAATGCACACGGAGAGCAAAGACACCGTGAGTCAAACTTCCATGAGTTATAACTCGTTTCACAAATGAGATCAATGGCGTTCGATGCCGAATCGATAATTTTACAGGCAAAAGTTTGAGTCGCTTCGGGATTGATTGCTTTAAAACTGCTCTCAGGGCAAAACAAATACAAGAACAAAACCCTTTGGTGTCTGATAACTTTGTTGAGGAGAAACACAGCACTGCAGGGCAGGGTTCAGATCGACCTCCAGAGGGCCTCTCTCTTGCTCTGGCACTCTCTCTCTTACACACTCTTGCTCTCGGTCTTTCCCTTCATCCCTCACTCTCTCTCCTCTAGCCCCACATGGCCTACTTTGACGTCTGCAATATTCACTGCAGCCTGAAACTAGGCCCAGCTTAATAAACATGTCTGCTCACATTAAGGCACTTTGCATTCAGGTAGCTGGCTAAGCGGACATAAGCAAGGGTTGTGGATGGGGGTGGGGGGTGGGGGAGTAGAAATTGGCTTTTGGTAAATTAGAAGCTGCGGAGGGCCTCACAGGCTTGAAGATTTGCAAACATTTAACTTTGTCTGCAAGAGCGGACAACTTTAGAATCCTTAAATAATTCCCAGATAGTTCTGATCGAGACATTGCCTTCATTTATGTTTATTTTAATTATGCTATTTTAAGTTGTGCAGTTCAATAAGAAACCTATTGGCTTATCGGTGTTCCTGCTGAAAGCAAATGCTCCTTGTGCAACGGTGCTGTGAGCTCAAAGTTGCACTGTGGGATTAACATGTCTCCAGGGTGGAGCATGTGATTTCCACGTGAGTTTCATTGTGGGTTTTTATGTGCAATAGAGTGCGTTTGTGTTTGTATTTATATATGTATGTAAGTATATCTTGATGCTGGATGGGGGGATGGGACTGTTATGGACAGAAAACATACCCCTGTCCCACATCTTCTGTGACCCTGCAGCCTCACTCCCTACAGCTATATAATTTTTAACTCCCCACACTCCAACCCCCAACACACAGACACATTCACAGCCTCTCAGAGCCCCTCTAGCCCCCCCTAGGTTGCTGGGGGAAGAGCACGGAGAACTAGGGCCTGCACGAGTGGGAGCGGAGGGGGCGGGGGCAACCAGGGGAGAACCTGCCCTGGTTCAGCCTTCTGAAGCTTTTCTCGTCAGGGTGACAGATCTGCGGTGACACCAGCACTAGAGGAAACCGCACCAAGCTCAGGGGGTGGGGATGGACCACCATCATTTGCCCTCCGTTAATGCTAGTCAAGCTATTTTTCATGCTGGCCAGGAGAGAGGGGCTGAAGTATAATTAATTTGATTATCATATTGCCTAATGCGGTTGACAGCCGATGAGGGGGGTGAATGAGTGTTGGGCATGGTGAGGGGGGCGTTGTGAAGATATGAAATATGTATTTAAATATGTGACGCCCCAGCAGGATTTGGCAGGTAATATGTATGCCTTAGAGAATGGTAATGATTTGTTATTTAAAGGAGTAGCAGAGTGCAGAGGGAAAGTATAAGTAAACAGATGAAATCCAGAACATGTCTCACCCATCCAGTCATGAGTTTTGACTGACAGCCAGCGTGATTGAATCTACAGTATCAGAAAACACCACTCCCTATTCGCCCGAACCACGAATATGTTAGCATGTTGTTTCATATTCATTCACCTTGAAGTTATGCGTGTCTGGGTCCTTGTCATGAAAGACTGACACACGCAGCCCACTTGGTGGGGTATTTGAAAAGATTGGCTAATTATACAGCGTTTTGTCTATCTTTGCAGAAGGCTCTGTGCTCTTTGCTGGGCATTTGGCCTGATTTATTCCCTGTGGTGCTTTATTGCAGGATGTGGTGGCGAGAGCTTTGCCCCATGGTAGTTGTCCTTGCCAAAATGCCATTGACAAGATGACTGAGGAGGTGGAATATGCTGATCAAGCCGAAGACAACCAGCACGAATTTTCAACAAACTGTGACCTTAGTTGTCAGTGGGGCCACGGTGAGATTCATTTATTGGGAGAATCGCATGCACTGATATGCATGCATGAGTCTATATTTATGTCTTGGTGTGCCACATGATATCTTTGTGTGGTGTATGCAGCCTGAATCTGTGTCATGTGGCCAGCATCTTAATGCTAGTATTTCTGAATGATTGTTTGACAAGACCTGTCATTTTGTGGCAGTCTCTGAATTAATAATTCCTCTGACATAAACCGTTTATGCACAGTTTGTCTCTTAAGCAATATTTAAAATAGTTATAAATGAATAAACAAACAGATTGATCTCTCATTTTGGGGTTTCTCAAAGTTATGAACAGAGAAAAAATACTTTAAAAAGTAAACTAACATTTTCTCTTCATCTCGTATCTCTTCATGCAGACGTCTCTCCATCTTGCTCTTTGAGAAGTTCCGGAGGTTATCAGTGGATCTGTGGCATCAATGGCCTGCAGAGCCAAGACTCTGGGATCCAGGGCCAGACATCGGCAGCTTTCATCCAGCTGCAAAGTAAGGGAAAGTATAGTGTTGAGCTCTCTGGAAAACCACAAGGGTCTGCTAGAAAATTCTTTTTTGCCTCCCTAAAATCGCAGAAGCACATAACACACAAAAGTAAACTATACTTGAATGAGTTATGTGTTCTTCAATCAAATAAAAATGACATCTTTGATATGGTCGAGGGGGGTAGAATATAATTCTTTTGTCCAGAGGTAATGTAAGCTGTTCAGTAAAAAACAAAAAAAATATCACTTTAAAATCACTTTACCCTCACCCTCCACACCCACCCACCAAAACAAAAAAATGAAAGAAAGAAAAAACAATGAAAAGAAACACATGGAGAGAATTTTGTCCCCTGAGTGTCTTTCTTTCTCCTCGCTGGGTTAGCTAAACACACACCAGGAGAAGTAGCAGAGTTTGACAAGTCATTCTTACTTAGAAGTGCTCGTCAAGGCAGCAGGCAAAGCATGTGTCAAAGACTCTGTCCATGACAAGAACAGGATAGCATGCTGGCCACCAAGCAAGGACAAGCATTGCAAATTAACGAAAACTAAAGCTTTTTAAACACACACACTGTGCAGGCGTGTTGGGTGGGTTATATTATTTTTTCCCTGCAGAAGTTTGAAAGTGTAGGCTTTTACAGTGTATCACAGTCTTTTTTTCTCCTTCTCTTTTTTTTGATGGGGAAAGAGGAGCGAAAGATGAAAAGCATATTTAATGTTTATCGTGGTGCTTGGCTGAACAGCCTTCACAGTGCAGAGACAATATTAAACAAGTTAATATTTAATGAACAACCTCTTTGTATGAGGGCGAAGTAGTCTGAGACGCTAGTGTCGGCAAAAGAAAAACAAACTTGAAGCTCTTTCAAATGATTGTAGCGAGAAAGGCTTTGCTTTGAGCCCTTGTGCCTGCGTTTGCATCCAAAGCCTACATCATGTGTGCATACTGTGCTAGACTGCACTTTACAGAAGAGGTCCACCATTACCACTTTAAAGCAATAGATTTCAATGTCGGAAAACATTTCTAATCTATCCACCTTTTAAATACTAAAGTGACAGAATTAAAATGACATGAATATTGAGTAAGTATGCAGTAGGTATAGCTTTATGCTGAATAGATTCAGAAAAGTAAACCAAAAAAATCTCAGGCTTGCAAATCTTGTCCAAACCTGTCCATTAACACTAGTGGATGCAGTTCAGGGTTGTGCTGTGTAGAAAGTGACACATTTATCACTAGGTTCAAATTAGTAAGGTTGTTGTTGTGTTTTTTATATAGGATGGTTTAGGATGCTCATTCATATGGCTGACATGTTTATTATTTATTGTCTGAAAGGAAATTTCTAGTCTTGCTGACTAGTTTGTGACAATTAGGAAAACAGTTGTTGGAGACCAGACATCGTTCACTCCTTCGTTGACAGTTAGAACTTGTGGTTCATTATGCCATAAACATGTTACAGAGTCCACTCATTTTCACATATTTATTAACTCTCAAAGTCTGCTGTTTATTTCAGTAAATATATGCTTCACTCCCTGTAAGCCCTGTGATGTGTTTAGAAAAAGAAATAAATAAAATAGTGACATGCTGCAGGAAAGCAAAAAAAAGCCATCATCAAAGCGCACTGTTTTCTTAGGAATCTACTGTAGTTTTTTAATTCTTTAAACTGAAGCGATTTTCGGCTGTTGCCTTTTGACACTTACTTCATATTAAATATTAAAGTTAAGTTGCACCATTAAGTTATGTTCAGCTCTGCTCTCTTTCAGTAAACTCCTATTATTATCTTATAGTAGGAATATACAAGGAGGCAACTTGAAACAGAGTGAGGACTGAGTAAAGATCAGCAGGACAGACAAGTTGCACTCAGAGCTTTGAGCCATCCACAAGTGCCAATTATACACTTGTTCTGATAACATCTCTCCCACTGATTGCAAATAAATGAGCACTCCTATCAGCAATTATTGCAAACATATCAGTGGCAAAATAATGTGTTAAATTTAGTGCAATTTGCAGTAAACTACCAGCCACAAACCTTAGTAACTCATGTTTGTGTGTTTCATTATTTGATGGAGCAGAACTCATCAGCGCAGACTGACTTTAACCTTTGTCATTCTGTTTGAGAATGATTGCAGTCAGTCTGAGTTAGACTGAGACAGGTTGTCTCCCACCAGGTGAACTGGTGACCAAAAGTGGTTTCCTATTGTCCTATTTTTACTCTAGTGGGACTGAGCTCTTGCAAACAAAAATCGTGTTTCTTGTAGGTTTATTTTTGTTTTTCAGCCTAATCATGACCTGCTTCACATGCGTTGATATCTCTTTGGACCTCATATTAAGTATCCCAGTAAAAAGATACCAAATGTTCAATATTTGATCAACACAACATCTCTTATCAGCTTAATTTGTCATGAAATAAGGAGAGAACAGGTCTCGTATGACCATGAAACTGCTTGTCAGTCAATCGTGTAAATACTTTCTATAATGGATTATGTGTAAAAATGGCTGAAATTCCCAAACAGTTAATGAAAAAGTTTTGGTAAACTTCTGAAACATATTTATCATTTGCTGTAGAATTCACTGTGGTGGTGTAATAAGACAACATTAAAAATATCCATAAAATAAAAAAAAAATCTCATTTTCATTCTGTCCAGAAACTTAATGACCTCACTGTAATGGTGCTTAGCGAGACACTTTCATTTGCCACAGACCTTTGCATTTGGATTTTATTTGGACTGTACTGTACTGTTGTTTTATTGTATGTTGCACACAAAAGCCTTTTGTAAAAATGCATATTTTAACCAAGCAGTAATAATGTTAGGCTAGTGTAATTTATTTATAATATATTATTATCACTTCCAATGTATTTACTGTCTATAGGGGAGTTGGACAGCAGGGGCTGGAAGATGAAGGACATTGTTCTGGTTCACCTGTACGTAAAAAACATGGAAGATTTTGTTGAACTCAATGCAGTCTATAAGAAACACTTTGACATCAACCCTCCAGCCAGGTAAGTGTAAAACATCTTCAGTATTTACGCTGCTCAAACCTGCATTTACAGCTCATTCTTATTCTGTGTTTATTTTATTTCTTTTTAGTACAGCAATCATCCAGTTTTCTTCTTGTTTTTGTGTAGGGTGTGTGTCCAGGTGCCTCTACCTGCTGGCCAGCTGTTGCAGATGGACTGTCTCCTCCATGACTGGACCGAGCCCCTGGCAGAGGGCTGCTTCAATCAGAGAGAAGCTCTGCACGTCCAGAGCCTGTCCCACTGGGCCCCAGCCAACATCGGACCCTACAGCCAGGCCCTCAGAGTAAGTCTAGAAAAATATCCCCAAAGGGAAACTATTTCTTCTATTTACTTATTAATAAGTATTTACATTTCAGCCCTGTTATTCACAGAAATTATTGGTTTCCAAATGATAAAGTAAGTTTTTGGCTTGGACCAAGCAAAAAATGGGAAACATTACTGTATAAAAGTAAGCATTAGATTAAAGAAGGATAATCAAGGATTAATCTGATGATTGACAAACCTTCCTGGTGATTCGTATGCTTTGTAATTGTGCGCTCTTGAAAGGCAATTAAAATTGTGCTTGTTCGTCTCTTTTGTCTTTTGTTTATATAGAGATGCACGTGTGCGTATGCATGTGATTGTTCTGTATGACTTGTGTTGTGTATACATGTAAATATGTATCTCTTTCATAGTGGGGAGTGCATATTCATTTTTGCACTTGTTTGTAAAGTTAAAACTCAAACTTCTTTCATATTGTTTCAAACCCAGAAAAGAATCTAGAATTCAAAGGGAGAGAAAAGGAAGTGTGGGCTGTGGTTGCACGGTTGGCTTGGTGTTGTGTTTACCCAGTGTGTATTATATAGGATTACACTTGTCAAGGTACTGTCAACAAGGATAGTGTCCATCTCCTCCACACCGTCCTTGATGTTGCAGCCAAATCCGTCTATGAGTGAGAACATGTGTGGATTAGCCATTCATTCAGAGCTTGACGGCATATCTCTCCAGTGTGTCACTGAAGTTCAGTTTGGAGTCCTGAGATGCAACCTACAGAGTCAGGTTTGCTTTTAACATGCCAGCAGTGTTTGATTTCCTCAATGGAGTCTCATCGAGACATGAAATTGAAGTCAGCTGTGTGCATGCGATGTTGCCTCTGGAAAGCAATCTAATCTTTCATTCCTCTAATGATCGTTCATATCCAAAGCAATTTGAGAAAACAATGAGAGGAGTTTGTTCAGAGCTGTGCGCGGAGCTTCGTACGACCCCTGCGTGGTCTCTCAATATGTCTACTCCTCCTCCACGCTACAATGGCTTAATTTGATCAAAAATGTATGAACATCTCTTCAGTACAGATAGGGAGTTTTACATATTGATACAATTACCCCCTTGCTGTGAGCAAGCATGCAGTCCCACCCCTCCTCTCACCAGCACCATGGTGATGCCATCTTAATGACACTTTTTTTCTTGGTGAGTGTTGGCAACAAGGACAGGGCGAGAACAGCGACCAAAGAGCTCTTGTGTGAGAAACCTTCTCATACATTCCAATCCACGGAAATGAATTAGTGAATAAAAGAGGGATTTAACAATACAAAGGGATTGGAAGTTGGGGGGAATGAATATCAGAATATTAGATCATAATCATGACCAGAGAATCCAGTCAGCTATGGGAAGCTCAGCTATTTTTAAGATAATGATGTTAATGAGTTGAACCTAGGGAAAAAATGGAAACAATTGGAAAAATAAAAAATGTTTCTGTTACCTTTGTTTAACAATTATAGTAAGTATATATATGTATATATACTATATATATAGTAATGCTAACCATGTGAACCTAGGGTAGTCAGTCAGGGCTCTAAACTAATCAATGTCCAGCTGTACTGGGATCGGTTTATTCTTTTGACAAATGTCCACTGGTTTGAAAGACAGCACATGGCTGCTGACAGAATGCTCTGCCCCTGCAGGACTTAATTACAGTAGGTCTCCACATTGAGGCTTGGTACTGGTGGAGGTATAGGGAATGGCATTATGGATTGGCATTTGATGGATGCTGGACCTTCAAATTCTATTCGTCTATTCATCTGTCTGCTCAGCTTGTCATGTCTCTCTGCTTCAGCTTTCTGAAATGGCAGGCTGACTGAACGCCAGCTTGGCCTGGTAAGCTGACAGATTTAGATGTGACTTGATTTAAAGAATTAGTTAACCTTTATAATGTCAAAGCTGGGGGCCTCTTGAGGGCCTGTTGGTGTATTGTATGTTGATATATAATATGGCATCAGTTTGGGTTAAAGCCGCAAGCCATAAAGAAAAAAAAAACAAAACACTAATTTAATTTATGCCCTTTTTTTTTTTTAAATAATGTTTCATGTTGTTTCATACCTGACAGACATGTGTTTACAAGTTTATTTAACTGTGATATGAACTATAGAGTAATCTTATCGTGTTATTAGTGAGTGTAGCTGTATCAAAGTTCTTCTCTTTAATTGTTTTGTTTTGCTGTCTTGTTTGTCAGGGATCTAATGAAAATTTAGCTGTCATTTGTTTTAGACGCAATTTACATCATCTAATTAAGATATAAGAAATTTCAGTCTTTTACTACAGCAATCAATTCATTAAGACAAAGGATGTTTCTCAGTTGGAAAATATCAAAACAAATTTTCTCATTACAACGAAAGCCGAGTAATGGAATGCTTTTATGAAAGCTTTTAGGCAATTCTTTTGGAGTGACATAAAAGAAGCAGGAGGCAGGGGAAGGAGCATAAGTCTGTTTTTAGTTGGCTATGTTCCATGTTTTACACAGAAATGTATTACTAATAATAATAGATTACGCTTATTAGTTGCTAGATGGATCGAATTGGTCTATCATTCACTAAAGTCAGAGTTAGCAACAGGGGTCTCTTACTTGCAAGATCTGTTTAAATTAATGCTGCCCGTTCAGTCACATTCACTTCTGAGCAACATTTACTGTGGCACGTACGATACCCAAACCATGTCTGAACAGACAAACTATCAGCTGGATGGTTGTTAAACATCTCTTCTTTCCAGTTAAGGTAAGTGGCTCACCCCTGGGATATTTGCTGGGACATTATTCTCACTGATCAGATTCGGCGAGGTACGTTTGGGGAGTTGACTGCGCTAGCCTCAGGTTGCTGGTGAGCACTAACCCCTTGCCTCATTCCCCTAATTGTGAGTGACAGTCAATATTGTAGAAGATTGTCATGCACAAGCCCACGATAGGATTTGCATTGGATTTTGAAAATTGTCAAAGTGGACCGTGAGGCATCAGGAGGGAAGTGAATCTGACGCTGCCAATTAGTATCAAAGGGAGGAGTGTGTTGAGGCAGGCGGTAGAATTTGAATAATCTTCTTACAGGAGCATGAATGTCTAAAAACAAAGAGCTGAACTTTGTTTGGCCCTTTTGATGAAGAGCTAAGAGGTCAGGCTGAGTCAAAGTCAGACTGGGCCACCCGAGCTGGACAAAAGAGAAAATTGCTCTGCTTGTTTAAAGCTTCAGTTTAATTGCATTGAATACAAGTTAAATAACAAACATTGCTTTAAGTCTGTTTAACATAATTGACATTGTAGATGGAGAGGAAACACAATATGAAAGAACTCTGAATGAAATGTGACAAATATTTCCAAACACAACTGAAAATAGACTTTGTGGTTTCACGGTAAGCAGCTGAAACTGCTGACACACAATAAACAAAAATATGCGTGTATGTTCTTTGCAGCTTCAACAGAAATTTAACAGTAGATAAATGTACACAAATAAGTAAATAAAGACTGGCAAATGGTAAAAAATGTGGGTATGTTTTATGGGTCTCACTCTGAATTTTTCACTCGTGTAAAGGAGCCGGCATGTAAAATTCAGCAGGCCCCTACCACATCAAATATGCCCCCACCTACCAAAACTTCCTCAGCCTACATCCAGAGACTACATCTACCTCAATTACCACAGAAGAGTAATTAGCCAAAAACCAGTGTGTGTGCACGCATCTGCGTTCAGGGAGGTATTCATGCAGCACGAACAGATTAATTAGGACATTTAACTTCATTTCTAATACAACAAAATTAATCCCATAAAAAATGAGGGATCTCGGAGGAGGTGCCTGTCAGCATCTGACGCTTCTCCCCTGTTTGCCATAATCTATTAAAACCTTGCTTTTATCTCACCTCTCCCCTGTCATACTTTATGGATTTTTTCATAAACATGGCCCATACTTCATAAATGTCTCAATTTTCTAGTCTATTAACATTACTTCAAAAGCGCTTGATAAAAGAGGAGGGCATGCGTGAAATAATGCACCAATAATATGAAAACGCTGGAGGCTAGAACAGTAGGGGCGGCTCTCCAGCTTGAATGCTCAGACAATGCAAGGGATGTTATCAACTTTAATAAAAGAACAAATGATCACTTCCAACTAAGGAGGAGGGAAGATGAACCGGGGAGGGGGGAAACGGGTTGGGCCAGGAGGGGAACAGTTGTCGAGTAATTGAGTCGATGAAAAATGAGGTCTTGAAGGCTCACTGGTTTCAGCAGTCGTGAGATTGAAGGCTAGTTGAAGCTGCGGTGTTCTTTAGCGCATGTAGTTACTTGCTCCTAAGTTGCAGAAGAGGATGTTAACACAGATTTTTTTTTTTTCTTTTTATTTCACTGAGAAAAAGCACAGGGAGAATAGGCTGCTTGTTTCCTTTCCTGAATTATGTGCAATGAATTGAACCTTTGTCTTTCTAGTCTGAAAGGTTTTAACTGACAGTCAAGCTTCACCTCAGAGCGTTTCCCAAACAATCATTGATTCAGTCCCTGTCTCTATGCATCACCCGAGTCTGTCTATGTAGGCTTTAGTTATCCTACCCCAACACCAGGGTCAACTGTCTCCACTTGAATTGGACACACACAAAACACAATGATCAAACCCGGTAAGACTTTACCACAGTGGCATGTCGGCTGTATGCCCTGAGGCCGAGTCTTACAAGGACACACACAGACACACACACACCTGTGTGCTCTTTGCGATAGGCTCTGTCTGAGTGACAAGGTAAACTGGTTTGGTCATTAAAAAAAGTCACAGCTGACTCAATGTAATACACTCATGATTGACAGGATAGGTACACAGCAGTCATGCTAAACTCAGCAAGATGCATATATATATATATATATGTATATGTATATGTGTATGTGTATATGTATATATGTATATGTATATGTATATATATATATATGTATATATATATATATATATATGTATGTATATATATATATATGTATGTATATATATATGTATGTATGTATATATATATATATATGTATATATATATATGTATATATATATATGTATATGTATATATGTATATGTATATATGTATATGTATATATATATATGTATATGTATATATATGTATATATATACGTATATATATACGTATATACCCTGTAATATATATGTATATGTATATATATATATACACATATATATGTGTATATATGTGTACACACACATATGTATGTGTGTGTGTGTGTATATATATGTATGTATGCAAAGGCAAGCAAAATAAACACCCGAGCGTACACGCATCATCTCAAACCATCAGTAAATGTACACCTAACAAATGTTGTCAAATATTTACTTGCATACAGACAACATATACACATAATCTCTCCTATATTACAGAAACAGGACTTCCTTTGCCTCCCCAAATATAATCCTGAGAAATATATCCGCTTTGAAATATGGTTCATAGTTTTGTCTAGGGACCGTGCTGGAGCTACTAAATGTACATTTTTGCCTCTAAATGTCTACACTTATATGTGACAGGTCAAAGGAGATTACCTTTTTAATCTGATGAAGAGGCAGTTTTATGTGAAGCGCTACACAGCAGCAAGGGTAATTATATTCTTTCCAGCCCTACCCTCCCTGGCCCTTGTCCCCCCTTTCTCTCCTGCTGTGATTGTGTGGAAGCTGACCTACCGCGGCAGTAGTCATTTCCAGAAGGCATGACGTTCTTTGCTACATTATCCTATGCTGCTGCTGCTGCAGCACTATGTGGGTACAGGCTGGTATCAGCTTGTACCAGGCGAGGACAGGGGAAGGACTGGATCTGTCAGAATACATTGGCTCTCATGCGGTCGCATTTGCCGGCGCTGTGCCTCTGCTTCGGCCCCTGCCACACTCCCACTCATTAATGGGCCCAGCCATGACAACTGATCCTAATTGCCTTTGAACAGCTCTTCATGTATTATTGGTGCCTGACTGCCTTGGTCCATGTCAACAAGCCATGGGAAGCAGGGACAGCATTGCCACAGTTATCGTCTCTCTTTTTTTCCCCTTATATATGTACATAGTATACAGACAAGGATGCCAATATATTAATATAAGTATTTACACATTGTGTAAGTGTGTCTTTACACACAATTAAATATTAAAACTTGACCTTGATTCCCTCAAGAAATTGAGTTATGTTATGTCCCTAGTGGATAGCATCTACAAAAGTCAGTCATCTTTGCAGTTTTACAAACAAGTAAACTTCCATTTGTTAAAAAAAAATTCATATATATATATACATGTGTGTGTATATATATATATATAACATTTGGGGGTTTGTATGTAGGGAATGCACTAGAATATTTAATGATATGTAGATTAATGTAATCAGTTGTGGTGTATGAATATGATTACACTTGATAAATAGTAGTCTCTGCTTTTTAATTTGAGAGAGCCACATGGTACGTGTGTGTGTGTGTTTGTCGTTTTGCTATTTCTGTATGTGTTTGTGTGTGTATGTGAATGCATCCTTGTTTGCTTCTCACTTTGTCACTGCTGATGAGCAGTGGAGGGGTGAATGGTTCAGAGACATCAAGAAGGCATCTGAAAAGCGTCATGTAAAGATCCCACCACCGCAGACATCTGCCAAGACACTCGCGCTATTACAATTGCAATCACAAACACTCAGTCAAAACACATCAATTATTTGTAGTCCCATGTGTGAATTATTACCCCATATCCAACTATTTACTTCGCATTTCACCCATCTATTTGAATACAGAAAAAGGAGAGGTGGGATGGCTTAGCTTTTTATTTGTGGAATGAAATAACTGAATACCAAATGCATAGATAAAAAGCATGGCAGCGTGTCCTGTCCACTTCCATCACTGTCTGAGAGAGGAGAGACGTATGACCATCCCATTACTATGGTAACTAGCCACTATATTCAGAGCTGCCCGGGTGTGTTTCTTCCCCCAGCAGTGACGAGAGGGCATAGCTGACAGGGCCTACACACACTCGCACATGCAAACACACAGATAGGGAGGGTCTGGAAGACGCTTTTCTTGTGAAATCTACATGTGTGGCAAATCTAGACAGAACAATACAGTGACCAACACGCATACATGCTAGTGTGGTGACATGCAGACAGTAATAAGTAACAGCATTAGGTGTAACCCACCGCCTTGTCAACAATTTATTCTTACCCAAAGTCTTTAAAGCCAAACAGTCAGCTCAGAAACATTAATTGAATCTAACTCTCACTGATGATTGAATTCAATATTGGAAAGAGTTTAATACAGCTGCCATTATACGCTATTTCTATATTTGTTATGCCTGTGTTTCAGCTATTCCACAAGTTCAACATATTAAACATGGCTGTAAGTGACTAGCTTAGAAATGAGTATTGCATCTTTTTAATTTTACACCCTCACTCTATCATAAATTTCACATAGAGCAGTTCTTGTAAGTAGTAGCTTCAAACCTGGGTTATTCATTTTTCAAAATGCCATTGTCATCAAAGTATGCTTTGCTGAGGTAAAAGTACTGCAGATGAATAATATACTGCCTCCTCTTTTTTTGGCATGTGTCAGCATGTTTACTTATATTATGTTTTTTTTCTTCTAATTTTTCCTATAGAACTTTTATGAAAGAGTGTGTATCGGTAATATAATGAATTTGAGATGTTCATTTAATATAATATAGACTGCACAATGTCTTCTGCATGGCAAAATGCATTGAGCTAAATTTGATGCACTCACACAGCTGTTAATTTTCACCTAGGATTTGGTGCATTTTACGAACCATGCATTTTTATAATTTCCTATAGTGTTATATTATTATACAATACTCATACTGTAGGAATAATACATGATAGTTTATTATTTGACGTTATCCATCCTTGTGCCCTTTTTTACTAAAATATTTTTTCATCTTTGTGATTTTGATTTGTTCCTCTTAATATTATTAATGTCACGTTGCAGCTATGTTGGCGTTTCATTGATAAAATGAAAAAATACAAAGTGGAATCAAGTGAATGTTAAAAATATATTTTCCTCCTATTGTTTATAGTTTTTTGTTTTAAATCCACGATCCTGCAATTCACCAGTTGTATTCGTGGCTTGTTTCTGTGAATATTTTAACTTGGTCAAAAAAAAGAAAGAAAGAAATGAAACGAAAATCCACGGAGACTCTGATGCTGTCTGGTCAGAATGTCCATGCTTGGACTGGACTTTATACAGTATCTGCGCCATGGCTGATGTGCCAGCTGCCTTTTTAATGCAGTCATACTGCCATCTGTTGAGATGAAGAAGGAATACATTTCATTTGCTCTGCGCTGCAGTTTCTCCATCATATTTCTGTCAGCTAGTCTTCTTATTTTAAATGTTTAATTTGTTGTTTATTTTTCCACACTAAGCTACACATTGTGTCCACTGCAAAAAAATAATTTTCAAGAGGATAGACAAGACAGGATGTGTGTATGTGTATGGCCTTTACTCGCTCGATTAGATTCATGTTGCTGCGACACAGAATGATTGATTCAGCCTGTGTCATGCAGAATAGACATTTCACACCGTGGTCCTGTTCTGGTTATACCTCATATACACTCACACACCGACTTGTTTAACTTCACCACTCCTGACAGTTACACTTTAACGGCTATAGCATTTTATTTTGACATAATTCTTCTGTGGCCAGGTTAAGTTGACGCTTCTCTTACCAGCCAGACTAAGAAATGTTGCTTCACGGAAAAGAAAAATATGAAAAGACAGAAGAGACGAGGTGGTCACAGCTGGGGAGGGAGAAAGAACGGGGGATGAGGGTTGTAGTTTCAGCATCATTCAGTCAGACAACATGCCCCTCAGCTGAAACAGCGAGACCCTCCCCGATTCTCTCGAATTAGGGAGATTAGCGGGAAAGCGCATAATGCAGGATGATGGAATTTGTCATAATTTGCATTGTCCTGGAAAGATTCGGCTTGATAGAGCGATGCATGGAGAGGCTTGTCATGTCCCACGGGCAGGTCATAGAGGAAGCTTGGCAGAAATGATTTTTGCGATATGTGCATCAGTCGTAAAAGCCTCACAACCAATTTGTCAAAAAATGTGAGGTCGGGACAGTTGAAGGCAGCAGGGCATTTTGCCTAACGCAATGAAAACCCATGCCCCTCCATCACTCTTCATTTTCAACCCAACTCTGGTGTGGCACAGTAGTCTGAAGCAGCAGACAATTATATTACATCAGTTTGAGGTATTTGTTATGTTTATTTGATCGTATTTCTTAAATTTAACATCATTTTAGCAGCAATAAATGTGTCCAGCAAAACACAACACATTTTATTTTATTTTTTTAAGTTTACATTTTTTATGACGGGGAAAGATGCTTTTTTTGTTTTGTCTTTTGTTTATGCCTGTTGACGTTCCAGTGTGTGTCCCTTGGCATCCAGCAGTCAAGCTCCTCTGACCTTGGTTATAGTACTGACTGGCAGCTCCTGACCAGCATTAAGTTGACTAGAGCTGGCATGGCAGTGTTACTCTTCCACAAGGTTCATTGTGTATGGAGTAGGCATGTCGAGGGCAGACATAACAGACAGAAAATAAAAATACAGATGAGCTTAGTGAGGGTGGGGGGCTGGGGAATAGCCAGTGCCCCTCAGACTGACCACACATTGCTTCAACAATGGGTCATTATACTTGCGTAATATTGCATATTTTGCTAAAATTGTCACTGTGTCTTCAACATATGGTTATGGATTGCTTTCAAAATAAATGTTGCATTTTAGACCTGAGAGAACGCATTCAGAAATGCCTCTTCTTTGTGCAGTTTATATGGCTATTTATGTCGCAGTTTAAGTAACACTGATGTCGTCTGACAGTTGAGCATACAGGGGTTAGGCTCAAACTGGAACACAAACAGGATGACAAAAATAAAGAGAGTGGAAAAAAGAGGAGGGAATTTTAAAAAAAAGGCAAATATCTTTTCCCCTTCCCATGAAGCCTTAAATGAGAAGACTAACATGGTGAAAGATTTGGGAGAAGGGAGAAAGGTTGTGGTTCTCCTGAAAGGTTTGTATTTTCGAAATGAGGTGTCAGAAGAGGCAGGATTTCCTCAGGGCGCGGCACAACACGAGCCCATTTCTTATCATTTCCCACTCCCAGACGTGATCTGCTTTGAATTCACTAATGCTGAAAGAACCCCACTGACTTGAAGCCAGTTTGAGATGAAATCGCAGCACACATCCCTGACAAACTGCCATCCACCACACAAGGATTAAACGGTTGTTGCATATCAAATCCGCGCCAACAAGCAGGAATAATATATGCACTTAAATACATTCAACAAAACTTCAACCTCAGTTTTTGATCCCCAGATTTTGAACTATTTTGAGCTATTTGCCAACCCTAAAGTATTCAAGAAAAGAAGAAAATTACCAAAGAAAAATTTGTCACATTAAAAATGCTCCATATGGGATTAAAAGTAAACCAAAGAAATTTCCAATAGTGTTTTTTATAACTTATACATCAATTTAGGGTTTCAAATAACATTTAATCGCAGTATTGTGGGTTTACATGTAGTCTAGTGCTTCTTACACATCATACAATTTTTCCCATTTTATTCTGTTACATTTTCCAGCTTTCAAAAATCGTCATCAGTCCTGTGCAATGTA
Organism: Neolamprologus multifasciatus; assembly: GCF_963576455.1. NCBI lineage: Eukaryota > Metazoa > Chordata > Actinopteri > Cichliformes > Cichlidae > Neolamprologus > Neolamprologus multifasciatus. The sequence continues at coordinate 14,359,858 of NC_140457.1, read as the reverse complement.
ACGCTGTTGCCTTTTACTTACTCTTACTCCGTGGTTAGTCTTCACTATATAAAAACATGCAACAGTATTTAAACAAATTAAATTTCCCAAATATTAGTTCGATTTTGCATTTAATTACTGACAGTGTAGCTGATATTGAACTGCCATTGCCCCATTAGCTTTGTTATATGTCCTTGGATAAAGGAAAAGTTACACCATATTAATCTAACCTATTTTACACATTTTGTATTATCATTTTCCTAGTTAAATTATGCATGAGGTCTCAATGGGGAGAAATGTGACCATTAGCATATCTGATAGGAGTGGTGGAGCAGTTTTCCACCTCTCTGTCCTTGGAACCAGGCAGAAAAGCCTGACTGTTCATCAATACCAGGTCATTTTATCCAGGCCTGCCTAGTTCATCTATACCATTCCAAGGCTCTGCTAATGACACTTGGAGATGTCTTCAATGGGATGGGGGCCCAGAGGGCTTCGACACCGATGTGAATATAGTCTAGCACTGTCTGGTCATCTCTGGAAACCCTTTGACACAAACTGCAATTAGAAACACCTCAGACACACCAGTCTGAAACGAGACACTGTTAAGGACTGGGAGTGGACACAGCCAGGCGCTTCCTGAGTACATTTACATACGTTCTACTGTCTGCGCCTCTCAGAGAGGGAAAAAATGTCTTTGAATTTGGTGACCTTTGGATGTGTCATTGGGTTCATTAGAAGAATCACATTGTTTTTACCGTGGAATAAAGGTCAATAAAGTACAGCACAAAAACACAAATTAGTTGGAAAATGTTTTATCTTCTCAGTTGTTCGGTAAATTGGAAGCACGGCTTAGAGATCGTTCAAGAAGGGTTTTTTTTTTTAAAGTTTGATGTTTTGTTATTATAGCTGTGTAAATCTCAGTTATTGTTACATAATGAAAAATGTCTCAACATGGTTGTTTAAACTAATGATGCGTGTTATTCTCAAACATTGGTAAATGAAGAAATAAATAAAACCAGCTCAGAACCAACTGACTAATATTAAATCAACTTTCAGTCAACCTTATTTTGGCAATACATAGCTAATATTATTTGATATTTAAATAAAATGAACCAACATGGACATATAGCATTGATTCACTGTGAAGACTGGAAGATAGCACTTTCTTCCTTTTCTCTGCGGGCCATTTAGATCACTAAGGCTAGCATTTGAAAAATACTTACCTTGTTATAGAAAGTTTAATGTCATATGCAATTGTTTGACCCTTATGAATATTAAAGGATCCCATCTCTGGCCTATTAAAAATGCATGTGGCATTGTGGTTGTTGATCACGTTTAGAACACCCATGCAAATTGGACTGTCTTCCTGTCAAGGCCTAAGATGAATAATGTAGTTGTGTTGTATATTCAGGGACACACCATTGACAGTCAATTAACAAGTTTGATTGGTGTGTGAACTCATTCTTTTGAACTGTTAATTTTATGTAAATAGTATTCGCTCTCCCTTCTCTGCTGTCTCTTTCCCATCCAGGTTCAACACAGAAATATGTTCCCCCACCACAAACCCCCCAGATCCCCAGTTTCACCTCCCACTAAGAGTAACCAGAGTGGGATCCTTAATAATTGATCATCACACACCTGCTTGGTAGCAGCTATGGGAGTCTGCCTTTAACAGCCAAGGGACCCCATGCTAGACCCTTTTGATATTCAAATTGACAAATTGTAGCTGGCCTTTATGAATTTAGAAAGAAGTGAGGTCTTTTCATAGGGGATGAGCTTGTTAAAAGATTCTGGCCACCCATCCAACCTGATGGAGCTCTTCTTTGTTGGAGTGGATATGATGGCATTTGATGGCTCATAAATGGAACGCCAATGACAATTTGTTGTTGATGTGTGGGAATCTGGCTTTTATGTTAGCCAGTCACAGTAACCCTGGCTCTTGGGTCGATCATTGTAGCAGGTAAGTAATCCGGTGATTGATCCAAATGCTTGAAAGCACTGGAGGCCTTATCTCCCCTCTCTTTGCCCCCTCACTCGCTCACATTGCTTGCATTTGTCTTCTCTCCATCTCTTGTCACTGTTCCAGTAATTTGCAGCAGCAGAGATGGAAGCAAAAGATTCATCAGAGCTGAAAAGTGAGGCCAGGAGTTGTGATTCATGGAAGGCACATTTGATTATGAAAATAGCCATGATTGTGTCTGACCTCTTAATGGCTATGTAGCATGTTGTCCTGTTAGTGTTTTAAATGGAATTTCTAAATGGTACACGGCCTGCATTCAGGTTTTCAAGATTAAATAAAGTGCCATCTGTGCGGACCAATTAGAATTGAATCCTACAAGAAAAAGTTTCGTTTGAATTGCAGTGAGTGTGGAGGAGAAGAACCTTAGGGGTTGTCCAGTCTCAAAGAGCCCTTAGTAGACAAATTACAGGTTTGTTTTTCATTAGGGATGTCTACTGTACTACACTATAGCTGATTTACATGCTTCATCGTAAAAAAAAACCTCTCTCCTATGCTGCGGATGGCTGCAATGCAACTGCCTATTCTTCAACAGTTCCTCAACATAATAGTAACACAGATTATTCTTTAAAACCCCAAACTAAAAGCTTCTTTGTCTGTGAGTTTGATCAAATTGACCTGTGAGACTTCATTTGAGATGTGTTTGGGTGGTGTGAGAGCATGAGACCAACCGTAAAAACATGTCTCACTACCCAAAAGCATGTGAGCTGGCAACCGTCTGCACATGTGATGTAGATAACTAACAGAGGAAAAGCCTCGGCCACCAATCCAGCAGTTCAACAGTGTTTTCATTTGGAAGATAGTAACATAACACACTAAAGCAGCCACCGAAAGCGTGAATGAAGGCCTTTAAATATGACTTTTAGTTCATGCTTACCCTGGTAATCTTGCAATTAAATACATGACCCTTTGCAAATTAGTAGAATACCTTGTCTTGGGCTGCTACTCCCTGGAGATCCGGATCCTTCAGAGTAATGCTATTTTCATCTTATCATCGGCATTTATTTGCATTGACCATCAGCCAGTGTCCAGCACTAATGCCATCCAGTCTCGAGCACTGGTGAGCTACAAGGTCTCTAAAGACCTGACCTCCTTAATGCCGCTCCTCAGCCCTGTTCGTCTCTCTGCATTAAACAGATAGATTTTTTTTCAGGTTTCATTATGCAAGGAGCTTACTTCTAACAGAGGTATTAAAAAAAAATTGAGCTTATTAAGTTAATTATGCTTATAAATAACACTGGTGCCACTGAGATATATTGGCAGACCTCTCACTAAAAAACAGCTTGTTTAAGAACTGTGAAATGAGAATGGTTGGTGATAAGATGCTGAAAATGGGGGGGCATAACTTGTTAATTAATTCACTGCTAATCAAACATGCTTATAATTAATGTTAATCTGATTATAGCACCTTTTTTAGTATTGTACTTTTTTAGAGAAATAAAACAACTTTTTGAATTGGACGGATTGCAGGTCTTAAACAGTGCTTATTTTTATGTTTCCATTGTCTCTGCTGGGATTTTGATTTTGAGATCATGAACATAGTTGTGCTGTGGGTTGCACTAGCACCTCACAGCAATCGTGGGTTCAAATCCATCCCAGGGGCCTCTATAGTCGTTGGGGTCCGCTAGTCATGAATTCTTGTTAGGATGAACCCATACTGCTTCGATAATGTTTAGATTCGGGGTCTGGGGAGGTCAATCCATGACTGATGTTGTTCCATTCTGTGTTTTTCTATCCATGTTCATTGCGTGGATCTAATTGCCAATTAGATGCTTTCCAGATGTTGTACCTCTTTACTGACCTCCTCCATACATGTTGATGATGATTTCATCCGCCCACCCATCCATGCAGGGTACACCATGTGCAGATTACCAGTCTCTCACAGGGCTAATACAGAGACAGACAACCATTTACACTCTCATTCACACCAATGGGCATGTAGTTAACCCCATTAACTGCCTTAGGTGTCATCGAGCAATGACCTCTGGGTTTGCCAAGTGGTTTGAATGAGAACTAACAGGGACATGGTTCTCATCTGAAAAGGGTAAAGTGCCTTGTTGAGTTTTGGCATGAACCTCAAGTTGTGGAGTTCAATTGTCTTGGCCACAAAGTGAATGGGGAGATGGATGAAATGTCTCAATTTCTGCAATTGCTGTACCATTTTGGAAAAAGAGAAGTGAGTCTGTATGTTAAGGCAGGGAATTTACTGGTCACTTTACATTCATTCTCTCTGCTAATAGTTAAAAAAGGCTTCCTTAAAAGGGTGTCTATCACTGTTCTTCCATATGAAGGGGGTTCGGGCATCTAGGATGCTACCTGGACAGCATTTAGGTGAGGTGTTTTGGGCATGTTCAATCAAGAGGAGACTCAGACGATGGATCAAGGACACGCTGGATATTCTGAGATTATGTTTCTTGGCTGACTTAAGAATGCCACATTATCTCAGCAGAGGAGCTGGAGGCAGGGACCAGAGAAAAGTGCATTTCTGCTTGGTTTGCTCCTCCATTACCTGGACCCAGATTAACTATACAAGATAGATGGATCCAGTGGATTGCTAGGTTAGACTATGGCAGGCATCGGCAACCTTCAGCTTCAAAAGAGCAGTTTTAGCTCCTCCTACCAAGCAGCAAGAGAAGTTTTTTTTATTTTTTTGTCTTTTATTACAATTTTGCTAATAAAATAGATATTGTTATCAGTTAATTTGAAGCAAACTCTGACACCATATATCCCCACTGTTTCTGGTGCTCAGCAGTGACTCCTGTCAGGTGGCTGGTGCTAGAAATGCTCTGCTCCTTCTTAGTTTTTATATGTGAGATCAAGATACTAAACCCACAGAAAGATAATATGCTACAATTATTAAAACATCTAAAAATGCAACTGTATCTATTGAACCAATCCCTTATGTGAAACATAATGAAAACTAAGATTTATTTTCTTTTTAATCCATGGATATCACATTTTGTGGCTAATGTTCCATCAGATTCTAGCATGCACCCTGCTGATTTCTCAGTATGCTTAAATTTATCTGCACCACTCCACCTATTGATAATATCTGTCCACACACAGCCTTCAATATGCCCAGCTAACATAGTGGGTTGTTAATGCTTAGTCTGGGTTTTTATCATACCATTGTAACATGTTTCCTCATATTTCTTCTCCAGATCAATGACGTGGTGTTCTGTTCTGGCCAAATTGCTTTGGTACCCTGTAAAGTGGAGTTGGTAAAAGCTGCCACCTACACCCAGGCTCGCTTGTCCTTCAGCCATATGAAGAAGGTTCTGGAAGCTGTGATTGGCAGCTTGACTCTGGCTCATGTTGTCCAGGCCCATTGCTACACTACAAGGCACCAAGACATTCAGATCATCCGTGCCGTCTGGGAGAGCATGCTGAGAGCCACAGAAGGAGAGAAGGTCAGTCACTCTGGAGTGAGATTTTTATTTGTAAAATTTATGCCGGAGCAATGTCTGACTGTTTTATCATGGATGCAGAGGAAATATTGATCATACTTATAAAATGTTACACCCACATAAGATGAACACATGTTTAATGGATTACAAGACAGTGGGATCCATGCATCAATGAATAAGTAAAAGAAGAGAAACTTGATTTGGTATCCAAGTTTTTCAGAGAGGCCTTTCAGAATTGTGGTTTATAGTTGTGAAATAAGGCAAGATTTCTCACCCCTCTTTGCCCCCTTGAGACCCAAGCCGCTGCTACTGATATTTACCAGTGAGTGCACTCATGAAAAGTTGATGATGTGGGAAACGCTGGTGTCTTTGATAATGTGGAGCTTGGCACAGAAGCAGATGTCTTCCTCAGAGCCTCCCTAATCCTTTGCCCCCACACACCATTTTGGAGCTCCGTTCAACTCTCAGAGCAGCTTATCTCCCTCCTTACCCCTCTTTCCTGCCACCTCCCTCCATCCTTCCCTTCATTCTACCGCCAAGGCTTACAACGCCGCTCCATACATCTAATAGGGGCTCCAGTCTCCCTTGGCAGCCCTTCTCCTCCCACAGTAATCTCTCTAGCCATGGGAATAGGGCCTTAGGGAGAAATGCAGGAGCCCACCTCCAACATGTGGCTTGGTGGAGTGGCGAACAGCGTTAAAGAGTGGATAGAGAATGTCAACATCATGTCAGTTAACAGTATTTAGTAGTATACCAGAATATAAAATTCCAAATAATTATTTAAATCCTGCAGTCGTATATATAAAACTAGAAATTTCTGAATTCTAAAATATAAACATGTCATATAGATAAGTCTAGTATAGTGATTAGGTTAGTGTTGTTCTGCTTGTCCTTGTAACTCACATTGGAATAGAAATTTTAAAAGCATTGACAGTGTAGTGGAAATTTGACGTACCGAGTGAGTCATTCACATAACAACAGGGCTAACTGAGGACAAAGCTTTGGGGGGCAACCGGACTAGGTTCATATCAGATGTCACTGAAGATGTACAACTCCATCCATCTGGTCTCCTTCCAAGCAATGTGTCAGAACAATGAAAATATTCATTCAACTGACCTGGGATTACTACCAGGAGACCACATTTAATTTCAACTGACTCCAAATTAAACAACAGTATTTGACAGATCAGGGTGCCTCACCTATAAGCAGGGTGCTGGGTTACTAGCCTAAATGTGCTCTATCACCTTTTGTCTTTGGTCTAGCTTTTGACACTTTGCTCTCTGTGCTGTAGATTTATAACACACAGCAGAAGAAATACAGGGAACACACATAAAAGAACAAAGACAAGTGCTTCAGTTATGAGTAACTATAAGTTAGCGATAAGTTAGTGACTTATTAAACCAAATTTATAAAGCCTTTTCAAAACAAAGCTCAAAATAGTTTTAGGGGAAAAAGATACAGATGATATGTAAATATATGCATCTCATTAGGAAAAAAATAATAACAACATGCTGTGTGAGGTTAAAAACTGTATACTGAATGTTAAGATATTACACTTAAAAATAGTTAGAAAAACATGTGTTGGATTATGTGGTCTTATTCTTTTATATGCAAAGATATAAAGACCCAGCAGACCTGTGAAGTGCAATTTTATAATATTAAGAAACACCAGTGCCGAGTGTGTTTGTGAAGCTAAAGGGCCATGTTGTTGTTGTGCGTTGATAATTTCTCTAATCAGGTGGATGAAGAAGCTTGCAGGGTTAATTGGGAGCATACTGGAGTCGCTACAAGTGTGAAATTGTATTTACGGTGCATTAAACCACAAAGAGCCTGTTTGTCTGTGTGCATGTGTGTGCAGAAGGGTTGATGAACAGGGAGATGTTGATGTGATAAGTCAATAAATGTTAAACAGACATCCCTTTGTTTAGCAGCAATAGCTTCTGAAAGCATGGCAGCTTTCAATTGTTGTTTTTTTCTCTCTCTTTTTGTCTATTAAGGTTTAAATGGAACTTTATTTGCACATGCACAAACGTCGAGTTATTTTGCAAAAGACGAGACGTTCTTAAAGAAATGTTTCGTTTTGAAATTTGGAAATAAAACACTGAATTTGCAGTGTACAAAGTTTCTTTTTTGTACACCACAGTAAACATGGTTACTACGGGAGATTTAAGGAACTGTGGCCTCTGCTGTGATTTTGAAATACCCTCATATTCTTCCACTTTTCGCCTCACTGACATGGCCCTGTGTGTTTCATTTACAAAAACAGTCTGATGAGCTTCAGAGTGGAATCTTGAGAAAAGAAGAGTGAATGAGGGAGTGAATGGGAAGGGATATTATAGCAGACTGACAGCACTACAGTAAGTGCTGAGGCATAGAACCACATGCTGAAGGCATCCTGCTGGGCAGGAAATGTAGGGGAACTGGCTAAGCAGAGCAAGTCCCATCAGCTCCCTGCTGTTCCCCGCCTTTACACCACTTCCTTATTACCGTGTTTACCGTTCGGCTTTCACGCCTCTTGGCCCTTCAACCCTGCACACGCTCCAGGCGCATGGACGTGAGTTAGAGGGAGGAAAGTGGGGAGAAAGAAAACAAACATAAGGAGAAGCAGGTCACAGCCCATCAGTGTGGAGAGCTGAGCGCAGCAGATTCAGACTATATGCTTTTACCTGCTGCCTACAGAGAGAGCACAGGGGGAGTGTTTGCCTGCCCTGGAAATGAATTGGCATGAAGTAATGAGCGTGCTAAGTGGCTTGCGTATAGCAGAATTGAACCATCTACACGCAGCCACCTGTCAGCCTGCCCCACTTGCCTCTCCAGCACTCAGCTCCACCATATATCAAATTAGATTTTTTTATTAGTTTAATGTAATTAATAACCTCTCCCCAGGTAGACGTGAGTTCTTCCCCTCTCAGTCCAATGCAAGAGAAGCATGCTCTGCATCCACAGATCATACACAAATGCAGAAACATACACAATTTTGCGATTTAGACACATTTAGAGAACCGCTGAATAAACATCCCATGAATTATAACATTGTGGTACATCGATTACAAAAAGGCAAAATGAAGTAGATGTAACATTAACAGACAGCTCTAACAGAAAGTCAGCAACTCTGCTGCGACAATAATGTCCTGCCAGAGGCTACAGCACTGCGCTGAAGTCCCTCCGATCTCCTTGTAGACAGTCGGTGGGGTATAGCATCTTAGCATTCAAGGCCCCGCAGGGTGGCCTTTAAGCCTGGCTGAGCAAGACCCCTCTGTCCTGTCATTCTTCTCTTCAGTTTCAGCTCTGAGTCCTATGTTCAATCACTATTGACAAGTGGAGAACCAGTTCCCTCTAGGAGAATACCTAGCCTGAGCCAGAAGTGCTAATATAACATTTATCAAAGCATAGGACACGTATGTGTGCTGTCACTTTGTCTGACATGCTAAGAGGCTTGAGATCACATGGGAATTGTTCTGCTTCTCCTTCTGAGATTGTTATTGTTGATCACTGCAAGCTAGCGCTCTTCAAAATCAGTAAAGAGTAACGAAATCTTAACCTAACCTCTTTACACACACTCATTGTGGACACCTGCATTTTTCATGTTTTTTTTCTTCTTTTTCTAACTCTCCAAGTCAAGAGGTTAGCTGTTGATACACAATTAAGCATTTGCTGAAGTTTAATCTGAAGGTAAGTGCTGCTTCAGTGAATCTGGCGGTTTGGGTCATGACAGGTTTGTCTGCTGAAGGGACAAAGAGGCCGCCATGTGGCTTGTCAATGATTTCTTCTTTTTGTGAGTGAATATCAAAATAAAATGTAAGTAACCTGTTATTATTCTGCACTTACGAAGTGGGGTGTAAGTGGATGAAAATTGATCCAGCAAATTGAAAGGGGGGGGGTTAAGTGTTTTTGCCCTATCGACTCTGACTGAAATGACGGTTATATAAAACACTCATTTCTCTCCCATTAGCAGATGAAGCCACAGCCAAGTATTATTAGAGGGCCACATTGTAGCACTGCTCCAAGACATTTTGTTAGTGCTAATGGCCCTCAGTCCAGAGGAGGAAAAAAAGGAGAAATTTTGGCTCTGTAGTTAAATTCGAGGCCATTTCTCTCTAAATGCGTGCGGTGAAACTGCCGTCACATGTTGTGGATGATCTTCTTAGAAAGGTGAGAAGTCATTTTGATAGGACCTGCCATGTCAGTGCATGAAGCTCAAATGAATGCATTTATGTGTTTTATTCATGGTGGCTGCAAGCACGATGGATTCTTTCTGAATTGTTTGTACACTATCATTACCAAGAGTCACCTCCCAGTCTCACATTAATTGATAGTCTGTCAGTCTTTCAAGTAAAAAGCCTGTCCTACTGCCGTGTGGTAGCATTTGGGATAATGCTGATGGAGTAGTGTTTTTGTTCCGAAGACGCAGCATGAAACTCAGCAGGAGGGCCATACATTTGATTGTAGTGCGTAACACAACATAGTATATAATTTGCCACCCAATTCATTTCAGTACCATCTGTCTACATTGCAGGACTTGTTGTGGGACTCTGCGATCAGACGTGTGGCGTTATTGGTCGTTGTGGTACCTGCCTTGCCCAAGGGTGCAGCCGTTGAGCTTCATGCAACTGCAGTTCGTGACGATCCCACCCAAAGGACTTCCTGTCACGTGACTACAAAGCTAGCCTGTGGATCTATAGAGTGTTACACTCTACTGTCTGCTGACAGCCATAGTGCTTCGCTTTCACTTTCTCTGGCTGTCCATGGTGATAACTTGGAGGCCACCGATGTAAAGCATGTAACAGAAGAAGTTGGCACTGCATTCAGGAAAGCCACGAAGAAGATGGATGCTAAGCTGGTGGCACAGTGTGCTAGGGTGTTCTTCAAGTGCAGCCACTCACTGGCACAGCAGATTGTTAAAGGTATGTCACGGGCTTCACTTGTAACACTACACACACACACATATGTGCATTTAAAGTGATCCAATATTTGCGCCCATTAAGAGGATTTATCCTAAATAGGCTGCTTTGTTAGAAGGAACACGTGTGAGATATACTGCTCTTCTGAGTTAAGCTGCACATCACTGTATTAATGAAAACAAAGTGACTCGCTGTCTCTCTCTCTCTCTCTGCGCTCTTGTTTCAAAGAAAGTTTGAGCTGACACTGGTTAAGTCAACATAAAGTATTGAAGGAAACAGTCTCTCCTGAGGATCTCAACTCCTTCCTGTGTTTAATTATTATAACTCATTTGTTGTGTCTGCACTGTGTACAGTAACCCAAGCAGCTGGCAGTCTTTTGTCATCATTACACTTTCATACGCCGCCATATCGTCGTCCCAGGATTCTAGGTTCTTGTCAAGACAAACGTGGTGCGGTATTTGTTTTATCCTGAGAGATGTTCTCTCGGAGGGAAAAAGGGCGATGAGCACATCGATCACATAGGCTCAGTTGTCAAGTCATCTCTGAAGCAGTTAATTAACATTTTTGAGTTTGTGCCAAACCAGCCATCTTACTGTCATTTTTAGCTTTGACATAACTCATCACTTTGAGGATGTGAAATTACAGTTGCCAGACATGAATGAGAAAAAGGTTGCTCTGTTGAGAATACGTCTTGATATATGTGTGCCAGCCAAACAGTGCTGTTTGTTTTTTTACCTAATTATATAATTGCTACTGAACATTGTTTCATGATATACAAGTCTTTCCATTTGTTTCTTGTGTCATCCACAACAAAAGGAAAAGCTTGTTTTTCCAGATTTTGTTGTTTTAATAGAAACTGTTAGCCGTGTTACCGGGTCATTTGTGAACTGGAGCAAGCTCAACCTAGATATTTACCCTTGACATGTTTGTTTCTTTGATTATGGACCGTACACACTGCTTTCCTCAAACCATTTACTGACTCATCATTGAGGTAGAATTTGCTCCCGTACAGCACATGCACAACTAAGCCCTGGAAGCTTACCCGTGGGCTTTTTTATGGGTCACAGCCTGTGCTCATTGGGTGATGAATCCAAAAAGTCAAAGGAGGAAAAGTAACACCTCTGGCGCAAGCAGTCACAGTGCTGCAACTGCCGCTGACAGCGGGCAGACAGACACCACTAGAGCAAAATGTGACTGCACACCCCCTCCTTTCTTTGGTTGCGTTAGGATTCACAGTTGATAGACATGACATATGGTTCGAATGAAACCTTTAAACATCTTGTCTCAACTTGTTACTTACGATAGAAAGGTTCCTTCAAAGATAGAACCTCACAACTCAAGAAAATAAATCATTTTTTTGATGGACCTAAATAGTCTTATTTTACAATAAAAGAAAAATATATATAATTTGAAAGAAATCCGTTATTTTGCATAATGAGTAACAGAAATTGAATAAAATAAAATGTAGGTAATTTAACAATATAAGCCTCAGCAGAACTGACAAGAGCTACAGCTGGGCATAGTAATTCTCTGTGGGTTCATTTTTACAAGAAAACTTTCACATTACAAGAAGTCATGTGGTTTGGCGTTAGCATAGAAAGATTGCTAAAGAGAGGTGTGCAAGCCTTGTGCTCCTCCGGTTCCTCGGCTTCTCTCTTTATTCTCTTCGGACTAAATAAACAATTTTCATGAGCCAACACTTGCTAATTACCACCTCGTTTACCGGTTAATTTGACCAGTTTGGAAGTCAGTGTAGCACAACTAAAAACCACTGGCTCTGGGCCTTAGCCACGGCTTAAAAGCCCCACAACCCCAGCAGGCATTATCCATTCCACACAGGAAGACCCCTTTTCTTTCCTCCCCACCACAGCCTTCACTGACACCCCTCCTTCTATTCACTTAGGCTTACAATATTTATGTATTAATCACTTCAAACAAAATGGCTGTTAATGTTTAGCATAAAAGGGTGTTGTGGGCATTAGTAATGTTTTGGTTTTGAAAACAGCCTTTTCAGCTCCCTGTGTGTTTGCCGTGAAGCAGAATAATGACTGGTCCTCTTGGGTAGATGGTTTAGTCTCATCTTATGCTAATTTGATGGCTTTTTGAATCTTACAGCTTCTGTCCACTGAGCCTCACAATGAGGCTCCCCATGTAGCCCCCAAAAGGGGGGCGGGGGGCTAAGAGACCAGGGGAAGGGGATTGGGTATATGATGGGAAGTACTCATCGGACTTTGTGTGAATTTTACAGAAGCATTTATAGGGACAGGGGGAAAGAGGCACTCTCTCTTTGCTCACTTTTTATCTAAAAAGACCAAAAAAAAAAATCCCCACAAAAATTGCGTGGTCATTCATGTCACCTTCACCCCCCTCCTGCCTTCCATCCATGCATGTCTGTGCACACAGACACTGAAAGTGACTCTCAAAGAGAGAGCACAATTATTTCCTATCCATTGGTACAAAGATTAAAACATCCTGACATAAAACAGGCTTAGCGCACAAGGTGTGATGAAGGGTATGTTTCTTCTCTTAATAAAACCATCCCCTGTCTGTGATCGCCATAGCTCATTCAATTGTCAGCTTGCCATCTCTAGAGGATCCCGCTTCCCAGGGTGTGCCACATGCTCTGATAACACATATTTAGGCTTTTAATGCCCCCCACACAAAAGGCCTATGTTCAGTGGGGGCATTTTAAGCTGTAGTGCATATTAGCTAATTAGGGTGTGTGGGCTCTTTGTAAGGATGTCTGACATGCTGTGTGTGTTTCAAATGAAAGAGAATGGGGATTATTAAATAGTGCAGAACTACTCTTGTAACCTCTGTGTCCTGATTTCTCTTTTTAGAAGTTCATACAGATGTCACAGAGTACTATATAGTACTAGTAGATGTTATTAAAAGAGCACTAGTTTGTTTTTGACCACTCAGATTGAAGGTAAATTATCAGGAATTTATTTTTGCCAAATATAATTGCTAATGTAACATAAGTGAGGTCTGTGATGCTACACTTACGACTGCGTGTTTCCCAGATGTTTAATTCTACGACCTTGCTGGATTGTAGTGACCACACCCAAGACTCATCCGACGTGCTGCTAAATCAGAAGAAATAAGGCAGGACAGTCAACCATGAGACAGGAACACTTGTGATCAATTAGTGCACAGAGCAGATGAGGGAAGGACCAAAATCCCAGCTGGCTACTGCTACATAGACAGGCTGTCATCAAGAACAGCCTCTGAGACACTCAAAGAATTCTCACATGTCCACTGTTCATCTGTAGCCACACACAAACGCGCGCGCACATACACATGCTCTAACAACATGTCTCAGCTCCAGCGAAGCTGAGTGACAGCCCCAACACAGTTTCCTAATATCCCCACTCAACAAGAGTAAAGGATGCAGTCCACTAGATACCCCCAACAAGCTGCTGAATTGTCCAAAAGGGCAAATTGAGACTCCTTTAGCCCCCTGTAGGCTGCATGTGTCTGTGTATGTGTTTGGTCATATGTGTCTCAAAATGTGGGAGGGGTAGCCTAGAGATCAGTCCTTGCTTGACCATATGTTTGCACTGCAGGAAGATGAATGAAGTGGGGGTGGGCAGCTGCAATCTGCCAAGTATTTAAGAATGCCAATAATTTGTAAATGGGCCGTGTTCCCTGGTCGAAGGGTAAATGTAGCCTCTGTCTTGGGACACCCCCAGTGGGACATCTATATGAGAACATAATGTTCAACTGCTGTGAAAGTTCTAATGAAACTAATGCTTTTCTTGTCCTCACCCTTTTACCCATCTCCCAAAATCTACTTTTCAGGACTTGAGGAAACTTTAAGAAGCTCAGAGTCCAGTCCATCCATAGCACTGGTTCCAGTCCTGGACTTGCCTGACTCCCAGATCTTCCACCTGTCCTGCTGGCTCAGTTTATAGAATCTCAGCCAGAGTCAACAGCCAGACTGAAGCCATACACAGCTCTGGAATTTAGTGGAGCTTTTCTGGAGGAAGACACTGACAGACTAACACCTAATGACTTACAACAGGACATCAGTGAATGTGGAAAAAGAAAAACGGCGTAACTGCTCATTAATGTTTGACTGTTTTTTTTGTTTTTGTTTTACAGCTCGTTGTTGAAAAGCAAAGCCGTATGCACCTGCAAGTGGTTTTAACAGTGTGGTCTTGAGGATGTGTTTAGTCCACTTTAGACCCCAGAATGAAGGCCGGTAATCCCCTTTGTCCTCCACTGGAGACATAGACTGCAACAGCTGTTATTCTACCTCTGAGACAAAGCTTATGGAACTTCCACAACCTAAAGCCAAACAACAAGAGACTGGAGTTTGCAAAAGGAGACACTGGTAGTGTCTCATTCCATGTAGAGATAAACTGTATCCTCTGATATGTCATTGCTTCTGGTAGAATTTCTTTAAGCACGCTAGCTAACACCCCTCATAAAGGCCACAGCTGAAACCATCTGCTCCACTGCAAACCTATAGATTTACTGTGCGACTGGCTTGTGGCTGTTTTAAGTGCATTAGAATGAGGTGAGAGTTTTTCTCTGTCTCTCGTGCTCTGTGAGATTCAAGGTGTGTTATTATTGTGTAATAGGCAATCAGCACCAAGCACCTGAAAAGATTAGGCCTCTTTATGTTTTCTATTGATTCTAAGGCTGCCTGGTTAATAGGAGAAAGACGCTACCACACACAGCTGCAGGGCATGTGTGTGTCCTGTGAACGTAAAAGTGTGTGTATTTGGGGTGCAAGGGGGTTGCCAGTGGACACAGTGTGACAATGCGCAAAGAAAATAACACTATTAACCATTGCTCCTGGAGCTTTTCTTTTCTCAAAGATCATGAACTGTATTGATAATTTGAGTTGGAATACATCTTCACTCCAGCTATTCTCTTCATCGCACATGTGATGGCGGTGGAGTTGAGTGGGCTTATCGATCTTCACCCAACCCGCCACGGCGCTGTTTTGATTGTTGTTATCAAAAATTGAACAACAGAGGTGGCCAATAGAGCCTGAAGAATTTTATTGAAGGTTGAAAAAACACAAACAAGCAATTATTCATGAGAGCGAGTGAGCCAATCCCCCATAAATACAGAGCGTTTAACTTTCACCTGGTTTTTAAAGGGCCCAACGTCAGGGAATTTTTTTACCTGTCAAATGTGTATCAATGTTGTTTTTTTTGTACGCTGATTTTTGTGAGTCAAGTAAATAGCCGTAAATGTCATCCATAAATTTTTGACTGTATTTTAATGTTGTCCATAAATCTTTAAATATAAAAATCTGAATAAAACAGTCTTTCCTATGTCATTTTCCTTTTTTTAAATATGTGAATTCCAAGCAACATGCTACCAAATCTGTGCTAAACAAACTTGCATGCTCAGCAGTTTTCTGTTTATTGCTTTACAGAGGATATTGAAAAATGTAATTTATTGTACTTTGAATCCTCTTTTTGATTGTGAAACAGCAGCAGTACAAGGAATTCCCATGAAACAAACTGTTAAAATTCAAGAGTCAGCTTCTCAGTAAATACAGAGGAGCAGAGCCACTGAAATTCTTTGCATTGCTACAACTTGTCAATCACGCGCCAAGCATTACATTTCGTCTTTCAGTGGGAATGTTCTCACAGAGACACAGACGAAGCGGCAAGTATATCATCACAAGCCAATGCGATGGCCTATGGCAGACGCACTTCTTTGTGTCCTTACCACTGTGGTGCCTCACAAAATGAATACAGACAGGGTGACATTTATTTTTCAAGAGTGTTTTGTCAAATGTACATTTTCTACCAAGCTGACCTGCAACCACTCTACAAACAAACTGGCTGTTGTGGCTAATATTGTCCTTTGTGCGCAGTGTACCAGCCTCGGGCCCTTGTCATTGTGGCCTTGCACATGGATTTTAACTGTGTGTTTCTTCCTCTAGGCAAACCCCGCTGATGTGTTTGACTCTCTTTCCCCATAGCAGTGGGCTACAGAGCCCAGCTCGGGAGCGGCCTCTCTGCATGAGACGCCTCCTCCTCGTATTGTGGTCTGCTTGCCTCAGTGACTGTGGTTTTGTTTGTTTTCATGTTTGAATCCTTTTCCTTTCGTAATGCATTGTTTTCGTCCCCTGACGCATTGTGAAAGAATGTCTTTATGGTCACAGCTCTGACTTCATGAAACTTTCCTCATGCTCCTGAACTGGGAAGCTGAGACTTGTTATTAAGTGGTGTTTGCTGCCCTCATGTGGTCAGCGTTTAAACTGCAATTTAAACGAGTAAGAGCAACCAGTTTCACTCGTTTCCTATTATATCCTCAGTGAAATCATGTGTGAATTTAGCCAAGCAGGAATACAGACAGAATTTGTTTACATTTACATCTTATTTGCAAGGTCACTGAAATATTTCTGTCTTTCCCCTCACATTCACATCATATGAAGGTACTGAAATGCTGAATCCATATCTAAACAGTACGGAAGTATCGCTCTTTCCATACTTTTGTGTTTTCATTGACTAAAATCAATGAAGGGATTGTATGTTATTTAAAAAGTATTTGACTGTATGTTCTGAAAAAAGAAGGTAAATTTGTTAATATTGAACATTTTCCTATATATTCTTTGTTCGTGCACCAGCTTCTGCAGAAATTTATTTACGCTCATGCCCAGTCGACAGGTATTTCAATATACAATAGCAGAAAAAGCACTTGTGAAAGTAATGCGCTTACAACTGGTTCACTCTGGTCATTGTAATAATGAGCCAGCCTGAAAATATCAAACAACATACCAAAGCTGTAACACCTGAACAGGATGCAGTTAATAACAATCTAGTTACGCCTGTCAGTAAGGCTATGCCTGTTGATTATATTCATTCGTGTCTTAAATATGTCATATTTATCAGTTCTTTGTTAGATAAACAAAATACTAGAAGACTGAAGATGAATGTTAGATCCATAATTTGTTTGAGACACTGTTTTCATAGTTGTACACCACCACAGTGGATTTTAAATTGAAGAATATGTCACTGAAGCACAGGATTCCAGCTTTAATTCAAGATTTGTTTGTTTGCAAAGATTATATTAACTATTTAGGAATTTAAGAAATTGATTTTAGTGGCTCAGAAATAATTGGACAATTAACTGACAAGTAGTTTCATGGCTAGGCAAGGCCTGTCCCCTTGTTATTCCATGGTAAATCAAGCAGTTATAATATAAATATTGACTTTGTATTTCATAATTACCACTGTAATTTTAAATATGAGACCCAGAGAGATTCCAGTTCAAGTAAGGGAGGCCATAATTAGGCTGAAAAAGTATTAATAACTAAACAAACTTTAGCCATGGCCAAATAAAATAAAGCAGCTGACACATACCAAACAACCAGAAAGAATAAATTATTATTATTATTATTATTATTATTATTATTATTATTATTATTATTATTATTATTATTATTATTATTACTGACAACACTCAAGCCACGAGTTATCCTCCAGTCGGACTGACTGATAGGAACGAAAAATCTTTGTTTCCTACGGTATGTTTTAAGGAGTGAACATGCGTCCTTGCGCTTTTCAGATCTTTAGCAGGAAGGCTAAGACGCTAAAAAATAAATAAGTAAATGCTTTTGTCTTTGGGGCTTCAGACGTCTATATGGAGTACTGTTGATTTATGCTTTTACACAGCTCAGTTGTTAGTTTGTGTACATGTCCCTGATGTTGGCGTCTTTTGCGAAATTTGACGTTGTTGGTATATTTTCAATTTCATACATACAGGAAAGTGTCACGCATTAGTCATGTCACATGTAAAACAGTGTTCCAGTTATTTGTAATATTGATTCTTTTTAGTTTTATTTTGCCACATGTATTGATTGACTGATCTAGTTTGAGTTCATTCATCTCTTCATTCTCTATTTTAATCTTTAGGTACAGTGAGACCACGTGATATCTGGCGGAAAATCCCAAAAGTTGGGAACTGAAAATGGTGTGTCCTGTATGTCCAAAAGCTTTTTCATTGCCATGCACACTGAAGTAACATCATCTCATCCAATCAGACCCCCTTCATCTGTAAAGTCTGGAGAGGGCTTTTACACAGGCCCGACTGTGACAAGACTGTGGATTAGCAGTCATATATGGGGCCTCCTCCGGCTGTCCGAAAAATGTGCCTCATGCAAATGATTGCCAAGTGACTCAGGGAAACATTTCTAATGTTGTGGGTTGAGTACTGTGGGAGCAGGCTGATTGTCCAAATGTGGACATCTGTAAGCACTACCCATAATGACTGCTTATTATTTAATAACCTTTGGATTCACTTACACACTCATAACAGACCAAAACAGTTAGAAAGAGGCAGTGAGTCAACTCAGATCTTTCCTGCAATGGCAAATATGAGAATGCACTTGGGACTGCAAAATAACTTTGAAACACCAATGTCATAAATGTCTCAAACCTTCTGCTCACTATCCAAATTACAGACATTTTCTTATTTATACTTGAAAGAAATCCTTCTCCTGTGCAGTCTGCAGGAAAGCCTTTATAACTTATTATTAAGACTATAACTTAATAATAATTTATATCAACAAGAGCAGCAGTACATAAAACACGAAGGCTTGAAACGATTCTGGTGTGGGATCTGTAGAAGATCATTTCAGCTGGAAGTTAATTCGATACGCCATCACAAAATTCATAGGAGTCAAAAAGAATTAGAAAGTCTTCCCCCTGTGCAAAACAGCAATGCTGTGAAAATACCCAATTCAGAAACAATAAAACATTTAATTGAACCCAGTAATGCAGACTCAATTTCCCAGATTATGACTGTGAAACCAGAAGGGTGCAGTGAGTTTTGCAGCGATTACAATGGCTCTCTCCCTCAGGATGTTGCCTTAATCACATCAGGGGAAAGGAGCAGAGGGAAACCTGCCGTGCTACCAGCAAGCAGCGAATTAACGCTCTACATCAGTGCTGAATTTGTAGAAAATGTTTTCCTTCTACATCCAAGCTTCAGATAATTCATACAGGACAAAGGCCCTTTGGCTGTGAGATATGTGGGAAGAGATTTCATCAGAAAAGCCACTTGAGGTTCCACTGCCACACTCATATGTGGTCTAAATACCACACATGGCAATTGCGTGATATCAACCGACCACACTGGCGAGTTAGTGAGTTTAAATACAAAGCTGGGGGCAGATTTCCCAGCTCACAGAACACTGTTGCGATACATTTAAAGCCTAAAGACAGAGAATGACACAAATGTTACCACAGATGTGTAATATTAATAGGGTGAACCTGTGAGAAAGGTTTCCAGAGTGACTGTGAAAAAGAAAGTCCTAAATCAACACAAAACCCAGGTGGTGTACAGCACAACTGCTTCCACTGTTTTAAGTGTTTTCCGAGTGCCTCTAAATTACAAAGGCATGAGATAGTGCACGCAGGCAGGAAGCCATTTCATTGTCCTATATGTGGAAAAGCATTCAGACAAGCTTCTCATCTGAATACCCACAAAAGAACTCACTGAAAGGGAACTCAACCAAGCCACTCAACCAGCAGGAGAACATCAGAAAACTGAAAGTGACACATGAAAAGCAGAAAAAGTCTGCAAACACCCATGATACACTATCAGATTTTGAAGTTCTCCGTAACGGAATGAAGTACCCTGCAGCACATGTGCAAAATCCATCATTAAAGTAAGTAGCCTTGTTAAGACTAACTCAGAAGGTGTTGTGTCATGTAAAAAAAAGAGAAGCTTCAATTATGCAGAATATGCTCAACAAACTTGGTCACTCATTGTGGGATTAGGTCATACAGATGTGTTTTATGTAGCAAAATATTCCCACAGAAGGGTAACCTGATACCTCATGAGCAAACATGTAGGCACTGCAACGAAATTCCAAACGGTATCCAAAGTGAAATGAAAAATGCCAGCCTACTTCCAGATAAGTGTATTCAAACATGTATTCATTGTACAGATTTGGATGCCAAATCAAACCAAAGTCACTGTATGCTAGTGCTTGTTACCAGTCATTTGCTAATAAAGAGGTAGTTCAGGGCTTGGAGGCCGCGGATGCTGATTGGCTGGCAGATCCAGCGGTAGCCTTGAACGGAGGGTAACGAATCGGGGAAAAAGCAAAGCAAAAATTTTTTAGCAATTTATTTCCCACTGAACTAGTTGTTGAAGTAGAGAATCAAAAATGCCAGCTCGAGTGTTAAGCATGAGAATAATGACTAAAGGAGTTAGAACTGTTTCAGGTAGCGACAAGCTGCTTAGTGATGAATTGGTAAGTTCAGTGGCTGAGAATCAGATCCAACAAGAAAATGATTTGTGTGCACCACTCAGTGTTTCTGAATGAGACAGGTGCACTGCGAGTTATCTAAATGAAAAGGATCTTAAGGGGCACATTTGTTCAAATAATATTCAAATGACAGACCATCATTGTGGCATTTGCTTCAAAAGGTTTGTGTCTCTTTCTAAATTCGCAAAGCATTATGCTGTCTACACCGGACAGAGGCCACTTAGGTGTGGCATTTGTGGTCTTCCTGTCCCCCTCCTGCTTGGCAGCACTTTATTCAACATCCTTTGATAAAAATATCTTCTTTGCGCATGCACTTTCACTTGAAAATAGTCTATTTTGTTACGTGTTCCATCACTTTTTTTTATCCAATTATTTTTTCTTGCGTTGTCGCCAAAATAAAAAGCTGATTTAATTTTCCCAGCAGTTTCCACACGCAACAAATACGAAACCGGGGGGAACGGAACGGATTGCAAGCTTTCGTAATTAGGGGACGGTTTGAGGGACGTACCTTTTCAGGAAGTTAGTCGCACGCAGCGCGTTTGATTGTGGAGGTACATAACCAGCAGTCCGACGGCAGTTACATTCATGCTGAAATAATAATAATAATAAAAAAAGGTTAGTGAGCCAAATTCTGGCAACTTTATACCACTGAACTGGAGTTAATACTGAACGATTAACGAGTCAGTTGTGTCTAAATGCTACTAATTAGCTATATCACCTCATTGAGAATGCTAACAGTTACTAATGTCATGTTACTACTTTCTGAACTCGTAACTCTTAATTTGATGTTAATTAAAGTACAGGAAAGTCAGTTATTTCGTGCTTATGAAACCTCCTAGTTTACTTTTTAACCGAGATTGTGAACTTTCTCAACAATAAATTACCCTGTATTCGTCCAGCTATCGTATATTTACAAAGCCTCAAGTTGAAAACAGATACTTGTATCAGTCGATACTTTAAAACAAATGATTTCTGCGCTTTTTCTTCTTCTTCTCACAGTCGTCATTTTATTATGGCCACCATGGAGAAAGAAACCCCTGCTAAAAAGGCTGCTACTCCGTCTGTATCCCAGATAAATGCGGAATATGTCACGCAGGTAATCACAGCATTTATTTTCTGCATATGTGGTTCAGTACTGTGTTGTGAAATTTTTCCATGATGCTGGTATGCTGAAGATAAAAAAAAAAAGTCCTGATTTTCTTTTGTTGCATTCTTTGTCATGCTAAAAACATAAAGACAGCTTTGCATGGGCTAAGGAGATAGGATAGGACAAATGGCTGTAACTATGGCATATGTTCAATTAACAATTTGTTGCATCTTCCATGTTTATATTTAATATTATGTGTGATTTTTACATTTCCCCTTTTCAGTTGTCTAACAAATATTGGGCGCCTCATGCAAAGAATAAACTACCTTTTGACCCTAAGGTGAGTTATTTGCACTTTTGCAATTTAGAGGTGTTGGTACAACTTTTATTAGTGATAACCAATCACCAGGGCTTTTGGAAAACAGTGTAACATTCGGTGATGAAAATTACCACAGTTTGTGCTCCATTATAATGCAGTGCTTATAATTTGGATCAAGTTCAAACAAAAATAAAGGTTGATATTCGAATTGCTTATTGGCCTAATTGTTATTTTAATCCTTGGTATCAGCACAGAGTGGGAGCACTGTAAAGATTTGGTCATGTATCTAATAGAGACTGATTTATCATTTATCATATAGTTTCAGATAGTAAGTCAAGTCAGCAAACTACCAAGCACATGTTTGTTAACACTAAATTTCTGTGCTTTTATAATGCTTTGAATGTTCTTTGTGGGGGGGGTTAGGTGATGGAAGATGTTTACGAGAAGGAGATTCTCAACTCCAAGTAAGTGAATTTTGAACTTTCTTCCCCTATGAAACACTTTAAAAAAATATAAAGGACATATTTCACCGTTCATTGTTTTTGAGTTATGCCCATTATATTTTCAGATTTGCCATTAGGAAAATTATGCTGCTTGAATTCAGGTAAGTTATTTTTACTGGATTTTCTTTATGTTATCATTTAAACAATCACTGCAAAAACAGTGATTTGACAACACTACTTGCTGCATGGATATTAATTTATTATTTCTAATATTTCAGCCAATACCTTGAAAACTACCTGTGGGTGAACTACACTCCAGAGGTTTCCAGCAATGCCTACATCATGTCCATTTGTTGCATTGTCAATGAGAAGTTCAGAGAAAATGTTCCAGCCTGGGAGGTAAAATTTTTTTTTTAAAAAAAGCAGTAATTTGTTGAAGGTTAGCTTAATTATCATTAAATGTTGTCTATATTTGATTGTGTTTGCCACAGCTAATGCAGGAGCTCAGCTTTTTACATTTTCTATTGTTTGCTGTGTTTCAGGTGTTCAAGAAGGAACCAAGTCATTTTCCATTTTTCTTCAAATGTGTGATGGAAGCCGTTCTGGCAGATGAGCAGGCTGGTCTTACTCTGAAGGAACAAACTGTGCTTCTGGTCTTTATGGACCACTGTTTCAACAGTCTGGTGTGTACCACTACACTGAATCTTATAAGTAAACATTCAGAGAAGTTAGAGTTATTCTACTACCACAGTGATGTCTGTGTTATTGTGAGTCGTCGGTTTATATTTTAAAGACAGTATTTATATATTATAAAATGACATGACTTGTCTATTTAAGCCAGGTTAGTGTCTTAAAATGTAAAGCCAATTACATGACGATTTAAATAATACAAATTAAGACACTTTCTTACACCATAATGGAAGCAATGTCAGCATACACTGACAAGGTACAAGGTAAAAAAAATGTTTGTATGTTTCTTGGGAAATGGCTCTACACAACAATTTAATAAGGACTTTCTTTACGTTCTAATAGTTTTTAAAAGGTTTTTATAGAGCCCAGGTGACTAGCTCTCTGACTTTTACAGTGATCATCATAGAATTATGATCACTGACAGGTCAGGTAAACATCACTGATTATCTCTTCATCATGGCACCAGTTAGTGAGAGTGATACGTTAGTGAGCAAGTGAACATTTTGTCCTTATAGTTGATGTGTTAGAAGCAGGAAAATTGGGCAAGCATAAGGATTTGAGCAAGTTTGACAAGGGCCAAATTGTGCTGGCTAGACAACTCTGGCAGAGCATCTCCAAAACTGCAGCTCTTGTGGGATGTTCTCAGTCTGCAGTCGTCAGTATCTATTAAAAGTGGTCCGAGGAAGGACCGATGGTGAGCCAGTGACAGGGTCATGAGCAGCCAGGGTTCACTGATGCACGTGGGGAGTGAAGGCACCGTGTGGTCTGATCCAACAGTCGAGCTACTGTAGCTGGTTCTGATAGAAACGTGTGAGAATACACAGTCCTTCGCAGTTTGTTGTGTTTGGGCTCATCAATTGGACAACGGAGCAATGGAATAAGGTGGCCTGGTCTCATGAATCACATTTTCTTTTACATTACATGCATGGCTGGGTGCGTTGCTTACCTGAGGAACACTGGGTACCAGGATGCACTATGGGAAGAAACCAAGCCAGCAAAGGAATTGTGATGCTTTGGGCGATGCTCTGTTGGAAAACCTTGGGCTCTGCTATCTGTGTAGATGCTTCTGTTCCAGACCATTTAGGTCCATTCATAAAAACTATGTTCTCTGATGCGTGTGGCCTCTTTCAGCAGGATAATGTGCTCTGTCACAAAGCAAAAGTGGTTTAAGAATGGTTTGAGGTGTTGGCTTGGCCTCCATATTCCCTAGATCTCAGTCCAGTTGAGAATCTGTAAGACATGCTGGACAAACATGTCCAATCCATGGAGGCCCCACCTCATACCCACAGGACCTAAAGAGTCTGTTACTAACATCTTGGTCCAAAATACCCCAGCACACCTTCAGGGGTTTAGTGAAGTCCATGCCTCGACAGGTCAGGTCTGTTTTGGCAGCAAAAGGGTTACCAACACAATATTAGGCAGGTGGTCATGATGTTATGCCTGATGTACTGGTACTAGCAAGATAAGTAAGAATTAATGCAATTATCTTCACTGTCCACTAGATGGCAATAATAGACAGGACAGGTCAATTTGGGTGATCTCCATCTGTATCCTCTGCAGTTGCATTAAACCACAGGCAAGCACTGCGGATGTTTCACTTAAAATGTGCTGTGATGGCCTGCTGCCCTTTGATTGTATCCCATAAAGGCCTCTAAATATTTTAGTTGGAGACTCCTATTAGGGATTGAAGTATAATATTTTTTTTTAAGTATAATGCACAAAGCATTTTGACAACCCCCACCTCTCACACTTAATCTTCCCTCATTTTTTCTTTCTCTCTCTCTGCACTTTCCTCCCAGGAGGTAGATTTGATCAGAGAGCAGGTGCAGCAGCTCATCTCTCTGCCAATGTGGATGTGCCTCTTACCAGTAAGATGTCAAACTATTATCTTAATTAAGAAGCTGTGGTGTTTATTGGCACACCAAGTAATGTTTGATAATTCTAAAGGAATGAATTGCTTCCTTGCTATGAGACTAATCCCTCTTTCCACTCATTTGTTACTCATTTGTTTCTGTGATTTTACAGTCCAGACTCCAACACGAGCTGAGGAAAGTTCCAAAGCTGCAGAAGTTCTGGAATCTAATCAAAAAGAAATCTGATAAAATGGATGCTGACACAGCTGAGCAGTAATGATATTTGTGTTCAAAGAAATCTATACAGATTTAGACAATCTGTTTCTAGGTTGTTCTGATTTACTTTCTTTGTGTTTCCTCAGGGCAAAGAAGGAGAGGACCTTCCTCTCGGCTCTTATTAAAAAGTTTCATGGAGTTCTTGCGTCAATTCCACCAACAGGTAAAAAAAATGCTTGCATATCTCTTGGGAAATAGCTCTACACAACAATTTAATAAGGACTTTCTTTACGTCCTAATAGTTTTTAAAAGGTTTTTATAGAGTCTAGGTGACTATCTCTTGGACTTCCACCGTAAATAATTGGTCAGATCCATAAATCTCAAAAACATAAATGTGTTTAAGGATTTTCTTTGTAAAATTAACAGATACATCTGTGTGCATGGCCCTCTTTTATAAATCTTAGTCATAGTAAGATTGTACTCACATGCACAAGCTTTATTTCCACTCTGGTATTTATCCATAAATATACACTCCTTTACTTAATCATTTGCATAATTAAATGCTGTTTGCACCTCGAGGTATTAGACACAGCAGTGAATTCCACAGCAAACAGAAGTGCTGTTTCACTGTAAGTGTAACTAAGAGACGGAGATGTTGGAGAAAAAGAAATGTGTTCTGTTTATTGAATCATGGTTTAAAGTAAAACTGCTGAACTGTGAAATGCAAGCCAGATGAAAAAGTGGACTTGATTTGCTATACAAATATGAAAAACGTGAAAAAATTACATTTCTTTATAAATACGAGACAGCCCATGGTACAATATTGTCACAATTCATTACTCATGATATTTTTGTTATTTTTGTTGCAAAATGAAATTGTCACTGTCACTAAAACCTGCCATAAATGTTGCCAAAGTTGGAGTCGGTCTGCAGTTGAATGGGGGTCAAGTTGTCCGTTACATGCAGTAACTTGTCAGTTACTGCAATAAACTGGAAAATCACAAATCGCATATCTGTTGCTTTTTGCATCGACATAAATTCCCATTTAACTGTTACTTTTGTGCTTATGAAACCTTTTGTTCTATTAGCAGCATAACCAGAATACAACCAGCTTGCAGCCAGTTGAGCTGAGTTCCCTTGAGTTGTGCTCACTGACAAAAACTCATTCAGACTGGCAGTATCAAGCTGATTTGTCTACATTTATCAACTAAATAGCAATTATTTGCAAACCTTTGACAATCTAGGACGTGACCAGTGTTGGATGGTTTTTCAGTTGAGCTGATTTAATTAAGTTTGCTAAGCTAACTCAAGATGGTGGTGCATGAGATGAGCCCTTTTGTTTGTAGCATTCCCAGAGTAATTTAATTCATTTAATAAAATATTGAAAATTTGGTGTTAATACAATGTTGCCACAAAGAAAATGCGATTCTATGCTGTATCGGTGTGTGTGAAAAGCAGAAATGGCTAATTTGACACAACGTAATGCATTATGTTTTCCAGCTATCCTTTCTTCTCTCTCTTTCTTCTCTCTTGCCTTGATGCAGTTTTTCAGAAGAACAGATGAGATTTTAGTGCTTAAAGGTCAAGGTCATCATGACCTCCAATGCATGAATATGCTGACTATAATGAAATTCCACACAAAAGTCTAATAAGATAAAATGGTCAACTAATGCTTTTTTATACCCAAAAAGGTCAAAGGTCACTATGACACCGTAATGTTCTGCACAAACACCCTTCTAGTTTTTGCCGAATGCCATATCTCAGGAGCAGGAGTGAAATTTGTGAGAATATTTAACATTTGATTAGATACTGGATTGTCTTCATATAATCTCTGTGTGTTATATGAGTCTGGATAGAAATGGATGTAAACTGTTGCCAGTTGCAGCACGCCTATTCTTTCTTTTCGAGTTGTGCAGCTGCCCAAGGAGGATGTGCTCCAGCTGCCACACAGCCAACGGCGCTCACCGCTATGTTGTAATGCAGGCCGACACACAGGCCCCCCACCTGAATGCTAAAAACAGAATGTGTGTATTTGTGTGTTTAGATAGAATCAAACCTGACAGATTAGATCAGAATCTAAAACCCAGTAGGATCCACATCACTCCAATACTTACTGCATTACTTACTGCATGGCTCAACTTCTAAGTGTACACACACACTTACACACCAGCATGCCTAATGAGAGCTGGGGACCCAACATGCTGCTGTGCGAGCCGTGCAGCATCTCGTAGCGAGGCTCACACACTCAGCATGGCACTTTGGCGTTGTCCATATGCGTTTGCTGTCCTCGTGTCCTTGTTGAAAACTACACATCGCCCTCTACAAAGCAACATCTAATATTTCCTGTCTTTTTTGGGTTTGTCTATTCATCATATTTTATCTTTTGCTGTGAATGTGGATTTCCTGAGCCAAAGTTATAACCTGAATTATGCCCTCTTATTTTCCACAGGGCCTGTATCCATGGACCAAGTGCATTACTGCGAGAGATTCATAGAACTCATGATTGATTTGGAGGTAAAGCACAACCTTCTTAATCATACATTTCTCAGCCATGTTCATTTTTTATTTATGTTGAGAGATAATGCATTCATTGTTTGACTTTTTTCTATGGGACTTTCAGTACAAGGGTAGTTCTACGGTATTTTTGTAATCATGATATCCTGATGAAGGAAGCAGTCTAGACTTCATTTTCTGCAGATCTCATTAGTTTGTCTTTTGTCCTTCACATTTATAGCTAACTCATGTCATTAACAGTCACTGGATAAATGATGTGCATCAGCTTTGCTCTCTGTGCTTCTCTCTTTCCTGTCTGCAAAGCTATGCACTATTTGAAGCTGTAGTCTGATCATAGTATGAGAGGTTATTTTCAGCGTGATGGCTTTTGACATGTGCTACAAACTGTAAAGTATAACAAAGCCCAATGACATAATGTTTGGGGACATCCAATTCCCTTTTTAGAAAAATGATGTTTGAAGGAACAATTTATTTAAAATATCCTTGTTTTCTTTTGGGGGGATATTTTTGGTTTGTTGGTCTCTTTAAATTTATAGCAGATTGCAGATTTGAATTTATTTTCCAATGTCTGTTTTCTGTTCTTAATTTAACTCCCGTGTGCGCGACTGTTGCCTGGAAACTTGAGGCAAAGGTCTTGTAGGTGAAAGATAGTTATTTAAAAGTGTCAGTTTCTTTCGGCTGGGAGCTGCAGCGTTATTAGATGTGAGATCTGCAAAAAAAAATGTATTCCACCAAGTCTCAATGAAAATCATGGTGTACTATTTGCAGCTGTTGGTTTTTTTTTTCCTTCATATTTTGAGGCGGGGGAAGCTTCTCCGAGAGAAAAAATAGAAACTAAGAAAACTTGATTTAGTTGCTGTAGATGCCATGCAATAGAGTGTATTCAACTGTGGGAATCACGATGCGTTTTTGTCACAGAGTCAGGTTTCCTTTTTTTTTTTTTTTAAGGTGATGAAATAGCTTTTAAATATAAGAAATATTTTTGACATGTTCATTTTTTAAAAGAAATAATGAAGTGACGCAGAACTTCACATAATTATTTAATTCCTGACTAATGAAGGTGGTGTTAAGACACAGTGTCACGTAAGATTTTTACGCCTCCTGCCTGGGCAGACCTGCTGTTGCTAGTGAGTGAGCACAATGGATGTCATCTGGCCCTCTGCTGACAGGCTGGCCTTGCCGTTTCTGGCAGTGGCTACTAGCTGGCCAGTTGACTGTCCCCAGACTCATCTCCTGTCTTTCAGCACTATCATTGTACAAAAACTCAGTTGCCTGAAATCCACACTTCTACTCTCTGATGACAACATGAAAATGATTGCAGAGAAAAATACACCTATTATCAAGCCAGTTCTGTGTTGGCTGTCAAAACCGTGTGGAGATCAGAGATTGCTGTTGCATATAAAGGGTATTTGTTCTTTCTCTCTTTAGGTCTTACTCTTACTCCAGCACATGCTGCCTTGAACATCACTTTTCCATGATTGATATAGATATTTTGTTTGTGTTTTGCCTCACAGTTTTGTATTTCACATTTGGTTTCACAATAGTGTTCATTTTCCCCTTTGCAGCACTCTTTATAGTGTGAATCTGTATGCTCTAGTCACTCTCTCACTCAAAAGTATTCTTTGTTATATTCTCACCAAAGCAGGTCTGTTATCTCATTTTGACAGGTCTCCTCTGTTCTTGCCTTTATGTCATGTTCCTGTGCTGCAAGCATCAACCACATAAATAATGAATATAGACGAGAGTTAGACAGTTTTTGCCATGTTGTCTTCACATCTTTCTGTCAGAAAGCGAAAAATAAGGCAAACTGTCTTATGTTGAAAAATAACCTCAAGACGAAAAAACAGCAATCAATAAGTTGCCTTGATAATCATGATGCTGAGAAATATGGTTGTTCGCAAACCAGTAAAGTGTAGTTTAGTGTAGTTTAGTTTGTTATCGTTTGGGGGTGAGGACTTATTTTCACAAACATGGTTTCATGTGTGTATAGGCACTGCTGCCCACCAGGCGTTGGTTCAATACAGTGCTGGATGACTCTCATTTGGTGGTCAGATGTCACCTCTCCAGCCTCACAAAAAGAGAGAAGGAGGGGCATCTCTTCTGTCAGGTACAAAAATAAGCAAATATGCATTAAAACTTGTCAATGACAATATTCATGTTCACAAAGAATAAATTGTTATTTCCTCATCTTTCTAGTTGCTGGACATGCTGAAGTTCTACACTGGTTTTGAAATCAATGATCAGACAGGAAATGCACTGACTCAGAAAGAGATGACCACTTTGCACTATGACAGAATCACCTCACTGCAGGTAAGAATGATATAAAATGATTTTCAGATATATGATTTCATTTGCATAAACTATATGGATAAAAGTACTGGGCCAGCTACACAGCAGGAGCTGTAGGTGTAATGCTTTGAAGCTTCCAGCACACAGTGCTGATGTTAATACCAGTGGTGGTTTAGAGCTGTTGAGTTATTGAGTCTATTGCCGTACTTTTATGCACCTCAGCAGTCTGCAACCCCGCTCTGTAACTTCATGTGGACTGCTGCTTCATGGCTAAGTTACGGTGTTTCCTAAATGCTTCCCGATTGCAGTAATACTACTTACAGTTGAATATCGAATATCAAAGAGGGAAAAAACTTGTTGCAGGGATAATATAGTACTACATACAAATGGATGCACGGTTAGGTGCTTGAGTTATACACCTGTGGTAATGGGACTGAAAAAAACAGAATTCCATGTAATGTAATGGAATAGTTTGATTTTCCAGCATGCCTCCATAAGCATCTTTAGTTTTATATATCAAAGTAACTGTTGCAGAGAGAAATGTATTGTAAACATACTGCAGACCCAGTGGCATTTCGATACTTTTTTATTAATATTGGACGGTTGCTGTCCACAATACTCACAGAGCTGCAGCTCTCCCGCTGCCCGCTCAACATTATCACAACAACCCCAACCACAGGACCCAATACAATATGTAATTCGGCGGGGCGTGATTGCGGATGCCGTACAGGTGCGTCCGCCTCCTCTGCACGGCACCGCAGGCTACGCCCCACCACATGTATGTACCAGAGTATCAGATCATTTCTTTTCATAGTTGTAATAAGAAATTAACTCTTTCCTCATTTTATGCTGAATGTGAATATAATGACTGAATAAATAAGAATGAATGTAAAGTATTCAGGACTATATATCTTTATGAATCACATTTTCAGTAACTGTCTCAAGAAACTATTTCATGGAAAAAACAGTTATGTATTATAATGGTGATGTGTATCTAGATATCAGTCTCTCATAGCACTGCTTATTGGGTTCTGTCTTGCAGAGGGCAGCCTTTGCTCATTTCCCAGAGTTGCACGACTTTGCTTTATCCAGTGTCGCATCAGTAGACACCCGAGAATCCTTGACCAAACACTTTGGGCATCTCAGGTAATTAAAATCATTTAAAACAAGTAGCATGTTGTAAAGGATGTGATGGAAGGATATGTATCATAACTGCTAAATTAGCTAGCAACGGAACATCGCTTTAGCTGGCATGATTGCTAATGTGTAAATATTTTGCATGTTTATTAGAGGCTTTCTGTGTTCATCATTCTGCCTTATTTTCAAGTACCTTTTGACGTCGAAAGCTCAAATTCTCAGCGTATAGGTCCAAAAGAATCAGCTCCTAGCGTATTGCTACCATGTTCAGAGGTTCTCCTGAACACCATAAAGTACAAGTTACAATTGAAACAAAGAAGGAAAAAATGTAATAATAATGAGCAATATAGTAGGATTTTTGCTTACACAACAATCCCACCAGCCGAGGCCCATGTCCATGATTATCTTGCTCCTGTGTTGTAATATAGCAGCTCCACCATTGCTGTCTGACTTCCTGCTAAATGGCAGCTAGTGAACCCTTGAACAGGCAGCTGGTACCAGCCGGAGAGAGAGGCACGCCTCATTAATCTAATCGATTTGCAGTGGCTTGAGAATAAACTCTTGGAACAGCTGTGTTTGTCAGATCATATTAGCTTGCCAAGGAGCCAAAAAGCACCCTCACTTTGATGAACTGGCCTGTGTGTGTGTGTTTTCACTTGTTCACATGTATATGAGAGTGAAAAGAAACTGATTCATTAGTAATTTTTAATTACTTCAAGATTTTATCTTTCTTGAAGTTGACATTTTCAAATTACTGACCAAAACTTTTTTTTAGGGTCTTTGTGTTTGGCTCGGCTTTATTCTATTTCACCAAGTGATTACGATTTTGTTTTTACTGTATGGAAGTTCTTTATTTGTGATAGTTGTTTAAACAACTCAAAATTAGTCTTAGCTGGCAATGTCTCCATATACATATTTCTTTCCACTTCAGTGGTGGATTATAAAAGCTTAAACCCCACATTAAATTTCTTTGAATCAGGCAAAGGGATATGAGCCGAGCTGAGCTGAATCAGGTAAAGACTTAGCTGAACCATTTTGTGCATTTCTAGGAGCAGGAGCTCTGCTCCATTTTTCCATAGAATTAAGGTTTTGAATATAGGAGGACGGCATTGTTCACTGCTCCACAACTGTCACCAAAGCAGCTCCTGGGTTACTCCAAATATACGATCAGATTTAACGAGGCACTTTTCATCCAAACAACTCCTGCTAATGCCAGTTTATTCCAGCTGTACTACCCATGGGCTAAGCTCCCAGTCACCTGCCGCTCTGAATTTATCCACTAAGTCCCCAAAACACACAAAAGCTAGCTAGCCCAAACTTATACACACCCATACTATTACATATATACGCAAACACAAATAAACACTTTTTTCAGGTATGTGACAATAGGTGAAGTGCCATTTGTGGCCATAAATGAATTGAATTATATTGAATTCAAACAGAAAAGAATCCTAATTGTGACAAATGTTAACCTTCACTGCAGAGCATATTAAAATAAGGAGTGTGATTGGTGCTCTGGATTATAGTCACTGTGGAGATGTTTGTACAGATGTTTAGATCCTTTTTATCTGGTTTTTTTTTTTTGTTTGGTTTTTTTTTGCCTCTGGGACAGCTGTGACCAGTTGCATTGTGGTTTTAAGTAGTTCCACCATCAGTACCACCTATCCCTGTGAATGTAATATCTCCACAAAATGTTGTGGAGTTGTTCAGTTCTGACCTGATTGGGCCATCTGCATTTCTAATAGTGAGTTGTTGTGCTGCGTTTATTTTGTTGCTAAGGGAAGGAATGTCCACATGATCCATGGCAGGACATCCAGTGGGCCACCAAACTGCATCATTGGCAGAATTGCCACCCCACTGCTCGAGCGTGGCATCACAAGTAGCAAAATGCATGCACATACACGGCTACAGTTGGTCAGTCCACGTGTGGCTGCTCAGGCCTGTCAAAGTGTGTCCAGACCTTGTCCCTTGTTGGGCACCAGACCCTGTCTGTGTCACAGTGTGACACAGACAGGGTCTGATTAAAATAGGTTGTATGCAGAGAGCCACACCTCAGCCTTCCGAAGCGGAGATGGGCTTTGATTTTCATAATCCTGTCTCATCAGTGCAGCTCGACCCCTCAACATACATGCTGACAGAGCAGTGTCAAAGCAAACAGAAGCACTTTGTGCCACAGTGCTAATAAGCACTAATAAGACTTTGACAAGGCTCCTATTCTAACACGTTTACATTTAGTGGATTGAAAACCATCCATGACTGCCAGAAAATAAATAAATACTAATTTGGAATTGTCAGACCACAGGACAGTTTTCCACTTCACCTCATTTTGAAAAAGTCTGTTCTACTGTAACAAAAGGTGGCAGCATTTCTTTGTCTTGTTTATATTAGATTTTTCTCTGCATCATAGACTTTGCAGTTTCTGCACATTTACTCATGCAGTTAATGACACTGACAATTGTTGTAGGAGCATACCCAAGCACATGGAGGGATTCCACTGCAGAATGGTGTCTTATTTTAAGTAATGCAAGATCATGGCATTTCAGTATTGTGCAAGGTAGATTATAAAATCACTAATGTCTTTGCAGCTGTATATTAATAAACACAATTAATTGTTGAGGATTTTCCCCAACACTGTTGCACCTCTCCCCATCTTCTGAAATATTATCTTTGTACTTCTTTGAATAAAACAGGGATTTGTGTAGATTGTATATAGATGAAGAATATAGATGTTGGACAAATAATAGTAAGAATGTATTCTTAATTGAGAAATCCTATGGTTGGTATTCTTATAATCTTTATCACTCGAGTCTTTACCAAACATTAGACAGGATTTAGTTAATATTTACTTATTGTCATACCTGCTCTAGACAGAAGTGTTGCTTATTTTTCTGTTTTTTCTTTCTCTGTAGTCCCAATATGCTCCACAAGGTGGCCTCTTATTTGTGCCTGCTGCCTGAACTGCCTGAAGGGCAAGACACCACTATTGAGAAAGAGGTTCTGCTTGAGTTGCTGGTAAGTGCACTGTTGGGTTTACTGGGTTATGTATGTGAGCATATCAGTGTTTTTTTTGTTTCATTTTGTTTGTTTTAATGACATGTTTCTTGAAATTTAAAAAATAAAATATTAAAATATTTATTCCAGGATTTGTAGGCAATGGTTAATGCCTGAGACTTTAAATGAACCCTTTAAATAAACCTATACATCAGGCATTGGTTACATGGCAACTGAGAATATAAAAGATGTATCACTGGTGTTTATAAACAGTTATTTTACAAAACTTTCACTGGTCATTTGGCAATACCATATACTAGGATTGGATTTTACATTTGAAAATAATTAATCTCATTAACTTCAAATACATATTTTATTATTGCAGTTTGACTGCACTGTCCGTTGTGAATTTGCCTTCTAATCCATTAAATGCTTCATGTGGGCATTTCTGTAACATAGGGTAAATCGTAGGCAGGACTAATATGATGGAGAGTCATTTATTTATTTCCTTTCGTGGAATCTCTGAAGAAGCCTAAGCTTTGATTTTGCTCTGTAGTCACCCTTTGCTTGCTCTCCTAATTTTCTCTTTCAAAACCTCTCCTGGAATCTGGGGGACCCTTGTTTGTCTAGTCTCTCCAATACACACTTACCTGTTCGTGGCAGACCTCTTCATCAAAGTGGTTATTTCAAAGCTGTCCTTAGCACAATTACACATAAGACGTGATGGAGAAGAGCTGTGTCTTATTTATCTGAGTAAATTTTTGCAGGAGACTCTTTGAGGGCTTTCATTTGTGTGTGCATGAAGTTACGCCCTAAAACCAACATCCTTGCACAGATAGATTCAAAAACAAGTGGTTGCAGGACTGTAAGCTATAGCAAAACAGTTGACTCAACACAGTCGTAACAGACAGCATATAGGATGAACCAGTTATAAGGATAGCAGATGACAGCATTTTTTTTTTTTTACAGTTTATTTTATTGTTGACATTATTTATCCTCCCTTTATGTCAAGGAAACAAATAAATCATTAGTATAAGTAACTGTTTTAAAGTGTTTCAGTTCTGCATCACATCTTCAGACATCTACTCGGTGCAAAATGTTTCTGACACATCAGATAAACATCAGACATCTGTAAAC
This sequence comes from Neolamprologus multifasciatus, assembly GCF_963576455.1. NCBI lineage: Eukaryota > Metazoa > Chordata > Actinopteri > Cichliformes > Cichlidae > Neolamprologus > Neolamprologus multifasciatus. The sequence continues at coordinate 14,324,629 of NC_140457.1, read as the reverse complement.
ATTGTGTTATTTGCATGGCCAAGCAGCTCCTGTAGGTGTAGGTGGCACAGTACTCTTTTTCCATATAGTGTAGATAAATGAGGCACAGAGAATCAAGAGTTCAACAGAAAAAAAACATATTTAATTTGAAAAATGAAACTATATTAAAGGCCTATAACTTTATGTCTAAAGGAGGAAGTAAGAATCCTAAACATTGGGCCAAAAGGGCAGTGCAGCATTTGCTTATTGACATCTTCTCTCCAAACATGTTCTCAGTGTCATTTTTCTCTCTTGCTGTTTGCCATCCACGTACAGGTGTCTTGTCATGAGCGCAGAATCTCTCAGATTGAGCAACTTAACCAGATGCCCCTTTATCCAACGGAGAAGATAATCTGGGACGAGAACATTGTGCCAACAGAGTATTACTCAGGAGAAGGTGTGTATTATACATGAATGTGTGAATTGTTACTGAGTTAGCATGTCTGTGCATGTATCTATGTGAGTTGACATGAAATAGAATACATGCTACTATATCTGTCTAATCTGTGTCTCATATTTGCATATACTAAATATATACCCACATTTTGTGATATTCTGTTATATATGCAGTGTTATAACACAAGGTGTCACAGACGTTTACATCTG